>NC_133655.1:97254458-97912161 GCF_009905375.1 Apium graveolens | reverse complement strand
TATCTCTCCTTCACAGACTGCTCAACCTTCATCTTCAGCACCTACTGTGAAATCTTCATCTTTCAAGCCAAAGAGGATAAAGAATGTTCCTCAAACACATCAAAAGAGAAGGAGGATTGCATTGAGAGATGAATTTGATTCTGAGGATCCGGTTCCTGCTAGAGAACCTGTTGTAACTGAAGCTGAGAAAGAGATTTCTCAGAAGGATTCTGAAATTGGGGGTTCTAGGCTTCTCAAGAGGCTTAGACGAATGACAGTTCCTGAAACTCCCAAGGAATCCAAATCAACAAGGAAGTACAAGAAACAGAGGGCACAAAGGCCAGTTTCAGATGATGAAGAGGAAGCAGCTAAGGAAGGGGATCAGGAATCTCTGATCTCACAAGACAAGGAATTTGCTCCAGTCACTTCTTCTCCATCAACTCCATCTCAGGAAGCTATATCTGACAAGGCTAACTCACCATCTGTGTCTCTTGTTGATCCAGGCACAAGTGCTGATATTGATGTTCAACACTTGGTTGTGTCTGAAGTATTTCTCTTAGAAGCTCCAACAGCAAATAATCCTTCCACAACACCTGTTACTGATGCTGTTCAAACTCCAGAGTTATCAACAACACCTTCTCTGCATCAAGATGCTGATGATCAGACTTTAGGTGAGCATCAAGATATGGCTGTTGATCAGAACTTAGTATTAGATCAGCAATTAGAGGATGCTGAAGCCTCCATTGCTACTCACACTGTTGTCTTATCAGAAGATACTGATTCTTTAAGTTCTGATGCTACAAATGCTGGAGATACTGGTGATGCTGCTCCAACTGTAGATGCTGATGAAGCAGGTCCTTCAGGACATACTCCTCAACAGACTCTTCCTAAGTCTGAACTGGTAAAGAAGTTTGTTACCGGGGAAGCACCAGTACCTTGGAGTGAAACTCCTGCAGGTCAGGAGTGGACTAAGGAATGAAACTCAGTTTCATGTGTTCCAACTGAAAAACATCTTGCTGAGCACTTGACTAAAGCTGATGAAATGTTAAATTCTGATGATTTTAAAACCCAGCTTAGAGTCACTGCATTGAGTACTAAACATCTACAAGGTCTTCATTCAACTACTCATGTAGAGCTACACAAGATTCAGGAGAACTTTATCAAACAGGAACAAGTTTGGAAAATTGATAAGAAAAAGTTCTTTCAACCTACCATTGACAGGATTGCTTATATTGAGAAAACTCAAGAGAAACAACAAGCTCAGATTGATGAAATTCTGACAAATCAAGCTTCTCAGCAATCGCAACTTACTGAAATCCAATCCTCAGTGGAATTACTTATCTCTCTTTTACTACTTGCTGATGTCAAAAAGGGGGAGAAGGTAATTAAGTCCAAATGCAAAACTAACAAGACACTGCAAGGAAAGGATGATGGAAATGATGATCAAGGATACTCTGGAATGGGTAGCGGTCATAGTCAAGGTAGAAGGTTTACATCAAGACAAGCTAGTCACAGGACAAGTTCTGATACTGGGAAAAGAATAAGTTCTGCTGCTGGTAAAAGGATAAGTTCTGATGAACTTCTAGATCTTGATGAGGAAATGTCAAGACAGTTATTTCTTCAAGAAAATCCAGGAATGGACTTGGAAAGTTTAAAGGAAGAAGAAGCCAGACTTAAATCAGAGAAAGTCACATCTAAATCTGAAGCTTCTGGTAAAAAATCACTTCCAAAACTCAAAGGCATTGTGATCAAAGAAAGGACACATACTGAAGCAACATTGGCTAAATCACAACCACAGATAGATCCAAGATCCAAGGGTAAAGAAAAGGTTGGTGAACCTATCAAGGTTTATGTACCTCCTGAGGAAGAAGAAATTACTGATGAAAAGGATGATCTTGCTCTGACTTCAAGAAAAGTTCTTAAAACAACATCTGACATGGCTCAAGTTGTTCAGAGTCAAGAAATTATAAGTTCTGATATTCAGAAGAAGTAAGTAACCTCTGACATAGCTCAAGTTAACTTGATATCAGAAAATAGATCAAAGACACTCCTACCAGGATTCACTAAAGCAAAACAGACTCAATCTTTGAAGACTACTGCAAGTGGTTTTGAAGCAAGAGTAGTGACTGGAAAGGAAGCTAGAGATAAAACTGGATTGGGAAGTGCTGATGAAAGAAGAGTACACAACACTACCAATGATCCAACTTCCTTGAGTGAACCAGGTATTGGAGCAACTCCTGAGAGATTGAATCAACTGGAATCTGTACAGATGGTTTACCATACCTACTTGAAAGAATACATCATGTTGTATTTCATGACAGATGGTAGGGTTTATCATATAAGACAAAATGCCATTCCATTGAAGTATTTTGAAGAATTGGAGCATGTACTTTTCTTACTTCAAGTGGATGACAGAATAGCAGGGACTGCTGCAAACTACTTAAAAGAACAGATTCAGAGACAGAAAAGGCTTTATTCTGTTAAGTCTGACAGCATATATGTTCCAAAGTACAGAGATCACAATGGTGATATTATTGATATGAAGCCTAATACTGCACAAATCAGAACATATCTTGGTATTAAGGGACTTGAATTCAATCTAGAGTCTGACAAAGCTTATGTCATAAGACTAGATCAGGAGTTGAGAAAAGCAAAGATCAATGATCTCAGAGCTGCAATCTTTCAAACTGGTGAAGATACTGCAGAGCTTAAAGATGTCAAAAGGAGAATGATTGATGAACTCAGATATGCTGAGAAATATTTATTGAAGAACTATCTCAGAACAACTTCTGACATCAGAGAGATCAGAAAATGATGAAGCCAAGTCGAAGATCTACAACTGCTTAAATTCTGATATTTATACAGACTGAAGTTGTTATCAGAAGTTGAAATTGGTAAAAGCTTTAAGGACTGTAAGTTGTAGTTATCTAGTCTAATTCTCATGCATTTGTACTTAATGTTTTTGACATCATCAAATATCTGTTAAACTTGTATATTATGTTAATTTACAAGTTGGGGGAGATTGGTAGATATATTTGATAATGTCATGGCTAATATGTTTTATGTTTAGCTTTCAGATCTTACTTGAACAGGATAAATCAGTACTTAACTGTTGATCGGTACTTATACTGGAAGTCAGGACTTAAGGATATCAGTACTTATGTCATCAGGAGATAATTATCAGAAGATAGATATCAGAACTTAAGTGCTGAAGGATGATCAGATAAGGACAGTAGCTGATTAAAGGAAAGAAGATCAAGATAAACATAAGAAGAGATATGCATGAAGAAAGAATTCTGTAAAGAATGGAATACTTGGAAGAAAAGATATCTGATTGATATATTTTAGGAAGCAGAATTATATTCCATATCAATTAGCGATTATCTTGTAACTGTGTAGTATATAAACACAGACATAGGGTTTACACTATAAGTGTTATCATTATTAGAGAAGATTATTCATTGTAACCCTAGCAGCTCTCGTGATATTTGTTCATCACTGAGAGGTAACAGTTCCATACTGTAACAGAGTTTATTGTTTCAATAAAGTTTGTTTTCTGTTACTTAAGTTCTTAAAGTTCGATTTGAGTGTACTATACACTGTATTCACCCCCTCTATAGTGTGTGTGTGACCTAACAATCTGCTTCAGATTTGAGTAAATCAAGCTATGGTTGCTCAACAAAATCATAAACTCATTCAAGTACTTATTAAATACTTTTTCCATTAAATCCATAAAAGCGGCACGTGCATTCATTAATTCAAAAGGCCTTCACCAAAAACTCATAATATATATCTTTATGTGAAATGTCATCTTAGAAGTAGCTTCTGCCTCAATCTTTAATTTCTGAAAGCCAGACCTCAAGTTAATTTTTGTGAAACATCTCGCTTTTTTAACTAGTCAAAGCGATCTTCGTCTCGCGATAAAGGATACTTATTCTTAATGGTCAACTTATAAAGCTCGCAATAATCTATGCTCAATCGCATACTTTCGTCTTTTCTATTGACAAATAACACGTGTGCATCTCAATGCGATAAACTTGGTTGAGTAACTCCTTCATCTAGTAACTCTTGTAATTGTGTCGCTATCGATTTTATTTCAATTGATGCCATCCGATACGGGGCTTCCGAAACTGCTGCCGTCCCGATTGCCGAATCAATCGTCGATACAACTTCTTGATCTGGTGGAAATCCTGGTAACTCATTAGTAAATACATCAGAAAGTTTGATAACAACATTAATCTCTTCCATATTAGACGGTAATTTATTAACATCCACTATATGAGCCAGATAAGCTTCGCACCCTTGCTTTAATAATCTTTCCACTTGAATCATCGTTAGAGACCTCTTTTTTTATTTTGTCCTCGAGATACTATTTCCTCAATATTTTCCTTGACTTTCAATTTTACTTCCTTACTCTTGCACTCGATTTGAGGATTGTAATCCGCTAACCAATTCATTCCTAAAATATCATCAGATATTTATATCTTAAAAAATATAAAGTCTGCTAAGAAAATGATAACTTATATCTCAATATCGCAACCAAAACAAATTTTGCAGACATATATTTTATTCTTATTAGCCTATTTAATAACCAAATTGGGTTCTAAAAGGTGATGTAGCACATTTCAACTTTCAACAAAATTCTCGAATATATAAATAATTTAGTAACTCCAGAATCCATTAACACTTTTAGTTAAAAATAATTTGCATGTAATGTTTATGTACTCATATTTAACTCTTCATCCTTATCTTCACAATTATATTAAAAACCTTTACTCTTTGTGGCACTGGAGTTGCTGGTGATAGTGGGGATCCAACAATTCTAAGAACATTTAGTTTCCGCACAAGCTCCTTTGGAACAAGTAATTAGTTTGTTGCATTTTTTTAGAATGTTCCTTTACAATCCTGAATTACATCTTCCATCTTTCTTTCAATCTCTTTTGAACATCTCCTTTAATCTTCCAATGATTCCAACTTTCTACCTCACTGTTAATTAAGTCTAATGCCCCTTCGTAGCTACTCGGTTTTGGGTCCATAATTGGGGTACTTGCTTAGATCTTTTAGTTTCCTTACTATCTATGCTTACGGACTCTGGTGTGAACCTTAACAAATGCATAAACTAGATCTCATAATCAACCATTCTCATATTTCCTTGTTTCCATTCTAAGAATCTTCTTTCCCTTTGATCTTTTATATATTTTGGAAAATGCTTTTCTTAGTACAAATGTGTAAATCCTAGTAATGACAAATATCTCCTTTACTATACCAACTTTACCTATACATTGGCCTTCTCAATCTCCTTAAGCCAAACTTTGACTTCTAACAATGCCCTAGAATCCTAGAGGGACCACAACATGAAAAATGTTCAAATGCTTACAAATTATGGGGCTTGATGTTGCGGTTAGGGAAGTTATATAAAAAAACTGGGTTATAATAAGATTAGCTCAGCCTTGTTCTTCGGTATCAGGATTTCAAAAATAGCTATCCTGTAGGGTTTGCTCACTTTGAGTTCCATCATTCGAGCGGGAAACCAAGCAACTTATTAAGCAATATGCTATCATTCTGGAAAATAAAATGTATAACTTAAGCATTTAGAAATTCGAGTGTAAATATAATTTATGTAGCCCTATTACTATATAAGTTGCTTGATTTTATCTGTTGATAACAAGATAGAGGTATTTATGACAATAAATGATTATTTTGGAAGGCTATTGTGGTACATAAGTACTATTTGAGCAAGCATATAAACTAGTTGTGTCAAACAAAATAATATGAACTAAGTTTATAAAGTATGTGAGTATATGAACATATGGTTATGCGCCCAAGGTAAAAAAAATTCCAAAGGAAATACAATAATTACTATCCGGAGGTTAGAAGAGGATGAGACTTGAAATTGATTCCTAACTACTACCAACTGATACCCATAAGGGCTCTAAACCATAAGAAATCTAAAATGGCTATTTGTTATCTAAATAGACTTTTTAATTTCCGCTTTTATGAGTCATACTTAACTTATTCCACTTCCAGCTTTCTAGCTGCACAGATTCTCTAGTTTTATCCCAAAATTGTTATAAAAGATGATCCTTCATGAAGGCATCTACAAGCCAACTAATTAATATGATCAATCCAAAGCATCCATTTACTTTTATTAATAACCGCGCATTTCCTAGCATTAAATGACATATGATCCACTGAGATTCTAAATTACGAATACTGGTCAAATACCATGTCCCAATCATATGAGTGGTCGACATACATAAGGTAAAGAATGGGTAGAACTCTGACGGTATCAGCGGTACCACATCCATTAGCATTCGAGAGAACATTCCTAATAGATGTAACAACCTCAACATAACATAACAAGTCTCCAAAGCATATACGATTGACCATACAAGGGCCTCGGTAGTTGACTGGGAAAGTTTCCGCACAATATCATCATTGTAGTAAAAATCAGAATCACGCTCATAATCATACACTAAAGGTGAATTGTCAGGCGAAATGTTCGGGGTGTAAGGGTATTGTCTGAATCGGCATTACCGCTGTTGTCGGAAGCCTGATATAAGACATAGCGCGTAAAGATGTATGTTATTCCCAAACAATCTAACAAAGAATTATAAAATGGGGGAGTTGAATGTAATTCTGGCTTCTTTTTGATTTTAAGGAAAGCTCTACAATAAATATATAATTGTGTTAGATTTAGCAATGGTGCAAAATGAAAGTAGTAAAAAAATCAAAACACAAAGTAATTAAATACAAGTACTTAAAAAAAATTTCTGGTGGATTGAACTTTTCCACCAGAGATATATATATTAATTAGAGAACTCTGTGTTACAATGTTGTACACAGCAGCTTACAAAATGAACTCACAAGAATAGAGAAATTCTTTACAGATATTACTTTTTATATTTCTATGGTAATTGCTTATTAACTTGGATTAAAATTCTACTTGCTACAATTGGTTTATATATCACCAAGTTACATGATAAAGAGACAAAAAAATTAGACAAAATATTTCTAGTCTAATATCATGCTTCTTCATTTCTCAATCCAGCATCTTTGAATATCTTCAATTTAGCATGGAAATGGATATGCTTCTTTGTTCCCTAAAACCTGTAATTAGGCTGCCACATTTCACTTGCATACACTCAAGGCATGTGACTGTCAAGTCACTATCAACTGCTCTTTTGAATTTGATCATCCATTGAAACTATGGTTAATCATCCATTGAAACTTTGGTTGATCATCCGTTGAGACTATAATTGATCATCCGTTGAAACTTTGGTTGATCATCTGTTGAAGCTTTAGCTGATCATCCGTTGAAGCCTAGTAAAACATCCGTTGAGACTGTCTTCATGGCCGTTAAATCCATTTCATTTGTACAAGATTACAAGGCATTTGATATTTACAATTAACCAACCTATCTTGCATATCAATCTAATAGTAAACATGACTTAAACATTCTACATCATCTAGTTCACTAAGGCATTCTAATATGCAGAAATGTGCTACTTAACTTATTATTACATAAGCTACTCTTTCAACAGATATTGAAGTGATCATCCGTTGAAGGCTACAAATACCCTAAATGATATCTACTAAGCGTTTTATTTAACTTATCATCAAGTTCACAACATATTCTTAACAATCTCCCCCAATTTATGTCTACTAGAATTGTAGCCATAAATTAAGAGAAACTTGATGATAACAAAATACGCAATGAATACAGACTGAATTATAGTAGATAAAATTGACAAGTGCTGTAATTTATTTGACAAACATACAGAGGAAGGTTTGTAGAGAATCTCACAGGCCATTTTCAAGGTGCTCCTCTAGACTGAGCAAATTTAGCTTATTTCCTTGACTGTCTGAACTTCTTTCCCAACTTCATAATGTTTTTCCTCAATTTGGAATTGGAGTTGCCTATTGATAGGGAAGAAAATAAGGCCTGGGTATGTAAGTAATGTTGCATTAATCATATCAGAATTGGGCCAACAGCTAGGCCCATTTGAGAAGGTCCAAAACCCTGAATATTAATTAATTTCATAGTTAATTAATAAAGGATAAGTCAGCTGATAAGATGAGTCCTAATGGAGAAATAAAACCTTGTAGATTGGCCTCCAAGGAACCTGGTGGGATAAGGAATCAACTTCCTACTTCTTAGGACTCCAAAGTCCATCCTAATTCTGCGACTTGACCACCAAGTTTCCTAACCCAAGTCTAATTCAAGGAATCCCAACATCTATATAAGGGGCCTCACCCCACAAATCAGAACTACGTTTTTGACTTGATCCTTGGCAATCAGCAAGGTACGTAGGCATCTTGTTAAGGCAGATCGAGTCACGAAACACAAGAGCAGTCAAATCGAGCCTCGAAGCTCACATTCCCTAGTAATAAATACAACAATTATTATACCTTATTTTTTGATCCATAACACTTGGCGCCGTCTGTAGGAAAGCACAACAACAACCATGGCGAGAACACGGAGAGGAAGCAGCGCCTTAGAAGGAGGAACACCAGCGGTGACAACCCAATCGATTTCGTCAACCGTGGAGGTACTTCCGCATTCAACCTGTGCCGCCACCCAAGGAGGAGCCTAGGTAGGGGCAACTGAACCTCAACCTCAAGGGATGATTCCCTCGGCTCCTCAAGGGACGAATCCCCAACTTCAACAGCTACATATACTTGTGGATTCTCGACCCGTTGGGTATGAGTATTCAACTGTTGTGATCACTAACCCCCCTTATGGGATGCCCCTTTACCCCGAGGTTGGAGGAAGTGGACATGCTGGACGGAGTGAAGGACGAGGGCGAACACCCCCTACATACATGGTTTGGCTCCTATCCCAATGGATCAGGAATTTTACGGTCCTTACACTGAGAGAGACACCGAATCTTCAGATGATGAAGTGGCCCCAAGAAGGAGATGTGCTGGCAAAAAACCGATGGCTGATGGTACTAGGAGCACCCGAGGGGTGAATCCCCAAGAAGTGCAGGAGAGAATCAAGGCCCACGAGGCTGAGATTCAAAGGCTGAAGCGCGACTTGGAGGCGCACCAGACTCCCACGCTCCCATTACCACCTAGGGGAGAAATCATCCCCCAATCATAGACCTGGATGGTCCGTCACAAAGAAGGGCTGTAGTCCCAAGAGCTGATCCAAGCAATCTTCTTCTCTTTGGAGATCCTGATGATCCTACTCCACCATTCACTGAAGAGATAATGAATGCCCATATCTCAAGGAAGTTCAAGATGCCCACTATCAAAGCTTATGATAGCACAAGAGATCCTGCGAATCATGTCAGGACATTCTCTAATGCACTATTGTTGCAGCCCGTGAATGACGCTATTAAGTGTCGGGCCTTTCCTCAAACCCTGTCGGGTATGGCTCACAGATGGTATAGTCGTTTGCCCCCGAACTCTATTGGGTCCTTCAAAGAATTAAGTCAGGCTTTTATTAAGAAATTCATCAGCGGGAGAGTACATGAGAAGAGTTCAGCATCCCTCATGAGCATTGTGCAGGGAGCAAAAGAGTCCTTGAGAGATTATCTGAATCATTTTACAAAGGAAGCTTTAAAAGTACCGGACCTTGATGATAAGGTAGCTATGATAGCACTGCAACAGGGAACTAGGGATGAGTTCTTCAAGATGTCCTTGGCCAAAAACCCCCTGAAAGCATGTTGCAGCTCCAAGATAGGGCCGGGAAGTACATCAAAGTGGAGGAGAGCATGAGGAAGACAGTAGTAAGTAACGAGCCCACTGGATTCAAGAAGCGAAAAACTGATCTGGAATATATTGCTAAGGACAAGTATCCCAGAACTGAGCAAAAGCCTGATTCAAACCCAAAGAAGGGAGGACCTGGGCAAAAGTACTGAATACGCTAAGCTGAATGCTCCTAGAAGCCAGATCTTCATGGAAATTGAGAAAGATCAAGATATTTGTTTCCCTAACCCCTTGAAGGCTGATCCTGCCAAGCTAGATAAGAGCAAATATTATGATTTCACAAAATGTTGGTCATGACACCGTTGAGTGTAGGCAACTGAAAGATGGAATATAATTCCTCATTCAGAAAGGAAGATTGAACAAGTACATTGGGGAAGGAAGAGATAGGAATAAAAATAGGAGAAAGAACTTTGAAGATCGTAGGAGGGACCAAGACGATCAGGGGTGGAATCCTCAGCCTAAGGGACCAGTTATAAATGCAATCTTTGGAGGATCGTGACCCCGAGGGCCTGTGATAAACATAATTTTTGGAGGACCAACTGTTGGGGAAGCCCCGAAGAGGGCCAGGACAGGAGTAACAATGGCTTTTGATGATTCTGACCTGGAGAGTGTGAAATTTCCTCATGACGACCCGCTGGTCATAACACGATAATAGGAAATAGCCCGGTTAAGAGGGTCCTTGTGGATAATGGTGCTTCAGTGGATATCTTGCTTCATCACACCTTTTTAAGGATGGGTTATAATGATTCTCAATTAACCCCGACCGATATGCCGATATATGGATTTGTAGGAGTGGAGTGCCCTATGGAAGGGATAATCAAGGTTCCAACAACCATAGGACAGGAACCAAGGCAAGCAACACAGATGTTGGACTTTGTGGTGGTGAAGGCTAGTTCAACTTACAACGCTATCATGGGGAGAACAGGGATACATTCCTTCAAGGAAGTCCCTTCTTCCTACCATTCAGTTATGAAGTTTCCCACCCGGAATGGGATTGGAGAAGAGATAGGAGATTAAAAAATGGCTAGAAGTTGTTATGTAGCCTCTCTGAGGGCAGATGGAGTTGGGGAAAAAGTTCTGCCTATTGAAGATCTGGATATCCAAGAGAATGATGAGAAAAGAGGGAAGCCAACAGAAGACTTGGTTTCGATTCCTTTAGCTCCTAAGGATCCTAAGAAAGTGACTTTTATTGGAGCCACACTAAAGGAGCCCCTTAGAGGGAAGTTGGTGAAATTTCTGCAAGAAAATAGTGATATATTTGCATGATCGGCAGCTGATATGCCAGGCATACACCCGAAACTGATTACTCACAAGCTGAATATGGATCCGAGTCGGAAGACGGTGAAGCAAAAGAAAAGAAGTTTTGCCTCAGAAAGGCAAGAAGCTATAAAACAGGAAGTAGAGAAGCTTTAGAAGCTGGTTTCATTGAGGAGATACAATTTCCAGAATGGTTAGCAAACCCTGTGATGGTAAAGAAAGCTAATGGGAAATGGAGGATGTGTGTGGATTTCACTGATTTGAATGATGCATGCCCCAAGGATTGTTTCCCGCTACCAAGAATAGATACATTGATAGATGCTACCGCTGGACATGAGATGCTGAGCTTCATGGATGGATTCAGTGGGTACAATCAGATCAAGATGCACAAGATGACATCCCAAAAGTATCATTCATCACTGGCTTTGGTGTTTATTGTTATCTTGTTATGGCATTCGGTCTCAAGAATGCAGGAGCCACCTATTAAAGATTGGTAAATAAGATTTTTAAGGATCTTATTGGCAAGACCATTGAAGTTTATGTCGATGATATGTTAGTCAAGAGTCTAGTAAAGACTGATCATATAACCCATTTGAGGGAAGCTTTCGAGGTCCTGAGATACCACAAGATGATGTTAAATCCTACAAAGTGTGCTTTCGGAGTAGGATCTGGAAATTTTTTGGGATTGATGGTTTCCAAGAGAGGAATCGAGGCCAATCCCGACAAAATAAAGGCAATCCTAGACATGGAGCCACCAAAAACTATCAAAGATGTTCAAAAGTTCACTGGAAGGGTTGCTACATTGGGATGATTCATCTCCAAATCTGGGGACAAGTGCTTGTCGATCTTCAAGTCCTTAAAGAAGGTTAAGGATTTTGTATGGAGTGAGGAAATCCGGAAAGTATTCAAGGAATTAAAAAAATATGTGGCCCAGGCCCCGTTATTGGTCAAGCCAGCTCTGAATGAAGTTTTATACTTGTACTTGGCTGTTTCCTAGAATGCCTTAAGCGCTGTATTGGTTAAGGAGGAACTTAAAATCCAGAAACCCGTATACTATGTTTGCAAGATTCTGCATGGAGCTGAGTTGAATTATTCAACTATTAAGAAGTTTGTTTTATCCTTGGTAATGGCTTCAAGAAAGTTGCGTCCCTACTTTCAGGCTCATAAGATTGAAGTACTAACAAATCATCCCTTGAGAAATATTATTCATAGTCCCAAGGCTAGTAGGAGGCTGATCAAGTGGGCAATAGAGTTGGGAGAATTTGACATCAAGTATAAGCCACAAACGACAATAAAAGCCCAGGAATTGGCTGACTTCGTGGTGGAATGTACCATACCCAACCAAGAAGTTGGGGGGCAGGAAAATACCATACCTCAAGACAAGGAAGTTGATAAGGGGGACAAAGAAAAAGATGATAAGGAGAAGGAATATTGGGTTCTCTATTTTGATGGAGCATCAAAAACAAATTCAAGTGGAGCAGGGTTAGTTTTACAAAGCCCTGATGGGTTCTTGATTGAATATGCTATGAAGTTAGACTTTCCAACCACAAACAATGAGGCAAAATATGAAGCTCTGATAGCTGGCCTTGGCTTAGCAGGGACACTTAGAGTCAAGAACTTAAAGGTCTGTGGAGACTCGAAGATGGTCATATCCCAGGTAAAGGGAGAGTTTGAGGCAAGGGATGATACGATGGCTAAGTATGTCCACCTAGTTAGGGCTGTGATGACCCAATTCGATGAATGCCATGTTGAGCACATTCCAAGGGAGGAAAATGCTAAGGTAGATGCATTATCAAAGTTTGCTTCATCTGAGATAGAGGAAAGTTCAGGAAGTGTATACTTCCGCGTTCTGAAGACACGGAGCATTGATGTTAAGCTTGTAGCTCCTATAGGTCTGGGGACGTCATGAATAGATCCCATTAAGACCCATATTCAAACCAGATGGTTGCCAAATGATGCTACTAAAGCACGAAAGTTGGTTGTTGGAGCACTGAGATACTCCTTGATAGATGGGATTTTGTATAAAAGATCTTACGTGGTTTCTTACTTAAGATGTCTCAGGCCCGATGAGGCATGCTTGGCTCTTGAGGAAGTACATAAAGGTATCTGTCGGCAACACTTGGGGGGTAGGGCATTAGTTCATAAGATAACCCGTTTAGGCTTCTATTGGCCCGAGATGATGGTCGATGCCAAAGAATAAGTGAAGAAGTATGATCATTGTCAGAAACATGCACCTGTTGTTCGACAACCCCCCGAGATGTTGACTTCTATCAACTCTCCCATCCCCTTTGCCATGTGGGGAATGGATATACTTGGGCCTTTCCCCATGGCTACGGCACAAAGGAAGTTCCTGATTGTAGCCATTGATTATTTTACTAAGTGGATTAAAGCCAAGCCTTTGGCCAAAATCACAACTAAGCAGGTTGCACAATTCCTGTGGGAAAATATCATGTGCCGGTATGGAATTCCCCGCATCATAGTCACTAACAATGGAACACAGTTCAACAATGAGGAATTCAAGAAGTATTATGAGGAGAATGAAATTGAATTACGATTCACCTCTGTGGCTCACCCGTAAGCCAATGGGCAAGCGGAAGTGGAGAATCGAATAATCCTGGATGGACTAAAGAAGAGGATCGAGAAGTAACTAGGTGGATGAAATACTCCTAATACTATGGGCCTATAGGACTACCTGTAGAGTCACGACTGGAGCAACTCCCTTCATGTTAGCATATGGGGTAGAAGCGGTTGTTCCTGTAGAGATATCACATTCCTCTCCCAGGATTCGAGCTTTCAATGCTGAGGAAAATGAGGAAGGGCAAAGGTTAGCCCTGGATTTAATTGATGAAGTACGAGATGAGGCACATGCGAAGATAATGGAATATCAGAAAAAAAGCTTCGTTCTACTACAACCTAAGGGTTAAGGAAAGGTTCTTCAAGCAGGGTGACTTAGTCCTGGGGAAGGTGGAAGCTTCTGGTGTAGGGCAGAAAGGGAAACTTGCCCCAAATTGGGAAGGGCCATACAAGGTCAAAAGTGTTCAAGGTAGAGGAACCTACAAGCTTGAGACTATGAATGGTTTTGATGTCCCGAGAACTTGGCATGCACAAAACCTGAAGATTTACTATGTGTAAAGTGGTTGAGCATGATTCTCACTTGTCAAGATGACAAGTACGTTGAAAAGCACCTTGAAGCTTTGTTTGCTTAGGATTTACATGTTTTAGTTTTATTTTTAGGTTTATTAAGACTTGTGTAAGGGATGAATCCCAACAATTTGTGAAATCGAGAAAGTTTTCGAAATATGTTTGAATTCCAGTGGCAAGGCAAGTAAACTAAGTGCACTAGATAAAGGTATAAATTTCGATAAATAAAACTAGTTCAAATAAATAATACAAAGACTGATAAGCAAACTCTCAAAGACAAGATAAAATAAATAAGCCACGCAGGGCTAGAAAAGCTCGAAGGAGTAGAGGTTCCTCAGCTTCCATATCATCATCTTCGCCACTCTCGCTGGAAGTCTCAGTAGTCCCGGAGGAGGAAGAGCTATCATCTGCAACAGGCCTAGAAGATGACTCGGGAGGAGGAATAAGCGGGTCCTGAGGGATACGATCCGAGACAACTACTCGGGTGCGGAACCTATGTAGTAAATCCTCATCGTCAGGGCAGACATAGTCCGCTGGGTTAATATCAGGGCAAACCTCGTATATGGTCCCAAGGGCCGTGTCCCAGCCAGTCCTAAAAAACCCAGGAAATACCGAGTCGTCCCTCACCCTCATGGACTAGGTAAACTCCTCCGAGTCCAAGTAGTTGTCAATCTCCTTGACCTTCTCGGCCCTTAGCACAACCGGCTCAGCGTTGGACTCTCCGAGCTCCTCCTCCTTACGCTTCAACTTTCTCCCCAAAGCAGGGTACTTCTTCTGCTGCTGTCTGAGGGCATTATCAGCTTTATCTGAAGCCCTCTTCCAAGATTCAGCTTACCTCATAGCACCTTGAAAGTAGGCGTTAGACTGAAACGAAACGATAAACAGAAATATAAGGCAAATAAATGCTAAAAGTAAAAAGAGAGTAAAATTATAAGAAATAGTCATACCGAGGCCAAGGACTGAGCTCTCATGAGCTTTATCCTCTCCAAGTCGGGAGTAGCTACCACATCAGTGAAGTCTTTAGGGGTTACACCGTGGTAAGACCAATCCCAGGCGTTCTTGGTGGATCCAACCACGGTATCCCCTCGGCGGAATCCCCAAAGAGGCTGGAAAGCTCCAGTAGCAGCAGAGACAGGAGCAGCAGCAGAAATAGGGGCACTGTGGGCTTCAGCTCCCTCAGCAGAAACCTCCACCATGGGCTCCTTATGCTTCCTTAAGAAGCTAGGCTCAGTAGCCTTTCCCCAGGTATCTAGTCCCGCGAGCCGAGCTTTCTTCATCCGCGCAGTCTCCTCAACGAGAGGCACATTATCCTCGTTGATTTCCTTAGCAGCTACAAAACAAGAGAAAAAAAAATAAGTGGTGTCAATAATGTATGGAAGAAAATGAAAATGAGAAGGGAAGAAAAAAATACCCTTTTGAGAAATTGAGGAGAGTCCCACGTGGATAAGGGAAAACTCCTTTAAAAGAGTCCAGCTGACAGTGGCACCATCATCCCGAGTAAGCTCATCATAAATGATAGTTTGCTCGGTGGTTAGGTGAATGGATTTGAGGCTACCATCGCTAACCTTCCCGAAGGAAGATCTGAAGAGGGTGCCCCAGTCTCCATTCTCCCACCTTAACCCTACAAAACTACTCCTCCAATGTTGGTTATTGTCGGGAATGGAGGCACTGTTAAAAATGTGCTTACACTTGGGCCTTTGCTTAATGTAGACCCAACCACAAATACTCGAAGAACTGTTATAACACTGGAAGATTTTCCTAAAAACTGCTACTGATAAAGGAAAACCTCCCCTAAGATAACAAACCATGAAACATAAAATATTCCTCCAGGAATTTGGAGGAAGCTGACAGGGGTTAATCTGCAAGTCTGCTAAAAGGTGGGGAATGAAAGGATGAAAAGGAAACCTAAGCCCAGCATCAAGGGTATCTGTATAAATAAAAAGAGTATCGGGTTTCCAGTGGCAAGTACGGTCGCCACCGATAACTGGAACTAGCCTAAGAGGGGGACGAACATTATAACGTGTGTTTAACTTATCGTAATCCATATTGTGCCATGTGTTGCAATGATCGAAAGAGTCAAGATGTGCAGTTGAGGGATATTCGTCCCCCCTAGTATTAAACATATCTAACAAAGACATGTAAGAAGAGCGGATTTCGATATCCTTACCTCGTTTCAAAGCTGACGCTATCTTGGCCGGTCTCTCGGAATTCTTATCAACCATTGATAGAGGTTGAAAAAACCTTGAAACCTTGGAAGGAAGGGAGGCCGGAAAAGGCTAAGAAAGTTGGCCAGAAAACTCTAAGGAGAGGAGTGTGGAGAATGTTGAGAAAAGAGGAGAGTATTTGAGAAGAAAAATGAGAAGTGAAATGAGAGATGTGAGGATTTCACTCTCCCATGCCACTCTTATATAGGCACAAAGAAGGCTAGTTGGGCCTAGAAAAGCCCATTTGGGTCCAAGAAAATAACATTTTGGAAGAATCCAGAAAGAACCCTAGAAATTCTAGAAAAATCTGGAATTTGGGCTTAGGAATGGAGGCCCAGCCCAAATCTTATTGGGCCTGGCAATAAATCAAGCCCGTATAAGGGCCCATGATAGAGAATACAAATTTTTTGAATACAACAAGCCCAAGTACTGGGCCCAAGTTCAATGCTCAATTCAAGCCCAGTGAATGGCCCAAAGGGAAGGAAAGCCTAATTCAGAGTAATCCAGCAAAGGGTTTGGCCTCAAGAAATTATTCAAAAAAACTGATAAGAGCAAAAATCTTGACCTAATTCGATAAAAAATTGTTCTTTATTCTTGATCAAATTCTCTTGGTCGAAAACGACCACGACCAGGATCAAAAAGGCCTGAATTCGGTCAGAAAAACAAAAGAAATCCTGACCGAAAGGGTCAGGAATCCTAGTCGAATGCTTCTAGTCAAAAATATTGTCGACCAAGACTATGTAGGAGCATAATTCAGTCAAAAACACAAAGTCCTGACCGAAAAAGACAGGGTTTTGGTCGAAGGGGGTGAAACCCTGATTGAAAAATGACCAGGAAACTTCATTGAACACTCCTCCTCGAAAGTAACTTCGAGGCTTAAAAGAATGGTTAATTCGGTCAAAAATGAAGATCATGACCGAAATGGTTAGGATTCCTGATCGAAATATATATATATATATATATATATATATGAAAAATCCTGATCGAAATTCAATCAGGATCTTACTCGAATGCTTCTAGTCGAAAATGTTGTCGACCTGGGCAATATAGAGCATAATTCGACCAGGATCCTGGTCGAATAAGGATTCCTGGTCGAACAATATATATAAAAAAAAGAAGAAAGAAAGAAAGAAAAAGAAGAAAAAGAAGAAAAAGAAGAAAAATCCTGAAAAATTCCAGAAATTAAAGGAAATTCCTTAAATATTTTCTGGAAAATATAAATATTTTCAGAAAATAAGGAATAAATCCAGAATTTAAAGGAAATTCCTTAAATATTTTCTGGAAAATATGAATATTTTCAGAAAATAAGGAATAAATCCAGAAGTTAAAGGAAATTCCTTAAATATTTTCTGGAAAATATGAATATTCTCAGAAAATGAGGAATAAATCTAGAAATTCAAGGATAAATTCCAGAAAATAAGGGAAATATTCCTGGAAATAAAGGAAAAATCCCAGAAATTCAGGGAAAATTTATGGAAATTAAGATAATTCCTAATAATAGGGATAAAATCAAATCATTGTAAATGTGTAGGTCGCTCCACACTTTACGGAAAAATGATACCTTGTAAGGGAACAAATGAACTTAACTTCTGTGAAACCTAGTCACTGTTTCCCAAAAGTTGGAGGGTAAATGATAGGGAAGAAAATAAGGCTTGGGTATGTAATTAATGTTGCATTAATCATATCAGAATTGGGCCAACAGCTAGGCCCATTTGATAAGGTCCAAAACCCTGAATATTAATTAATTTCGTAGTTAATTAATAAGGGATAAGTCAGCTGATAAGATGAGTCCTAATGGAGAAATAAATCCTTGTAGATTGGCCTCCAAGGAACCTGGTGGGATAAGAAATCAGCTCCCTACTTCTTAGGACTCCAAAGCTCATCCTAATTCTGAGAGTTGACCACCAAGTCTCCTAACCCAAGTCCAATTCAAGGACTCTCAACATCTATATAAGGGGCCTCACCCTACAAATCAGAACTACATTTTTGACTTGATCCTTGGCCATCAGCAAGGTATGTAGGCATCTTGTTAAGGCAGATCGAGTCACGAAACACAATAGCAGTCAAATCGAGCCTCGAAGCTCACATTCCCTATTAATAAATACAACAATTATTATACCTTAGTTTTTGATCCATAACACCTATATAACTTATATTCATCTCCATTTATTTAATCCAGCGTTTCTCGCATCTTCATGAGAGTTCCATTGCTTGCAATCTTTACCTGTTCTTCCAATATGAAGAATCTTCTGATGCATTTTTCATCTTTGAACTCCATTATCCAGTATAGCCTCAAATGCACCATATCTCCAGTAAAAGTAATTGTTAATACTCTTGAGAGTGCATTTGGTCCTCTCCAGCGATTGCTTATCTCCTCAATCTTATTTAGTACCATTTTCTTAGCAACTATGTTGAATCCAAAGTCCTTCTTGATTGAGGAGAAGATAGTCACCAAAGTAGAATAGCCTTCATTGAGAATTCTGTGTAGGGGCCAAAACATCTCTCTTCCACCCTTGTACTTGAAAACTAATCTTTCTGGAAGATTCCTGTAAGCATCAATGGCTCTAACTTCATCTATCTCTTCCAGATAAATATTTATGTCTGGGAATTCTTTAATGACATAAATAAGAGTTGATCTCCCTTGTTGACAGTTGGTTTGGGTGTGGCCAGTGATTTGGATTGAAGTCTGACAGGCTTGACCTTCTTGATTGCTCTTTTCTTTGTCTTTCTTGGATTGACTTGGATTGGAATGTTTAGATCAGGAAGAGGTAGGCTTTCCTAATCTATAGGTTCATCCTTGGGAATTATGGTTTCACCATAGAAATTGTTGTCATGATAGACCTTGAATTCATCTTTTTCCACTGTGGGCATAGCTGTTTGACTTGAAGTAGTAGATTGGGTTGGCATGTATTCTTCTTTATCTTCATCAAAATCCAACATTCTCTTGGGTTTGAGCTTGTATCTAGATTTCTTAGTCTGCTTTGGCTTTTCTTGCTTTCATCAGATTCTCAGTTTTCATAGTAGGAAAAATAACTTATGTGATTGCAGGCTTCTTGGCTAGGTTCTTGGCATCTAAAGCGGCTTGCTTTTGTTATTGTTTGAGCCTCACCTTTTCTTCTTTCTTAGCATCTGCAAACTGTGGATTTCCAGCCACCACACAGATTATTTTCCCATTCCTGTAGATTTTGGCTATTCTCTTTTTTAAGACTGAGTCTCTAAGATCTTTAAAGAAAGCAATGGACCTTCCAAGCAGCTTCTTCTCATATGGCTTAGGGGTTTCATACATTAGGTCCAATGGATTTTTTCTGAATTCTTTGGATAATTTCTCTTGGGTTTAAAAATCACATTGGCCTTTAAAGATTTAATAGATGAGGATTGACCTCTTTCCATGTTCCCTAAGCTCATGTCAGTTGCTGAAATTGGTCTCAATTGAGAGAAATGAGAGAAGACTTTATCTTGCTTCTCAATTGGACCAAACTTCTTCTTGATGTTTTCATCAAGCTTCTTGCATTTTTCATTCAGCTCCAATTCAGCTGCTTCTATATTGATTAAATCAATGCAATCTAGGGCTGGTAGATTAGAGAAAGTAATTGCTGGAACAATCACCTTGCTGACTTGTATGTTGTGCACTTTCTCCCCCTCACTAGCTGACTCTCCCTTGCTAACTGAAATGATAGAGCCTTTCTCCCCCTTTTTGTTAGCATCAAGTTGAGTAGAGGTTGAGGTTTGTGCAGCCACCAGTTTTTGAAGAAGCAGTATTTGTTGAGCTTGATGGAGGTGGATTTGGGTAATAGAGGTTTCAGGAGTCCTTAGTCTGGTATTTGAAAAATCCACCTTGGTACTGAGATCAGAGTTTTTCTTGAGTTACCTGTTGATATCTAACATTATTGAGGCAGGAAGCATAATCTCTAATCTCTCAGTAATGTCCATTTTGACCTGTCCAATCTCTGTCTTGATCTCAGACACATCTTGATTTTGCTTGAGAGATTGCATTTTGTGTAATTGAAGAGATTCAAGGTGGGCTTGGAGAAGATTTTTTGGTGTTGGCATCTGTAGTGGCTTCGATAGCAGTCTGAGTCTGATGAATTAGATTTAAGAGAGTAGATTTAAAATGATGCACATCATATTCTTTGCTAAACATCAAAGATTGAGTGTTTGTACTTGAGCTAGGGCCTGCTTCCCCCTTATATGCATGAAATATCCTTCATCATCATCTTCATCCCCAAACATATCCTCAGAACCACCAGTTGGATAATCAAAATCATCACCAGCTGTGGAGGGCATGGCAGTGATTACATCCTTGGCCCTTTGCATAGAAGCAGTTGTGTGCACCAAGTTTAGAATTCTCTCAGCAGCCTCATTGTCTTGTTCATCCAAGATGCTGGAACAGGGTGAGTAAATGCCTCAGCTTCATAAGAAATAGAGTCTAAGACAGCTTGATAATCTTGCTGAAATAGCTATTTCTTTTCATCCTCATTGACATCCCTTAACTCACTAACAATGGGCTCTTCCCATTCTTCAGTACATACTTTTCTCTTATTTTCTATATTTTCTTGCATCAAGGGCTCCTCTTGGCTCACCACCCTTACACCCTCACCTTCACCTACTAAGGTGGAACTCCCCTCACTCACTTTTGCCAAGATGGAAAAAATAGCCTGCATATTTTCTCTCTTTTCCTCTCCTTTTGCCTGAGAGAAACTCAGCCTCTCACTCTGTTCACTCCCTTCCCTCAATCCTAGAAGTGATTATATAACTACTAAATCATCTGCACTTGTAACAACAGTTGAGATTTCAAGTGGTGCAGTGATAGTCAACGGATGAGAAACATCCATCGAAGCAGTAGTTGAAAGTGTCAACGGGTGATTGCTATTAAGCACATCCGTCGAGATACAATCATAAGTCAAATGATAAACAATATCCGTCGAGATAGTAGAAATGACAGAATCTGGAGTAGAAACTACGGTAGAATCTGTGGTGATTGATTTGAGATTTTGCACAGATTTCTCAGTAGAATCAGAAAGAAAAGGCAAGTAAGCCAACAAATTATCTAAAAGATGATGCTCACTTGCTGTAGATTTTGGCTTCTCCATGAGTGTTAAAGATGGAGAATAAGAAATTAACGTGTGAATCATGTCCATATCCAAAGAATTTGTGGGTGAGTTTTGTGTGTGAGGTGCTTATATTATTAAAGATTTTGGCCGTGACTCCACATTTACAGGAGCCACATCAACCTGACTTTGAGAAGGTGCTGTAATTGAGTCTTTGACTGCAGTTTGTAAAGTGTGTGCACCCTGTGTATCCCCAAGTATTTTAGATTTCTTTTTTTTAGCATAAGTTTAAGGTGAGCTTGTGTCCCTAACCCTCTTGGACTGCGCTCTTGGTTGAGAGCTTGTTTCAATAGTAACATCCTTCTGGGAGGATGAAACTAGTAATGAGTTTGAGTCCTTATTAAGCACAACAGTTTATTGGGAAACTACAGTGTGGCTAGGTTGGGTTATACATATCTCTCCCTCCTTCTTCTTTGGGCTTATTTTATGTTCACCCTGTCCCTCACCAGACTTACTTCCCTTCACACTCCCCTCTTGGTTTTTAGTGGATGTTACAACTAGCTTCTTTTGAGAGAAACTAGAGGGGGCTTTCTTTGACTTGGATTTTAAAATACTTGGTTTTGTAGCTTGGGTAGGCACCTGTTTGGTCACTGTCACAGGTGACATAGCCATAGTTGATTGCAAAGAAACTGGTGGTTAAGAAGTAGTAGGGACAAAAATATTTACATCACTTACCTGAGGCGGTTCCATAATTGGCATATAAACAAGGGGACATCCGTGTGGTGATTTGCCCTGTTCAGGTCAGCAATAATTCTTCTCTCTGGGACCCAACAATCTAACTTGTTTGTTGGGATCAAAATTGAGAGATCCTCATACACAAAATTAGCTATTAACATAAATAATCTAACATAATAAATGTTTTTGGACCTCTTCTTAATATCTCCTAGTTTACTCCATAATTCATACATAACTGATGTGCTGAAATTGAAATACTTATCACTAAGAAGCATATAAAGCATGTTAACATGTGAGTTAGTAACAACATCAAAATGACTGACTTTGCTAGAAAACACCTTGATAAAAGAGTCACACAAAAAGCTCCATTCTTTTATAAGACCAATTATCCTAACATCACCTAACTTAGTGGCAGTACGAGCATAACCCATATAAATTAGGATGTTACTCATATCAGTGTATGTGTGTGGAGCAAGTGTGTTATTCTCAGGCAGTTCAAAGCACTTTTCAATTGTATCACAGTTAATACAGTGTTCATTACCTTTGAGAGTGAAGGTAATGGTTTTGTCCTTTGAGTTGAACACTGCGGTAGTTCAAATTTTCTCGACAACTTCACAATAAATGGTTGGAGATTCAGCATGGCATAACTCAGTTTGCAGTTCAGGATGAAGTCCATCTTTTTATGATAGTCTTCAGATGCCGGAATTTTCTTGTTCACCAAAGCCATAAAGTTGTTCTTTTCATAAACATACCCAGTTGAGGATATGATTTTGACTTCTGGTGCCATTGCTGTGATTGAAATTAGTTGCATAAAGGGAGTATTTGTTGGAGAAGAAGAGAGTTAGATAAATTGCTTGAGAAAGATAACAGTAAAAATAGAAATGAAATTAGCTTTTATACTTTCTAAGAAATAAACTGTCAAAAATTAAAAAGTAAAATGAAGTAACCAATCAAATTCGCCCAAAATAGCCGGTTAAATATAAGGAAAACAGTCAAAATTCTAAAATTATCCGTTGAAATATACACACAGACTGTAGGTAAATTCGACGGATAATGCTTAAAATTAACGGCAAAGATTGAGAGCAATTTGATAGATAAGGATGAGAGTACCCAGAATAAAGTTTGATACTTCAACGGATAATGAAATTCAACGGATATTCATATTCAACGGATAATGAACATCCGTCGAGATGTAAACTCTGACTTAGCCAAAATTTTATCTTTAACAGTTAGCATCAAATATTACTCTGGCTGCATTTCAATTTGCTTAGATATCAACATAAATTAAGAGTAATTAAGCATACCTAACTCACTTACCAACCTAGTAAAGGTGGATTCATCAAGTGGCTTGGTAAATATGTCTACAAGTTGCTTCTAACTTGGAATAAAATGAAGTTCCACGGTACCATTCATGACATGTTCTCTAATGAAGTGGTACTTGATGTCAATGTGCTTGGTCCTTGAATATTGTACTGGATTTTCAGTAATTGCAATAGAACTTGTGTTGTCACGGAAAGTAGGGATTTTATTCACCTTTAGACCATAGTCCAACAGTTGATTTTTTATCCATAAAATCTGTGCACAACAGCTACCAGCAGTAATATATTCAGCCTCAGCTGTGGACGTAAAGAATGAATTTTTCTTTTTACTGAACCAGGATACTAGCTTATTTCCTAGAAATTGACAGGTTCTTGTTGTACTTTTTATATCAAATTTACAACCTGCATAGTCTGTATATGAATAACCACTTAGATCAAAATCAGAATCTCTAGGATACCAAATGCTAAGTTTGAGATATTTGAAAATTCTCTTAATAGCTACTAAATGAGATTCTCTAGGATCAGTGTTGAGTGGCATTTATGACACTTTATAACGCTCCATTGAGCTTTGAATTGGTGTATTTGTACTCAAGTTGTTGGTGTTTTAATGTGTTTTCTAGTGTTTTTGCATTTCAGGCATTAATTTAGGATTCAGGTGAATTAGTATTGATTTGATGCTAATATGGTGTTACGATGGTGTCCAAGGAATAAAGGCTCGTGAAGACCAACTCGTTGTAGCAATAAAAAAAGGCAATTCCAGTTTTTCCAGAAGACCGGTGCGTTCACGCTGTGCTAGCGCGCGGCCGCGCCAGAGAAACAGAATGTCAGCGCACCTGTGCTGGTGAAGCGCACGGCCACGCCAGGTCGGGAATCCAGTTTCCTGTTTCAAATAGAAGATTGTTTTTCTGGGCTTTTGGCTTAATTGGGATGCTATTAAAAGACAATAAAAAGACATTTTTTATAACGGAGCTTAAGGAGAAGACAACAAGAAGACCTATATCAAAATTCAATGAAGGCGAAGAAGATCTAGTTTATTCTTGTGAATCTTTGTTCTAAGTTGTAATCTTGAATGCTCGTTTCTTGTTTTGTTGAACCTAATACCCTGGATTACGTACTTTATTTATTATTTTTTTATAAAGACTACATTTATTATACCATGCTTTCATCGGAACCCGCATTGATGATGAGTCCGATTATGGGCTAATCGTTATTATGGGGTTCTAGCGAATTATTATGGATTTCTTTAGTTGATTTATTTCGATGCCTTAGTGTGTGGTGATTGTATGATAATCTAGTTTTGGTTGTGCTTATTCGTCTTATGAGCGTCGCGAACTTATAAGATAGCGTGTTAATTCTTAATGAAGCGACAGTGAATTTAAGGAGTTAGAACTTGTCATCCTAGCATGGGTTCATATGTTATTGTTATGCATGATTCGTAGGTAATTTTAACCATCTTACTTACCCTATGTAATCACGATAGATAACTTGTGCATTAAACTGTTGTGTTGTCAAATTCTATAGACATATAGGGTCTCAATATAATTGGTGTCTATTCAGCTTCTATCTCTTTTATGGATGTCTGGAAGTATGGTATGCGTACAACGAAAGTTGGCGTTTATCAGTTCCGTGTTATCTGATTAGTGTCATCACCATTAAATGCTAAGGTTAAGAACGAAAGGATATTGAATGAAGTACTTAATGAAGTTAGAAACCAATGTTTGTGTCATATATTATTCAACTCTCTTAAATCTTCTTAGTTTATATTCTCTAGTATAATTCTCAATAGTTAATTGTAGTATAATCAAAACCCCGAATTGTTATTCATCTTAGTATTGAATAATAGCCATATCATTGTTGCATAACTGCATAAATCACATAGTTATTTAAACCAGTTTATGCGGGAATGAACTAGAAATAATTCTATATTACTTGTGATCGCATATACTTGCGTGAAATATTAGCGCGTGTTTAGCGACTAACAAGTTTTTCGCGACGCTGGCGGGGACTCGGGTTAACTTTAGTTTATGTGTTTGTCATTAGTGATCGTTAAAGTTCATTGACTCGGATATTGTAACTTATCTGTTTCCTTGTCTTATTTCAGGTACTCTAGCGAGCGTTTATGCATACGCGTTCACGGGCTCGTAAGAGAACTCTGGATCAAGCCGAGGAAGAAGTTGTAGTGATTCGAAGGGAAGTTTTTGAGGATGAAGAGAAAGTAAAAAAAGAAGAGAAAGTCGAGGAACCAGCTTTAGTAGTGATGGGAGATCAAGCAGAAATTCCTAAGGCTTTGATGGACTATTCCCATCCTAAGATCAATGATATTCAGTCGAGCATCATCAGACCAGCCATCTCGGCTAAGACTTTTGAGATCAAGTTGAGCACGATTCAGATGATACAAAACTCAGTTCAGTTTGGGGGTTCTTTTATAGAAGACCCCAACATGCATATCAGGGATTTCATCGAGATCTGTGACACTTTCAAGTTCAATGGGGTGACTGAAGATGCTATCAAGCTGCGACTCTTGTAATATCCGGGATATATCGTACAATTATTTTTGTTAATAGATAATTATTATATGTATTCAGTATCTATTCTGTGAATTATTTGTTAAGTGTTAAATTTGTTTGAATGTTTAAAAATATTATTAATTAAGTATTTTAATTTTTATATGTTCCAAATAAAATATAGATAATTGTCATATCTTCCTAATTATTTTTATGATGATTTATGAATTTATAGGAATCATATGAATTGTATAAAATCTTTTTCCGGGTATTTAAAACCTATTTTATAAAAACGGGAACCAACCAACGTCATCCGTTGTTACGTTTTTGGAACCCGAAACTCTTTCGAGAATTCCTTCCTAACCTAATTGCAATATTCCGAGCATTTTCCATGTTTCGACTTTTTCGATCCGGCGTACGGTTTGTCCTGCGCGGGTCCCGGCGCAACATTTTCCATACAATACTCGTTTCGGTAAATCAATAAAACTCGTATTTTCGATAAACGGGAGCTTTTAATTAAACTATCACAATTATCACCTCGTAATACGTGTAACCAGGCGCTGAGACCAAGACCGCTGTATATATTGTACTGATTTGGATAATATCTCGAAAACCGGTACCGTTTGGATCAATTTTTATAAATAAACGTACCGTTTTATATCCGAAATGATCCAACGGGATACAAATTTCCCGTAATTATAAATAGCCTCTACCGTATTTTATTTTGTACCGGAAATCATTTGCAAATAGTATTTACAGAATTTTTATAGAGAAAATACTATAATTATATTTTGTTCTTCATAATCAAACACAAATTCGAAGGCGTTATCGATATCCGATTTTGGCGTACATATACTCAAAACGAAGCTACTGAAATCTAGAATCCAAATCCTCCATCAATTTCAACCCAGAAACATCAGGTGATTTTCTATTTAATTATTTATATTCAAATTTCTTGGTAGTCAAATTATGAATTTTTGTTCGAGAGATTGTTTGTATGATTTGATGAGTGTATGTTGTAGAGCTCGTCTCCCTGATGATTTTGATATATTATATGTGTGATTTGGAGTTCACTAACGTGTTTAATTTTGTGTTTGATTTTCGAATTTAGTAATTAGGGTTTAAATTAGTTTGAATGTTCTTGATTATAAATTTGGGGATTTAATTGTTATTGATTCTGGGCTTGATTAACCGAGTCCAGCGTATAAATCGCCTAAAAACCAACCGATTCATGTATTTTAATGCTACGTTGGGGGTCGGAGTTGGGTTCCCGGAAAAGCTCGAGGTATGGCCGGTGTTAATGGCGTTTGGCCGGGAAAGGGGATTTCCGGGACGACTCGACCTAATAATGTTCGATTATTGTTGCTGTATCAGTTTAGAGTTGATTAGAATCAGTAATCGCCGAAAACCGTCTGTTTTTAGCCGTGAAATGGGCCGTCGGAAAACCGGGTGTTCGCCGGAATCTGGGAACGCCCGGCGGTGTTCTTGGCAGCCCAATTCCAGTTCATACCCGACCCGTTTTTGATTATTAAAACCCGGTTTTAATCCAAATCTTTCCTAAACTGTTTTCTAAAATCCGTTTTTACAGTTTAACCCCTGAAAAGTTTCCAAACTTTACAAATAAAGGATTCCTGTTTCCAAAACTTTTAAAAATAGGATTTCTTTTATAAAATTGTTTTCTTTATTTCTGAAATTCCAAAAATGATTATTTTAATTCCAAAAATTATTTTTAATTCAAAAATAAATCTGAATTAATTATTTAATTAATTTCAGTTAATTTTTAATTGATTAATTAGTCAATTAAATCGAGAATTAATTGATGAATTGATTTAATTAAATATTAATTGATTTTAATTGATTATTTAATTGGATTTAATTATTTAAAAATGATTTAAAAATTCTGAAAAAATAGTTTCGAGCTTTAAAATATTATTTTAAATTATTTTTAAGGCTCGATAATTATTATAAAATTGTTTTGAAGCCAGATTTGGCCCACCGAACCCTGTTTATTATTTTAAAATTGTTCCAACGACCCGTTTTAATTCCGAAAAATGCTTTAAAAATCCTTTTGAATACCCAAAAGCCTGTTTATAATCCGAGACTCTTTTATAAATGATATGTTATTGATTATTTCACGTGTTAGGTGTTATATGGGACTTGTTGATTGACTGTCGGTCTATATGTTCGGTGTTTATTTGTTTATAGCATAACTTTCAATCCGTTAATCGGATTTGGGTGAAACGAAGGGTAGTTGAAACCTTATGACGTCCATGTGACGATTAGAACAATGTGAGATGAATATTGATAGATGCTTATGATGCCTAGCAGAGTAAGCAATGCGTAAAAAAAAAGCCGGTGAACAGAAAATAGAATTGGCATGTAGAAAATACAGCAAGTGATCAGAGGATAGCAGCGAGGCATAAGAGAAGTAGACGAGTGGTTATTGAAGAGAGTCATTCGACGAATACAAGTGAAATTGGAATCGATTATGATAAGGCAAGTACTTCTAAACCTTTTTCGAGATATATTTCAAATATTTCTAAATTCTCTTGTGACATATTGTTAATATTCAAAATAGCTCTGTTTTATATTGGAAATACTTTGAATCCTTCAGCCTTGAACCTGAGCCACATCATTTGATCTTTGAGCCGTAAGCCTTATTCTTTGTGAACCATTCTTTGTTGATTTACTAGATATTAAACCACACAAATACGATACTACTCCACAAATATATAACCATCATATACCAAACACTGGAACATAATTGTTTAAACATACAGAAACTTTTATACTCAACCATACCTTGTGACATCAAAGTATTAAAACCCTGTAAAAATATTATCCATTTAATACCCGATTATCCTACAGGCTGGAGGCCATTTCTTTTATATACTTTGACATACCCTTTCTGGTACCCATGAATATTCGCCATGCTCTTATACAAATGTTTTTTTGCTATTGATTATGATACATATTGAATTATACTGTTTATCATATTGAACTGCTTTAGAATTGGATAGTTTTCTTTGTGTGGACCAGATTCGTGGTCAGACCATATCGATGGTCAAGTTAGGCCAATGTGTGCCTTGGATCCAGTAGTTAGAGCAGTGTTGTGTGCTTTGCTCGGGGTTAGTGCGTGACTGATCAGCAGCCTAACCTTGGTTTTAAAAATTTAAAATGAATATCCAATTCTATTGGTTGTTTAACAAGAAACTTGATTCCTTTAAATCATCTCGTTTGATCATTATTTAAACTCAGTTATTGCTATTATGACATGCTGAGCTAGTTAGCTCACTCTTGCGAATCTTTTTATATATTTTACAGTTAAGAAGGATACGGTTGATAGCGAGGTTTCCCAGTTCAATGTACGAGCTAGGATTCCAGATTATGTTGGATCGAGCTAGCAGGAGCCTAATGCAGTAATGAGATCATAAGGTTGTAAGAATAATTTCATATCAGTTGTAAACTAAATTAGTTGGGATTTGGTACGTTGTAATAAAAGTTAAGGTTGTGGCTTGTTTTCATACTTTAATCTGTTGCGATCCGTGGTTATGTAAAGCAGGGTCATTGCAAATAATATTTTATATACAGGTTTATATATTGAGTATGTGTTATGGACCCCAAACTTCTGACCCGGGTTTGGAGGGCACCACAACTCTTCCCATTCTCTCTAAGGGATAAAGTAAAGTGTTGGTTACATTCTCTACCACCATGGTCCATCACCACATGGGAGGATCTTACTCAAAAGTTTCTCACTAAATTCTTTCCTATGGCGAAGACTGCTGCAATCAGGAATGCTCTTACTCAATTTGCACATAATAATGGAGAACCTCTGTATGAGGCTTGGGATTGATATTAGGAGATGCTAAGAAAGTACCCACACCATGGCATGCCTGATTGGATGAACATAAACTGTTTCTATAATGGATTGGGTGCTAATTCTAGACCTATGTTCGATGCAGCATCAGGAGGAGCCTTATGGGCCAAAAGCTATAAAGAAGCTTATGAGTTGATTGAGCTAATGGAAGCTAATGAATACCAGAATCCTACGCAAAGAATGTTGTAAGGCAAGGTAGCAGGAATTTTGGAAGTGGATACAGCTACTTCTATATCTGCTCAACTTCAAGCTTTAACGATGAAAGTGGACTCTTTGGCTAATTATGGAGTTAATCAAAGCACTAGTGTCTGTGAGCTATGTGCTGGTGCACATGAAACTGAGCATTGTGCTATTTCTAGAGAATCAGCTCAATTTGTAAGCAACTTTCAGAGATCACAGCAACAAGCTCCAGCCACTTATCATCCTAACAACCACAATTATCCTAATTTCAGCTGGAGTAACAATCATAATGCGGTGCACCAATCTTATCATCCATATACAAGAAAACACTTACTGTAAGCTAATGAAAAATATGAATCGCAGGAGTTGAGGCTCATGTACAAGAGCCAAGCTGTGTCTATTAAGACCTTGGAGAATCAGATTGGGCAAATTGTTAATGCATTACTGAATCGTCAACCTGACATGCTTCCGAGCGATACTGAAGTTCCTGGAAAGAAGGAAGCTAAGGAGCATGTTAAAGTAATTACATTGAGGTCTGGTAAGGTTATAAATCCTAAAAAAACTAAGACTCCAGAATTTGAAGTTGAGGCAGAAGAAAAAGAATTGCAGAAGGAAGCAGAAGTGGAACCAAGGAAGACTACTGTTGAGAACACTCCTCCTGAGGGTAATACAGGGGAGAAACAGATCTATCCTCCACCTCCCTTTCCTAAGAGGCTACAGAAGAAAAAGCTAGATAAGGAGTTTGCGAAGTTTTTAGAGGTGTTCAAGAAACTTCATATCAACATACCTTTCGTTGAAGCTCTTGAATAAATTCCTAGTCACGCGAAGTTCATGAAAGGTACTCTCTCTAAGAAGGTGAAGCTTGATGACTTAGAGACCGTTGCTCTTACGGAGGAATACAGTGAGGTGCTGCAACAGAAGTTACCTCCGAAGCTTAAAGATCCTGGAAGCTTCACTATTCCGTGCATAATTGGAAAGGTGTCATTTGATAAGTGTCTATATGACTTGGGAGCTAGCATCAATCTGATGCCCTTTTCAATCTTCAAGAAGTTGGACTTGCCCGATCCAAAGCCAACTTATATGACTTTGTAGTTGGCCGACCGTTTTATTATATATCTACGAGGTATTGTGGAGGATGTCTTGGTCAAGGTGGATAAACTCATCTTCCCTGCTGATTTTGTAAATCTTGATTTCAAGGAGGATAAAAAGATTCCCATAATCATGGGAAGACCTTTCTTGGCTACTAGCCGAACCTTGATAGATGTGCAGAAAGGTGAACTCACCATGCGAGTGATGGATCAGGATGTAACTTTTAATGTGTTTAATGCTATTAAATTCCCTTTGGAAAATAAGGAGTGCTTTAAGGTAGAGATGGTCGATTCCGTGTTTAATTCTGAACTCGATCGATTGCTAAGGTCTGATGCCTTAGAAAAGGCCTTGTTGGGGAATTTCGATAGTGAAGACGATGAAGGGGTTTAGCAATTACAATTTCTGAATGCTTCTCCCTATAAGAGGAAGATGGATATGCCTTTTGAATCTCTTGAAATGGAGGGGCTGAACAAAGCTCCTAAGCGCCTCAAGCCATCTATTGAGGAAGCTCCTACCCTTGAGCTTAAGCCTTTACCTGAATATTTGAGGTATGTGTTTTTAGGTGATGCATCTACTTTGCCTGTTATTATTTCATCTGACCTTTCAGGTAGCGACGAGGAGAAGCTTTTGAGAATTTTTAAAGATTTTAAATCGGCAATTGGTTGGACTATAACAGATATCAAGGGAATCAGCCCTTCATATTGCATGCACAAAATTCTGCTAGAAGAAGAAAGCAACCCTACTGTTGAGCAACAGAGAAGGTTAAATCCGATCATGAAAGAGTTTGTGAAGAAGGAAATCCCTAAGTGGCTATATACATGGATCATCTATCCCATTTCTGACAGTTATTGGGTGAGTGCAGTTCAGTGTGTGCCAAAGAAAGGAGGTATGACTGTGGTTGCTAATAAGAAGAATGAGCTCATTCCTACTCGAACAGTCATGGGGTGGAGAGCTTGCATGGATTACAGGAAGCTGAACAAGGCCACGAGAAAAGATTACTTCCCTCTGCCGTTCATTGACCAGATGCTTGACAGATTAGTTGGGCATGAATACTACTGTCTTCTGGATGGCTATTCGGGCTATAATCAAATTTGCATTGCTCCAGAAGATAAGGAGAAGACTATTTTCACTTGTGTATTTGGAACTTTCGCCTTTAGAAGGGTTTCTTTTGGATTATGTGGAGCACCGGCCACATTTCAGAGATGCATGATGGCTATCTTCTCTGATATGATTGGTTAGAATGTAGAGGTGTTTATGGACGTTTTCTCAGTGTTTGGTGATTCATTTGATGAGTGCTTGCATAATCTAGGCAACGTTCTCAAGAGGTGTGTTGAGACCAATTTGGTTCTCAATTGGGAGAAATGTTACTTTATGGTATGACATGGCATTATTCTTGGGCACAAGGTCTCTAGTAAGGGTCTTGAGGTGGAAAAAGCCAAAGTAGGGGTCATCGAAAGTCTTCCCCCACCAATTTCTATTAAGGGAGTTCGCAGTTTTCTTCGTCATGCGGGCTTCTACAGGCGGTTCATCAAGGACTTCTCAAAAATTTCTAAACCTTTGTGCAATCTTCTGGAGAAGGATGTCCCATTTAAGTTTGATGACGAGTGCGTAACTGCTTTTGAGTTCTTAAATAAGAGTTTAATCACGGTACCTGTCATAACTGCATTTGATCGGAGTGAACCTTTTGAGATGATGTGTGATGCAAAAGACTACGCAGTTGGAGTAGCTCTTGGGCAAAGAAATAATAACATATTTCATGTAGTCTACTATGCTAGTAAGACTCTTTATGGTGCTCAACTGAACTACACTACTACGGAGAAAGAACTTTTTGCTATTGTCTATGGTTTTGAGAAATTTTGATCTTATTTGCTTGGGACAAAGGTGATATTTTTCACTGATCACACTGCCATTTGATATATCGTCTTGAAGAAGGAGTCGAAGCCTAGATTGATCAGATGGGTTCTTTTGCTCCAGGAGTTTGAATTAGAGATCAAGGAAAAAAAAGGACTGAAAATCAAGTCGCTGATCATCTCTCGTGCTTAGAGGATCCAATTGCAACTTCGCTGGATAAGACATTAATAAATGAGTCTTTTCCCGATGAGTAGTTGTTTGGAGTGCAAGAGGAAGAACCGTGGTTTGTAGACATTGTGAACTACCTTGTGAGTAATATCATATCTCCCTACTTGTCATACGCTCAAAGGAAGAAGTTTCTGCATGAAGTGAAGTGGTATATGTGGGATGAGCCATTTCTTTTTCGACAAGGAGCTGATCAAATCATCACGAGATGTATTCCTTACAGCGAAACGGGGGGGGGGGGATCTTTCAAGATTTCCACTCAACGACTTATGGAGGACATTATGGGGGAGAAAACACAACATCGTGTATTCTTCAAGCAGGTTTCTTTTGGCCAGCCTTGTTTAAAGATATTCATCAGTTCATTTTGAAATGTGATCGATGTCAACGTGTGGGTAATATGTCCAAGAGGGATGAGATGCCTCTTAATGTGCTTCTCGAGGTTGAAGTCTTCGATGTTTGGGGAATTGACTTTATGGGGCCATTTCTCTCATCTTGTAACAATTAGTATATCTTGTTGGCGGTTGATTATGTCTCGAAATGGGTTGAAGTTAAGGCGTTGCCAACAAACGATGCGAAAGTAATGCTTAATTTTCTTCACAAGCAGATATTCACAAGATTTGGAACTCCAAGAGTCATAATCAGTGATGAGGGATCGCATTTTTGTAATTGCAAGTTCACTGCTATAACGCAAAGGTATAATGTGAATCATCGCATTGCTACGGTTTATCATCCTCAGAAGAATGGTTAAGTTAAGGTATCTAACAGAGAAATCAAGCGCATTTTAGAGAAAGTCGTGTGTCCATCGAGAAAAGATTGGTCTTTGAAGCTTGATGAAGGTGTTTGGGCATATAGAACAGCGTACAAGACTCCATTGGGAATGTCGCCATTTCAGTTGGTTTATGGTAAGGGGTGTCATTTGTCGGTGGAGCTTGAGCATAAAGCGTATTGGGCTTTGAAGAAGTTGAATCTTGATTTGGATTCATTTGGAAAGAAGAGGATGCTTCTATTGAATAAACTCGACGAGTTTCGACTTCAAGCATATGAAAATAACAAAATGTATAAGGAGAAACTCAAGAGGTGGCATGATAGGGGTCTAGTGCTCAAATCATTTGTGTCGGGACAACAAGTTCTTTTGTTCAACTCTCGTCTCCGTCTTTTTCCTAGAAAGTTGAAGTCAAGGTGGTCGAGGCCGTTTGTTGTCAAAGCTGTGTTCCCACATGGAGCGGTGGAGATTTTTGAGAATAATCCGGGCCAATCATTTAAGGTAAATGGTCAGAGGTTAAAGCATTACTATGGTGACACAGCAAAATGCAAGGTGGTTAGTGCCGTTTTATTTTCTGTTTGATCTCGCATTTATACGTCGAGATAATGATGTAAAACAAGCGCTTCTTGGGAGGCAACCCAAGTTTGTTATACATTAGTAGGTAAAGGAAGCAAGAAGAAAAGAGAAAAACATAAAAAAATCAGAAAAAATAGAAAATTTAAGGGCCAACTTTAGAAGCCAAGCGCGCCCGCGCTGACCAAGCGTGCAGCCGCGCTGTAATACCAGAAACCGAGCACGCCCACACTGATCTAGCGCACGGCCGCACCGATTTGGCAGGAAGTGAGCGCTCGCGCTGATCTAGCGCGCGGCCGCGCTGGGGTCCCGATTAAGAAAAAAAGAGCCGGTTTGTGAAGAGAAAATCGGGGACTTCTTTTAAAAATCGATTTCTACCCAAATTTTACTCTTCCACATCCCAAATTTCCCTCTCCAAATCAAACCCATTATTCCCACTATTCCCATAATTAATTCCCACTTCTATTCCATATCTAATTCTCTTCTCACCTCCTACATATATACACTTAAACACAAACTTCTCCACCACTTCTCAAATTCTTAAACACAATTCTCTCTCAAACACTTATCTTTTATTCGCTCTTGTTCAATCACAATGGTACCCAAGAGACAAAGAACTCAAGTCAACAGCAGCACCACTGATTCTTCGAGTGCAGGTGGTGTGAGGCCGAGGTTTTCAACTCCCGAAGCTGAAGCAGAGTATACGAGGATTCTCTCGAAGCCTATAGAGAAGGAGCGAGGTTTTCTAGCCATCAGGGAAGGATGGTAAGTTGTTGGAGATGATCTTGGAGATGGGCTGGGTTGCTTTTTGCGAGGCACCCACTGCTGTGCCCATGAGTGTTGTTCGAGAGTTTTATGTTAATGCTAAGGTGGAGAAGAATGGTTTTACTATGGTTAGGGGATGACGGTGGAGTACAGTGCGGATGTGATAAGGAGGGTGATTGAGCAGCCTATGAGGAAGCCCAGTCAGGACACCTGGAATGATAAGACTCCAGAGGACTTTAATTTGGATTTGATTGTTACTACTCTGTGTGTGCCTGAGACTCATTGGAACTTCAAGAGGGGCACGAATGATTATGCCACATTCCCTACTTCGTGTATGAAAAGGGTTTGCACGCGCATAATTTTTTTTTATTTATACTAACATTATGCCATCTTCTCATATGCATGATGTGATCATGGAGCATGCACGGCTGTTGTGGGGGATTCTTCAGGGTGACTATGTGGACCTTGAAATGGTGATTTACTAGGGTATTATGAGATTTTTGCGAGGGAGTACTACGGGTTCTATACCCTATGCGTCAGTTGTGATGAAGCTGTGTGTGGCAGTTGGTGTTCATTGGCCAGCACACGAGCAGCTCCGTATTCCGAGTGCTCCGATTGACAGCACCACTTTGGCGACGATGCAAGAGTGGGATGGAGGCAGGCTTGATTTGAAGGGGCTATGATATTCTTTTGACCATCTACCGGGTGGGGTAGCTCAGTCGAGCAGGACTGCATGGAGATCTTAGTTGGGCGAGGAGGCTAGTCCAACACAGCAGGAGCAGGAGGAAGCAGGAGCTGATGTTGGAGTTGGTTTGAGCTCGACGCAGTATAAGCGTCTAGTGAGGATGATGGATGTGATGCATGACATCCATAGTCGGTTTGCACGTGATCTCACCCAGACACTAGGGACTGCATTCAAAGCCACGTGAGTTGACATCCAGTGGCCAGTATTTGGTGAGGACTCCGTGTATCCACCTCCAGACACGCCTGACACTCCACCCGTTGGGGGTGAGGATCCTGATTCCGAGTAGGTATGCTTGATAACCTATTGTTACCTTCGTTGAGGACAGTGAAAATTTTAAGTTTGGGTGTAGTAGTTGAAGGAATATATTTTGTGTGAGTCGCATATAGTCTGCATATTCATGATAGTTTAGTGCATATAGTTGCATATTTTTCCATGTAGTTTTTTTTTGTAATTTTTATGATAGTTTGTTCATATAGTTCATGCATTTCATTAATAACATGATCCTTTGGATGATTTTTCCGATTGACTTGTGATATTGATGCTAGTGTAGTGATGTCGTATTTAGTGATGTTAAGTCTTGTAGAATTGATTTGCATGTTAGAGACAATTATATTTCACTAAGTCTTATAGGTTGCTTGAGTGCTATATCATGATCATGGTTTGTTTTTTTGTCGAGGTTTAATCGCTTGTTTATATTTAGAATTTAGGATATTCTTAATAATAAAATAACATGGATTTTTAAATTTGGAGAAAATTGGATTTCATTGCTAGTTGTTGTGGCTATGTGTCAAATGGCTAGTAGTCGGCTCATATTTATATGAGTAGTCTAGGGTTGAATGAGATGGAGCGAAACGCACTCGTTCAGAAATTTATGAAAAAAAGAGAAAAAAAGAAGAAAAAAAAAGTGTTCTGTATAATTGATCACGGGTGGGCTCTTTATTACTCGAGTTATTAAGTTCTTAGGGACTTTGTTCCTAGTAACCTAAGGCTTATATGGTCTGGGATTCGCTAACCTAACGCTCGTTACAGGGGTACTATTGTATAAGTCTTTTATGGACCTCACTCATTGCACGGTCAATTAAGCATACTTGTGTTATTTATGTGTTGTGAATAAAAGCATGAGTCCATGTAAAGCTCCAATATAAGAACTGAATTGTTATAAGTTATTTTGAGTCTAGCTTTTATTATATTTATAACCTTGTGATTGGTTTGATGAGTGGTGAGTCCAGATTTTTGATCTAGTTGCGATAGTATATCTGTAAGCATTTCCACACACGCATGTCTCTGGTTTGTAGGTTGATTGGTACAGTTTGATTGATCTTTATGCGAATAACTGCATTTGTTGAGATGTTGCTTGTTAGTTGGTTTAGGTATTCTATTGGGGATCGTTGCATTCATCTAGTTGCATTCATGCATTTTTATTTCTTGTTCTTTGAGTCTTTTTATGCTTGAGGACAAACATCAATTCAAGTTTGGGGGTATGTTGAGTGGCATTTATGACACTTTATAATGCTCCATTGAGATTTGAATTGGTGCATTTGTACTCAAGTTGTTGGTGTTTTAATGTGTTTTCTAGTGTTTTTGCATTTCAGGCATTAATCCGGGATTCAGGTGAATTAACATTGATTTGATACTAATATGGTGTTAGGATGGTGTCCAAGGAATAAAGGCTTGTGAAGACCAACTCGTTGCAGCAATAAAAGAAGGCAATTCCAGTTTTTCCAGAAGACCGCCATGCCCGCGCTGTGCTAGAGCGCGGTCGCGCCAGAGAAACAGAATGTCAGCATGCCCGTACTGGTGAAGCGTGCGCCCGTGCCAGGTTGGGAATCCAGTTTCCTGTTTCAAGTAGAAGACTATTTTTCTGGGCTTTTGGCTTAATTGGGATGCTATTTAAAGACAACAAAAAGACGTTTTTCATAACGGAGCTTGAGGAGAAGACAACAAGAAGACCTATAGCACAATTCAACGAAGGCGAAGAAGATTCAGCTTATTCTTGTGAATCTTCGTTCTAAGTTGTAATCTTGGATGCTCGTTTCTTGTTTTGTTGAACCTAATACTCTAGATTACGTACTTTTTTTATTTTTTGTTTATAAAGACTACATTTATTATACCATGCTTTCGTCGGAACCCGTATTGATGATGAGTCTGATTATGGGCTAATCATTATCGTGGGGTTCTAGCGTATTATTATGGATTTCTTTAGTTGATTAGTTTCGATGCCTTAGTGTGTGGTGATTGTATGATAACCTAGTTTTGGTTGTGCTTATTCATCTTATGAGCGTCGTGAACTTATAAGATAGCGTGTTAATTCTTAATGAAGCGATAATGAATTTAAGGATTTAGAACTTGCCATGCTAGCATAGGTTCATGTGTTATTGTTATGCATGATTCGTAGGTAATTTTAACTATCTTACTTGCCCTATGTAATCACGATAGATAACATGTGCATTAAACCATTGTGTTATCAAATTCTATAGACATATAGGGTCTTAATATAATTGGTGTCTATTCAGCTTCTATCTCTTTTGTGGATGTCTGGTAGTATGGTATGCGTACAACGAAAGTTGGCGTTTATCAGTTTTGTGTTATCTGATTAGTGTCAGCACCATTACATGCTAAGGTTAAGAACGGAAAGGCTATTAAATGAAGTACTTACTGTAGTTAGAATCCCATGTTTATGTCATATATTATTCAACTCTCTTAAATATTCTTAGTTAATATTCTCTGGTATAATTCTCAATAGTTAATTGTAGTATAATCAAAACCCCAAATTGTTATTCATCTTAGCATTGAATAATAGCCATATCATTGTTGCATAAGTGCATAAATCACATAGTTAATTTAACCAGTCTCTGTGGGAACGAACTAGAAATAATTCTATATTACTTGTGATCGCGTATACTTCCGTGAAATATTAGCGCGTGTTTAGCGACTAACAATCAACCTAAACTCTAGCAAAAAGACAAGTAGAAAATAATATATCTGGCCTACTGGCAGTTAGATATAAAAGTGAACCATCCATGCCTCTATAACTTGAAATATCCACAGACTTTTCAGAAGTGTTTAATTCAAGTTTAGTCGCAGTGGCCATGGGAGTTTTTACAGATGTGCAGTCTATTAAGTCAAACTTCTTTAAAAGATCATAAATATATTTGGTTTGACTAATGAATATTCCATCACTAACTTGCTTAACTTTTAAACTAAGAAAGTAAGTTAGTTCTCCCATCATGCTTATTCCATATTTACTTCGTATCAATTTTGAAAACTTTTTGCAAAGTTTTTCATCTGTAGAACCAAATATAATATCATCTACATAAATTTGAAAAAGTATACTAGAGCCATTAACATTTCTATAGAATAAAGTTTTATCAACAGTACCTCTTGTAAAATGATATTCTAAGAGAAACTTTCACAAAGTGTCATACAAGGCTCTAGGTGCTTGCTTCAGTCCATAAAGTGCCTTCAAAAGATTGTAGACATATTCTGGAAAATGCGGATCTTCAAAACCAGGAGGCTGACTGACATAGACTTCCTCCTCCAAATCTTCATTCAGAAAGGAATTCTTGACATCCATTTGATAGACCTTGAAATTGGCATGGGCTGCATAGGCTACGAAAATTCTGATGGCTTCAAGTCTTGCAACAGGAGTAAAAGTTTCATCAAAATCTATTCCTTCTTGTAGACAATATCCCTTAGCAACCAACCTAGCTTTGTTCCTGACTACTATGCCATTTTCATCCATCTTGTTTCTAAATACCCACTTGGTCTCAATAGGATTCTTTCCTTTAGGTTTGGGTACCATCTTCCAAACTTCATTCCTTTCAAATTGGTTTAGCACCTCCTGCATAGCTAGAACCCAATCAGGATCCAACAGAGCTTCTTCTACCTTTTTAGGTTCTTCCTGAGATAGAAAGCTTCTATACAGACATTCTTCTTGAATTGTTTTCCTTGTTTGCACTCTTGAAGATGTATCACCAATAATTAGTTCAAAAGGGTGATCTCTAGTCCACTTTATCTGTTGTGGCAGATTAGCTCTAGATGAAGAGGCTTCATAGTTGTATTGATGTGTGACTGAGTTTTGATTAGAAGAAACTCCCCTTGAGTTTGTGGATCTTTGACTTGAAGTTGGGGTTATTTCTGCATGTGATCTGTGTTGGCTTTCAACTCCTATTGATGGATCAACGGATGTTGATCTTTTCCTTTCGACGGATGATGCAGATTATCTTTTGACAGATGATGCACTTGGTCTTTCGAAGGCTATTGAGTTATGTGCTTCATTAGTTGTGGATTTTTCTGCATTATCTTTAGTTTTGATTTCTTGATCACTTTCATCATCACTATCATCACAAATCATCTCAACATTATCAGATTTGAGGCTTTCATGGAAATCTCCATCTTGCAGTCCTTCAATCTTTTTATCATCAAACACAACATGTACAGATTCCATAACAATGTTTGTTCTGAGATTGTAGACTTTGTATGCTTTTCCAATTGCATATCCAACAAAAATTCCCTCATCAGCTTTGGCATCAAACTTTCCATGTTGATCAGTTTGATTCCTTAAGATATAGCATTTATAGCCAAAAACATGAAGAAAGTTTAATGTTGGCTTCCTATTCTTGAACAATTGATAGGGTGTCATGCATTTTTCTTGATTAACCAAAGAGATGTTATGAGTTTAGCATGCAGTATTTACAGCTTCTGCCTAGAAGTATGTTGGAAACTTTGATTCTTCTAGCATTGTTCTTGCAGCTTCAATAAGAGATATGTTCTTCCTTTCCACCACTCCATTTTGTTGTGGGGTTCTTGCTGCTGAAAACTCATGCATGATCCCATTCTCTTCACAAAACATTCTCATCACAAAATTCTTGAACTCAGTTCCATCGTCACTCCTGATTCTTCTAACTTTGAAATTATGATGATTGTTAACTTGCCTTATGTGATTGATGATGATTTCACTAGCTTCATCTTTGGATTTTAAAAAAATATGTCCAAGAGAACTTTGAGAAATCATCCACAATTACTAGATAGTATCTTTTCCTTGAGATAGACAATATATTGACTGGTCCAAATAGATCCATGTGCAGTAGTTGTAAAGGTTCTTCAATTGTTAAATCAAGCTTCTTTCTGAATGATGCCTTGATCTATTTTCCCTTTTGACTGGCATAACACAATCCATCCTTTGAGAATTCCACTTGTGGAATGCCTCTTACCAAATATTTCCTGACTAGTTCATTCATAGTCTTGATGTTAAGGTGGGACATCTTCTTGTGCCATAGCCAACTTTCATCTTGACTTGCGTTGATAAAGAGACAAGTGACGGATTCTGCATTTGATGAGTTGAAGTCAGCTAGATACGCATTTCCTTTTCTCACTCCAGTGAGAACCACTTTGTTATTTTTCTTGTTTGTCACAACACATGATTCAGAGTTGAATATTACTGAGTTGCCCTTATCACAAAGTTGACTGACACTCAACAAATTGTGCTTGAGTCCATCCACTAGGGCAACTTCCTCAATGATGACATTATCCTTTGAAATCAAGCCATATTCCACAGGATAACCCTTGCTGTCATCTCCAAAAGTGATACTTGGGCCAGCTTTCTCCTTGAACTCAGTGAGCAGGGTACAATCTCCAGTCATGTGCCTTGAGCACCCACTATCTGGATACCAAAGATTCTTTTTATTTCCGTGCATACAACAAAATCAAATCAAGTTGATTTTGGTACCCAAGTTTCCTTGGGTCCTGTTTTGTTAGCCCTTTTCTTAGGTTTCTTACATATTTCCTCATTTTACTTAGGTATCTGAGTTTCATCCTTAGTCATTTGAGTGGGACCTCTGAAGCCATTCATCATTACAGAATTATCATGCACAGGCTGATTAACATGGAAAGGCATATTTTGTGCAAACATGTTATTCCAATAAGGCATGCTAAATGGCATTTGAGGCATACTGAATGCAGCATAATATGGATTTTGTGCAAATGGCATATTAGCAAACTGTGCACTCAAAATATTTACAGGCATAACATTCACAGGCATTGTAGGCATACTGGGAAATGAAGGAGGTGTAGACATGGGAGCAGGCATAGAAAGTTTGCAATTAATAGACAAATAATTAACACTACCACACTTCACACAGATTTTTCTAGGTGCATACTTATCAGGTGTGTAGTTGTTATGTTTGTTAATTCCTACTTTCTCATTTATATTGTTTTGCCTTTCAGATTCTGTTTTAACCTCAATTTTCTCCAATCTGTCATTCAATTGCTTGATTGACAGATGCCTTACATTGAATCTCTTGTCCTTTCTCACTTGACTTGTTTCTCCTGGAACAAAGTTCTTAGAAACTGATCCATATTTCTCATTTAATTTAGCTAGCTTGGCTTTGCTAACTGGCTTGCTTTCACTCAACGGATGTGGTTCTTTGTCTTTCGACGGATAATCTTTTTAATCATTCGATGGATAACATTCATCATCCGTTGAATCCACATCCGTTGAAAGTCCTTCAACCAAATTGGAATCAAGTTTCTCCTTGCTCTTTTTCCAGGCTTCATCACAGAAGGATTCTATGCCTTGAACTTTAGTAATTTGAGCATAGACATTTCTAGATGATTTCCATGCCTTAATTACCTCATGTTCTCGTTCAAGTTACTTTCTTAAAGTCCTCTTTCTTTAAGTATTCAGTTAGTTCATCTTTGGCAATCTTGCACTCTATTTTCAATTTTTTAAACTCGACAAATTGAGTCTCTAACACATTATTTCTTTCACTTAAAAAACTGTTCTCTTTAATTTTAGTGTTTTCTTTAGTGAGAGATTTGAGTGTAACACGCAGATGATATAACTCAGTAGACATATCATTTATAGCATCACTGCACTCAGCTTTAGATAAATGTGCTAGATTAGTGGTGATTACCTGACTACTAGATGAACTGACTTCCGTTTCATCTGATTTGGCCATAAGTGCTAGATTGACATAGCTTGTTTCATCATCCTCTTCTAGTCTATCTATAGCCCAAACATTTTTCTGTGTGATGAAAGCCCTTTCCTTTTGTTTGAGCAACTCAAAATATTCCTGCTTATAATCCACAGGCTCAAACTTCTTTTTTCCAGAATCAGAATTTCTGCATTCACTAACCTTCAAACTTGAAACACTTGAATTTAGACTTGTCAACCATGTTTCTATTTGACTTGAATGCTCAAAAATTCTTCTTAAATTTGAGCTTGAAAAACCTTCTGGATAGAAAAGTTAGATACCCATCTATGTCATCAATGTTATCTTGACTGAAATGTTCTTCATGTTCAACTACTAGCTCTTTTCCATTGCCTTTACAAACTCTAGGATTTGGTGCAGATTCAACAACTTCAACCTTTATCACCTTCTCCTTTTCTTGCTCAGCAACCAATTTAATGGATCCTCCTTTCTTTCTTCCTTTCTCCAACTTCTCATCTTACTCTATTTCAAGCTCATAAGTCTTAAGAATCCGATACACTCTGTCCAAGGTAAATTCCTTGTAATCTTGAGAATTTTTTAATGATACCGTCATAGGTTTCCATTCCTTTTGTAGAGATCTAAGGAATTTGAGGTTTGAGTCTTTTTTCTGATAGACTCTTCCATCCAGCTTTAGAGCATTTAGTAGTTTTTGAAATCTACCAAATATGTCAGTGAGTGACTCACTTTCTTCACTATAAAAATGCTCATATTGCTGAATCAAGAGTTGTATTTTGTTTTGCCTAACCTGCTCAGTTCCATCACATATGACTTGAATTGTATCCCAAACATCCTTAGCAGTTTTGCAGTTTATGATGTTATCAAACATGTCACCATCAACACCATTAAATAGAATATTCATGGCCTTCTTATCCTTATGAACTTGTTCGATATCTGGATCAGACCATTCTGCTCTAGGCTTTGAGATTGATGCTTCATATCCTATAGCGGCTCTCATAGGAACATGTGGACCTTTCTCAATACAGTCCACATATCCTTCATCTTGAGATAGGAGATGCAGATACATCTTCACCTTCCAATGGTAATAGTTGTCTTTGTCCAGAAAATGAATTTTTACTCCAACATCGTTTCTACTCATCTTGTTAGTTGTTGTGATCTTTAAACTCTTTGTTCTTCAAGAGCTTGCTCTGATACTAATTGTTCTTCCCAAACAATCTAACAAACAATTACAGAAAGGGGAGTTGAATGTAATTCTAGCTTCTTTTTTATTTTAAAAACAGTTCTACTATAAATATATAACTGTGTTTGATTTTGAAATGGTGCGGGATGAAAGTAGTAGAGAAATCAAAACACAAAGTAATTAAATACAAGTACTTAAAAACTTTCTGGTGGATTGAACATTTCCACCAGAGATATATATTAATTAGAGAACTATGTGTTACAATATTGTACACAGCTGCTTACAAGTTGAACTCACAACAACAGAGAAATTCTTTACAGATATTGTTTTTTATATTTCTCTGGTACTTGCTTAGAAACTTGGATTAAAATTCTACTTGCTACACTTGGTTTATATATCACCAAGTTACATGATAAAGAGACAAACAAATAAGACAAAATATTTCTAGTCTAATCTCATGCTTCTTCATTTCTCAATCCAGCATCTTTGAATATCTTCAATTTAGCATGGAAATGGAAATTCTTCTTTGTTCCCTAAAACGTGTAATTAGGCTGCCACATTCCATTTCTATACACTCAACGCATGTGATTATCAAGTCACTATCAACTGCTATTTTGAATTTGATCATCCGTTGAAACTATGGTTAATCATCCGTTGAAACTTTGGTTGATCATCCGTTGAGACTATGGTTGATCATCCATTAAAACTTTGGTTGATCATCCGTTGAAGCTTTAGTTGATCATCCGTTAAATCCTAGTAAAATATCCGTTGAGACTGTCTTCATGGCAGTTAACTCCATTTCATTTATACAAGATTACAAGGCATCTGATATTTACAATTAACAAACCTATCTTGCATATCAATCTAATAGTCAACATGACTTAAACTTTCTACATCATCTAGTTTACTAAGGCATTATAATATGCAGGAATATGCTAAACTTATTATTACATAAGCTACTCTTTCAATGGATGTTGAAGTGATCATCCGTTGAAAGCTATAAATACACTAAATGATATCTACTAAGTGTTTTGTTTAACTTATCATCAAGTTCAGAACATATTCTTAACAACGTAAAAATGATAAGGGTTATCTTAAACCTAGAGTCAACCTAATCCTTGGAACAAACTTAACCCTTGAGACTATTTCTGATAATCTTTACTCAACTCTATATGAGTTGAACACTCTCGCTTACTTATATCCTTAATCTATAACCTTTTTAACCTAACTTATTTCAGGGACCAAATCATGCAGCTCTGATACCAACTTATGACGCCCTTAAATACGGGGTTAAGATTGAGGACCCACTACACCTTATATAATATACAATGCGAAATTAAATGAAATAGAAACTCCAAAAAGGTACAAGGATCGATGCATGATAAGATATGAAACAAGATACATCTACCAACCAATAATTTAAAACTTTTACAACCTTTGAAATTTTAAAGTATACAAGACTTAGAATTTCCAGATAACCCAACTGTATCTGAAAGTCCAAAAGACTATAATCGATCTTCTCACAAAGCTTCTACATGAGCTGAATGCCTAAATATCGCCATCTTCTTGCTTAACTGCCATGGTTAGATCAACACAAATAAATGAGCTAAACGTCTCAATAAGTAACTAATAAACAGTTCTAATTATAAAAAAATAGCGGCTTTTTTTATTCTTAATAAACTAGGTGGCAGTATTATAACAATATCTAGGAAAGGTTTAAGTGAGGGTTTCAAGGCAATCAAGATTTAAGCTTTATATATCAATTGTCAAAATCAATTGATAGGGTTCTCAAATAAGTTTTCTCACAATTTTAAGAAGTTCAATTCAAACTTGTATATCAGATATTCAAAATAGAATGACAGGGTTCACGAATAAGTTATCTCACAACTTTAAGAAGTTTCATCAGTATAAATCAGTTTCAAATCACAATGAAATAAATAGTGCTTATCGCAAAATAAACCTCGTTTACTTCCATTTTTAACAATATAGAACCCTTAATTGGATTATCCATATTTTATTTATAATACGGGTGATCAGCCCTTACTGACCTCCATCCGGTCATATTGGTACTTTATGGCATTATTTCAGCTTATAAAGCTAGACTAGCCCCGCTAGCCTCTTATGCGACTGGACTAGCCCCGCTAGTCTCTTAGGTCTCTATCCAATCCTTTAGGAATTCATTGAAAACCTTTATATTGGAATATAGAATTTCAATCAAAGATTCTTTTTATCATTACCAGCCTTTGAAATCATTCAGACTCTTGCAAGTCGAAAATTATTCTTAGATTCAATTTAAGAATTCAAGTGAATAAGCAAACAAAATTAAAAGAGAGTACGTTGGGAAATGATCAAGCATCAAGCATAGTTGTTCACAAGGCTATTAGATAAAGTGTTTTCAAGGAACAAAATGTCAACAAGGTTCAAGTTCACTATTACAGGAATCTAGGTTAACAAGATATCGAATGAGAAGTTTCGCCAAATTTCATAGGTTCATAGGTTCGTATGGATAGCAAAATATTAACAAGAGCAGGCATACATACTTGAAATGAAATGGACTAATATCAAGGTTTATTAGCAAGATTCAACAACAGTATTAACAAGATCATTTACTATATCATTGCATGTCATAATCAATTATTTATGATCAAATCATAAGTAACAAAGGAAGAGTTACTTGCCTCAAAAAGCTTTCCTTTTTCACAGAGTCTGAGTTACTACCACCTAGAACTTTCTTTTCTTTTTTAATCCGAATGTTTTCACTTTTAGAACCTTGCAAAGCTTAACCATCTTAACTCTCTTTAACTTTCTATAACGTCTTTTCCTTTGATATACTTCATGTACTCACGTGTCGTATCAACCCCGAAATGGGTGTTTAAAAAAAATCAAACCAATCCAGGCATGCAGGTACAAAGATTGGAGAGGAAGAAATGAGGAGCACAAGCATGGTCTCTGATCGAAAAACGACCAAGAAACGAGTAAGATATGAAGAGAGAGGGAGAAAGAGAGAGAGAGAGAGAGAGAGAGAGAGAGAGAGAAGCTTCGAGAGTTTTGGTGAAGAAAAAAAAAGCCGGGCTGCTGGTTTTTAAGGAAAAAGTGGTAGGGGCATATTTGTCCTTTGCCATTTTTATTTAACAATTTCCTGAATTTAATATATAGCTGAAAATACACTTGAAAATTGTATAATAATTATGAAAAGATGAATTTAGATACAAAATCAAGTGTTAAATTTAAGATCATGAAAATATCTATCTCCCGGTATTTTTAAAATAATATTTAAGAGAACGATTTATTTTATACGAATTTTGCAAGGTAATGCACGAAATAAAAATAATTTTCACAAATTCATTTTAAAATATCAAAACATTAAAAAATCCAACTCTTATTTTTAAAAAGTCTCTAGTGTAATTCTATAGATAATAAAATAAGTTTCAAGAGTCAATCATACTCCGATAATTTTATAAAAATGTTTGAAGGTTAAATAGACCTTATTTTTTACTTAATAAATTGTTTAAAAATACTTAAAAATTCCACAATCACAAATTGAATCACGTAGAGGTCAAATAACATATATTCATATATCCCAATCAATCAAATCTCATATATGCAATTTTTTTATATAAACTCTATTTATAAATACTTTTCACATTTATCAAATAACCAATAATTTTAATAATGATACGACTTTACATTTATTTATTCAAATAATCACAGGATCATATAAGACTTTTCACATTATATATTTTCCACATACTCCACTTAATTCTCTTTTTCAATAATATCGTCAAACCACTTTTCGTGTAATCGTCTTTTACGGGTCGCGTCTCAACTGACAGCCCGACTGTCATTCCGACTCGATCATCAGTCACATACCATAACTCAAATCTTATACTGACTCGTCAAACTGAAATATTTATTTATAAATATTCATGTACTATTTCACATAATTTGCACATAAACCACATAATTTACATTTTTATAATTCGCGAAAATCCCGGTTGTTACAGTACAATTTAGTCTACATCTACTTTATCTGACAGAATGATAATAAATAGCCCTATTAATAAGGATACATTTCGGTTAAATCGATAGAGGGTAGGTCCCGCTGTATTTATATGACTAAAGACCACTCCTCTTTGGAGCATCTTATTTCTTCTTTTCCTAGTGAGTTGAGCCTTTGTAGTGAGATTGTGAGAAAATATTAAGAGAAAAACAGAATTATTGAGAGGCAGTCTCCTGTACTGGAAAAAGGGGAGGTAGATTTGAGTGATAAAAGTGAGCTAGATATTACTATTCAAAGTAATATATATGTGAGAAGTGATGAGAACACTTGAAAAGAATAGAGAGATTTAGGTTGTGATTCTCTTATTTCAGGTTCATCACAGGCAACTAATCCTTCCAAGTCAAATCTTGATTTACAGCTCAACGGCAAAGTTCCTGACCCTATTTCTGCTGTTCCTGAAGCATTTTTTGATGAAGATGAGTTTGGAGATTCTTATGATGATGACAATCCTGATGATGCTGCTCTGAAAGCTGAAATAGAAGAATCTAAATTGTCTACTTTTGGTTCATCATCTGGTCATGCTCCTGTTCTTGATGCTCACAGAACTCATGAATGGAATCATTTTTGGAGATTACCCAGTGAGAATATTTCTCCGGAATCTGCTCAGACTCTAGCTGATCATGCTGTTCATTTGGTTTCTAATCCTGACATGAAGGCTTCTATCAAGACCAAAATAGTACTAGTTAAAGGCCTGCATTCTTCTGTCTCTGCACTCAAGTAATATAATATTATTCTTTGAGAAGAGCTTGCTGACCTTTCTGTGACTATTAAAGGTACAAACAAGCATAATGACTTGATAAAGAGGATGTTTAGTATGGAAGCTAAACAGGATCAAATGTCTGAAAAACTAATAGCTCTGGAAGCTGGTAAGAATGATATAAATTCTAAATTGGATGCTATTCTTTCTCTTTTACGAAGTCTATATGCCAAAAATGGGGAGATAGTACCAAACACAAAATGTTAACATAAATCAGTTTTGAGGAAAAATGCCAATCTGATGATGATGGTGATAAGCAAGCGAAGAAGACCTATGATGTTGTGATAGTTCAAACTAGATTTGGAATTCAAAATCAAACTACACAGTCAACTCAAGTCTTCAAGGATGGATCTAATATAAAAGCTTCTCTTGTTACTCCAAGTTCAATTCCTGACAAAAAGATACAAGTTTTGATTATGTTCCTGACACTGACAGAGTGATAATTATTCCTGATTCTGTTAAAAGTGAAAAAGAAGAAGAAATTATATTTCGGATGGATCTACAGATTATTTCTACATATGTTGAAGTTTTTAATGCTAAAAACTTCAAGAAAGAAGAAATGGCTTTTGACAGAGAAGAAAGGGCTCAACAAGGAAAAATCAGAATTGTTGTTGACAAAGCAAATCAAGCATATATAAATATGCTTAGAAGACCTGAAAGCAATAGATTGAGGAGTATAGATATGAAGATGTTATGTGAAAGAGTATAAAGGAAAGCTCAAGTGTTTCCAAAGATCAAGAAAAAATACAAATGGAAAAAAGTTGATGATCTTATTTGTAATGACGAAATGAGCTTTATTCCTGGAGGTATAAGGATAGATGGTTTGCCCGGTTCTAATACCATGGGAAATAAAAAGTCTTGGTTAGTACAAGCCAAGAGTCTCAAGTTGATTGAACCATTTATAAGAGCTGGAATAGGACATCATGAAGTTAAACTTGTCAATTTAAAGTTGTTGGACTTCACTCTTGCTGATAGTCTTGTTCAGAAAGTTACTGCAGATCACTTGTATATACTTGAAGCTGTGAAGATTATACTTGAAAAACATGATGAATCTGAACCTAAGCACAAGATCTTACTCTTATTGCAAAATGATCAAGTCCAAGTTCTTTCACTTGATGAATTGTTGATCATGACAATAAAGGAACTGGAATATATTCACTATTTGCTAAGAGTTGAAGATGAAACTTCAAGACAATGGTCAAATATGATTCTTGCCAATATCAGAAAAAGGATACTGGATAATGGTTAATATTAATTTGGATCATATATTCCTACTTACATGAATTTCAAAGGGAAAGAAGTCAACATGAAGAAATGAGGAGTTGTGATTGAGAATGTTCTCATAAAGAGACATATAACTATGAATCATTATGGTCCTAAAGCTTGCTATGTGTCACTGGAGGAGTTGATGATTGAAAGAACTCCTATCAGAAACTTAAGAGCTGCTATTTATCAATTGTCAAATAAATATGAATATTAAAAGAACTTGAAGATCAAATTAGAAGAGATAATGTTGAAGAAAATTGATGACAGAGTTAAAGCTTTTGTTCACAGATACTGTAGAGTTTATCGAGAAATATGAAGATCAAAGTCTGAAACAAAGTATGCTTTACACTCTACATTTTGTCTCTTTGGTTTTTGGCACTAGAAAATTCTATTAGAATTTATGTTTATTCTGTAAAGCATAAATTGGGTGAGATTGTTGGAAATTGGCTACGTCAAGAATCAGGATATGTCTAACAATCAGGATATGATCAACCGTCAGGATATAATTATCCGTTGAAAGCTTCAATATCATCCGTTGACACTCTATTCAGTCATCTATTGATACTTACATATAAATATCCATTTACACTCTAACATATATCCATTGATCAGCTTATCTGTTGAATATGTCTTGAATGACAAGTCAGAGCTGCGAGATAAATCAGAATGTGTTGATTTATAGGATCGTAGTTGATTTAGGTATGTATAGAAAATAGCAGAGTTATACTGTAACATATCTTGTCATTAATAAAGATTGATTGTAGTTATGTAGTATATAAACACAGAATAGGTTATCACTTTAAAGAGGGTGCACAACTCGAGTATTATATAACCCAGCAGCTCTTAAGAATATTATTCTTGAGAGGGTTATGTAATAATTTATTAAAGATCAATAGAAACTCTTATTTAATTAATCTGTACTTACTTTACTTCTGTGATAAATCGATTTGTTTAGTAATTGTATCCCACCCCGCTTAAACAATTACTTTACTAGGCAACATCGCGAGTCTGCTTAAGATCTCCAGGGAGGATCATTTCCTCGTTCTGATTCACATTTTTCTTCAGGTGCTTGTAATTTGTCATTTTTCTCCTGATTAATGACTACATCCTCCTTCTAGCGCCAGATGTTATTGGGAGAATATGATATAATAATATTTTTGGAGGTTGCTGAAATCACGGAGTAAAATACAGATATTTTTCTAAGCACACAAGAACAAGGAATGAATCTGATGGATATTGTGACTGATCTTGTTGATTGATTACTCAGATTCCAGAAAAATACGTACATTCTCTCTAATACAAACTGTTTCTCAACTTAAAATAAGAGATCTACATACCCCTATTTATAGGGGTTTAAGCAACACATAGTTCTTGGAGAACAAGTTACCTTTAGACGGGTTGTTGTTCCATTCGGTCCATCAAATCCTAGGCCTATTAATCACCGTTTAAGCCCATTTGGATTCAAAACTATTATGGCATGAGGCAGGATCCTCTCACGTGTACGCGTGAGGGCACCTTTGGCCTCACATGCGATCTGTATGGATATTTGCACGTATTGCTGTTTCTTTAATGTATTTATACAATCTATATCGAAGGAGCCTCTTCTATGAACCTTTTTCTTCATATAATAGAGATGCACCCCTTTGGAACTCTCAAGTCTTCCATATATACAAGATGCCCCCACAGGATCTTTGCCTGCAAGTCTTCAAACTATTGATAAAAGAATATTGTGTCCTAAAAAATGGGCTCGCTTTTGTGATAATAGCAATCCTTGTTAGCGCTAGTCATCCATGAGGTCGTTTCGTACCCACTATATACGTAAAAGCTTATCTATGAGGTTTCATGTAACGCCCTCCAAACCCGGGTCAAAAGTTTGGGGCCTACACACACACCATATTAAACCTGTTATGAATATAATAATATATAGGTATGCAATGACCCTACTTACCATAATCCACGGATCGAAACAATTTAAAGCATGTCCATAAGTCACAATCTTATTTATTACACAAACGTACCAAAACCCAGTTTATTTATCTTACATTGGAAGTTTCAACTTTATTACAAACTATAAACACAACCAAGCCACACATCATCTGCTAGTCTATTCCAATTCAACCTGGATACCTAGCTCATACACTTGTCTGGGGATCCTCGCTACCATCAGTTTCCTTTTTCACTGGAAAAGAATATAAACAGTTTTGCAAGAGTGAGCTAACTAGCTCAGCAAGTCATAAAGACAATAATTGAGATTAACATTGATCAATTGTAATGATATAAGGAATCAAGTTTACTGATAAGCAATGATTAGAATTGGATATTCATTTTCATTTAAAAACCAAGGTTAGGCTGCTGATCAGTCACGCACTAACCCCGAGCAAGACTCCCAGCTTTGCTCTATATATACTGGATCCAAGGAACACATTGGCCTATTATGACCACGAATCTGGTCCATATTTAAAAACAATCCAATTCTAGAATCACAATGTAATAAGAAATGTAACTCAAAAATTGAATCATAAACAACATTTACTTTGAAACGTAGGATGATCTGTAATCTCATAAAATAACCAGGATATCGTGAAGGTTGGGTTTTAATCAAAGAAAGAATCATAAAACAGAAGACCCAAGGGTTCAAGAGTTGCAAGAGTTGGTCTTCTGTTACATAAGATATAAGGGTTAGTATGATAAACAATTTCGTCTCAGGAATCAGTATGTGTAGGTATGTATTTATGGAGCAGTATCATATAGGTGTGGCTTGTATATGTGAATTCAACAATCAACGGTTTATGAAGAAACAGGCTTATGGCTCAAGATCAATAAGAATCAGGGTTTGGGTTATGTACTTCAAAGTACTTGCATTATAGAATAATAACTGTTTACAGTAACTGCGACATAGTGAAAAGTGTTCCAAAATAATTGCAATATAATCAAGAGGAAAAGAAACACTTGCCTTATCGATTCGCTTTCACTTTACTAGCACTTATCAATTGATTCCCACTCACTGACTACCTGCTTTTCCTTTCTACGTCTCGCTTCCTCTGTTAAATATCACATGTACTTATCAATACTATTTCTCATCATATTCTATTCGTTACACGCTTCTAACTACCCGTCGTTTCACCCAAATCCGACGTACGGATTAAAAGTTACAGCAGAAACAGTTAAACAATGCACGTACAATCATATTACGCATCAATCAGACCATATATAACACGTAACTCGTAAGATATTTGATTAAAATAATTAATCAAAGAGGATTCGGGGTAAAAATGATGTTCCAGGTATTTATTACAAATTTTTAAATATTTTTCGGAATTTAAACGGGACTCCGAATCATTTTATAATTAAATAATAGGGTTCGAACACCCGAATCTGGCTTTAAAATAATATTATAATAATTATCAAGCCTTGAAAATAATTTAAAATAATATTTTAAAACTTGAAACTATTTTTCAGAATTTTTATATCAAAATAATTAATTAAATCTAATTAAATAATTAATTAAAATTTATTAATACCTAATTAAATAAATTAATCAATTAATATTTAAATTAATTGAGTAATTAAATAATTAATTATCAAATAAAAATTAAGTAAATAAATAAATAAATTTTAATTTCGAATTTAAAATGATTTTTGAAATTAAAAATATTGATTTTTAGAATTTAAAATAAATAAAAACAATTTTTGAAAATAATTATAAAAAGGTAATGCCGTTTTTGAAAATAATTAAAACAAATCTGGTTTTTGAAAGAATTTAAAACAGAATCCATTTTCTGAAAAATCTGGAAACTTCCAGGTACCAAACTGTAAAAACATAAAAACATAATTGTTTTTAGAGGTTTTTGGATCAAAACCGGGTTTTGATTAATCCGAACGGGTCGGGTATGAACTGGAACCGGGTCGGGATGAATCCCATAATCCGTCCACCGGTTCAAACTCCGGTCAGTTCAATTCCGACCTCAATGGCCATTGTTCTTCAGGGGTTTTGATGCTAATCGATCCTGTTTTGTCCCAGAAACACAAATCAACATGATTTAACCACAAAAATCAGTTCATCACGATTCTGGAAAAAAAACTCCAACAAAACCGGTGACAATCTGGTGAGTTCATTTAATCGATTTCCAGGAACTGTCAGTTACTCTACTGCATACCATTCGATTGCAATTTCAACAAGGATCACAACCATATCAATGAAATTAACAGATAACCCTAAACAAGAAATTCCCAAATCAAATTGAAAACATTCAAAGCTAATAAACCCTAATGTCATAATCCGAGAATTAAAATCACTTTTCTACATGATGCGAAACTCATAATCTGACATATTATATACCAAAATGATCATAAAAATATTATCTACACGATTATGCCATCAAATCATATCAACAACCTCAAGAACAACAATTCATATTTAAATCCTTAATAAATTCGAATTAAAACAATTAAACAAAAAATTACCTGATGTTTCTGGGTTGAAACTGATGATTGATTCAGATTCTATATTTCGAGAGCTTCGTTTTGATATATCGCAAGCTTGAATCGAAGTTCGGTAACGCCTTCGTTTGTGCGTTTGATTTTCAAGAACGTAACGTTTTCTGGGATTTTTTCTGTATTTTCTATATTTTTACTGGTTGCAAATGAATAAACGAATAAAATGAAATAAGAAATAGGCTATTCATATTTACGGAATATTGGTTCATTTTGGATCGTTAAATTAGTTACCAAGCCACTAAGTAACTGCAAAAACGATCCGATTTGATATCAGTTTTGGATAATTATCCCAACCGGGCTTTTGATAAAACACTTTATATGAAAATAATGTAATATTATCCCGTCTTTCGAGAATACATGTTTTGTTTATTCACCGAAATGATTATCGTATCAAAAATCTTGCGCCGGGCCGCGCACGGGTCAAACCGTAATCCGGATCAAAAAAGTCAAAACATGGAAAATGTCTGGAACGATCATATTAGGTTAGGAAGGATTATTCGGAAGAGTTTCAGGTTGTAAAAACGCAAAAAACGGTTGAGGTTGGGCGATTCCCGACTTTATAAAATAATTTTGTAATTATTCAGAAAATAGTTAATAAATTCATAAATCAATATAAAATCATATTATACTCCAAAAATTACCAGAAAAATACTTTAATTATCTATATTTTATTCTAGACATAATAAAATTGATGCACTCACATTTTATCACATATATACATCTAAATATTATTATCAATCAGTAGATAACTCACCAAAATTTACATAATAATTACATAAAAATCATTTATGATAAAATAATTACACACGATATACCGGATATTACATTTCATATAATACGTAATTGGGCTTATATTTTCAATCACAACTGGGCTCGTAATCAAATAAGTTATAATGTCAATATCACTGAACATGTCTAGGAGTCATGCCGAAAATGGACATAACACTATGTAATTACCACTAGCACAGTAGATTCACTTGTCAAGTAAAGTATTATTATAACATGCCTTCTCAGTATTTAACAAAGAGTTTTGATCCATTTTTATTTGTACTTTTATTTCATCTTTATTCGTTTATTCCATATCTAAGGTTAGATTATAAGGATTGTGAATCGAAAGTATGGTCCAACATTTGGCTTTCTTAAAAACATTATGGGTACCATTACAATTCGTATTTTTAAGTATTACATTCATCTTTTTAAAGATTTTCTAAATATTATTTTATAATATATGATGGAGATCACTATCTCTTTCTCCCTCTTTTATATTATACTTTATTTTATAAAATTTACTTTTAAATATTAAAAATACTAGAGAGCTGGTCCTTGTAAGGGATCCTTGTAAGGGATCCTACACACAAATAGTTTCGGCACCGTTGGATAGAAGTATGGAGAAAAAAGTGTGGTAGCAATTACAAACATTGTCAGTTTCGGCACCGTTCGATAGAAGTATGGATAAAAAAGTGTGGTAGTAACTACAAATATTGCCCCCGTACATGAGGATTCTTAACACCTAAAGAGGACATAAGATTTGATCACTTAACCCACTACTTTCTATATATTTCATTTTTGTTTATTATTTTTAATTATCAATTTTTAATTATTATTTTATTTATTTATTGTGGGAGTTAATTTGGTTTATCTTTGTTTAAATTTTGAAATATGTATTTTCGTGTATTATAGATTGAATGAATTAAATATAAAAATTAATATGCTCACTACTAATAAAATAATACAAATAAAAATTATATTATCATTTGTAATAGGAGGTAATATTTATTTTCTATAATCAACTAAATGTATATTGACATAAATTGCTTAAAATATAAATATATTTTTTTTCTACCAAGTAAACTTTTCTTAAAGTTGTCTATTTCTAAAATTTTTAATTGTATTTGTTTTATAATATCCTTCCTTAACTATTAGTAAATCAAAAATATTCCAAATAAGAAAATATGATCACATTTAAAAAAAGTATTTTAGTTTCATTTTTAAAATTTTTGTTACTTATTATTCGGTACAACAAAATGAAAATTATGATCTATATTCAACATAAACTTTAAATGTTTTAAAATTATTATGATGGTATAGATTCTTATAATAGGATCACAAAAAAACTACTCATTAAATTTATAATATATTATAATTTTTTGTATAATTTTATTAGCAATGAGCCTATCTAATTTTTATATTTTATATTTGAACTTACAATAGAAATGAGATGCAAGAATTTAAAAAACAAATTTAACTTTCATAATAAATAAATAATATAATAATATAAAATTGATAATTAAATGTAATAAACAAAAATGAAAAAGATAAAAAGTTGTGGGCCAGCTAATCAAATCTTATTTTAAGCTTGGGTTGAGTGCCTTGAAACCCACCGGACCTGCTGCAAAGCAAATGGTATAGAGCTAATTTCGTTAAAGAATCCACTTAAAATATATTAGGAATCCACTACTTATTTGAAACCCATTAGAAAAAAGTCCGAAAGTTAAAAAAAGCGTCCCAAATCTGTTGCTAGTTTGGTGCAACATGAAGGTATATTAGAAAGAAATTAGCTTTATACCTCTTGCAATACTCGGGCATACTCTAAATTGTGCTAATTTAAACTGTTTTTGTTATAATTGTTGAAGATGTATTAATATTTTTACCTAATAGATGAATAATTTATTTATGCATATGAGCACGAGTGATTAAGATATGTTTGCAATGGTGCATTCGCAGAAAGTAATAAATTATGTTAGTATACATTTTTTGCCACTTCATAAATACAGGGTTTGCCACTTCATAAATACAGGGTATTTATAAGATGTTAACGCTTAGAAAGTAAAATAAATACAAGTAATTATGTGTGCATGATATATAACAATCACTCTAAATAAAAAATTATTATTATTTTGTGTTTTAATTATTTAATTTATTTATGTGTTAGAAATGTGATTAATGAGTTATACTATATAGGCAATTGACGTCAGTAATGTAAGTTTACTCAATGAATGACATATGATACTCTTCGTCCTAATATTTCTATTTTGAGATTTTCCAATAGATTGTTAACATTTTCTAAAATATCATATTTCTTGTGAATTGATGTGCCATATGGTCAAATATTGTAATAGTAGGGCTAAGTTTTAGGTGCAGAAATGTTAACATGAACATTAATTACATGTCCCCTTTGTTTTCTTATAAATAGCTTACATTTGTGAATCAAAAAGATGTCACAAGCGGCTTGCTTTTTTCTCTCTTTGCTCAGCTCTCTTCATCTCTCTATCTGCTCTATTTACTTTCTACATTTGTTCGATATAATACTGTTATATGTAGTATTTTACAACACGTTATCATCACGAAGCCCTGCCGAAATTGAGAAGGTATAATTTTAATTTAAATATACATATATATGAGTAGACGTGGTTACACCCTCTATATATAATTTAAATATATATCACCGGAGTAGACTTAGTTACACCCTCTACTAATAATTTAAATATATACGGCTGGAGCACCGCTTTTTAAAATTATTTTACGGTACCATTTAATTTTGGGTAATACCGAAGTAAAGTGGGAACCTTAATTTATTAATTACATACTTATCGAATAATAAATTTTTGCCCCTAACTAACTTATGCAGGATTGTCCACTTTAATTTATTATTGGTCGGAGACAACCTGCAGACGTCCGTATGGCGGGTGAAAATCCATTCGTCATTTTATATATAGATATGTTTATAATATCAATGATAATAATGATATATACATTGATTATTGCGTACTTGTTAACGCACCCCATTAACTAGGGTTTTATGTAATATTTACATTGATGAATTAAAATTTAATAATTTTCGTATTAATTCAGATTTAGTATGACAAATATAACAAGCTTTTCGTTCGTTGCCTTGGACATTTATGGAGATAATTATTTATCATGGGTACAAGATGTAAATTTGCATTTGGGTTCAAAGAAATTAAGGAATATAATAAAGGCAGAAAATAAATATACGGCTGAAGAAAACTTTACCTCTATAATTTTTCTCTGACACCACATGCATGAAGATTTAAAATATGAGTACTTGTAAGTCAAGGATCCCTTTATTTTATGGGAAAATCTATGGGATAGGTTCGATCACCAGAAACTAGTTTATCTACCTACAGCTGAAAATGATTGGACTAATTTAAGACTTCAGGATTTTAAGAGTGTCCGAGCATATAGCTCTGCTTTGTTCAAAATAAGTTCTAGGCTTATTAAGTGTGGTGAGAAAGTTACTATAAAAAAGAAAAATCGATAAAAAACTATCAACTTTTCACCCCAACAATATCAACTTAGCAGAGATGTATAAGGAGCGCAAATTTACTAAGTTCGGGGATCTTCTATCAACTCTCCTCGTTGATGAACAGAATCATGAATTGGTGATTAAGAATCATCAATCCCGTCCAACAAGATCTGCCCCATTACCTGAAGTAAATAACATGTCATTCCAGCAGAATGTACGTGGAGAAGGGTATAGAGGTGGACGGGGCCAAGGGCGGTACCGTGAACGAGGTGGAGCCATGGGCATTTTCGTCCATATAACAACTCTGGTCATCGGAAGTGGAAATCTGAATCACAGAGTAAAAGAAAGGCACCACGAGGAGGAAAAACTGAAAATGTTTGCTATAGGTGCGGCATGGATGGGCACTGGACACGTATTTGTCATGCCCCAGATCATCTTGTTAAGATATACCAATCTTCTCAAAAATCAAAAGAGAAAATGGTAGAAACAAATTTCGCCAACAATAACATAGATGATTTTCCGAGAATCACAACTGGAGGAATAAGCATTAATGGTTCGAATGAACCTAGAGAAACTCCCATATGGGAGGCTGAAGATTAGTTTCATATAATTACTATAGTAGTGTGTATTATGTGCTTTATTTTGTTTGAACCATGTAGTGTGTTATGTTCTTATCAAATAAATTATGTTTCTTAATTATATACAGAATGGATTTTGAAGATATATACATTGCAAATTATGGTACAACTCATACGATTCTACGAAACCGAAAATATTTTACCCAAATAACCAAAACTGAAGCTCAAGTCGGAACGATTTTTGGGGTATCAAATATAATTGAAGATTTTGGAAAAGCTACTTTCATCCTACCTAATGGTACCCACATACACATTCCACATGCATTATATTCTAGTAAGTCTACTAGAAATCTTCTTAGTTTTAAAGATATCTGACTCAACAATTTTCACATCGAAACTACCTCTGAGGCTGATAGAGAATATCTTCTTATTACTTCCGATAATCATAGCAACAAGAAAATCTTAGAAAAGTTTCACTCACTTTCCTCAGGATTATATATGATGAAAATAGAAATATTGAGTCACATAATGTCATTGCTTCCAAACTCATATATCCAAAATCTTTTACACTTTGGCATGAAAGATTAGGTCATCCTGGCATCTCTATGTTGTTCTTTCCAATAATGACGTTCAATGTTTAGAATGTTCTTCAGGAAAATTGATTACTCGACCATCCCCTACTAAAGTTCAGCTTGAAAGCCCAACTTTTCTAGAAAGAATCCAAGGCGACATATGTGGATCTATACACCCATCATCTGGCCCATTTAGGTACTTCATGGTATTAATCGATGCCTCAACTAGATGGTCTCATGTTTGTTGCAATAACTCGAATTTTTGAGACCTTGTAAAACGTTTAATGAATAGTAACCCTGACGGGCGGGAAAAACTTTTGAGCCCACACTATGTAGTGCATGATAAAATGAGTTTCGGAGTTGATTTTATGATTATATGTACCAAATGAGTGTATGTAAACGCTATTAGTTTTCGAAGAAAACGAACTTTGAAAAATGACCGTATTTACGACTTATCGAGAATTACGAGAATCACAATATAATTACAAGATTAAAACCCTACGGATTTATATCCAAGTACGATAATTTAAAATATAAGGAATAAATACGAAAGAAATTACGTCGCGAACCATTTACGAGTAAGTATTATGAAAACGCTTAAACGACCGAACGAACGCGTAAACGATTAAATAAACGTAACGCACTAACTAACCATGGTAATAAAGTAACCATGGTTACTTTATCAAATAGTGAGCTAAACTTAGGATGATCAAGCAAGCTAGCCCAATAGTGTGCTAAGGAAGCTAGCACATGTAGTTTAGCTTGTAAGCTAGCAAGCTACATGGATTTGTCCCCAAGATTTGCAACAAGAAATAAACCTAGGATTCAAACTAGGAGAATATCAAATCAATATAAGATATCACCAATCTCATTTCCTAGAAGCAACCAAGGAAACAAGCATAAAACTCTCTCCCCCCATTCATTGTTTCCATTCGGCAATTTCAAGAAAAAGAAGGAAATCCAATTCAAAATCTCAAGTTCTAGCCATGGTAAAATCATCCCATTAATTCTCAAGCTTCCTAACAACCAAACTAAGGTAAGAAAATTCTTTCATCTCTTTTTTATCAAGGTTTGATGGGTGAAATAAAATCAAGAAAGTTACTAGTGAATAGTATGAATAGTAACTCTTCTTTGGTTTCTTGATGTCAATGGTGGTTTTATGTTCCAAATATCATACCAAGCACTTCCAAGACTCCACCATCCTCAAGAACACATCTCAAGATTTCAATAAAGGTAAAAATATTTGGCCCAACTCTATTTAAGATTCATCGTCAAGATCCATTTAGTATGTAGTTGTAAACCTAGTTTTAGAAGTGGTATTGTTAAAATCTTGATGTTTAGTTAAATAGAAGTGAGATTGATTTTTGTTGCCTCAATAACATGATGTTCTTGATAGGAATTTGTGTGTTGATGATGAGATGATGATTGTTGGTGGTTGTGTTAAGAGTTAGGGCGTAAACGAAATTCCGATCGTAAACGTAATTCCGTTAAAACGAACAAATCGCAACTTTAAGTTTCTGCAGAAAGTCCCGAAGATGTAAAATGTAGTTTATTGAAAATAACCCTTGATTATGATATAAAATGATATAAGGATCGTGTAGGCGCTTGAATCGCTTGATTCCGATTTACGGATCAAAAGTTATGCCTGTTTTACTAAAAGTGATTTACGCGATAAAAACTGCTATGAATTACGAATTTTAAAAATATAAAGGATCGACTTAAAAGTGTTCATAAATCGTGAAATTTTTACAGAGAGTAACATATTGTGTTTCCTAACTTTCAAAAAAATTTTAACTGAAAATAATGATTTTTCAATTTTATAAAATATCGGAGCCGAGACCGCGCGATTAGAAACCGTAGAATCCATAAGCGGAGCCGATGGCGATAATGAAAATGAACCTAAGATGCTTAGAACAATGAAGCGACCATGATGTGAATAAGGACTTAAAGGAATAATAAGGGTAGTACAAATTGAGAGGGTGCATAATAAGTAGCGCATGAGTGCGATTCGCCGTAAATTAGAACGGGACCTAACGAATTGTGTTTATGATTATAGATTTTCGAGCGGAACATAGAGTATCCTCCACCTCGAAATACCCAGGCAAGTTTACGAACCCAACTCCATTTTACTATTCTGTTGTGAAAGGATTGTTTTACTATCATTGCATAAATACCATGCTTGCCATGATACTTAGTAATTGAACTTTTTCGCATAATGTAGCGATATTGTACGATAAGTATATATCGTAAAATATTTAATTCTGCTTTAAACGTAACGTATGATTATAAGACCGAGAGTCGGTCGGGATTTTAAGATGAAAACCCAGAATTCATTCCGGTGATATTATAGGACGATTACAAGTCCATAATAGTACGTTTTAAAGGGACTTAACGTCCACTTACGAAACATTAAAATACCTCGAACTTTTATTAAAACGATTTTCCAACGATCATATTCCCTCAACTATATTTTATGGTTCGAATAATAAATACTTTATACCTAATCCTTTATTATGGGAGTAGTATACTCCAACGATTATTTATTTCAAACCTGATTAAACATTAAAGATTATTAACTACGTAGACAGAAACTAGTTGAGGAATATTATTTTAAATATTCTTTTAGAGAGTAAACTCATTCGAGGTTTAATTATTTATCGATTATCGTGTAATTATTTATTATTCATTAAAGGGTTTATTATTGATTTAAAAAATCATAGATCCTGATTTAAATAATACTTTCTGACTTCGGAAAATCATTCGAATATTTCAGATCCTCGGAAAATATTATCCCGACTTATTTAATATTTTGAATATAGTTTCAAGGAGAAATTTTCCCCCCCTTATTAAATTATCTGTTGACAACGGTCAACTCACATCCTTAGTACTTCCTCCGAAAATCTCAGAAGTACGTATATATATATACATTTATATCTTAGTAAGATAAACTGTTTCTATCAACAATCAAAACGCTTGGGGAACTTCGATGTGGTTCGAGTTCTCGAGATTGATAGAAGTCCTTTAAAGGACAAGGGAGGGGTAGACTCTGGTACTATATGTGCTAGATGGACTACCAAAGGTACCGCAGGCGAAGGTACTCTGTGTACTCAGGAACTTGTGAAGTATGTGTATACCAGAAAATGGGACACGTAGCCCGAATGCGGCAAGGGTGATAATCGAGATACGAAGGTGTCGTCCTTCTACTAGTAGAAAAGGTTACTATTATCGTATTACGACTGATCATCGTATACGGTGGCTCCAACGAGTGTCTAAATTCTTCCAATTGGAATTGTGATGCAATACCGTAACCCAAACATAGGTGCTAGGCTTACTATTAAGGTATTCACAGGATAATAAAATCCCCTAAAGAATTGTTTTCATAAGAAGGTTTGTATCACCGAGGAAAAATATTTTCGAATAAAACATAATTATCATATATGATGTTTTACGTAAGATATCATACAGTCATTTTCATACTGTACATTATTATGCTGGGCATTATAGCTCACACTTGTTTTCTTAAATTGACACAACACAACAGTGAATCAAGATGCCTACCATGAGAACCACAGCCAGGAAACGGGTAGGAAATGGCCAGCTGTTCCGTAGATTGTTTGGTGTTGTACCACAGGTAGTCCGAATAAGCTGGATTAGTTTTCAGTTGTTTTTAGTTTGGCTTATTTATAAGTATGACTTATGTAAGGTAATAAACAAGACATGTATATTTGTCCGACGGACTAGCCTTAGTTAAAGGTTACTCCCCGGCAAGACTTAATCACTTTTGGGTTGTAATAATTATCACTTGATGGTTGAATTACTCTAGTTATGAATGGTTCGTTTCCAAGACAATAACCTGTAAGTGTGTGTGTGTGATAAGTGTGGGGTCGTGAAGCGTGAGTATTTATATATTGTAGTGTGAGTTATGTGGTTGTAGTAGTTTAGATGGCGTGGCCTCCGAGATTCCTAACCCCGGATTTCGGGGCGCCACAGAAATGGTATCAGAGCCTTAGGTTATCAAATCTTGGAAACGATAGGATATAAAATACGTAGACATTGGAATAATAAAATAACCAATTAGATTCTTGACTGTTTTTACCATCTAGGGAATTCCGACTCTAAGTTAGTAACACCTTGCCTATTGTGTCAGGTACCAGTGGAGCCTATGAGGAAGGTTGACCCTGTTGATGATGTTATGGTCCCTGAGCATGACCCTACTCCCAAGCCAGAGAACCCACCCATTGATGATTCAGATGATGACCCTACTGAGGATCTCCCAGAGGAGGAGACTGACCTTCTTGTCCCTATATCTAATGGCGTTAAGATGACCCAGGGAGATGACGTAGGCTGGAGGGATGTAGAGATGTACTCTCACCCGACTATTCGCTCTCCTACCTCAACCGCAGGGATTCAGAGCCCTATGCCCTATACTGATGATGATGACGAGGATGGGATATATGCACAGGTCTACGAGGTTTACGACATATCCTCTAGCGACCTAGATTCACCTCTACCACCCCCGGCGACCATACATGTAGCTGTACACGACTGGATGGTGGCTCAGCTTAACGCTGAGATTATTGCAGCATTTGCTCGCATTGCGGAGTTACGCCAGGACTTGACAGCTGAGAGAGCCATCATACTAGGATACCCAGGGGATTTCAGAGCTGCTTCCCCAGTCATAGCCCGCAGAGAGATCGATGGGATCGAGCTCCGTACCAGGGTTCAGATGAGGATGACAGCGATTGGAGGATACATCCCGATAGTTGATGCAGAGTTGATGTTGGCAGGAGCGATGAGGAGGGTGCGTGACCTCACGCGCAGTGACAGTGACTGAGGGACTAGTGACTAGATATGGACCTTGAAGAAGGCTGGGTGACTTGTCACCAATTTTGATAGGATAACTAGTAGTAGATAGCGTTTCTAGCCCTTCAGGGTACACGGCTTATGTATTTGTATTTCAGTATTTAGGACTAGTAATGTATTGTAATCAGGCATTTATGAACTTAACTAGTTTTTTTGTCCCCCAAGATATAAGTGGGAGACCTTACGAAATATATATCTAAGCAGTTATTAAGAAATGGATGTCCATATTATTGCACTTAAAAGAAAAAATATGCTAGATAATGAATGACATGCTTACATATGAATAAATTAATCCAACTGTTATAATTACAACTATGTTGACAAATTTTCATTATCGGAACAATGCCACCCCGTAGAAGAGGAACCAGGGCACAACCCGCTGAATCTGTTAACCAACAACGGAATGAACCTGACCCCGTAGTGAATGAAGACAGTGAAGATGACCTAGAATATAATGAATATGATGAAGAAGATTATGTAGAAGAAGAGGCTGAGGATACCCATCAGGGAGGGAACCCCATGAATGAATTTATGGAACTGTTAAGAGAAAATTTGAACCAACAGCCTATTCCACCACAACCATATGCTGCCCAACAGACTGCAGCCACTTCCTTTAGGGCCTTCAAATCTCTCAAACCCCCAGAGTTTCTAGGATCTGTCGACCCCGTGGAAGCACGGGCATGGCTCAAAGAGATAGAAATGTCCTTCGAGATACTAGGTGTTGAGGAACGATACAAGACCATTTTTGCTTCTTACATGCTGAAAGGAGAAGCTAACTACTGGTGGGAGTCCAAACGAAACCTAGAGACTGATGCTGTGATTCCATGGGATAGATTTACCTGTCTATTCTTAGACAAGTATTTCCCTAGGTTTATGGAGACCCAGATGGAGATTAAGTTTCTGGAGTTGAAACAGAATAAGATGACTGTAGTAGAATATGAGGCCAAATTTATTGAGTTGTCGAGATTCGTGCCTGAGTTTATGAATACCGAAGAGAAGAAAGCACGAAGGTTTCAGCTTGGCCTGAAACAGTGGATCCAAAACAGAGTGGCGGCATTAGAACTGACAGACTATGCCACCTTAGTGCAGAAAGCCTCAATTGTTAAAGCTGGCAGCGAGCAAAGTGTGAAGGAAAAGGAAAATAGGAAGAGGAAGATAGGAAGCCAAGGTGGAGGAGAAGGAGTAGGAACTGGGAACAGGAGCCTTCCAAGCAGGTTCATCAGGGGAGCGGTGTCCCAACCTGCACGAGGCCCCAGATTCAGAAAGGCCCGGAGTGAGAGTGTTGGCCAGGGCGGCGGACAATCTAGGGCAACGTTCCATAGCCAACCCCGTGCCCCAATACCCGAATATCAGACATGTGGAAGAAGACACCTTGGAATGTGTACCCAGGCGAGAGCCCCTCTAAAATGTTACAGGTGTGACCAAGTCGGACACCTTGCCAACAACTGCACCCGACCCAATGTAACGTGTTTCCAATGTGGAAAGGTAGGGCACATGAGAAAGGATTGCCCGACATTGAAGCCCTCAGCCTCAGGGATGAGCAGAGCTGCATCCAACCGACCCCCAGCTGCTAGGATCTTCAACATGACTGTTCAGGATGCTGTCTGAAACACTGATATGATAGCAGGTACCCTTTTGTTAAATTCCGAACATGCAAATGTCCTATTTGATTCTGGAGCAACTAAGTCATTTATATCTCAAGATTTTTCTAAAAAGTTAAAACTTAATGCAATACCCTTACGTGAGATATTACAAGTGGAAATATCAAATAAGGAAATAATTCCTGTAAATCAAGTACACCCTAAGTGCAAGTTGAAATTGGAAGGGAAGGTCTTCGGGGTTGACCTAATTCCATTTATGTTATGAGAATTTGATGTAATCCTAAGAATGGATTGGTTATCCAGTAACGGAGCGCAAATAGATTGTGAACGGAAGAGGGTAAAGATAAGAGTGCAAAATGAAAAAGAAGTAGTGTTTAGAGGTCAACGACAGAACCAGAAATTTCTGACCATGCTATAGACAAAAAGGTTGTTAAGGAAGGGTAACGAGGCATATTTGGCTTATGTGGTAGATACCAAGAAGGAAGTCCCTAATATACAGGACATACCCGTAGTAAACGAATTCGAGGATGTGTTTCCAGAAAACTTACCAGGATTACCACCTGACAGGGAAATAGAATTCGCTATAGAATTAGCACCAGGAACGACACCAGTATCCAAGGCCCCATATAGGCTAGCCCCAGTTGAGATGAAGGAACTAGCTTCTTAACTGCAAGAGTTATTAGATAATGGAATAATAAGACCCAATGTGTCGCCATGGGGAACGCCAGTCTTGTTCGTAAAGAAAAAGAACGGCAGTATGAGATTATGCATAAACTATCGAGAGCTGAATAAGCTGACTATTAAGAATAGATACCCTCTCCCCATGATTGATGACCTATTCGACCAACTCAAGGGAGCTGTACATTTTTCCAAAATAGATTTGAGAACAGGATATCACTAGTTGAAAATCAAACCGAAAAATATATCGAAGACTGCTTTTCGCACTAGGTATGGGCACTATGAGTTCTTAGTCATGTCGTTTGGATTAACCAATGCACCCGCAGCCTTAATGGATTTAATGAACAGGGTGTTTAAAAAGTACCTGGATATATGTGTGTGATAGTTTTTATAGATGATATTCTGATCTACTCAAAGACTGAGCAAGAATATGCAGAATATTTGAGGATAGTCTTAGAAATCTTGAGGAATGAGAAATTGTAAACCAAGTTCTCGAAGTGCGAGTTTTGGTTAAGAGAAGTTCAGTTTTTAGGACATGTGGTGAGTACCAAAGGAGTTTTAGTTGACCCTGCCAAAATAGAGGCGTTATCCAATTGGGAAAGACCAACTACCCCAACAGAGGTTAGGAGTTTTGTGGGTTTAGCAGGATATTACTGAAGATTCGTGCAAGATTTTTCTAAGATAGCCGGTCCACTGACTAGACTTATCCGGAAGACAGAAAAGTTTGTATGGACAGAGAAATGTGAGGAGAGTTTTCAAGAGCTGAAAAGGAGGCTGGTGTCAGCACCAGTGCTCGCTCTTCCTGACGGAAAGGGAGAGTTTGTGATATACAACGACACATCGCTTAAAGGATTAGGATGTGTACTGATGCAGCACGGCAAAGTTATAGCATATGCCTCTCGACAATTGAAGGAGTATGAGAGCAGATACCCGACGCATGATCTAGAGTTAGCAGCCATAGTGTTTGCCCTAAAAATTCGGAGACACTAACTATACGGTAAGAAATGCGACATCTACACTGACCATAAAAGCCTCAAATATATTTTCACTCAGAAAGAACTGAACATGAGATAGAGGAGATGGTTAGAATTGATAAAAGACTACGACTGTGAAATTTTGTATCACCCGGGTAAAGCCAATGTGGTGGCTGACGCCCTTAGTAGGAAGGAAAGACTCAAGATGATAATGACATCGCAGGAGCTAATTAAAGAATTCGAGAAGATGGAAATTGACGTGAGAATGACCGGTAAGAGAAAGGAAGGATTATTTGAGATTAAGCTAGTACCGGAGCTGACTGAAAAGATACGAGTATATCAGGAAAAGAAGATGACTGAAGAAAGAGGAACATTGACCGGTGAAGAAGTGAGATGCGAGAAGGACGAGAAAGGGATTATGAGGTATGCGTCCCGAATTTGGATTCCAAATGTGCACGAGTTAAAGGATGAGCTGTTGCAAGAAGGGCACAACTCCAGATATTCAATCCACCCATGAAGTACAAAAAAGTACCGTGACCATAAGGAATATTATTGGTGGCCTAACATGAAGAAAGAAGTAGCAGATTGGGTCAACAAGTGCTTGACATGCCAGAGAGTGAAGGCGGAACATCAGCGACCTAGTGGACTATTACGGCCCCTGGAAATTCTGGAATGGAAATGGGAGCACATAGCCATGGATTTTGTGACATGCTTACCAAGGACAAAGACCAATCACGATGCCATATAGGTTATCATAGATAGATTGACCAAGTCCGCACACTTCCTACCAATCAATGAAAGGTACACCGTAGACAAGTTGGTGGATATTTACTTGAAACAAATTGTAGTGAGACACGGTGTTCCTGTAGCCATAGTATCAGATAGAGACCCAAGGTTTAATTCCCGATTTTGGAGAAGCTTCCAGGAATGCGTAGGTACCAGACTAAATATGAGTACCGCTTACCACCCCCCGACTGATGGACAAAGCGGAAGGACTATTCAGACCCTAGAAGATATGCTACGAGTATGTGCCATTGATTTCAAAGGAAATTGGGATGCCCACTTGCCCCTGATCGAATTCGCTTACAACAATAGCTATCACGCTAGCATAGGAATGCCTCCGTATGAAGCTCTTTATGGACGGAGATGTCGCTCTCCCCTATGTTGGGATGAAGTTGGAGAACACAAGATATTATGATCAAAGTTAGTCCAACAGGCCAGGGAAATGGTGGGACTCATCAGGAAAAGACTGGTAGCAGCCCAGGACAGACAAAAGAAGTACGCCGACCAGACCAGGAAGGATAGGGAATATGAAGTAGGAGATTCTGTGCTATTGAAGGTATCTCCGTGGAAAGGAGTGATGAGATTTGGGAAGAAAGGGAAGCTGAGTCCCAGATTCATAGGACCATTTGAAATTTTGAGGAGTATAGGACCTCTAGCTTACGAGCTCGCCTTGCCTCTTAATCTGCAACAAGTGCACAACGTGTTCCACGTGTCCATGTTAAGGAAGTGCCATGCAGATGCACGACATGTAATAAAATATGAGCAGGTAGATTTACAACCAGACCTGGCCTACATCGAGCAGCCAGTAAGGATAATGGACCAAAAAAGAATAAGTGCTGAAGAACAAGACTGTGAAGCTGGTTAAAATCTTGTGGAGGAATCAAAATGTCGAGGAGTCAACTTGGGAACTTGAAGACGCAATGAGGAATAGATACCCCCACTTATTTTCTAATTGATTCTGGGACGGAATCCTTGTTAGAGGGGAAGACTGTAATAACTCGAATTTTTGAGACCTTGTAAAACGTTTAATGAATAGTAACCTTGACAGGCAGGAAAAACTTTTGAGCCCACACTATGTAGTGCATGAGAAAATGAGTTTCGGAGTTGATATTATGATTATACGTAGGAAATGAGTGTATGTAAACGCTATTAGTTTTCGAAGAAAACGAACTTTGAAAAATAACCGTATTTACGACTTATCGAGGATTATGGGAATCAGAATATAATTACAAGATTAAAAACCTACGGATTTATATCCAAGTACGATAATTTAAAATATAGGGAATAGATACGAAAGGAATTACGTCGCGAACCATTTACGAGTAAGTATTACGAAAACGCTTAAGCGACCGAGCGAACGCGTAAACGATTAAATAAATATAACGCACTAACTAACCATGGTAAGAAAGTAACCATGGTTACTTTATCAAATAGTGAGCTAAACTTAGGATGATCAAGCAAGCTAGCCAAATAGTGTGCTAAGGAAGCTAGCACATGTAGTTTAGCTTGTAAGCTAGCAAGCTACTTGGATTTATCCCCAAGATTTGCAACAAAGAATAAACCTAGGATTCAAACTAGGAGAATATCAAATCAATATAAGATATCACCAATCTCATTTCCTAGAAGCAACCAAGGAAGCAAGCATAAAACTCTCTCCCCCCTTCATTGTTTCCATTCGACAATTTCAAGAAAAAGAAGGAAATCTAATTCAAAATCTCAAGTTCTAGCCATGGTAAAATCAGCCCATTAATTCTCAAGCTCCCTAACAACCAAACTAAGGTAAGAAAATTCTTTCATCTCTTTTTTATCAAGGTTTGATGGGTGAAATAAAATCAAGAAAGTTATTAGTGAATAGTATGAATAGTAACTCTTCTTTGGTTTCTTGATTTCAATGGTGGTTTTAGGTTCCAAAAATCATACCAAGCACTTCCAAGACTCCACCATTTTCAAGAACACATCTTAATCTTTCAAGAAAGGTAAATATCTTTGGCCCAACTCTATTTAAGATTCATCTTCAAGATATATTTAGTATGTAGTTGTAAACCTAGTTTTAGAAGTGGTATTGTTAAAATCTTGATGTTTAGTTAAGTAGAAGTGAGGTTAATTGTTGTTGCCTCAAGAACATGATATTTTTGAGAGAATCTTGTGTGTTGATGATGAGATTATTATTGTTGGTGGTTGTGTTAAGAGTTAGGGCGTAAACGAAACCCCGATCGTAAACGTAATTCCGTTAAAAGGAACAAATCGTAACTTTAAGTTTCTGCAGAAATTCCCGAAGATGTAAACTGTAGTTTCTTGAAAACTAACCGTTGATTATGATAGACAATGACATAAGGATCGTTTAGGAACTTGAATCACTTGATTCTGATTTACGGATCAAAAGTTATGGCCGTTTTACTAAAAGTGATGTACGCGACAAAAACTTCTACGAATTAAGAACTTTGAAAATATAAAGGATCGACTTATGTGTTCATAAATCATGAAATTTTTACAGAGAGTAACATATTGAGTTTCCTAACCGCCATAAAAATTTCAAGTAAAATAATGATTTTTCAATTTTATAAAAATATCGGAGCCGAGACCGCGCGATTAGAAACCGTAGAATCCATAACCGGAGCCGACGACGATAATGAAAATGAACCTAAGATGCTTTGAAAAATGAAGCGACCATGATGTGAATAAGGACTTAAAGGAATAATAAGGGTAGTATAAATTGAGAGGGTGCATAATAAGTAGCGCATGAGTGCGAGTCGCCGTAAATTAGAACGGGACCTAACGAATTGTGTTTATGATTATAGCTTTCCGAGCGGAACATAAAGCATCCTCAACCTCGAAATACCCAGGAAAGTTTACGAACCCAACTCCATTTTACTGTTGTGTTGTGAAAGGATTGTTTTACTATCATTGTATAAATACCATGCTTGCCATGATACGTAGTAATTGAACTTTTTCGCATAATGTAGCGATGTTGTACGATAAGTATATATCGTAAAATATTTAATTCCGCTTTAAACGTGACGTATGATTATAAGACCGAGAGTCGATCGGGATTTTAAGATGAAAACCCGGGATTCATTCCGGTGATATTATAGGACGATTACAAGTCCATAATAGTACATTTTAAAGGGACTTAACGTCCACTTACGAAATATTAAAATACCTCAAACTTTTATTAAAACGATTTCCCAACGATCATATTCCCTCAACTATATTTTATGGTTCGAATAATAAATACTTTATACCTAATCCTTTATTATGGGAGTAGTATACATCAACGATTATTTATTTCAAACCTGATTAAACATTAAAGATTATTAACTACGTAGACAGAAACTAGTTGAGGAATATTATTTTAAATATTCTTTTAGAGAGTAAACTCATTCGAGGTTTAATTATTTATCGATTATCGTGTAATTATTTATTATTCATTAAAGGGTTTATTATTGATTTAAAAATCATAGATCCTAATTTAAAATATTCTTTCTGACTTCGGAAAATCATTCGAATATTTCAGATCGTCGGAAAATATTATCCCGACTTATTTAATATTATGAATATAGTTTCAAGGAAAAACTCCCCCCTATTAAATTATCTGTTGACAACGGTCAACTCACATCCTTAGTACTTCCTCCGAAAATCTCGGAAGTACGTATATACATATATACATTTATATCTTAGTAAGATAAACTGTTTCTATCAACAAGCAAAATGCTTGGGGAACTTCGATGTGGTTCGAGTTCTCGAGATTGATAGAATTCCTTTAAAGGACAAGGGAGGGGTAGACACTGGTACTAAGTGTGCTAGATGGACTACCAAAGGTACCGCAGGCAAAGGTACTCCGTGTACTCAGGAACGTGTGAAGTATGTGTATACCCGAAAATGGGACACGTAGCCCGAATGCGGCAAGGGTGATAACCGGGATACGAAGGTGTCGTCCTTCTACTAGTAGAAAAGATTACTATTATCATATTACGACTGATCATCATATACGGTGGCTCCAACGAGTGTCCAAATTCTTCCAATTGGAATTGTGATGCAATACCGTAACCCAAGTATAGGTGTTGGGCTTACTATTAAGGTATTCGCAGGATAATAAAATCCCCTAAAGAATTGTTTTCATAAGAAGGTGTGTATCACCAAGGAAAACTATTTTCGAATAAAACATAATTATCATATATGATGTTTTACGTAAGATATCATACAGTCATTTTCATACTGTACATTATTATGCTAGGCATTATAGCTCACACTTATTTTCTTAAATTGACACAACAGTGAATCAAGATGCCTTCTATGAGAACCACAACCAGGAAACGGGTTGGAAATGGCTAGCTGTTCCGTAGATTGTTTGGTGTTGTACCACAGGTAGTCCGAATAAGCTGGATTAGTTTTCAGTTGTTTTTAGTTCGGCTTATTTATAAGTATGACATATGTTAGGTAATAAACAAGAAACATATATTTGCCCGACGGACTAGCCTTACTTAAAGGTTACTCCCCGGCAAGACTTAATCACTTTTGGGTTGTAATAATTATCACTTGATGGTTGAATTACTCTAGTTATGAATGGTTCATTTCCAAGACAATAACCTGTAAGTGTGTATGTGTGTGTGTGATAAGTGTAGGGTCGTGAAGCGTGAGTATTTATATATTGTAGTGTGAGTTATGTGGTTGTAGTAGTTTAGATGGTGTGGCCTCCGAGATTCCTGACCCCGGATTTCGGGTCGCCACATTTGTCTTCTCTCAACTCCTAATGATGCTTTTGCAAAATTACTTGCCCAAATAATCAAATTACGAGCTCAATTCCCAGATCATTGCATTAAGTCAATTCTTTTAGATAATGCCGGCGAATTTACATCTGCAACTTTTATCGACTATTGCATGTTTGTAGGAATCTCAGTTGAACACGCAGTTCCTCATGTACATACACAAAATGGGTTAGCCGAGTCCTTTATCAAAAGACTCCAACTTATTGCAAGACCGTTTTTGTTGAAAGAAAAATTATCTACATCTATTTGGGGTCACACAATACTTTAAGCTGCTAATATTATTAGGATTAGACCAACTTCTTACAACCAACATTCTCCGCTACAACCGGTACTAGGTCAAGTTCCTAATATTTCTCACTTCAATATTTTCGGAAGTGCTGTATATGTACCGATTGCTCCACCACAAAGATCGAAGATGGGAGCTAAAAAAGAGTAGGTATCTACGTTGGTTTTGATTCCACATCTATTATTAGATATTTGGAGCCTCTAACCGGAGATTTATTTACCGCAAGATATGCAGATTGTCATTTTGACGATTCTATGTTTCCTCCCTTAGGGGGAGATAAACATTCAAATAAAGTTAATCCTAACATAACATGGAATACATCAGGGTTATATTTTCTAGATCCACGTACCGGTCAATGCGAACTTGAAGTTAAAAGAATTATTCATATGAAAAATATCGCAAACCAAATGCCTGATGCATTTAACGATTCTATAAATATAACTAAATCTCATATATGTATAGTAAATACTCCATCTAGAATAGATATACCAATTCAAAAATCAGATATAAAAGAATTGGTTACAGAATCAAAGCCACTCCTGAAGCGTGGTCGACCGGTCGGTGCAAAAGATGTTGCACCACGAAAAAGAAAAATAAAAAAAATTGTGTCTGAAGTGGCACATGCTCCAGAAGAAGTAAATACCCCTGAAGTGGTTTTATCTCCTAAAGAGATTCCAGTCCCTGAAGATACGGGATTAAACAATCATGAAATTTCAATAAATTATGTACATGATATGAAATTATGGGATCGAAGTAAAGTCATAATAGATGATGTATTTTTGTTTTCCGCAGCATTGGATGCCGATATAAATTCTGATCCTGAACCACAAAGTGTGGATGAATGTCGTAGAAGAAAAGACTGGCCAAAATGGAAAGACGCAATTCAAACATAATTAAATTCATTGCGTAAAAGAGAAGTATTTGGACCTGTTGTCCAAACACCAATTGGTGTGAACCCTGTTGGGAATAAATGGGTATTCATAAGAAAACGAAATGAAAAGAATAAAATTTTGAGATATAAATCCCGACTTGTAGCACAAGGGTTTTCTCAAAGGCCTGGCATTGATTATCAAGAGGCATACTCGCCAGTGATGCATCGAATTACTTTTCATTTTATATTAGGTATGGCATCTAAAGAAAAATTGGAAACACGTATTATGGACGTCGTTACTGCAAACCTGTACGATTCACTTGATAGTTAATTTTTTACGAAAATCCCAGAAGGGTTAAAAATGGACGAGTTCAAGAAACCTCGTCATATATACTCCATTAAACTTCAACGATCATTGTATGGACTGAAACAGTCTGGTAGTATGTGGTATAACAGACTTAGTCGTTATTTACAAAAGAATGAGTATATTAGTAACCAAATTTCTCCATGTGTTTTTATCAAAAAATCATAATCTAGTTTGGTGATTATTGCTGTATATGTGGATGATTTAAACCTTGTAGGAACACCTACAGAGGTTGATGAAGCTGTCATATACCTAAAGACAGAGTTTGAAATGAAAGATCTTGGAAGGACAAAATATTGCCTTGGTATACAAGTCGAGCACTTGTCATCGGTAATTTTCCTCCACCAATCTACATATAAAGAAATGGTTTTGAACAGATTTTACATGGATAAATCTCATCCATTGACTACTCCAATGGTGGTTAGATCTTTAGAGCCTGATAAAGATCCATTTCGACCATGAGAAGATAATGAAGAAGTTCTAGGTCCTGAAATCCCATATCTTGGAGCAATTGGTGCACTTATGTATCTTGCAAATAATACAAGGCCAGATATTGCATTCGCTGTGAATTTATTGGCTAGATTTAGCTCTGCTCCGTTGGACAGGCACTGGAATGGGATCAAGCATATATTTCGTTATCCTCGTGGAACAATTGATTTTGGGTTATTCTTCCCGAAAAACTCAACATCTCAGTTGATTGGATATGCAGACGCTGGATATTTGTCAGATCCTTATTTTGGAAAATCATAAACTGGATATGTGTTTACACATTGCGGTACAGCCATTTCTTGGAAATCTACGAAGCAAACTACAGTGGCAACCTCAACAAATCACTCAGAACTCATTGCGATTCATGAAGCCAGTAGAGAATGTGTTTGGTTGCGGTCTATCATCAAGAATATTCGGGAATCATGTAGATTACCAGACATTACTAGAAGTCCTACCGTTATGAACATTGCATTCATTGATCAACTCAAGGAAGGATATATCAAAGGAGACAGGACGAAAGACATTTTACCAAAATTCTTCTACACTCATGAGCTTCAAAAGAATGGTGAAATTGATGTACAACAAATTCGGTCATGCGACAACCTTGCTGATTTATTCACGAAATCATTACCGAATTTAACATTTGAGAAATTACGACAGAACATTGGCATGGGCCGACTCAAGGATTTGTTTCAACAAAATTCAGAGAATGATTAGTTTTTATAAGGGGATATTGTACTCTTTTTTCTTCGTCAAAGTTTTTATCCCACAAGGTTTTTCTTTGACAAGGTTTTAACGAGGTAGTCTATGATCCATACCACAATGACAATCAAAGGAGAGTGTTGTGAATTGATTTTCCATGTGGTCAAATATTGTAATAGTAGGGCTAAGCTTTAGGTGTAGAAATGTTAACATGAACATTAATTACATGTCCCCCTTTTTCCTATAAATAGCTTGCATCTGTGAATGAAAAAGATGTCCCAAGCAGCTTGCTTCTTTCTCTCATTGCTCAGCTCTCTTCATCTCTCTATCTGTTCTATTTACTTTCTACATAGGTTCGATATAATACTGTTATATCTAGTATTTTACAACAATATTATCTTTATAATGGCTCCAAAAATTTACCCCCACTTTCTTAATTGTTCTTCAACATAATTTATTTTTTAATCTCTGTGACTGACAACGATGTTAACAACCTATGAAACGGTGGGGGTACATGATATATGTTATAGAATGATTAATAATGAAATATAAATCTTACATAATAGTATAAATAGTTTATTTTATTTTTTCATTTAATTGAATTTAATATATTTTTTCGCCATTTTATTTTGTTGGAGACGAGGTTAGATTGATGACAAATAAGAATGTACGAGTATGTATGTGTATGTGTATGTCCTTGCATTAATTTATATATATGTATATATTTATTGTATGTATGTATGTATATATATATGTAACATATTAATTATATAATAATTGATAATTTTTAATAAATGAATGACAAGGTAAATTAAACATTATATAAAAATTAATGTAGGGGTATAATTGTCATATGTATTAATTTGTTTAACAAAACCCCCTAACGATGTTAACAACATATGGGACGGTGGGAGTATATGATATATGCCATATAATTATTAATAGTGAAGTATAAATCATACATATGTGTATAAATAGTTTATTTTATTTTTTATTTCATATAATTTAAAATAATCTTTGACCATTTCATTGTGTTGGAGGACGATATTAAATTGATGACAAATTAAGAATATATGAGTACGTCATATCTATATATGTATATGTGTATATAAGTGTGTGTGTGTATATCTGTATATGTGTGTATGGATGTATGTATGTATGTATGTATATATGCATGTGTGCATGTATGTGTGTATGTATATATGTATGTATATATGCATGCATGCATTATTAATTTATATATATATATAGAGAGAGAGAGAGAGAGGGGGGGATCAAATGGTAACTCAATTTGATGAGGTAACTTAGTAACTAAATTTGAGCCATTAGATGGATTTTGTATAAACGGTCCAGATGATTTGGAAAACATAAAAAATAACTAACTACACGACATTTAACATATGTTTAAAAACCTAATTAACTTGCACTTTTAAACACCTTAATTTGTTTAATTTTATAAGACACGTTAAACTTAATTTATTAATCTTAATATGTTACATGTGTTTTTAACCGTAACAGAACAAATTTCACTTTAAGATGAAAAGTAAAAAAGGCATGTACAATGTTGATGTGTTATGTAAATTTTTTAATTTTGTCAATAATCTCTTTTTACATATTTTCTATCCCTTGTTTTCTAACAAATAGTATTTTAAAATTAGAAAACCTAAAAATAACACAAAACAAACAAATAAATCTCTAAAAAAACAATATTCAAGATCAAAATTTTAAAGAACAAACAATTACTATAAAACACAACAATGTTACAAAAATATAGAACACTAAAAAAAATATCCAGTACATAAAATAATTACTGACCATGTTAAACTTTCACTGACATTATTTAAAAATAATATTAACTAAAAAAGAGAACATACAAAAATTACATAATATTAGTTAAAAATACAGAACACATATAAATTACATAACATTAAATAAAAATAAAGAATACTGGTAAAGAACAAATCCTATAAAAATAATAATTAAAGAACTTATATAATACATAATCACTAGATGCAAAAAAATAAAGAACACTACAATCTAAAATACTTAAAAAAACACAGCACACGTGTTAAAGAATACATAACAAGATGTTAAAATTACAGAACATAAAGATAGTTAAGAAAAATATGTTGTAGAACATAAACTGTAAAACATAAACTGTAAAACATAAACTGTAAAACATAAACGTGTTAAAGTTGATGAACTTGTTATATACGTGGAGCTATAAAAATAGTTACTTAGTTACCTTAATAAAATAGTTACCCACTGAATCTGACCATATATATATATGTATGTATTAATGGATGTATGCATATAATAATTATACAATAATTAATAATTTTAAATAAATGAATGATGAGGTGAAATAAATATTATATAAATATTAATATATGGGTATAATTGTCATATTAATTAAACTGTTAATCAAACCCCCTGTTATTGTATTATATATATATTAGAAGAGAAAAAAATTGAACTCTTCTTCGGCTTCTTCTCACTCCTGCCATAAAAAATATAAATATTTCGTACTTATTCAAAGCAAATGATTGATTGATTAACCATTAAGTCAATTTAATTAAATCAATTAGCAATTGACTATCTTGCCCCCATCTTCCTCCACCTCCTTCCTCATCTCCACCCAACTACTCACCAGCTTTCATGGCAGCAACCGGCCGTCACCGCCGGGCGGTAAAATTCTAGCGAACTCGGAACCTGGATTATCTTCTCGAGTTTGACTCACCCTCAACGGATTTATAAAAGTATCCAATCTGTTTTTCTGAATACGAAACGGAACCCAAATTCCGGCTAAAACCCCGACCATCTCATCTCAACTCTCTCTTCTTCCTCTCTCTCTTTCTCTCTCTCAGCTATTACGTCACACAAAACAACACCACCAATCTCACCACCGCAGCAGTGGTGGCTTCGATGCCGGAAAACACACCGAACATCCCTGAATAGTAATCGAATTAATTATTAGAGATAGAAATAGTGAAGGTGGGGTTGGCAAAGCAAAGGGGATATGATAAACGGTGTGATTCTCTCTTTCTCCTCCGTATTGAAATAGAGTAAAGCGCAATAATTTATTGATCTAATAGACATATATAGTATTACTATATACTTTAATAGCAAGATTAGCGAGCGATGTATGTATTACCGATTACAACCTTGTAGCATGGATACAACTTTTATTTGACTTTAATCTATGTACCGTAAAAAGGCTAAAAATAAAATCACGGTCCACTAAGTCAGAGCAATGAAATGTTAGGCAAATTCACATCTAGTAAAGTTCAGACATTTTTTGGTATCAGAATTCAACTATGATACATAATTTTATTCATAGAGGGTGGACACGTTTGCTAATCAAAAGAGCTGAGCCCAAAAATTAAAAAAGAGTCTGATAGTTATATGTTAAATAAAATAAAATTTGTTTGCCGCAAACACTATTCTATCATGAATTAGATACTTATAAACTAAGTTTTTATGGACCTTTTGATAAAGTCTTTTTCCTGTAACCTTTTCGGAGGCCTTTATGGCTTTATCAAACTTTTGAATTTGTGCCTTTCAGATGCCAAATTATAATTTATCTTCAAAGGTAGCAAGTAGTAACTATATTTATTAGTTAAAATTGTATAAAATAGATATTATTTAAAATTTGTTGAATCTTACGTAATTGTGGTCCACTAATATTAAATATAATAATTAGTTATATTTGAAAAATTATTTTTTTATTATTTCAAATTTTGACAATTATATTGTAAATTTAGATTTTTCTATTACTTACGTATTTTTCTTGAAATATATTTTTGGGTGCGCAATATCGATGATGTAGTTTTTGGAACTTTCATTTTCAGTTTGTCGATGGTGTTTTAGAAAATAAAAAAAAACATTTTTAGTTGATTTATAGCCACATTAACACCCATATATTTTTATTGTAAAATTTTACTCAAAGAATTGATTGCAAATAACGTATCATACCAAATGACTAGGGTTAAAAAGAACTCAAAGTCTTCATACTTAGGCTCCGTCACTTTTATGGTATAGTTGAATGAAAAAGTCTATAATTTGGTATACCTGTTGAGAATTTTCCATTTATGGTATAGAACGCCTGTTATTTTGGGAAAAACCAACTAACCCCCAGAACAAGTGGCATTCTGGGGTCATTTTAATATTTTTTTTTTCTTTTTTTCCTCTGATGAAGTTGTGTTAGTGTGTTTTTGAACGAAATAAAACAAGGTGAAGGACTATTTTTGGACTCCGATATTAAATAAATGGTAAATGTTTTCATTAATTTTTTTTGTTGGCTTGTAATGTAAACCTAGTTTATGTGTGTATTTTTTAATTTAAATAAAAAACCGTCTAAATATGAAATTTGTAGCTCCAAAAAGGGTGCCATGAAATGTGAGTGTATATTTTTTAGGTGAGTGCATATTTTGGCACGTGCATATGTAAATAACCGTAGTTTTTCTGGGTTCCAAATTTTTTTGTTGTGTTGTAATGTAAACCTATATTTTGGGAAAATTTTAATTTTGAATTAAAAAATTATATGACCAACACTTTTGTAGCTTCGGAAATGGTGTCTTGAGCGGCGAGTGCGTAATTGTCACGGGAGGGCAAATTTGTGCACTACATATTTAAATAACCGGAAATTTGTTTAGGGCCATTTTTCTATTATTTTATAGGTAGACATAAAATGAATGTGCATTGAGTATTGGAAACCAAAATATTATGATAGAACAATTAAATAATGAAATGAAAAACAAGGAAACAGAACCATATTACAAGTAAACTACTTGTAATAGCAGTAGTACATATGTTTAACAAGAAGATCACGTGTTTTAGTGGGGGCGCCCTGGGCATTTCTTACTACGCTTGGTGTGACCTTCTTGGTTATATAAACTACATTTCTTTCCAGACCGTGGACCATCAATCTCCGTTCGGATCCGCACCGATTGTCCCTTATCCCCGCGTTTTTTCTTTAATTTTTTCAAGGACTCTTCCGGCACTAACTTTCCATACCCCTTCCAAGGTACGGGTAAGTCATAGTTCTAGTATTCAGTTGGTTCCAACGGATAAATTATTGGCTTGTACAAGTCCTGCATTGCCTGGTTCTTATGAAAATGATCGATGAAATGCTCCCAACTCAATCCATGTGTTATACAACCTCCCATTGCATGGGAGCACAACATGTGATGGATCGCCCATTTTCCACAGGTGCACGTACGGTCATTGAGGTTAACAACTTGGGTTTTACCTCCCTTTACCATCCCCTTTGCAGTTGTGTACTGATGTGTTAGTATTTTCATAATCCCGTGGAGACGATGGAAAGTAATAACTGTATGTCCTGTTTCCTTTCTACGAATTTTAGCTAACATAGCGGCGGAACATGCACATAACTGTTGCCCCTCTTGTAGACCATCATCCACTATGTTTCGATGTTTATCTATAATTGTGACCACCTTGTAGAAGAGATACTCCATCATTGCTGTTACTGGAAGAAAACGAGCCCTCCTTATGTTGCCGTTGAAGCCCTCAAGCATGTTTGTGGTTGTTTGACCGTAGCGAACACCACTATCGTGGGAAAGTGTCCACCTCTCCACGGGTCTTGTAGCAAGATATTGTAGGGCGGTGGGGGAAATTTTACCAATCCTTGACATATATGCGTCATTCTTTGAGACTTGTGTGGTTCTTCCAGCTTTCCACATTAATTTTTTTAGTTCACCACCTGGGTGATGACTACAAAAATTACTTCTTACATGGAGGAGACAGAATCTATGGATGCTGAGTGGCTCAGCAAAACCGTTTTGAGGGTCTCATAGGGCGGAGATAATCCTGGCAGCACGGTCAGAAGTGATGCAGACGCTGGTTCGTTGCCGACAGACATGTCTTCGAAGTCGTTGCAAAAACCAAGACCAGTTCTCGTATGTCTCCTCATCAACCAAGCCATAACAGAGAGGGAACGGGTGGTTGTTCGAATCAACACCCATAGCAATAAGCAGCTTACCCCTATATCTTCCTTTCAAGAATGTCCCATCTATTGAAATCACAGGACGTGCATGTTGCCAGCCGTCCATCATTGCCTTTAAAGACCAAAAAATCCGCTTGCAGACGGAGATGCTCCGCTCCTTAGCATGAGGGACAACATCGATCTCAGCAATGGTTCCAGGATTTGTCTTCATAATGGCTGTGAGGAACATGGGTAGAGCTTGGTATGTTGTAGCCCAACTGCCATACACTTCCTCAATTGCTATTTGCTTCCCTCTCCATGCTTTTTTGTACCCCACTATGTGGTTGTGCTCGTTGTTGATCAGTGGGATAATGGTTTAATGGGAATTTCTGGTGTATCTATTACCTGTTTCACATAAAACAGTAAATGTCAAACAAAATTCGGCTTTAATAAGTGGCGTTTGCTAAATATTTACTTACAAGTGGTTTTACAAGCTGCGCAATCATCCTTGCAGATAACTTCTTGTGATCTTGTAACGGCTGATCGACCATGCATTTGTGTTCCTCTCTATTAACATTAATCCGCCAGTACCCAGAATCATGCATGAAAGCAGCCCTCATCCTCCAGTTACACCCCTCAGCCCGACACTATACAATGAGCTGTTCTTTGTTACTCCTTGTAGTTTTATATGTACGATCAGTGTTAATATGTGCACGCCTCACTGCTCCCAAGAGCGTTGCTTTGTCACGGTAACACATTCCCTTACCCAGTTCCCCCTTGTCGAGGTCTTCATCAGCATATATATCATTAGGGTTATCTATGATTGGTGGAGTGTATTGCTCTGTGCGAAACCATGGAACCCTTGGAACATGATGTTCTTCTCGAAGTACCGAAAATGTATTGGAAATTTCTTCATTTCTCTCTGAATGTCCTTCACCATCTTCGGTTGCAGAAGATTCCTCATCGTCATCATCGTAAAGGTGAAAATTCTCCTCACTTGATGAATTGGCTACAACTCCATCTGCCAGCAGGGCTAACCGCTGACCTGAACCTCTTCCCACCACATCACTTTCATAACTAGCCCCCTGTTGAAACCTGCTACTGTATTGGCTGCTTTCCCCTCCATACCCTCTACCATGTTCAGTAGTCCCCCCTCCATAGCCTCCACCATATTGCCTACTCCACCCTCCATTACCCCCACCATGTTCAATAGTTCCCCCTCCAAACCCCTCACCATATTGACTACTCCCCCTCCATACCCTGCACCATATTGACTAATCCCCCCTCCATAGCCTCCATCATATTGTACACTCCCCCCTCCATACCCTCCAATATATTGACTACTACCCCCTTCATACCGTCCACCATGTTCACTAGCCCCCCTACCAGACCCTCCACCATGTTGAGTAGTCCTCCCTCCATACCCTACACCTTGATCAAAAAGTACATTTGACCATAGTGGCTGTACATCACCACCGTATGTTGTTGATGTTGGTTGTGACCCGAAATTATGCTGGAATGAGTATGGGTCATCAACAATAATATCTTCTGTTTCAATGAACAAAGATACATCTCCTTGAATGTTTAGCAACATGGCAGGAACATTTAACATGCGTGTAACATCATCATTACATAAAATATCCATTTAATAAAAACCTTCAACTATGTTGTACTGACCAAGATATGGATACTTTAAACTCAATTTGATACGAACTAATGTTCATTAAATTATACACGACACTTTTAAGCTCATTATAAGTGGTACCAAACCTAATAAACATCATTTTTTTTTGGATCGATAGAGTAATTGATATTACTACCATCTCGAATAACTACTCCACCCCAAAAAAATTTGACGTTGACGTGGCCTTCCATCTCCCCGCGTTGAAGACAACATTAACAGCTAGGAAACCAAAATCAAGATTGTACATGTAAACAAACATACATGTAATGCTGACATACCTTAGAATTGCAGTATGAACAATATTATTTTCCTAAAGATTTAGGAACTTAGAATTGCAGTATGTTTTGAATATATGCAATGTTGGAGGACACATATAAATAGGAATAGAAGCTGTAGGCTAGAGATAGCTAAACATTTTGAGAATTCGGATATGAATGCATTATTGATAGAATCCAATGGAGATTTCCGATAGGATATTTGTCAAAGAGAAATCTACTATTTATGTCCCACTTGGAAGATATGAAAGAGAAGATAAGATTCTTGAAATTTACAACAAAAAGAAATGTTGTATTATGTTGTTTATGTTTTTTTGTTTAATTTTATTTGACTCCGTGATTAATAATTATATTTTACAAAATTACTTGGCATAAGTAATTATCTTACTCATCATCAGATAAAAAATAATCAGAAACATAGTCAGGACCTATAGCGAAATGATGATACATCATTGCAGTGTGGTGGTCGCCGTCTTCATCATACTCCTAACTTCTTCATTGTAGGTCTTTATGGTTTAAGCGCATCTTCATACGATTCTCTTCCTCTCTAGCACGAAATAATGCTAATTCCAGCTCATGAGGCGTTTCTCGCTGCATGTGTATGGCGCGTTGTTTTGGTATTCGCACTCCTTCCTGGACACATTGTCCCATACAACTGTTGAGACACCTTCTCCCCTTTTTTACTTGACATGGGTGGAGTGGTGCTACACCGATAGGGTCACTAGACAGTTTGGCTACTTGCAGTAGGTCCCTACCGACTCTCCGCTCCGAGGCCATGATTATTTCCATAGGGGTCAGAGAGGATGGCCTTTGCAGTTCGATAGGGTGCGTGAGCTGTGGGACTCACGCCACAGTTCGGTGCTTCAACCACTAGCTTACAGGCGCACTCGGAGACCTATGTGCGCAGTTCAGTATCCTCAGTGGTTCGATAGATTCACAAGGCGTTTCATGATCAACCCTAGGACGTGGAGGGGCCAACAAGGCTTCCAGGGGTTGCAGGGATACCTACCCGTGGCTGTAACATTTATATTCTTAAGTCAAGTACCTCTGTTTTTTTTCCTTATATAAGTTTATGTTCACACTTTTACATGTTGTGAATGTAGGCTGAGGGCTTGTCCGCTGCCTACCACCAAATTTGGGGTTCGGGCGTGGCTGAGGATGATGCTACTGTGGATGAGGCACTTCAGGGTTTACATGGCACATTAGATGCTATAGAATTCACTTCTCTTTCACAGAGGCCCCCGCATCCACCTCCTGCTACCCCACGTACTAGCGGTGCTCATGCACGTAGGTCATGTACCGCTTCTCTTCATGTTCCAGTAGCTCCTTTGGATGGTTGGGCGCCTTGGCCTCGCCCATCAGTTGGTGAGGGTTCTTCTCTATACACCTCATATGCATCAGGTTGGGAGCAAAGTTCCCCGGGATATACTGAGCCTACCTGGGACCACTACGTTCAGGGAGATGGATCCTCTCATATGTCTACTTGGGGTCGTAGTTCCCAAGTCCATGATGCTACGGGCTCCTCGTGGGGGCAGATATCTCAGAGCCATGCTGCTGCTACATCTACTTTTGGCCACAGTACTCAGAGCCCTTATTTCGGCACATCTACTATGGGCCACAATTTTGAGAGCCCTTATGTTGTTCCTAGTGCTTGGGCTGCTGGATCCACTTGGGGCCATTCTACTCAGAGTGATTATGGTCATGTGGTTTAGGCTTTTCCACAGCCTACCTACAGTTTTCCACCCGAGACTAGTGGTTCGGGATTTTCTTTTCAGACCCCGGCTAGGGGGTTCGACCCTTGGTTGGTATATGACACCTCCGCACAGAGCTTCGAGCAGGGGCGTCAGATGCATACACCCTATCAGATACAGGAGGAAGATATGGGGGATGACAGTGATGAGCAGGATGACGCTAGTGAGGAAGTCGATACTCCTGTGCATGTCAGGCAGTAGCCCCGTAGAGCAGTAAAAGGGAAATGGAGGCTATGTCACACCGGCGGGAGGTTCTATGGCTGATCAGTACTGTTGCTCATATTTCCAGCCTTCTCGTCTTTATTTATGCCATGTTTTCAGTTTGTATGCAGTTTAGACTTTACTTTATTAGTTATGGTCACTTTCAGACTTGTTGTATTTTATTATGTCACGATCAACTAATTTTCGTTCCTGGTATTAGTATTCACAATGCTTTCTAAACTAGCTCCAAATGGTGCATACTTAAAAAATTTAAAACTTGATCCAAATGAAAATAATGTTACAAGGGAACCATTAGGAAAATAAAATGATACATCAATGATAACGGGAAATATGATATTGCAACACATTGCCAACATGAGACAATAAACTCCATACTTATCTACTCACATTTTCATTTGTTCTAACAACTATAAAGCTACTTCGAATGACAGTAATAGACTATACAACCCACGGATAAAAGTAATTCAAACACACAATGGACTATAAGGACAATCTTATTTTGCTTTCAATCTTTATTCATGCTCCACAGTTGTTACATAATGACATTTCATTTTTCTTACTTTCACTACAACGAGTAGTCATTTCAAAATAATTGAAGATAATAGCATGTGAAAATATGACAACTCAAAGTCTTTATTAAAGGCTGATAAGATTTCAGTGGTTGTTGGATGACATATTAATATTATTTTTGTCATTGAGTATACGGTAAGAATGCAAAATAACCTTTAAACTGTACCACCATAAGGCTCATTTTGGCCTACAAATACATCATACTTCATAACTTTAAACTATATGTTCCAACTGTAGGCATCTTATTACACATAAAATGGATAAGGGCAAAGGGCATGCAACGCCTACAAATGTTAAGAGAGGTATGCGTCAACTAAGTTTAGCTGAATCCATTGAACATGGAAGGAAAAAGAAAGAATCTAAAATCGCGAAGAAATCGTATGGTAAGGTTAATCACAAAATATTGGACGAAATAAAAGCTGATAAAATGAAGATTGAAAGGGCCTATAACGATATGTCCCAAACGGAGGAGGAACGTATCCGTCAGGTGGATGAGGTTTACAAAAAATATGACATAATGGAAATCAACCTTATCGAACAAGACGATAACTTAATAGCAAGGTACGTTGTGGCTCATCAGCAGCACCTAGAGATGGAGGCTGAGGATGAAGAGTCTGGTGAAGAGTCTGATGAATATGTTGTTAACCTTGCTGATTTTTAGCAAACAATGTAATTTCTTTGCCTCATTGTAATAGTTTTTCCCCTCAAATATCTTCTTCTTGTCCATCACTGCATTAAACACCCCATGTACGAATCTCCTCAAAAATAAGATAAGTTGAAACAAGTTTTGTGTGTTTTCAAAGGTAATGCACATGTAATAATTCAGAATTTTAGTCACGTGCAAATGTTTTAAATGATTTGAAAACTCAAACTATTAAATTCACCTTCATCATTATTGCCCCAGTTCAAAGTTTAAAGTTTTACCAATTCATTTTTTGGCCTATAAATATCTGCGGACCTATAAGTCATCATCTCAACTTCACCCCTCTCCACTTTAACATTCTTCACATTTTTAGATTCATACACTGAGGTCATGGACAAGGGCAAGGGACACGCAAGCTCCGAAATGCGTAACAACGGGGAAGTTAATTGGTATAAATGGACCGAATCTCAGGCACCTACTGAATCTCACAGAGCCAAAATCAGTGAGGTCAAACAATTTATCCGAAGAATGCGAGCTATACGGGCTGCACAAAGATTCGCCGTCTGTGACAATGAACAGTTTATTGGGTACGGGGAAATGCACTTCGAGTTTATGAAATCATCGATCCGGTACGAAGATAACATTAATAAGAATTTCAACGCTGGTAACATTTCAAAGAAAGAATATGATTATGAATTAAAAGAAATGTGTCGATACTACCACTTCATGGAGGACGAGCTTGAGATGAGGAAAAGGGAGGTCGAGGATGTAGTCGCAAGGTGTAGGAGTGAAAAGATACGTGAAGAGGAACAACAGTAGGATAAGAAATATGCTAAGTATATTGTCAAACTTGAGTATTTTTTTCAAGGCCACGAAGATGTTGGTATGGCTACAAACATCTGTTATAGCATTCACGGCCCCGACCCGTGGCCACCGCGTCAAACTCGGTCGAGTAGGCACGCATCAACCCACAAAAATGGGGAGGTCATAAACATACCTCCCCTCACATTCAAGGGGATGAGGAAGAAAATTATGAAAAAGCTAACGAAATTGAAGATCAAGAATTTGATCATTACGTTGTTAATCTTGCGGATGACTAAAGAATTTGAGAGTTCTTTCATTATCCCTTTTTCAGTTGCAATGTACTTCCTACTTTATCATTTTCATTATCCACTTTCCGTTACAACGTACTTTTAAATTCTTTATCCCTCATGACACCCTTTCTCGAGTTTTAAATTTAAAACTAAAATATAACATATACAAATTTTTTGCCAATTACGCCCAAACATGATCTCGCTTACAATTAAGCACTCGCCGCTCAATACACCATTTTCAAAGCTACAAAAGTGTTAGTGATATTAGTTTTTAATAAAAAAAACTCCAAATGTTTATTTATTATTTAATCATACAGACTCCAAATGTTTTTACATACCTACAAAATGGACCTAAATAAATTTCCGGTTATTTAAATATGTCGTGCACAAATTTGCCCTCCCGTGACAATTACGCACTCGCCGATCAAGACACCATTTTCGAAGCTACAAAAGTGTTGGCCATATAAATTTTTAATTCAAAATTAAAATTTTCCCAAAATATAGGTTTACATTACAACACAACAACAAAATTTGGATCCCAAAAAAACTACGGTTATTTACATACGCACGTGCCAAAACATGCACTCACCTAAAAATTATACACTCACGTGCAACCCTTTTCGGAGCTAGAAAAATCTTATTTGTACGGTTATTTATTTAAATTAAAAAATACACACATAAATTAGGTTTACATTACAAGCCAACAAAAAAAATTACTAAAAACATTTTCCATTTTTTTAATATGGGAGTCCAAAAATAGCCCATTATCTAATTTTATTTCGTTCAAAAACACACTAACACAACTTCATCACGGGAAAAAGAGAAAAAAAAATAAATTAAAAAGACCCCAGAACGCCACTTGTTTTGGGTGTCAGTTGTAGAATGCCACAAGTATAGGCGTTCTGTACCATAAATGGAATTTTTTGAACATATGTACCAAAAAAATAACTTCTCCATTCTAATATACCAAAAAAGGGATGGAGCCTCATACTTATACTTTGCTACATAGTTAGCCTCAATTCTTGTTTTAGAATCTTGAGGACTGCTCACTCCCAATTCTAACAAAGCATCCTTTATATTTGATGCTTGAATTTTTATATTTTTATCACTTTCAATGAGACATTCCCAATATTTGAAATAACGCTGTAAAAAGAAGATAGGTTAAAATGCATATCAAATGTAGAATAATTTATAAGTGAGCATTTTGCAACCTTGCTTCAACAAAATCACTTTCTTATTTCTTAAAGTTAAATCTGATCCAAAATCATACCGTTATTACCATAGTCAGAATCACAAAATTTAAAGAAAAATTACAAAATCTCTTATATATATAATAGGAGAACAAGGTGATAAAATTCATGAGATTAAAAAGACTAGACTACCCTATTTTTAATATTTACATAAAACATGTAATTTGTGGGAATCGAACTTGAGATATTCTATTCAGCTGTACAACCTCACACCACTACACCATATGGTCACATGTGCTTGTTATCATACACATAATATGTAAGTCTGCTAAATAAATATTTTTTTTAACTTTAAAGATAGTTATTTGAATTCCACAAAAAAATAGATAGTTACTTGAATATTTGTACGGTAAATTTTAAAGAATTGAATTCCAGATATAAAATTAGGCATAGTACATAAATGGATTATTATTTTATTTATTAATTAACTTTTAGTTTGAAAATATATCTCATATATTTTTAACATATTTTTTATTATAAAAAATTATTAAAATGTACATAATTTTTTTAAAGAAAATAGTGAAAATAGAATCTCTTATATATAAATAATCTATATTAGTATTACATATTTAGATAAGTTAGAATTATAATGAGTCAATTCATTTTAGTTTATTTTGAATTTGAAACCAAAACTTGGGCCATTATTCAAAAAATACTCGAAAAATATCGTCACATTCTACGTTTAGTAAATTTATATTAAAAACTCAACGAGAATATCTTTCCAATAATATGAAATTTTTTAATATCTTATGTTAATATAAATTAATGTGTTTGAGGTTTTTATAAGATCTTTAAAAACTCGTAGCGCATTATTGTTTTTGGGATTTGTTCCGATTTTAAAAATATTCGAAATTTGATATGAGATCTCAAAAGATTTGTAAAAACTACGATGATATATTAAATTAATTTATTTTCATTTTTCATTTTAAAAAAAATATTTTTTTCAAAATAATTCTTTTAGATAAGCAATATTCATTGATCAAGATAATATTTTACAAATATTTTGAATTATTTTTAATATATTAAATTATTGAAATAAAAGTTATATCTATAATATATTGTAGCATTTGATTCAATGTATTTTATACTATTTAAAGAAAATATATATTGTTCAATAATTTGAAGAAATTATCGAGTTCAACTGGTATTTATAAATCTTTATCGATTTGAAAAATATTTAATTTTAGAAGAATAGTATACAATGTTATCAAATTATTATATGAAGAAATATTAGAGTCGTAATGAAAGAAATATAAAAGCGGTTTATATAACAATATTTTACAATTTTGCTTCGAATTCTTGAAAAATAATCATGAATATCAATAATAAGTCTTTACAATATATAATTTATTTTTATGTTACAACCATGATTGATACTCGGTTGCGTAAAAATAGATATGGATTATTTTTCAGAAATATTTGAATAGCATATATAAATTATCGCAATTTATTTATTACATAATTTTAATTTTTGAATAATTATGGATGCATGTTATTTAAGTAATCAATTGTCTCACTAGATGTTAATAATGATTATACATGTACATAAATCAGATATTTAGCATATAAATAATTGAAATCATCGTAATTTACTAAGAAATGTAACATATGATAGTTTACATGTTTACACACACACATACAACTTAATTTTACTTTGTTAATAGTAGTGTAAATAAAAAATTAACATTTTTCCATACATACATACGTTAAATTTCAAAAACTAACATTTTTCATAAAATCAACTTTTATATTAGCAGTTGTGTAAATTTTACATTATTGTATATTATAATTGCAAGTGATTCTGACTTCAGTTATACATTTTGTTATCTTTCTAAATTGAGCAAGTTAATTGTAAGTTAGTAGTGAACTCAGTAATACTTAGACCAGTACATATAGTTTATTTAAATAAAATTTAAAATTTTTGGTCAACTCAGTATTCAACATATATGTTAATATTTAGCTTTTTTTTTGTAAACATACTAACGGCATTCTACAGATTAAGTTTAATCATTTCATTTTAAACGTACATTGACTACTGTGTTTATATTGATTCATTAAATACAAATTATACAACACAAATAAGAATATATATATATATATATTCTCCATAATGAGCTATATTAGAAATATTGTGTAATTTGATAATGTCTTGTATGGAAATTATACACGTTTATAAACAATCAACTTTTATTTGATATACATTAGATATTGTACAACATTTACAAATAAGAAAACAACTAAGAACATTATAATTGCATGATGTATAAAAAAATCTAGAAAATGATCCGTGCCTCGCACCGGTCATTATGTTAGTTCTTTTAAAAATACCAAATCCAAGATAAAATTATAAAAATTTAAAACACACATGCCATTGCCATCACCACAACTTATAAATTTAACAAAATCAAACCTAGCATGTATCAATAAAAAAAACTTAATCACCTATAAACACTACAAGACTAACACTTATTCACTAATATCAAAGAAAAAAATTCTAAAAAAGAATCACCATAAAAAAATACCTAAATTTAAATCATCATCAACTGTTTATATATCTCTAATTTACATATTCACCAAATTTTGGTCTAAATCACCAAAAAATAACAGAAATCATCAAATTTGATACACAATTATGCCTCCTGAGCCATAGACTGTCGCTTAAATGCGGTTTACCTTGGTTCACGTGGTTTGCAGGCTATTGCGTGAGCCCGTAGGGTTTACCCACTGCGCACTCGAAGGGTACCTACAATAAATTTTTTTTATACCAAATTTCAAGAAAATCACCATTTTTTAAGATTTGGTAACTGATTTCATTAGGTTTAGTTCCAGATCATCAATAGTGCCAGTACATTTACAAAACATTGTCGATAATGGTGTAATTGTAGCTAAATACACATTGATCGTATCATTTTTAGACGATTTTTCGTGACATATTCATCACTAATTGCAAATCTGGATGGAGGATGAAAAGAAGTCGTCGATTGGCTTTAATTCAGATCTATTTTTAAGAAAGAGAGAGAGAGAGAGAGTATGTGTGTGTGTGATATGTGTATAGAAGATTGTGGAGATTATGATGGTAAGTGACAAGAATCTGTGATCTAACCGGAAGGAGTGAAAAGTGCAAGAGCATCAAAGAGGAGCAGCTATTAAGAAATATTGAAACATAAACACATACGGCACAGATTAAACATTTTTATTAGTAATGAAGGGTTGAGATATAATCTTAGTTCTTATTTTAAAGTGGGTTGTCATTTGAGAACCTACGTGTATATATATATATATATATAACTCATAAAAGTTGATGTGTTCTTAATTTTGGGGGCCTCAACCCTTTACTTAACAAGTTTAATGGAAAAACCGACCCCATTTATGATGACCGGTGTCTTCAATGAGAATATTGGTTTTAATATGGACGATCCAATTCAAGTCGCAGCTGGCAGAGAGAGGTCAAATTAATTAATTTTTATATGAGTTCCCATAATACCGAGAATTTTTTTGATTTATATGGATGTGAGAAGCATAAATTAATACTTGGTGATGTCACTCAAGTAATGTGAAAGTCGAACATAATACATATACGAGTAATTTGAATCAAAAGCACAAACAGACTGATCTGATTATCCAACAGAGGTGGTCCATATATTAGAGAAGCCGTAGTCAAATCCAAAAGTTGGAAGATCGAAGTAATACATAATTTATAATAAGAATCGAAAAGGAATTAACAAAACAAATAATTGTAAAAGTCCATACACATTAGTTTTAAGATGAATTGGTGTCAAAGAATAGCTTAAGTCGTAGCCGTGGAACAATCCAATTCAAGCCATAGCCAAGATGAAAGACTGCGCATATTAGCTTCTATATGAGTTGAGTTCGTGAAGCTATATGTGATAGTACATATGGCTCCTCGAAGGACTGGATCCAGACTCCTGGCTCCATCTAGTCCCGCATACCCCTAGTTCAGACTAGTGATTCCCAGCGGCCAAATCCTTGAAAGCCCCAGCACGTGAGACACATGCCCAAACGCGTGATAGAGACGGCTGTCATGGATAAATCATTGGAATAATCAAGGCACGTGTCAGGAGATCCTTAGAAAATTCCTCAGACATTCCCATCCCGACACGTGTAAGGAATCTATCCCAGCCAGGTGTCCTCCGCTCCCAGAACCAACAACTACAATTCAAAGGTACCAACCCCTAAACCCTATCATTGGGCTATAAATAGCCCAATGAGGAAAGGTTTTGGGGTTAATCAGTCTCTTACACTCATATACACACATAGCCACCTTGCATTTCTATCTATCTTCGTCTTCCCTAAAAGCAAGTTCTTACTCTCACACCAGAGGCGCCGAGTGACCCAAACCCCCTTCTGGTTTTATTTTGGAGAATAACCCCACAACAGCTCCACCGCAACCACAACGAATGATCCAGACGCGACGTCGAAGGAGCAGCCCCACACCTAGGAGTTATCATTTGGCGCTAGAAGAAGAGGTTCTCCATCCTTGGGTCTCAGTGGATCTGGGTTCATCTTCACCAACAAACTCTTAAAAGAGTACATTTCTTTAACTTGTACGAACCCAAACGACCTAGCTCTCATAACTATGAATGTTGCTCATTTAAGCCACGTTGGTGTGTGCTCGTTATTTTATGCCACGTTTGTTTGAGCCGTGTTTTGTTGATTTAAACCATATTTGTGTGTGATGTTGATAGTTTTGATTGTTTTAGAACCTCAAGTTTTCTCTAATTTGTATATTGCCTTTGTGTTGTAAGACCCAACTGCACTTATTCTACCATATTGTTAACTAGTCCTAGAAAGTTATTTGAACTAGTCCCAGAAAGTTGCTTGTTGTTGTTCTGGGCAGTTTATGCTATTTTTAAAAAGTAACCTTAGATCGATATTGTTAGTTTGAAATCTTAGTCAGTTGGTGTTGGTACATTTGAAACAATGGAAAGAGCAGGAAAAAGTATTATCGGGAGACCTTCTGCTAGTACCCAGGTCCAGGACCCGGACCACTCCCAGGCACAGAACCCGGGAACCCGGGACCTCAAGTGTTCAGGTAATGGTTTGAGCTCCAAGGTAGGTGCTTCCTCTATTGATGATTTGAGCTTCCCTTCAGCATTCTTAAGGTCAGAAGTACCAAGAGATTCAAATGGTATGTCGAGCTTTCGCTTCCATGGAGAAGCGTTCAGATATTGTAATTGCTCGTTGCTATCTTCATCATCGCTGTCGAAATCCCCCACTAAGGCCTTTTCCAATGCATCAGACATTAGCATGTGATCGAGTTCCGAAGTAACTGCGGAATCAATCACATCCACTTTTAAGCACTCCTCATCTTCTGTAGGGAATTTCATTGCCTTGAATACGTTGAAGGTCACATCCTGATCTTGGACCCGCATAGTAAGTTCCCCTTTTTGCACATCTATCAAAGTACGGCCAGTAGCCAAGAAAGGCCTCCCCAAGATTATGGGAATCTTCTTATCTTCCTCAAAATCCAGAATAACAAAATCTGCAGGAAAGAAGAGCTTATCCACCTTGACGAGCACATCCTCAACTATGCCCCTTGGGTAAGTAATGGAACGGTCCGCCAATTGTAGCGACATGTATGTGGGTTTTGGATCAGGCAGATCCAGCTTTTTGAAGATCGACAAGGGCATCAGATTAATGCTTGCTCCCAAATCACAAAGGCATTTGTCAAAAGTTAGATTGCCAATGGTGCAAGGAATGGTGAAGCTTCCTGGATCTTTCAGTTTTGGTGGTAACTTTTGCTGCAGAACAGCGCTGCATTCTTCCGTGAGAGCAACGGTTTCAAGGTCATCCAGTTTCACCTTCCTTGAAAGAATAGTCTTCATAAACTTCGCATAACTAGGCATTTGTTCCAGCGCCTCAGCGAAAGGTATATTGATGTGAAGTTTCTTGAACACCTCCAGAAACTTCCCAACTGTCTATCCAGCTTTTGTTGCTGCAATCTCTTAGGAAAAGGTGGTGGAGGATAGAGCTGTTTCTCCCCTGTATTAGCCTCAGGCAGAGTGTGTTCAACAGTAGTCTTCTTTGGTTCTGCAACTTTCTCCTTTTGCTTAGATTCTTCATCACTAACTTCAGCTTCGACTTCTTTTGCCTTTTCAGCATCAGCTACTTTTCCAGACCTTAAGGTAATAGCCTTGACTTGCTCTTTAGCTTCCTTCCTGCCTGGTACTTCCGTGTCACTGGGAAGAGTGCCAGGTTGACAATTGAGCACTGCATTGGCTAATTGACCGATTTGATTTTCCAAGGTCTTGATAGAAACCGCCTGACTCTTGCACAACAGCTTAAGTTCCTCAAAATCAGCACTAGTAGGTGCAACTGCACTTCCCTGTTGAGGATATGATTGCCTTGTAGCATACTGCTGTGGTTGCTGGAATCCAGGTGGGTTAAACTGTTTACTCACTCCTTGCTGATATATTGGCTGAATAGCATTCTGATTATTCCCCCAGCTGAAATTTGGATGATTTCTATTGTTAGGATGATAGGTCGCTGGCACAGGCTGCTGTTGTCGCTGATAATTATTCACATACTGAATAGATTCGTTGACAAGAGAACACTGATCCGTAGCATGAGAACCTGCACAAAGCTCACAAACCATAGCTATTTGATTAACTCCATACGTAGCCAAAGAATCAACCTTCATTGATAGCGCTTGGAGCTGGGCTGCAATAGCGGTGGCTGCATCAACTTCCAAAATACCTGCTACCTTGCCTGACGTCATCCTCTGAGTTGGGTTTTGATGCTCATTTGCAGCCATCGTCTCGATAAGATTATACGCCTCAGTATAGCTTTTAGCCCATAAGGCTCCTCCAGCTGCTGCATCGAGCATGGGCCGAGATTGGGCCCCCAAACCATTATAAAAACCAGTGATTACCATCCAATCCGGCATTCCATGATGTGGACATTTTCTCAACATTTCCTTGTAGCGTTCCCAAGCCTCGCACATAGATTCTGTAGGTTGCTGCGCAAACTGAGTAAGAGCACTCCTCATAGCAGCAGTCTTTGCCATTGGATAAAACTTCACCAGAAACTTTTGCGCAAGATCTTGCCACGTAGTGATGGACCCAGCTGGTTCAGAATGTAACCAGTCTTTAGCCTTATCCCTTAGTGAGAATGGGAAAAGCCTCAACTTGATAGCCTCATCAGTCACGCCATTATACTTAAAAGTGCTGCAGATCTTGACAAAATTCCTTATGTGCATGTTGGGGTCTTCAGTTGCCGCTCCTCCAAAAGAAACAGAATTCTGCACCATGTGAATAGTGCCCGGCTTGATTTCAAAGGTGTTAGCTTGAATAGCCGGATGAAGGATGCTTGACTGAATGTCATCAATTTTAGGCCGAGAAAAATCCATAAGAGCTGGATCAGCTTGAACAATACGATCTCCCATGTTTACTGGTTCTTTCTGCTCAGTTCCTGAATCCGAATCCTCAAAATCTAACTTCTCCGAAGTATCAAGAACTTCGTCTTTCTCCTCAGCTGTATCTAAGGTCCTCTTGCGAGCACGAGAACGAGTTTGCATAAACGCTTGCTAAAGTATCTGAAACATAACCGAAAAGAGTAATTAACTAGTACGTCCTAATCACTGAGTCCTAATGACCAATGATGGTAAGTACATAAATTAAACAAATACGCCGAGTCCCCGGCAGCGGCGCCAAAAACTTGTTAGGGCGAAAACATGCACTAATATTCACGCAAGTATACGCGTTCGCAAGTAATATAGAATACTTTCAAGTTCGTTCCCTCAGAGACTCAGACTAAGTTATTGTCTAATTAAACTCACTCACCAATGTATGATTACTTCTCAATGTTAAGGTAACACTTAAAATTGTTGATTAAATATTAACTATAATTAACTACTTAATTAACCACTTAACTAACACTTCAATTTATCAATAATAAAACACTCATGAGATCACAACTTCATTATTACTTCCTTCTATAGCCATTGTTATTACCTTTAGCATGTGACAGTGATGATATTAATCGAATAACACGGAACTGATAAAAGCCAACTTTCATTGTACTAATACCATTCTACCAAACATCCACAATTAAGATAGAAGTTGAATAGTCATCAATTATGTTGAGTTCCTATATGTCTACAGAAATTGACAACACAACGATTTAAGCACAAGTTATTCCTTTTGATTACATAGGGCAAATAAAACTATTAGAGTTACCCACTAATCATGCACAACGTACATGAACCTATGCTAGCATGGCAAGTTCTAAATCTCAAGATCCACCGTCGCTTCACAAGAGATTAACACCCTATCTTATATGTTTGCGACGCACATAAGACGAATACGCACAACCAATACTAGATATCATGCAATTATCACACACTAAAATATTAAACAATTAACTAAAGAATTCCATAATAAATCTGTTGCAACCCCATGATCACGATTAGCCCATAATAGAACTTATCGCCATCATGGGTTCATATGAAATCATGATAAACAACACAAGAAAATAATAACTAAACTAATTATATTAAAACAGAGTACGTCACAAGAGTAAATAAGTCAAAGCAAGAAAACTAGCATCCAACGTTACAACGAAACAAGAATCACAAGAATATATGCTTGCTCTTCGTTGCGGTGTGCTAAATCGGTCTTCTTCCTTATCTCCTTCGCTTCTTGCGCAAAACACAATCTAAAACATAATCTCCTTCTTATTCTCTATGAAAACGTCTCAAATCTACTTATATAATAGTCCCATAAAACTCAGATTACATAGAAGTTGGAAGCCAAACAGAAGTAGAAGTCTAAAATAATTCAGCTTTTTCCCCGACCCTGCACGGCCGCTCAGCATTTCTGCGCGGGCGCGCAAGGCTGCTGCGCGGCCGCTCAGCATTGATGTGCGGGCGCGCAGGACCCTACTGGAAAAAATCCAGGTTTGCTCCGTTTCTTCGCCGTAATCTGCCCGTTCTTTTCCTCTCGCAATGGTGAACACATGCCAAGGCTTATTCTTGATGATTCCTCCTCCGAAATGCAACTAATACCCTGAAATGCATAAACACTAGAAAAACGCATCAAATATACAAAATACTTGATTTCAAGACACAAATTTAAGCCATTTTAAGACATTCTAAGTGGTATAAAATGCCACTTATCACCTTTCCATGATGATAGTTTATTGCACAATCAAAATCTTTGATCAATTCCAATCACCTTCTTTATCTCATATTCAATTCCTTCTGAGTAAAGATATACTTTAAACTCTTATGATCCGTATAAATCTCGCACTTTTCCCCGTACAAATAATGCCTCTAAACCTTAAGGGCAAACACAATTGCTTCCAATTCCAAATCATGCGTTGGATACTTCTGCTCGTGCGGCTTGAGTTGCCTTGACGCATATGCTATTACCTTTCCATGTTGCATTAACACACATCCAAGTCCTTTATATGAAGCATCACTGAATATCACAAATTCCCCTTTTTCATCTGGTAATACCAACACCGGGGCGGTTACCAACCTTTTCTTTAACTCTTGAAAACTTTCCTCGCACTTTTCTGTCTATACAAACTTCTCATTCTTTCTTGTCAACTTCGTTAACAGAACGGCAATCTTAGAGAAATCTTGCACAAATCTCTTATAATATCCGTCTAATCCCAGAAAACTTCTGACTTCCGGAGGAGTCTTGGGTCTTTCCCAATTCATTACAGCTTCTATCTTGGCTGGGTCCACTTTGATTCCTTCTTTATTAACTACATGATCAAGAAATTGTACTTCCTTTAGCCAAAATTCACACTTCGAAAACTTAGCATACAGCTTCTCTTTGCTCAGAGTTTCCAAAGAAATTCTCAAATGCTCCTTATGATCTTCTTCCATCTTGGAGTAAATCAGTATATCGTCAATAAACACAATAATGAACTTATCCAAATATTGCTTGAACACTCTGTTCATAAGATCCATAAATGCGGCTGGCGCATTCGTCAAGCCCAATGCCATTACCAAAAACTCATAGTGCCCATATCTCATTCGAAACGCAGTCTTGGGTATATCTTCTGCTTTAATCTTTAATTGATGATACCCGGATCTTAAATCAATCTTGGAGAAACACGAAGCTCCTTTTAACTGGTCAAACAAGTAATCGATCCGCGGTAGAGGGTACTTATTCTAAATCGTCAATTTATTCAGTTCGCGGTAATCAATGCACAACCTCATACTTCCATCCTTTTTCTTTACAAACAACACCGGTGTACCCCATGGGGATACACTCAGTTGGATTACTCCTTTGTCCAACAAATCTTGTAACTGAGCTGCCAATTCCTTCATCTCGACTGGCGCCATGCGATAGGGAGCTTGCGACACTGATTCCGTTCCAGGAGCCAAATCAATCGTAAATTCGATCTCTCTGTCGGGAGGTAGTGCAGGAAATTCATCAGGAAACACATCTGGAAAATCTCTTACTATCAGAATATCCTCAATCCTTAAAGATTCCTTCTCCATATCCATGACATGAGCCAAATAAACTTCGCATCCTTGACGTATTAATCTTCTTGCCTCAATAGCCGTTAGGAATTTCTTCTCTTGCCTTTTTCCTTTGAATATCACCTCTTCACCATCCTTGGTTCTTAACTTCACCTTCTTACTTTTACATTCTATTCACGCTTCATGGTTTGACAACCAATCCATTCCTAGTATAACCTCAAATTCTCCTAACTCAAAGGGAATTAAGTCAGCAGAAAAGTGCCGACCTTCTATAGCCACATCACAATCGGGACAAATTTTATTAATAATAACTTTCTCTTGATTTACTACCTCTATAATCAAATTAGGTTCCAGAGGGTACGCAACACAATTTAACTTATCAAGAATACTTTCAGAAATAAAGGATCTATTTGCTCCAGAATCCATCAATACTTTTACTTCTACTGAGTTAATAACAAGTATACCTGCTACCACATCCATATCTTGCACCGCATCTTTCATCGTCATGTTAAAGGTTCTAGCTCTGGGTTGAGCTGACGGTGCTGGGAGAGACGGCGGTCCAGCAATCCTAAGAACATTATCCTTCTGAACAGGCTCTTTACAATTCCTGGCCATATGGCCCACTTTACCACATTTGAAACAAGCCAAATCTGGCTTCCTTGCTCCACTTGGGCATTCTGAAGAGTAATGCCCCTTCTCGTTGCACTTAAAACACGTCACATCCAACTTATTACACCTTCCCGGGTGTCTCTTTCCACAATTCTTGCATTCCTGAATCTGAGGTCTGTTATCCTTCCCCGGTTGTCCAATTTTCTGGAAACAGTTCTTTTGAGCTCCGTTACCGGGTTTAAACTTCTGAAACTTTTGGTTCTGACCTCCACCATTCTTGCCAAACTTTCCTCTAAACTTTGAACTCCCTTGATCTTGCTCTGAGCTTTCAAATTTCCTCTTTCTTCCTTCATTTTCTCTCCTTGCAGCTTCACGCTCACCTTTCACTATCATTGCCTTTTGAACTAAGGCAACATAATTCTTGATCTCCAACAACGCTACATGACTCCTAATCCACGGCTTAAGTCCCTGTTGGAACCTCTTAGCCTTCTTTGTCTCCGTATTCACATACTCAGGTACGAATCTAGACAACTCCGAGAATTTCACTTCATACTCCGCTTTTGACATATCCTCTTGTCTTAAGTCCAGAAATTTCATTTCTAATTGATCTTGCATATAGCTCGGCAAATACTTCTCCAGAAACATCTCAGTGAACTTCTCCCATGTTAAGTCCTTACCTTCCAACAACGCCTTCGAAGACTCCCACCAGAAACTTGCTTCGTCTTGAAGGTAGTAACTCGCATACTGAGCTTTCTTATCATCCTTAACTTCTGCTAACTCAAAAGCTTTTTCCATTTCTCTCAACCACGACTGCGCTTTGATCGGGTCTGGAAAACCTAAGAATTCTGGGGGATGAACAGATTGAAAGTGTTTGAAATTTCCAACTTTAGGGGCCACAGGTTGTTGCAAAAGTTGAGCAAGTCTGCTCATCATGGTGGTTTCTGGGTTTACTTCTGGGTCTTATGTTGGAATTTCTTCTTCTTGGTGATCTGGTGAGTTGGCCATTTCTTACAAACCTGATTGAGCAATTATTTAGCAATATGATAACATGGCATAGATATAACAACATTTTCTATAAAATCTCTTTTGCGGGTTTTAAGCTTTACCCAATTTTGCACATGCAATCTTATTACTACATAATTCTCACATCAGTGTTGTTTTATCATGGTTATACGAAAACATGGTTGTATAGAAACATGATATGTAGAACAGTTTATGAGATATTTAGGGTGCACAATGGAAACAAGACAATGAATTTATTTAAACAAAGAGTACATAAAGAAAAGTCTGGTTATCACAAGTTCTGAAATAAGCTACAATAATATAGCAGGGTTAAACAGAGGAAAAACTGGAAAATATCCCCTTATCTACCCCTAACTTCGAAAAACTACTGCTACAACACAGTTCTGAAATACAACAAGATAAATGAAAAAGGGATCCCGACATCTGACCAAGTATCCCAAAGCCTACCGGCGCTGGAAAAACAACCATCTACGGGCTCAACCAACAGTCCCGTCTAATAATCCAGAATCTCTCTCAACACAACCAACATCCAGTGAATGATCTTATACAGCCTCCGGGCCTCAGCATCAACATCACTAGTGGATGGTCCCTCATCCAATCTCCTCCTGAAAACCTGCTCCACCAACTGAATCCTAGCTCTCCACTCCTCCATCATTACTGAAGTCCTCTGCCTAGAGTCTCGGATCAGCCTATCCACCAAAGCTCCCAACTCAGGAATGTGGGAGTAAACAAAGTCTCAATCCTAGGCTAACTTGCCACCAACACTGACAGATACAGTCTTAGGCATCTCAGACTCTGGCTCAGGGGCAGGGTCTCTGAATCTGGCCTCAAGGGTGAAATCTGCATAGGGATCTCACTACTCTCAGAAGGGTCCTCCTCTAGGTCTGAACTAACATACATAGGCTCCTCTAGAGAGGGTGGAATGGGGTCCACTGGGCTACCAGTCAAACTAATCTCTGAATCTGAGTCACTACCACTACTAGGATCCTGAGAGAAAATACAAAACAACAACCAAGAAAAAATCTTATGGTTAAATAAAGCTTCCAGCTAACTCACACCCTAACTCTAGTTTCCACTCTAACTGATACACACTTTCCTTAGACTATACCTAATAGTCTACCTCAACTCTATATGAGTCGAACTCTCTCGCGATATAGATATATACCCAAAATACCCTTTTTATTCCTAACTTGTCTCAGGGACTAGATCCTGTAGCTCTGATACCAACTTATGATGCCCTCAATCTCGGGGTAAGAAAATGAGGACTCACACACCTTTAATCTAATAATTAAATAAGCATAAACCCCGATTAACTACTGTTAGGGCAAAATCACGCGCTAATAATACACGCAAGTATACGCGTTCGCAAGTAATATAGAATGCTTTCTAGTTCGTTCCCACAGAGACTCGGACTAATTATGTTCAATTAAACTCACTCACCAATGTATGATTACTTCTCAATGTTAAGACAATAACACTTAGATTTGATTAACTAATTATTAACTACAATTAACTACTACAATTAACCACTTAATTAATACTTGAATTAACAATATTAAAACACTTATGAGATCCCAACTTCATTACTACTTCCTTCAATAGTCATTGTTATTACCTTTAGCATGCAACAGTGATGATATTAATCGAATAACACGAAACTGATAAAAGCCAACTTTCATTGTACTAGTACCATTCTACCAAATATCCACAATTAAGATAGAAGTTGAATAGGCATCAATTATGTTGAGTCCCTATATGTCTACAGAAATTGACAACATAACGATTTAAGAACAAGTTATTCCTTTTTATTACACAGGGCGAATAAAACGGTTAGAGTTACCCACTAATCATGCATACTCGTACATGAACCTATGCTAGCATGGCAAGTTCTAAATCTCAAGATCCATCGTTGCTTCACAAGAGATTAACACCCTATCTTATATGTTCGCGACGCACATAAGACGAATACGCATAACCAATACTAGATATCATACAATCATCATACACTAAGGTATTAAACAACTAACTAAAGAATTCCATAGTAAATCCGTTACGACCTCATGATCACGATTAGCCCATGATAACACTCATCGTCATCATGGGTTCATATGAAAACATGATAAATAAACACAAGAGAATAATAACTAAAACTACTTATATTAAACCAGAGTACGTCACGACAGTAAATAGGTTCAAAATAAAGAAAAGTAGCATCCAACGTTACAATGAAATAAAGAATCACAAGAAAATATGCTTCCTCTTCGCTGCGGTGTGCTAAAACGGTCTTCTTCCTTATCTCCTTTGCTCCTTGATTAATACTATGATCCAACCTTTTTGAAACGTCTCTGAAATCTACTTATATAGGAGTCCCATAAAACCCAGATAACTCAGAAGTTGGAAGCCAAAAAGAAATAGGAGTCTTAAAATAATTATTTTGAATTTACAACTCTGCGCGGCCGCACAGCATAGTTGAGCGGGCGCTCAGCTTCCTGCGCGGCCGCTCAGCAGAGCTGAGCGGGTGCTCAGACCCTTTCTACAATGGTATCCATGTAGCGAGCGTTAGGTTAGCAGATCCCAGACTATAAAAGCCTTAGGTCACTAGGCACAAAGTCCCCTAAGAACTTAATAACTCGAATACCAAAGAGCCCACTCGTGATCAATTATGCATTAACTCTTTATTTTTTTTCTTTTCTTTTTTTCTTTTTTTTTCTTTTTTTTCTTTTTTTTTCAAAATTTATGAGCAAGTGCGTTTCGCTCCATCGTGCTCAACCCTAGACTACTCGCATAAACATACGATCCGGCTACTAGCCATTTGACGCCTAGCCACAATTAGCAACGAATTCCATTTTTCACTCCATTTTTTTCTTTTCATGCCTTTTATCACTAAGAACCTATTATAAAATTCTAAGCATAATAAATAGATTAACCTCGAAAACCATCAAACCATAACAACCATCTAGTCCTCTTAAGCATTCCCTTAGACTTAGTGAAATTACAAGTGTTTCTAGCATGCATATCAACCTACACGATTCAATATCTCTTTAACGCTATCACTACACTCGCATCAATATCACGAATCAATTGGTATATCACGAATCCTTCCTCCGTGACAGCCTCCTATACTAGGCATCAGCCATCCCAGCACCCTCTTGAGCTCTAGAAGAACCAGCCTCATCACGCCTTGGCCTCGCCATGGTAGCATCTCGTGCTGGACGCCCTCCTAGAAGATGATAACCCAGCCCATGCTCCTCGGGCTCACCACCGATCCACTCCTGCACCGCATGCAGAGTCCCGGAGTCAATAGGAGCGGCTGGCAACTGCAACTACTCATGAGACGGCCACTGAATTCCCACCGCTCGGCAAAGCTTGGTAACCGTAGATGCATACGGGATGTTCATGTGCTTAGCTCTCCTCAAAAACTTCAGAATTCCTTGGTAGATGAACTTACCAAGGTCCACATAGTACTCCTCAGTCAAAATTCTCCACAACAATTGTGACCTCATGTGCATGCGAAGTAGGCAAAATATTAGCACAAATAAAAGCATTCCATGCACGGGCATACCTATTCATGGCGATCGCCGGAAAGTGACGATACTCATTAGTTCCAGTCTTGAAGGTCCAAACTGTGCCAGGCCTACAGAGAGTGGCATAAATCAAATCCAAGTCAAAATCCTCAACAGTCTTCTCCTTCCAGTTCTCCTCCGTAGGCTTCCTCTGTCTTTGCCCAATCACAGGGCGAATCGCCGCAGGATGATAATCCACCGTCATCCCCCGGACCACAGAATACCCATTCTTCTCGGCCTTCGTGTTCGCATAGAACTCGTGAACCACGCTCATCGGCACTGCTTCAGGAGACTCACAAAAAGCAATCCATCCCTTCTCCGCAATCATAGGCAACAACTCACCATCCCTTCCCGATGGTAAGAATCCCCTCTCCTTCAAAATTGGCTTCCCCAGAAGCCTAGTGTACTCCTCCTCAGCAGCCCTATCATTCAAACGAGACCTCGCAGCAGTACCCCTCGACGAATCAGCAGTAGGGACAGTGTTGCTGCTATCGATAGTCCTTGCTCTCTTGGGTGCCATCGAAACTGAGTAAAAGTGCTTGAGAATTGTGTTTTTGGGTTTGGGAGAGAGTTTAGGGTTTGAAAGTGTATGGGGGATATATAGGATGGGTGTATGTATATATAGGGTAGGGATTAGGGTAGAATTTGAATAGGAGTGGGTTTGAGGGTTAAAATCATGGGGTAATGGGGAAATAGGTCGTGGGTTTATGGTCTGTATTTTGTTTTTTTATTTTTCTGATTTTTTTTTTGATTTTTATTGAACTTAAAAAAAATTCTTCCAGTCGGCCCCTGAGCGGTCGCTCAGCAGAGATGAGCGGGCGCTCAGCTTGCGGAGCGGTCGCTCAACATAGCTGAGCGGGCGCTCAGCTAGCTCAGGGGGCTTCTGGAAATTTTTTTTCCAGGCTCCATTTTTCTGATTTTTTTGTGGTTTTGGATAGGTTATTAACTTCTAAGGGTTCCTGTAACAACAAATCATGGGTTGCCTCCCACGAAGCGCTTCTTTTTCGTCATTAGCTTGACGTTGCATACCTTCCTCAAGTTGACAATAAAACGGCACTAACCACTTCCCGGTTTTCCGTGTCCCCATAGTAGTGCTTCAACCGCTAACCATTAACCTTGAATGCTTGGTCCAGATCATTCTCAAAAATCTCCACCGCTCCATGTGGAAACACAGTTTTGACAATAAAAGGTCCAGACCACCTTGATTTCAACTTCCCAGGAAAAAGTCGAAGACGAGAGTTGAATAAAAGAACTTGTTGCCCCGACACGAATAACTTAGGATGTAACTTCCTATCGTGCCACCTTTTCACCTTTTCCTTGTATATTTTGTTGTTCTCGTACGCTTGGAGTCGAAATTCATCAAGTTCATTAAGCTGAAGCATTCGCTTCTTTCCAGCTGCATCTAGATCCAGGTTCAACTTCTTCAACGCCCAATAGGCCTTATGCTCAAGCTCCGCAGGTAAATGACATCCCTTACCATACACAACTTGAAACGGGGACATCCCAAGTGGAGTTTTCTATGCTGTTCTGTAAGCCCAAACAGCTTCATCGAGCTTTAAAGACCAATCCTTCCTTGACGGACAAACAACCTTCTCTAAAATGCGTTTGATCTCTCTGTTAGACACTTCCGCTTGACCATTTGTTTGCGGATGATAGGAAGTAGCAACTCGATGATTCACATTGTAGCGCTGCATCATAGAAGTGAACTTACGGTTGCAGAAATGTGACCCTTCATCACTTATGATTACTCGTGGCATTCCAAATCTTATGAAAATCTGCTTATGAAGAAAATTTAACACTGCCTTTGCATCATTTGTCAGTAGAGCTTTGACTTCTACCCATTTTGAGACATAATCGACTGCCAGCAAGATATACTGATTATTGTAGGATGGGACAAATGGCCCCATGAAATCGATTCCCCAAACATCAAAGACCTCAACTTCAATCATAACATTTAACGGCATCTCATCCTTTCTCGTAAGATTTCCCACTCTTTGGCAACGATCAGACCTTAAAACAAACAGACGAGCATCCTTAAAAAAAGTAGGCCAGAAAAAACCTGCTTGCAGAATACGAGCTGCCATCTTTTCACCACCATAGTGTCCACCATAAATTGTGGAGTGGCAGTCTCGTAATATCCCCTCCGTCTCACAGAATGGGATACATCTCCTGATGATCTGGTCAGCTCCTTGTCTAAACAAATACGGTTCATCCCACATATACCACTTCACCTCATGCAGAAACTTCTTCTTTTGAGCTGTGGTTAAATTAGGAGGCATTATATTGCTGACAAGATAATTCACAATATCTGCGAACCATGGCTCTTCCTCCTGAACTGCGAACAACTGCTCATCCGGAAAAGATTCGTTGATCAATGTCTTATCATGTGAAGTAGACTCGGGATTCTCCAATCTACAGAGATGGTCAGCTACTTGATTCTCAGTAGCTTTTCGATCCTTGATCTCTAACTCAAATTCTTGTAGTAAGAGCACCCAATGAATGAGTCTCGGCTTCGAATCCTTCTTGGAAACCAAATAGCGAATGGCCGCATGATCAGTGAACACTGTCACCTTTGTCCCAAGCAAATAAGATCGAAATTTTTCGAAATCAAACACTATCGCCAAGAGCTCCTTTTTAGTAGTGGTGTAGTTCATTTGGGCCCCATTTAAGGTCTTGCTGGTATAGGAGACCACATGAAAGAGATTATTCTTGCGCTTCCTAAGAACTGCGCCCACCGCATAATCACTCACATCACACATCATCTCAAAAGGCTCTGTCCAATCAGGTGCTGTAATAACTGGTGCAGTGATCAAACTCTTCTTAAGAGTCTCGAATGCCGTCAAGCAGTCATCATCAAATTTGAAAGGCACATCCTTCTCAAGCAAGTTGGACAATTGTAACACCCCAGATCCGGGGTGGGGGATCCGGGTCGTCACGGTCTTTCTTTCCACAATATCACTTCACTTAATTAATAACAAATAACCTTATGATGTGACCCCACACTAACACACACCACAACCCGTTATAGTCTCAGAGATGAAATTGAAATAAGTACAAGTCTTTGAATCCACAATTTAAAAGTTATTACAACCCAAAATGATTACTTGATAATTTACAGTTAATTGCCATTATCTGCCACAAGTTATAATTATACATAATTTGATTCTCAAAAGTAGAGTGCCTGGTCTACCAATAGATCTACCTCTACAGCTATAGCAGCTACAACATCATCGGGAAGACGCGGGACGCTTCCCACGCGCTTGCGCTGGGTCTGCTGGAGTCTGGCCATCTTTCCTAACTGTTGTTGTGTGATGAAGAAATAAAGCAAGAGTGAGCCTTACAGCTCGCAAGATAATATATAGTGATAACAATAATATAAGTATCTAAATGGATACTTACTAGAATCTTTTATCATGTGTAAGATAATTACTTACTAGATATAAGTAAAAACAAGGGATGAAGTTACCAGATACTTCACTACACTTATATCATTTATAAAGCTACTTGAACTACCACTGTTCAAAGTATAATGAGCTTTCAACAGTTCATCACATAGATGAGGCTACAAGACAAGATTTGAATAGATTAAATCTTTGAAATATTATTAAAGGAAATAAAGTTATTATATACTTCATTAAGTTCTGATATATATATATATATATATATATATCCACATATACATCTTCTTTATACATTTCCTGAAACCTCTGTCATGTAAAGTATGAACAGAGTTTGAAACATCCAATAAATTTTGGAAAGGAAAAGAATTTTGGCATAAACCAGGTATCTTGCTGATCAGGAAAAGATGCCAATAAGTAACCTTTTCTACTAGTAGATGGACGAATTCCCCACTGGTCATCACCCTGGTCATAATAGGACCTTATGCTGGACTGCCACTCAGCCACTTATGCATTTGATGGACTCCCACTGAGCCACTTACACTATCATGGACGCCCACTGAGCCCATGTTGCTTATGCCGACTCAATAGATGGACTTACTTCCCGAATGTTGGGTAAGTAATCAATTCATTTACCAAAACTGCAACCTTGTTACGAATATAAAATACACCACAGTGCCGGATCTCTCAGGTTTTGAGCGAGTATTTAAATCCCCTTAAAAGGAAGATCTTAAATATAAAAATGAGTTTTGGGATCCGCTCTAACTTTTTTTAAAATCATTTTGAAGACTCGAAAACACTTTAAAGAGTGTTTGGAGTAATGCTGATTTAATGAAGTAAATCAGTCCCAATATATTTAGAAAATGTCTGAATATTATTATTTAAATAATATTCTCATAAAGATAATCCTTATAAAAATAATCGAAGTAGAAGTATTAAAACTTATACTTGAAATGGATATTAAATAACCAAAGATATACTTATATAAAAGTACTATCTTTATTTGAATAATCGAAAATAAGTTTGATTATTGACACCTTATTCTTTAATTACATAAGGAATATATTTCAGTAATAAGCGGAGTCATAATACCTCGAATGAATATTATAAATAATATTCATTAAAAATAAAGGAGTCAATACATCCTCAAATGACTATCCAAATAATAATCATTAAATAATATAAACTGAGTCATAAGCCCTCGAATGAATATTCGAAATAATATTCGATAATAAAATAAAGGAGTCATAAGTCCTCGGATGAATATTCGAAATAATATTCAATGAATAATATAAAGGAGTCACAAGTCCTCGGATGAATATTCGAAATAATATTCATTAATAAAATAAAGTTATCGAATAAACCTTATTCGATTAATAGTTTTGAAAACTATAACCATATATATATAAATATATATATATACGTATATACAAAATCTACTCGGGATCCCCGACTCCCGGTTTTAGAAAATGTTTTCACCTTTTGGGTCCTTATAATAAGGGTATATGCAAATTACCGCTATCCTCTAGCATAGGTATTATCAACTGAACCAACAGATATATATATGGTAAGAATACGAAACAGGCATGCATATGTACCATATAACATGCTACAATATATCGCAACATTTGCTAATTAACCAACATGCATCTACTGCAAGATAATGCATATACGCATATACATCACAACAACAGTAAAACGGATAGAAAACTTGCCTGAGCGACTTGGGGTGATAAAAGGCTCGGGACGAGTCTGGTAACCTATAAACAACAAGTAAGTTGGAATTAAACCAAAGTCACTTGTAAATCTATACTTTAACTAACTTAGACTCTAACGCTTGTTTTGCGCTTATTGATTCTCTTAAGTCACTCGAGTACCCTCGGCTCCACCATTTTTAATAATTTAACCTTTACGAGTTTTAAGGCGATTCCTTCGCGAGTGTCTTACCAACTGCCTAACACACTTACCATAAATGTTTCATACATTAATTAACCCTTTTTGGTCTTTAACCTATGTTTCAAAGTAAGGCGAGGGGAAAAGTTTTGTTCGCGAAACGCCGTTACTTGAAACGGTCGTTTCTCCTAAACCGTGCATCGGAATCGAACGAACTACATATCAAAACGAAGCTCGTAACATGAGCTATCTAAACATGGCAATGGTCATAATCTAGCAGGGGGTTCTCCCGTCCTAAGGTTATGCACAAAAACAGTCTAAAGAAAATCGGACGTTACGACGGCTATGTTTACGCGATTTCCCAATTTTAAACCATTCAAAACCAACCACAATTTAACCTCAAATCAAACACACAACCAACATCCATCCTTATCACATCATAACAGCCCCAATCAATTCAATTCCAACATTTATACTTATGCCTAAGCTTAACTTTAACTATACTTAAGTTCTTTTAATCAAAACAACAAGATTTACCATTCCATTTCAATACCACTTCAACCCAAACTCTAAACCACAAACATTAAGCTACAATATCACCACAATAATCAAAATCATCTTATTAAACATAGGAATCTAGGGTTTGGAGATGATATACCTTCCTTGAAGTGGTGGGAGGAGCTAGGAAGCCTTAAGAAGCTTTGAGAAGTCTTAGGAATGCTTGGATCTTAAAGGAAAACAAGAAAAATTTCAAGTTAAAAACTTGAAAACACTATTCATTGTCTTCTTCATTGATTTAATGAAGAAGATTGAGAAAGAATTGATGGCTTAAACTCATGATATAGCCCTAACTATGCATAAAGATGATTAGGGAATTATCTTACCAATTTAGGAGGCTTGGATCTTGAGTTTTGAATTTCTCCTCCCTTTACAATAGTAAAAGCCGAGAGCAAGCTTTGCTTGAATGAGAGAAATGATTTTTGTGTTTTGATGAAAATTATTTGCTTGGCTTGGTTGATTTGATTTTGTTTTTGTTTAGTAAATTACCTATTTGCCCTTGATTTTGTGTGGTTAAAAATCCACCACATCTCCTTCCTTCCCATGTCATGCCTATGTCATGTTGTGATGTCATCTTTCCCTCCTTGTCCTCTTCTCATTGGTTGGGTGACATCACTCTCTCTAATCCCTTTGATTAACTTCCTAATTGTTTGCCTAATGACCGCTGATCTGGTATACGGTTCGCTTAACTTTCGTTTTCGTTTATCGTTTGAAGGATTATACCCGGGATCTTATTACTTAGGTTCTGTTAACCTTTCTCAATACATTATATTCCTTTTTATGATCCTCTATTATAATCCTTTAATTTAAATCCTTTTTATCCTGCTACCTTATACTCAATTCTTTCCGTATCTAGTGGATTTCCGGGAAAAATCAAAGTGTTCGGAAATTGGATTCTGACGATCTTTACATACACTTATATACCACATAGAGTACTAATAATATCCCAGAAGATCAATAACAGAACCCCTACATAGTGTGGCATGAAAAGTTTTCTCATTCAGCAAAAACACTATTCACAAGGGTTACAAAAAAAGTTAAAATTTTTTTGGGGGTTATTACAGTCTCCCCTCCTTAAAAGGATTCCGCCCCGGAATCAAACAGAAAACAAATGGGGGTACTTTTCTAGCATTGTGCTCTCTAGTTCCCAAGTTGATTCTTCCACATTATGATTCTGCCATAGTACTCTGACTAGCTTGATCACTTTGTTCCGAAGCACTTGCTCCTTCTTATCTATAATCCTTACTGGCTTCTCCACGTAAGTTAGATCTGGCTGTATATCCACCTGCTCGTACTCCACTATGTGTCTGGCATCCCGATGATACTTCCTTAGCATTGACACATGGAACACATTATGAACTTGTTGCAAGTTAGGGGGTAAGGCTAGCTCGTAAGCTAACTTTCCAATCCGTCTTAATATCTCAAAAGGTCCAATGTATCTTGGGCTTAGTTTTCCTTTCCTTCCGAACCTCATTAATCCCTTCCAAGGGGATACCTTTAGCAGTACTAAGTCCCCGACTTCATATTCCTTGTCCTTTCGGGCTAGGTCTGCATATTTCTTCTGTCTGTCTTGGGCTGCTACAAGCCGTCCTCTGATAAGATCCACTATATCTTTGGTCCTTTGGACCACTTCGGGTCCGAGCTTCTTCCGCTCTCCTACTTCATCCCAGTATAAGGGAGATCGACACCTTCTTTCTTACAGGGCCTCATAAGGCGGCATTCCGATGCTAGCATGAAAGCTATTATTATAAGAAAACTCGATCAACGGCAAGTGATCATCCCAACCCCCTTTAAAGTCTATTGCACAGACTCTCAACATATCCTCTAGTGTCTGGATGGTCCTTTCACTCTGCCCATCCGTCTGGGGGTGGTACGCGGTACTCATATTTAACTTGGTCCCCACACATTCCTGAAAGCTCCTCCAAAATCTAGAGTTGAACCTGGGGTCTCGGTCTGAGACAATGGACGCTGGGACTCCATGTCGCGTCACTATTTCCTTCAGGTAAATGTCCACCAGTCTATCGACTGTGTATCTCTCATTGATAGGAATGAAATGAGCTGACTTTGTCAGTCGGTCTATAATTACCCAAATGGCGTCGTGATTGGCTTTCGTCCTTGGCAAGCCTACAACAAAATCCATCGCTATCTGTTCCCATTTCCATTCGGGAATCTCCAGGGGTCGTAAGAGTCCACTGGGTCTCTGGTGCTCTGCTTTTACCCTTTGGCAAGTCAAACATTTGTTTACCCATTCTGCTACGTCCCTCTTCATGTTGGGCCACCAGTAATATTCCTTCAAATCCCTATACATCTTGGTACTACCCGGGTGAATGGAATATCTTGAACTATGGCTTTCATCCAAAATCTCATCTTTAAGCTCTTGAACATTCGGAACCCAAATCCGGTAGGAGTACCTCATTATCCCTTTATCATCTTTCTCAGTATGGATCTCCTCTCCAGTCATTGACTCTCTGCCTTCATTCATTATTTTCTCCTGGCATAATCTGATCTTTTCCAATAACTCTGGCTGCATTGAGATCTCAAAAAGCTTTTCAGTTCCGGTTCCGGTTAACTTTACTTCTATTTCCATTCTCTCAAAATCCCTTATCAATTCTTCCGAAGTCGTTATCATTCTGAGTCTTTCCTTTCTACTAAGGGCATCAGCCACCACATTGGCTTTCCCTGGATGATAGAGAATCTCACAATCATAGTCCTTGATTAGTTCTAACCATCTCCTCTGGCGCATGTTGAGCTCTTTCTGCGTAAATATGTACTTGAGGCTCTTATGGTCTGTGAAAATTTCGCACTTCTCTCCATACAAGTAGTGCCTCCAAATTTTTAAGGCAAATACTATTGCCGCGAGCTCAAGGTCATGAGTAGGATATCTAACCTCATATTCCTTCAGTTGTCTCGACGCATACGCAATCACTTTACCATGCTGCATAAGCACACACCCTAGTCCTTTGTGCGACGCGTCACTATATATCACAAAATCTCCTTTTCCGTCTGGCAATGCCAACACCGGAGCCGTTATCAACCTTTTCTTTAATTCCTGAAAACTGTTCTCGCATTTCTCCGTCCATTCAAACTTCTCTGTCTTATGAGTAAGTCGTGTCAAAGGGGCTGCGATCTTCGCAAAGTCCTGTACAAATCTACGATAGTAGCCGACCAATCCTATAAAACTCCTTACCTCTGTGGGTATGGTTGGCCTTTCCCAATTTGAGACCGCCTCTATCTTGGAGGGGTCGACCAATACTCCTTCTTTATTGATCACATGTCCTAAAAACTGTACTTCATTCCGCCAGAATTCACACTTCAAGAATTTGGCATATAACTGTTCCTCTCTGAGTATTCCTAGAGCTATCCTCAAATGCTCTGCATGTTCTGCCTCAGTTCTTGAGTAGATCAAAATATCATCGATAAAAACTATCACACACTTGTCCAAGTACTTCTTAAATACTCTATTCATTAAATCCATGAAAGCCGCTGGGGCGTTGGTTAATCCAAAGGACATTACCAAGAACTCATAATGCCCATACCTGGTACGGAACGCTGTCTTGGGAATATCTTCGGGTTTAATCTTCAGTTGGTGATATCCAGTTCTCAGGTCGATCTTGGAAAAATAAACAGCATCCTTTAGCTGGTCGAACAGATCGTCTATTCTAGGTAATGGGTACCTGTTCTTTATGGTTAGCTTGTTTAACTCTCGATAGTCGATGCACAGCCTCATGATCCCATCTTTCTTCTTAACAAATAAAACTGGTGCTCCCCATGGAGACACACTGGGTCTTATCATACCCTTATCCAAGAGTTCCTGCAATTGGATAGCTAATTCCTTCATTTCTAACGGGGCTAACCGGTAAGGTGCTTTTGAAACTGGCGCCGTCCCTGGGGCCAACTCAATAGCAAATTCAATCACTCTATCGGGTGGTAATCCCGGAAGGTCTTGTGGGAATACATCTTCAAATTCGTTGACTACTGGAATATCTTGTAAGTTGGGCACCTCCTTCTGCATGTCCACCACATAGGCTAGGTAAGCCTCATTTCCTTTTCGTAGCATCCTTCTGGCCTGGGCCATAGTCAAAAATTTCTGCGTCTGCCTCTTTCCTCTAAATATAACTTCTTTCTTCCCTGGGATATTTAGCTTAACTTTCTTCCCTTTACAGTCTATCTGAGCATCATTGCTAGATAGCCAGTCCATTCCCAAAATTACATCAAACTCCCCTAATTTAAAAGGAATCAGATCAACACTAAAAGATTGCTCCCCTATGCCTATCTCACAGGCGGGGTGAATCTGGTTAACAGGAATAATTTCATGATTGGCTATTTCTACTTGTAAGGGTTCTATCAAGGGTTCAGCCTTAAGTCTTAACTTACGCGCAAGGTCCTTTGATATAAAAGATTTAGTTGCTCCCGAATCAAATAAAACGTTTGCACTGACTGAATTTAGAGAAAGGGTACCTGCTATCATATCTGAATCTTTCATAGCATCCTGGACCGTCATGTTGAAAGTCCTTGCAGTAGGTGGCTTATTAGAAGCAGCCCTGCTTGCTCTCGAAGCTGCTGGTTTGTTCATTGGGCATTCCCTCTTCCAATGACCCGGGCGTCCACACTGATGACAAGTGGTGGTTGGAATGACGGCAGGGGTTTATGATGGGCACTTAGTTGAATAGTGACCTTCCCGACCACACTTAAAGCAGGTTACTGGCTTTCCTTTACACTCCCCAGTGTGATTCCTTCCACATATGTTACAGGCTGGCAATGGGGGTCGAGACTGGTTGGGATAGGACATTCTTGACTTCTGGCCGCCCTGGCTCACACTCACACTCATTGGCCGCTTAAACCCAGTGTTCCTTCCTGGTAGGGACACTGCTCCTCGATTAAATCTAGTTGGGAAGCTCCTTCCTGCGGAACCTCCACCCATGCTCATACTTTTCCTCTTTATTCCTTTCTTCTCTCTTTCCTTCTGCATCTGTTCACTTCCGACTTCTACAATCGTTGCCTTTTGCACCAGAGTGGCATAGTCCGTAAGCTCAAGGATTGCCACCCTATTCTGAATCCACGGTTTCAGTCCCTGCTGAAACCTCCTAGCTTTCTTTTCCTCGGTGCTCACAAATTCCGGCACAAACCTTGATAACTCAGTAAATTTCGCTTCGTACTCTGCTACCGATAAATTATTCTGCTTTAGCTCCAAGAACTTGAGCTCCATTTGGTTTTCCATAAACCTCGGGAAATACTTTCCCGGAAACAACTGACTAAATCTCTCCCAGGTTATAATAGCATCTGTCTTCATGTATTTCTTGGCGTCCCACCAGTAGTTAGCTTCTCCTTTTAGAAGGTAGGTAGCAAATACAGTCTTCTGTGCCTCATCGGTACTCAAGATCTCAAAGGATTTCTCCATTTCCTTTAACCATGCCCTTGCCTCAACTGGGTCGGCTGATCCGTGGAACTGAGGGGGCATAAGGGACTTAAAGGCCCTGAAAGAGTTTGCCACAGTATTGTTATTTCCTTGAGGGGGTGGGTTGGGTTGGCGTTCCAAATTCTGCCTTAGGAGTTGCATGAACTGGCCCATGGGATCCATGCCTGGGTTTGGTACTGGTTGCTCAACCTCAGTTTCTCCTTCTTCAGCCTCTATCTCAAATCCCTCAACATCATATGTTTCCTCTTCCTCTTCATACAGGGAGTCATCCTGTTCCACATAATCCTCATCTTCCTCTTCACTGTGGTCCTGGTTCCTATCATCCTGGCTATGGCTTCCCTAGTCCTCAGATCCAGGGTTCGCCCTAGTTCCAATCTTTCTTGGTGGCATGATTCTGATAATAAAAAAAAATATTGGGAAATTCAACGTTAGGTCACAATCATATACAAGATTGTGCCTTGCACAGCTTCATAATGGGGAGAACGTATATCGCAATTCTATTATTTTATGACAGTTCTAATACGAAGTGCAGTAATAATAATGATAAAAACAGTGATCTCGTCACTAAGGAACTGAACCGAAGGAAACAAATATATACATAATGCGAGAATTACATAGTTTGATCTGGTCAAAAGTACAACAGTGCTACAGTCATCTGGACCAAAAGTGATACACAAGAGTCTATCTGTCTAGTCAGAAAAAGGGATGCTATATACAAGTCAACTATCCCGGAAAATTGGCTCTTACTAAGGCCTCGGCTAACTAGACAACTAGACTATTCCATCGTCAATCCTGAATCACACACTGGAGCGGGTCAGCTCCCATACCCTTTCCATCGCACGACGGAAATTATAGTCGGCCTGCCGCCTGGAGATCCTACCATGCCTGTCCCCCTGGAGAGATCTGAGTCTCGCTCGGGACGTGAGCTCTATCCCCGTAAGCTCCCTCCTCAAGGATCGGGGTATAGAAGCCCTAGTCTCATAAGCTCGGGTACGCCTACCCACCCTCTCCGCATCCAACTCCCTCCTGGCCTCATCCAGTCGGCCCTCGGCAACAGCCACTCGGGTCCTCAGAACATCCTGAACATATCCATGAGCTAACGAAGACTGCCTGTGGGCAGGGTCAAGAGGTGGTGAATCTGGAGCCGCTGAGGGTGCCTCCTCGGTCTGCCTAGGCTCGGAAGTATGGGTCTCTGAGCTGTCATCATCGGGAATCCAAGATAGTGGTGGAGGGGTAGGGGCTCTGACCACCGGAAGTGTGGGTAAAGGGGTACCAGCATACACTACCATAGGTCCAACACGCTCCTCAGCTACAGGGACCTCATCCGGGTCCTCCTCATCTGGAATAGCAATAACCTCTGTCTCTGACTCCTCTGAGGGGTCCTCCTCATCTGAAATAGCAATGACCTCCGTCTCTGACTCCTCTGAGGGGTCCTCCTCATCCTCCTCCATCTCAGGCTCCTCCTGATCCTCAACATCTAGCAGTGCCTCATCATGCTCACGCTCGAACATCTCAGGGTCCTCTATCTCAGGCGCCGACACATTAAACGAGCTAAGTTACTATCATGATACTTATAAGGGTTCCCGTAAGGGTTTTAACTGTCAGTGCTACTTTAAGTAGTCCGACCATGAACTTGGCAAGAGTTCTTATTATCTTTGTGAGTTTATTATTATATCGTCGCATCATCTCTGAGGTTTATAACGCTTAGCTCTGATATCATTTCTGTAACACCCCCAGATCCGGGGTCGGGGATCCGGGTCGTCACGGTCTTTCTTTCCACAATATCACTTCACTTAATTAATAATAAATAACCTTATGTTGTGACCCCACACTAACACACACCACAACCCGTTATAGTCTCAGAGATGAAATTGAAATAAGTACAAGTCTTTGAATCCACAATTTAAAAGTTATTACAACCCAAAATGATTACTTGATAATTTACAGTTAATTGCCATTATCTGCCACAAGTTATAATTATACATAATTTGATTCTCAAAAGTAGAGTGCCTGGTCTACCAATAGATCTACCTCTGCAGCTATAGCAGCTACAACATCATCGGGAAGAAGCGGGACGCTTCCCACGTGCTTGCACTGGGTCTGCTGGAGTCTGGCCATCTTTCCTAACTGTTGTTGTGTGATGAAGAAATAAAGCAAGAGTGTGCCTTACAGCTCGCAAGATAATATATAGTGATAACAATAATATAAGTATCTAAATGGATACTTACTAGAATCTTTTATCATGTGTAAGATAATTACTTACTAGATATAAGTAAAAACAAGGGATGAAGTTACCAGATACTTCACTACACTTATATCATTTATAAAGCTACTTGAACTACCACTGTTCAAAGTATAATGAGCTTTCAACAGTTCATCACATAGATGAGACTACAAGACAAGATTTGAATAGATTATATCTTTGAAATATTATTAAAGGAAATGAAGTTATGATATACTTCATTAAGTTCTGATATATATATATATATATATATCCACATATACATCTTCTTTATACATTTCCTGAAACCTCTGTCATGTAAAGTATGAACCGAGTTTGAAACATCCAATAAATTTTGGAAAGGAAAAGAATTTTGGCATAAACCAGGTATCTTGCTGATCAGGCAAAGATACCAATAAGTAACCTTTTCTACTAGTAGATGGACGAATTCCCCACTGGTCATCACCCTGGTCTTAATAGGACCTTATGCTGGACTGCCACTCAGCCACTTATGCATTTGATGGACTCCCACTGAGCCACTTACACTATCATGGACGCCCACTGAGCCCATGTTGCTTATGCCGACTCAATAGATGGACTTACTTCCCGAACGTTGGGTAAGTAATCAATTCATTTACCAAAACTGCAACCTTGTTGCGAATATAAAATACACCACAGAGCCGGATCCCTCAGGTTTTGAGCGAGTATTTAAATCCCCTTAAAAGGAAGATCTTAAATATAAAAATGAGTTTTGGGATCCGCTCTAACTTTTTTTAAAATCATTTTGAAGACTCGAAAACACTTTAAAGAGTGTTTGGAGTAATGCTGATTTAATGAAGTAAATCAGTCCCAATATATTTAGAAAATGTCTGAATATTATTATTTAAATAATATTCTCATAAAGATAATCCTTATAAAAATAATCGAAGTAGAAGTATTAAAACTTATACTTGAAATGGATATTAAATAACCAATGATATACTTATATAAAAGTACTATCTTTATTTGAATAATCGAAAATAAGTTTGATTATTGACACCTTATTCTTTAATAACATAAGGAATATATTTTAGTAATAAGCGGAGTCATAATACCTCGAATGAATATTATAAATAATATTCATTAAAAATAAAGGAGTCAATACATCCTCAAATGACTATCCAAATAATAATCATTAAATAATATAAACTGAGTCATAAGCCCTCGAATGAATATTCGAAATAATATTCGATAATAAAATAAAGGAGTCATAAGTCCTCGGATAAATATTCGAAATAATATTCAATGAATAATATAAAGGAGTCATAAGTCCTCGGATGAATATTCGAAATAATATTCATTAATAAAATAAAGTTATCGAATAAACCTTATTCGATTAATAGTTTTGAAAACTATAACCATATATATATATATAAATATATATATATACGTATATACAAAATCTACTCGGGATCCCCGACTCCCGGTTTTAGAAAATGTTTTCACCTTTTGGGTCCTTATAATAAGGGTATATGCAAATTACCGCTATCTTCTAGCATAGGTATTATCAACTGAACCAACAGATATATATATGGCAAGAATACGAAACAGGCATGCATATGTACCATATAACATGCTACAATATATCGCAACATTTGCTAATTAACCAACATGCATCTACTGCAAGATAATGCATATACACATATACATCACAACAACAGTATAACGGATAGAAAACTTGCCTGAGCGACTTGGGGTGATAAAAGGCTCGGGACGAGTCTGGTAACCTATAAACAACAAGTAATTTGGAATTAAACCAAAGTCACTTGTAAATCTATACTTTAACTAACTTAGACTCTAACGCTTGTTTTGCGCTTATTGATTCTCTTAAGTCACTCGAGTACCCTCGGCTCCACCATTTTTAATAATTTAACCTTTACGAGTTTTAAGGCGATTCCTTCGCGAGTGTCTTACCAACTGCCTAACACACTTACCATAAATGTTTCATACATTAATTAACCCTTTTTGGTCTTCAACTTATGTTTCAAAGTAAGGCGAGGGGAAAAGTTTCATTCGTGAAACGCCGTTACTTGAAACGGTCGTTTCTCCTAAACCGTGCATCGGAATCGAACGAACTACATATCAAAACGAAGCTCGTAACATGAGCTATCTAAACATGGCAATGGTCATAATCTAGCAGGGGGTTCTCGGGTCCTAAGGTTATGCACAAAAACAGTCTAAAGAAAATCGGACGTTACGACGGCTATGTTTACGCGATTTCCCAATTTTAAACCATTCAAAACCAACCACAATTTAACCTCAAATCAAACACACAACCAACATCCATCCTTATCACATCATAACAGCCCCAATCAATTCAATTCCAACATTTATACTTATGCCTAAGCTTAACTTTAACTATACTTAAGTTCTTTTAATCAAAACAACAAGATTTACCATTCCATTTCAATACCACTTCAACCCAAACTCTAAACCACAAACATTAAGCTACAATATCACCACAATGATCAAAATGATCTTATTAAACATAGGAATCTAGGGTTTGGAGACGATATACCTTCCTTGAAGTGGTGGGAGGAGCTAGGAAGCCTTAAGAAGCTTTGAGAAGTCTTAGGAATGCTTGGATCTTAAAGGAAAACAAGAAAAATTTCAAGTTAAAAACTTGAAAACACTATGCATTGTCTTCTTCATTGATTTAATGAAGAAGATTGAGAAAGAATTGATGGCTTAAACTCATGATATAGCCTTAACTATGCATAAAGATGATTAGGGAATTATCTTACCAATTTAGGAGGCTTGAATCTTGAGTTTTGAATTTCTCCTCCCTTTGCAATAGTAAAAGCCGAGAGCAAGCTTTGCTTGAATGAGAGAAATGATTTTTGTGTTTTGATGAAAATGATTTTCTTGGCTTGGTTGATTTGATTTTGTTTTTGTTTTAGTAAATTACCTATTTGCCCTTGATTTTGTGTGGTTAAAAATCCACCACATCTCCTTCCTTCTCATGTCATGCCTATGTCATGTTGTGATGTCATCTTTTCCTCCTTGTCCTCTTCTCATTGGTTGGGTGACATCACTCTCTCTAATCCCTTTGATTAACTTCCTAATTGTTTGCCTAATGACCGCTGATCTGCTATACGGTTCGCTTAACTTTCATTTTCGTTTATCGTTTGAAGGATCATACCCGGGATCTTATTACTTAGGTTCCCTTAACCTTTCTCAATACATTATATTCCTTTTTATGATCCTCTATTATAATCCTTTAATTTAAATCCTTTTTATCCTGCTACCTTATACTCAATTCTTTCCGTATCTAGTGGATTTCCGGGAAAAATCAAAGTGTTCGGAAATTGGATTCTGACGATCTTTACATACACTTATATACCACATAGAGTACTAATAATATCCCAGAAGATCAATAACAGAACCCCTACATAGTGTAGCATGAAAAGTTTTCTCATTCAGCAAAAACACTATTCACAAGGGTTACAAAAAAAGTTGAAATTATTTTGGGGGTTATTACAACAGTGGCTTAGATATCTTTGAAAAGTCCTTGATGAAATGCCGATAAAAACCCGCATGACCAAGAAAACTACGGATTCCTTTCACGGAAATAGGTGGTGGAAGATTTTCAATGACTCCCACCTTGGCTTTGTCCACCTCAAGACCCTTGCTAGAGACCTTATGCCCAAGAATAATGCCTTCACGCACCATAAAATGACATTTTTCCCAATTGAGCACCAAATTAGTTTCCACACACCTTTTGAGCACTACACGAAGATTATTCAAACATTCATCATACGAATGTCTAAAGATGGAGAAGTCGTCCATGAACACCTCGACATTATTTCCAATCATGTCAGAGAATATAGCCATCATACATCTCTGAAAAGTGGCCGGTGCGCCACATAACCCAAACGAAACTCTGCGAAAAGAAAACGTGCCAAATGGACAAGTGAGGTAGTCTTTTCTTGATCCTCTGGTGCAATACAAATCTGATTATACCCTGAGTAGCCATCCAGAAGACAATAATACTCATGTCCGGCCAACCTGTCAAGCATCTGATCAATAAACAGAAGCGGGAAGTGATCCTTCCTTGTGGCCTTGTTTAACTTTCTGTAATCCATGCATACTCTCCATCCTGTGACTGTTCGAGTGGGGATGAACTCGTTCTTTTCATTTGCTACCACAGTGATACCTCCTTTCTTAGGTACACATTACACGGGGCTCACCCAAGAACTGTCAGAAATAGGATAAATGATTCCTGCATCCAGCCACTTCAGAATTTCTTTCTTCACCACCTCTTTCATGATAGGATTAAGTCTGCGCTGTTGCTCAACAGTCGGCTTACTACCCTCCTCTAGAAGAATCTTATGTATGCAATATGAAGGGCTGATCCCTTTGATGTCTACTATGGTCCATCCAATAGCCGATTTGAATTCTCTCAAGATCCTTAAGAGCTTGTCCTCCTCACTACCTGAAAGGTCAGATGCAATAATAACAGGTAAAGTAGATGCATCACCTAAAAAAGCATACCTCAAGTGTTCAGGCAATGGCTTAAGCTCCAAGGTGAGTGCTTCCTCAATTGATGGTTTGAGCTTTCCTTCAGCATTTTTGAGGTCAAAAGTACCAAGAGATTCAAACGGCATGTCTAGCTTTCGCCTCCAGGGAGAAGCATTAAGATATTTTACTTGCTCATTTCCATCCTCATCATTACTGTCAAAATCCCCCACTAAGGCCTTCTCTAATGCATCAGACATTAACATATGATCAAGTTCTGAAGTAACCCCAGAATCAATCAAATCCACTTTTAAGCACTCCTCATCTTCGGTAGGGAATTTTATTACTTTGAATACATTGAATGTCACATCCTGATCCTGTACCCGCATTGTAAGTTCACCTTTCTGTACATCTATCAAGGTACGGCCTGTAGCAAAGAAAGGTCTTCCAAAGATTATGGGAATCTTCTTATCTTCCTCGAAATCCAAAATAACAAAGTCTGCAGGAAAGAAGAGCTTATCCACCTTGACTAGCACATCCTCCACTATGCCTCGTGGGTAAGTAATAGAACGATCAGCCAATTGTAGAGACATGTAGGTGGGCTTTGGATCAGGCAAATCCAACTTTTTAAAGATCGACAACGGCATCAGATTGATGCTTGCTCCCAAATCGCAAAGGCACTTGTCAAAAGACAACTTGCCAATGGTGCAAGGAATGGTGAAGCTACCTGGATCTTTAAGCTTTGGAGGTAACTTTTGCTACAGCACAACACTGCATTCTTCCGTTAGAGCAACGGTTTTAAGGTCATCCAGTTTCACCTTCCTTGAAAGAATACTCTTCATAAACCTCGCATAATTAGGCATTTGCTCCAGAGCCTCAGCGAAAGGTATATTGATGTGAAGTTTCTTGAACACCTCCAGAAACTTGTCGAACTGCTTATCCAGCTTTTGTTGTTGCAATCTGTTAGGGAAAGGTGGTAGAGGATAGAGTTGTTTCTCCCCTGTATTACCCTAAGGTAGAGTGTGTTCAACAGTAGTCTTCCTTGGTTCCTCCGCTTTCTCCTTTTACTTAGCTTCTTCATCTCCAACTTCAGCTTCTCCTTCTTTTGCTTTTTCAGCATCAACAACTTTTCCAGACCTTAAGGTAATAGCCTTGACTTGCTCTTTAGCTTCCATCCTGCCTGGCACTTCAGTGTCACTGGGAAGTGTTCCAGGTTGACGATTAAGCACTGCATTGGCTATTTGACCAATTTGATTTTCCAAGGTCTTGATCGACACTGCCTGACTCTTGTACAACACCTTAAGTTCCTCAAAATCAGCACTAGTGGGTGCAGCCGCACCTCCCTATTGAGGATATGATTGCCTTTGAGCATACTGCTGCGGTTGCTGGAATTCAGGTGAAATTTGGATGATTTCTGTTGTTAGGATGATAAGTAGCTGGCATAGGTTGCTGTTGTCACTGATAATTATTCACATACTGAACAGATTCATTAACAATAGAACACTGATCCATAGCATGAGAACCTGCACAAAGCTCACAGACCATAGCTATCTGATTGACTCCATAGGTGGCTAGAGAATTGATCTTCATAGACAGCGCTTGGAGCTGCGCTGCAATAGCGGTGGCTGTATCGACTTCCAGAATACCTGCTACCTTCCTAGGCATCATCTTTTGAGTTGGGTTTTGATGCTCATTTGCAGCCATAGTCTCAATAAGATTATAAGCCTCAGTATAGCTTTTGGCCCACAAGGCGCCTCCAGCTACTGAATCGAGCATGGGCCGAGATTGGGCCCCCAAACCATTATAGAAACCAGTGATCACCATCCAATTGGGCATTCCATGATGTGGACACTTTCTCAACATCTCCTTGTAGCGCTCCCAAGCTTCGCACATAGATTCTGTAGGTTGCTGCGTAAACTGAGTAAGAGCACTCCTCATAGCAGCAGTCTTTGCCATTGGATAAAACTTCACCAGAAACTTTTGCGCAAGATCTTGCCAAGTAGTGATGGACCCAGCTGGTTCAGAATGTAACCAGTCCTTAGCTTTATCCCTCAGAGAGAATGGGAAAAGCCTCAGCTTGATAGCCTCATCAGTCACACCATTATATTTGAAAATACTGCAGATCTCGACAAAATTCCTTATGTGCATGTTGGGGTCTTCAGTCGCAGCACCTCCAAAAGAAACAGAATTCTGCACCATCTGAATAGTGCACGGCTTGATTTCAAAGGTGTTAGCCTGAATAGCCGGATGAAGAATGCTTGACTGAATGTCATCAATTTTAGGCCGAGAAAAGTCCATAAGAGCTGGATCTGCCGGAACAATACGATCACCCATGATTACTGGCTCTTTCTGCTCACTTCCTGAATCCGAATCTTCAAAATCTATCTTCTCCGGAATATCAAGAACTTCGTCTGTCTCCTCAGCTGTATCTAAAGTCCTCTTGCGAGTACGAAAACGAGTTTGCATAAACACTCGCTAAAGTACCTGAAACACAACCGGAAACAATAAGTAACACGTCTTAATCACTGAGTCCTAATGACCAATGATGGTAAGTACATAAACTACACAAATACGCCGAGTCCCCGGCAGCGGGGCCAAAAACTTGTTAGGGCGAAATCACGCACTAATAATACACGCAAGTATACGCGTTTGCAAGTAATATAGAATATTTTCTAGTTCGTTCCCACAGAGACTCAGACTAATTATGTTCAATTATACTCACTCACCAATGTATGATTACTTCTCAATGTTAAGACAATAACACTTAGATTTGATTAACTAATTATTAACTATAATTAACTACTACAATTAACCACTTAATTAATACTTGAATTAGCAATATTAAAACACTCATGAGATCCTAACTTCATTACTACTTCCTTCAATAGTCATTGTTATTACCCTTAGCATGCAACAGTGATGATATTAATTGAATAACACGAAACTGATAAAAGCCAACTTTCATTGTACTAGTACCATTCTACCAAACATCCATAATTAAGATAGAAGTTGAATATGCATCAATTATTTTGAGTCCCTATATGTCTACAGAAATTGACAACATAACTATTTAAGAACAAGTTATTCCTTTTGATTACACAGGGCGAATAAAACGGTTAGAGTTACCCACTAATCATGCATACTCGTACATGAACCTATGCTAGCATGGCAAGTTCTAACTCTCAAGATCCACCATCGCTTCACAAGAGGTTAACACCCTATCTTATATGTTCGCGACGCACATATGACGAATACGCACAACCAATACTAGATATCATACAATCATCACACACTAAGGTATTAAACAACTAACTAAAGAATTCCATAGTAAATCCGTTACGACCCCATGATCACGATTAGCCCATGATAGCACTCATCGTCATCATGGGTTCATATGAAAACATGATAAATAAACACAAGAGAATAATAACTAAAACTACTTATATTAAACCAGAGTACGTCACAAGAGTAAATAGGTTAAAAGGAAAGAAAACAACCATCCAACGTTATAACGAAATAAAGAATCACAAGAAAATATGCTTCCTCTTCGTTGCGGTGTGCTAAAACGATCTTCTTCCTTATCTCCTTTGCTCCTTGATTAATACTATGATCCAACCTTTTTGAAACGTCTCTGAAATCTACTTATATAAGAGTCCAATAAAACCCAGATAACTCAGAAGTTGGAAACCAAACAGAAATAGGAGTCTTAAAATAATTATTCTGAATTTACGATCTCAGCATAGCTGAGTGGGCGCGCAGCTTCCTGCGCGGCTGCTCAGCAGAGCTGAGCGGGAGCTCAGACCCTTTCTGGAAAAATGATCTGTTTGCTCCATTTCTTCGCTGCAATCTGCTCCTATCTTCCCACTTGCAATGCTAAACACATGCCAAGGCTTATTATTGATGAATTCTCTCCCGAAATGCAACTAATACCCTGAAATGCACAAACACTAGAAAAACGCATCAAATAAACAAAATATTGATTTCAAGACACCAATTTAAGCTATTATAAGACGTTCTAAGTGGTATAAAATGCCACTTATTAACTACTAACAGGATCAACAGGATAAAGTATGAGACAAGATTACAACTACCAATCATAAAATATAACTTACAACCCCAAAATATTATTAAGTAAACATAATCGATTCCGACTGGGAACCGACAGATAACCCATTGTATCTTTATAACTTTCCTTCTAAGCGCTTGCTCACACAGAAATACCACTACCTGCTCTGGCAACCGGAAGCCCTCAACACGATAGGGACCACCAGGTATGCTCTTACGAGCAGTGCACCTAAGCCTGGCCATCTTCTTGCTTAACTACCATGTTTAGATTAAAACAAAACATATGAGTATAAAACTCAGCAAGTAACTATAAAGCAGTTCTACGATATCAACTCTATAATATACTTTACCAAATTCAGGGCATTCTATTTTTATTTTTTTTGATCTAGGTGGCAGATTTCCAGCTTTTGGGTTAAGGAAAGGTTTTGAAGGAACAATATGGAGCTTTTAAGGAACAAGGCTCAACATCGGACGAAAGTCGACATTCATCACAAATCATTAAAGGATCAGAATAGATCTTTCAGAAAGAGGAAAGAAACAGTATTTCATTATATGGAATCAATCATATGATCAACAGATTAAAAATCAGGTTTCTCGAGCTTTAAGCTTCACATTAACATAATCAACTCTTTTCAAAACAATAAAAACCATTTTCATTTTCAAGAATCAATTTACTGAACAGAAAGTTTCAGTTCCCTTTTAAATAACCAATTAGAACCCTTGATTGGATCACTTTATCTTTCCATTTCATTATAATACGGGTGATCAGCCCGTACCGACCTCCATCCGGTCTTTAAGGTACCAATCGGCATAATTTCATCCTTAAGTTGGACTAGCCCCGCTAGCCTCTTACCATGACTGGACTAGTCCCACTAGCCTCTTACGTCCCAATCCAATCCATCAGGAATTCATTTGGAAAACCTTGAGTTTGGAAAAAGATAGGTTTTCTAAATTCATTTTATCATTACCAAGAATATGAAATCATTCGGACTCTTTCGAGTCGAAACTCATTCTTAAGTCAAATTCCAGGAAAATAGAGTTTAGGGAGTGATTCAAGACAAGCAAGGAACAACTCTAAGAATTCTGTGTCAAGGATAACAAGGTACTTAAATTAGAAGGATCAACATCTGTTTAGGGATCAATAGTGTGATCAAGAGACGAGGTATCATTAAATAGGGTTCACAAGGATAATTATAGGGTTCTATACAATTCATGGCTTAATAGATAACTTGAACATAAAGGACAGGTTACCAAATGAGTTGAATCAGTAAGCTTATCAATAACTATGTATCAAGATCAAAACAGGATATCTCAAGTCATTAACAGGGGTTCATTAATCAATTCCATACTCTACATGGTATGAACAACAACCTCTCTATAATCATTTTCACAAGTAATGAGAGTTACTTGCCTGAATTTGCTTTCCTGAAGGTTGAACTACTGCCACCTAGTATACCCTTTCCTTTCCTAGCCTGAATGCCCTCACGCCCCGGATCTACAATAAAACCAAAATCTTAATCAGTTCCTCAACTCTCATTCCCGGAATGATCACTCAATTACGATAGCTCGATTATACTCTTGACTCAAATATATGAGTATAGCTTATACACATAAGCACATAATAAATAACACATTCCTTTCTCGTAACCTTTATATCTTTATATACTTATCGATCGACGCGTACTTGCTTAACCTTAACTATTTCTCAAATCACACCAATATAACTCTTACGAGTACATGATTTATTCACAACTAAACCTTTTGCGACCATAACTGTCACTTATAGTTCTTTAATAACAAACCATTTAATTCCCTTTTTCTTTTATTCCTTAATTCGAACCATAACAACAACCAATCACACAAATGAATCACATATCTCCTAGGATTTCACATGCAATCACTTAGCAAGGTATTGGAACCAAATCAGTCGCTTTTTTACTTATATACCATTCGGCCATACACGTAAAACACAACCACGTATACTCAATTTCAATCTCATATAATCAAACACAAATAATGCAAATCACAAGAGTCACTTACGCAATTAAACTTCATCCTTTTTAATCAAAAATCCGAATCATAATCACATTAGAATTGAAAATCAACACCTTCTTTTAATTATCAAAATTCGAACACAAACACCATCCAATCATTGCCATGCAATCAAGTTCTCACCAGCTACTAAGATATTTAGCAAAAATCAACTTAATTCTCTTTTTAACCATATGACCCATCCGGGTTTTCCAATAATCAAGCATGCAAGGATCAATTTTTGACATGCAAAGTCTTAGATTACATTCCCAACTTGTTTTAAACCTTAACTTAGTCATCCAATTCATTTTCATCAAGATTTCCGAAACTCAACACCAAGCATCACCTAATGACTCCAACCCTAATCAGATCATTTAATCAACATGCATGCATTCACTTAATCATCAAACTAATCTTTTCTAAACTCATTTTCATTCGGCTAAATCATGATTTACACTCTCCAAGGATCAAACAATGGCATGCACTACTTGTTCTTCTTTAAAACTAACATGTAATTACTTTATATACTAAATATGCTTAGTTTACACTAAGATCAAATCATCAAATCCGATTCCCTTTCTAATTAGCACAAAGCCGAATTATAACCCAACATACAAACCTTAAATTTTGATTTCCTAATCATCAAACGACTTACACACACATCAATAATCAAAACAAATCCATTTTCAATCACATACTCAAGTTTTAAAGGAAATACCAAAAAATATTTTGATTTTCAAAAACCAAACATGCAAGGCTTAAAATTCATATTAACACATCATTAAAGTTCCACCGGCTCTCTTTAGATCATAGTCGGTGGTGGTCGAACTTAAGAGAGCCCACAACGGGTCTCCTCTTGAGTTTTAAACCACATAATTCTCTTGAATTTATTCTTATAGTTTTGTATCAAGAAATCAATTTCCTTGAACACAACCATAGAGATCATCACCAAAACACTTACACAAATACTTACATGCAAATGGAATTTGAGAAGTATACCGAAAGTAGAAACTATAGAGAGCAATATCTTTGAGTTTGAGTGAAGATTAGGTGTTGCATGCAAAGGAGAGAGAAGAGAGATGGAGGGAGCCGAGAGAGAGAGTAGCCGAGAGGGAGTAAAAGAAAAAGAAAGAGAGAAGGGGATAATGGGGTGCACGGGAAAGAAAAGAAAAAAAGGGGGGAGATGGGTTTATAAACTATCAAAGACAAGGGCAATTTAGTAATCTACTAAATCCCTTTTATGCTTATTTGATCCTTTCTTTTTACTCAAATGTAATAAAAATCAATTATAGAATATATATCTCTCGAAAAGTCGAAAGTTATTTCAAGTGAAAAATTTTAATACGTAGATCTTGAAATTAGCTTTCCAACCATTACTCATAATAAACTTTTGAGCGAACGGTTGATTTTATATGAATTACGCAAGCTCACCTTAATAATAACATTTTTCCACATAAAAATCAATTAAAATGCAATGACCACCAAATAAATCCATTCATCATTTTTAAAAAGTCTCTAGGACTACTATGAAGATAAAAAACAAATCCCATATTTTTATCTTACTCGGATAATTTTATAAAAATGCATGAAGGTTAAATAAACCTTTATTTAAATCTAATATTTCCTTTAAATTCATGAAAATGTCACAGAGCACATAGTCATGCACACAGACCAGTAATCACACATATACGAACACATAACAACTCAGGGCTGATCAGAGAATTTGTCCTTCTTTAATCTTTATCCTTTTCTACGCGTACCGGGTCACGTTCAGCCTGACGGCCCGACGCTCAGCGTTTCGATTACGCTTCTCATTATCATTATCGACCGACACGTCACTGAGGACGAAATACTTTATTTACATATTTATTTCATTCAATCACACATAATTCACATTTTATATTTTTTTTAACTCCTTATTAGGACGGGTTCCGTTCTACCTGACGGCCCGATAACACAGCTTAACACCTAAGCTGACTCTTTAAATTGGAACGCTTTTATTTACGCTCCTATATTCTAATATACAGAAAAGACAATTAATCAGCACTTAGTCACATAATTATAATCACATCATATAAATCATACTTCATTGACTTAATTACGTTGTAAAATTCTCAGTCGTCACAATCTACCATCCCTAAAAGGATTCTGTCCCCTGAATCTAATCTAAGCAAATAGATGGGGATACTTTTCTTTCATTTAGCTTTCTAATTCCCAAGTTGATTCTTCAACTAGTGGATTTCTCCACAATACTCTAACTAAAGGTACAACTTTATTCCTGAGTGTCCTCTCTTTTCGGTCCAAAATTCGTAATGGTTGTTCTACATAAGACAAATATGGTTGGATTTCCACTGGTTCCAACTCGATCACATGGCTCGCATCAGCATTATACTTTTTCAAAAGAGATACATGTAATACATTATGCAGATGTTGCATCTGCGGAGGTAGCGCCAACTCATATGCCACTTTCCCAACTCGTCGCAATACTTCAAATGGTCCAATATACCTAGGACTCAACTTTCCTTTCTTTCCGAATCGGGTTAAACCTTTCCAAGGAGATATCTTTAATAAGACTTTATCTCCAGATTCAAATTGCACATCTTTTTTTCTTGATTTGCGTACTTTGCTTGGCGATCTTGAGCTGCAATTAATCTCTTTCGAATCATTTTTACCTTTTCCTTTGTTTGTTGAACTAGCTCCGGGCCAATTAATTTGCGCTCACCAACTTCGTCCCAATATGTTGGGGACCTACATTTTCTTCCATACAACGCTTTATAAGACGGCATGCCAATACTCACGTGATAACTGTTGTTGTAGGAAAATTCAATTAACGGTAAATGATCGTCCCAATTTCCTTTGAAATCTATTGCACAGCTTCGTAACATATCTTCAATTATCTGAATTGTCCTTTCACTTTGTCCGTCTGTCTGCGGATGATATGCCATACTCATTTTCAGCTTAGTTCCCAAGTGATCATGGAATTGTCTCCAAAATCTCGAGTTGAACTTGGATCTTTATCAGATACGATAGATACAGGAACTCCATGACGCATCACAATCTCATCCAAATACAATTTGACCAACTTTTCCAACGAAAACCTTTCGTTTATCGGCAAGAAATGTGCTGACTTTGTCAACCGATCGATTACCACCCAAATCGCATTATGATTTGACTTGGTTTTAGGTAATCCTACCACGAAATCCATCGCTATATGTTCCCATTCCATTCCGGTATATCCAGTGGCTGAAGCAATCCGCTCGGTCTTTGGTGTTCCGCTTTGACGTTTTAGCACGTATAACATTTACTTATCCATTCTGCAATTTCCTTCTTCATGTTTGGCCACCAATAACTTTTTTTTAAATCCTGGTACATTTTCGTACTTCCAGGGTGAATTAAAAATCTCGAGTTATGCGCTTCTTGCAAAATCTCGTGCTTTAGTTCCACGACATTAGGTATCCAAATACGTGAGTTAACACGGTATATTCCTTTTCCATCTTTTTGAGCTTTAATTTCTTCTCCCGTCAACTTATCCTTTTCGCGATTCATCACTTGCTCTTGACAGCATCGAATCTTTTCCAAAATTTTGGGTTGAAATTACATTGCATATATAGCTTCACCTCCAAATTCTAGAGTCTGCACCTCTATTTCCATCTTTTCAAAATCCTTGATCAATTCTTCCGATGACGTTAACATATTCAACCTTTCCTTGTGACTTAGAGCGTCTGCTACCACATTTGCCTTTCCAGGATGATAGTTTATTGCACAATCATAATCTTTGATCAATTCCAACCACCTTCTCTGTCTCATATTCAATTCCTTCTGAGTAAAGATATACTTTAAACTCTTATGATCCATATAAATCTCGCACTATTCCCCGTACAAATAATGCCTCCAAATCTTAAAGGCAAACACAATTGTGCCAATTCCAAATCATGCGTTGGATACTTCTGCTCGTGCGGATTGAGTTGCCTTGATGCATATGCTATTACCTTTTCGTGTTGCATTAACACACATCCATGTCCTTTGTATGAAGCATCTCTGAATATCACAAATTCCCCTTTTTCATCTGGTAATACCAACACCGGGGCGGTTACCAACCTTTTCTTTAACTCTTGAAAACTTTCCTCGCACTTTTCTGTCCATACAAACTTCTCATTCTTTCTTTTCAACTTTGTTAACGGAACGGCAATCTTAGAGAAATCTTGTACAAATCTCCTATAATATCCGGCTAATCCCAGAAAACTTCTGACTTCCGTAGGAGTCTTGGGTCTTTCCCAATTCATTACAGCTTCTATCTTGGCTGGGTCCACTTTGATTCCTTCTTTATTAACTACATGACCAAGAAATTGTACTTCCTTTAGCCAAAATTCACACTTCGAAAACTTAGCATACACCTTCTTTTTCCTCACAGTTTCCAAAGAAATTCTCAAAAGCTCCTTATGATCTTCTTCCGTTTTGGAGTAAATCAGTATATCGTCAATAAACACAATAATGAACTTATCCAAATATTGCTTGAACACTCTGTTCATAAGATCTATAAATGCGGCTGGCGCATTCGTCAAGCCAAATGCCATTACCAAAAACTCATAGTGCCCATATCTCGTTCGAAACACATTCTTGGGTATATCTTTTGCTTTAATATTTAATTGATGATACCCAGATCTTAAATCAATCTTGGAGAAAAACGAAGCTCCTTTTAACTGGTCAAACAAGTCATCGATCCACGGTAGAGGGTACTTATTCTTAATCGTCAATTTATTCAGTTCACGGTAATCAATGCACAACCTCATACTTCCATCCTTTTTCTTTACAAACAACACCGGTGCGCCCCACGGGGATACACTCGGTTGGATTACTCCTTTGTCTAACAATTCTTATAACTGAGCTGACAATTCCTTCATCTCGACTAGCGCCATGCGATAGGGAGCTTTTGACACTGGTTCCTTCCAGGAGCCAAATCAATCGTAAATTCGATCTCTCTGTCGGGAGGTAGTCCAGGCAATTCATCAGGAAACACATCCGGAAAATCTCTTACTATCGGAATATCCTTGATCCTTAAAGATTCCTTCTCCATATCCATGACATGAGCCAAATAAACTTCGCATCCTTGACGTATTAATCTTCTTGCCTCAATAGTCGTTAGGAATTTCTTCTCTTGCCTTTTTCCTTTGAATATCACCTCTTCACCATCCTTGGTTCTTAACTTCACCTTCTTACTTTTACATTCTATTCGCGCTTCATGGTTTGACAACCAATCCATTCCTAGTATAACCTCAAATTCTCCTAACTCAAAGGGAATTAAGTCAGCAGAAAAGTGCCGACCTTCTGTAGCCACATCACAATCGGGATAAATTTTATTAACAATAACTTTCTCTTGATTTCCTACCTCTATAATCAAATTAGGTTCCAGAGGGTACGCAACACAATTTAACTTATCAAGAATACTTTCAGAAATAAAGGATCTAGTTGCTCTAGAATCCATCAATACTTTTACTTCTACTGAGTTAATAACAAGCATACCTGCTACCACGTCCACATCTTGCACCGCATCTTTCATCGTCATGTTAAAGGTTCTAGCTCTGGGTTGAGCTGATGGTGCTGGGAGAGACGGTGGTCCACCAATCCTGAGAATATTAGCCTTCTGAACAGGCTCTTTACAATTCCTGGCCATATGGCCCACTTTACCACACTTGAAACAAGCCAAATCTGGCTTCCTTGCTCCACTTGGGCATTCTGAAGAGTAATGCCCCTTCTGGTTGCACTTAAAACACGTCACATCCAACTTATTACACCTTCCCGGGTGTCTCTTTCCATAATTCTTGCATTCCTGAATATGAGGTCTGTTATCCTTCCCCGGTTGTCCAGTTTTCTGGAAACGGTTCTTCTGAGCTTCATTACCGGGTTTAAACTTCTGAAACTTTTGGTTCTGACCTCTACCATTCTTGCCAAACTTTCCTCTAAACTTTGAACTCCATTGATCTTGCTCTGAGCTTTCAAATTTCCTCTTTCTTCCTTCATTTTCTCTCCTTGCAGCTTCACGTTCTCCTTCCACTATCATTGCCTTTTGAACTAAGGCAGCATAATTCTTGATCTCCAACAACGCTACTTGACTCCTAATCCACGACTTAAGTCCCTGTTGGAACCTCTTAGCCTTCTTTGTCTCCGTATTCACATACTCAGGTACGTATCTAGACAACTCCGAGAATTTCACTTCATACTCCGCTACTGACATATCCTCTTGTCTTAAGTCCAGAAATTTCATTTCCAATTGATCTTGCATATAGCTCGGCAAATACTTCTCCAGAAACATCTCAGTGAACTTCTCCCATGTTAAGTCCTTACCTTCCAACAACGCCTTCGAAGACTCCCACCAGAAACTTGCTTCGTCTTTAAGGTAGTAACTCGCATACTGAGCTTTCTTATCATCCTTAACTTCTGCTAACTCAAAAGCTTTTTCCATTTTTCTCAACCACGACTGCGCTTTGATCGGGTCTGGAAAACCTAAGAATTCTGGGGGATGAACAGATTGAAAGTGTTTGAAATTTCCAACTTTAGGGGCCACAGGCTGTTGCAAAAGTTGAGCAAGTCTGCTCATCATGGTGGTTTCTGGGTTTACTTCTGGGTCTTGGGTTGGAATTTCTTCTTCTTGGTGATCTGGTGAGTTGGCCATTTTTTACAAACCTGATTGAGCAATTATTTAGCAATATGATAGCATGGCATAGATATAACAACATTTTCTATAAAATCTCTTTTGCGGGTTTTAAGCTTTACCCAATTTTGCACATGCAATCTTATTACGAATAATTCTCACATCAGTGTTATTTTATCATGGCACAGAATAGGGTTTTACGATCTTTAAACATGGTTATACGAAAATATGGTTGTATAGAAACATGATATGTAGAACAGTTTATGAGATATTTAGGATGCACAATGGAAACAAGACAATGGATTTATTTAAACAAAGGGTACATAAAGAAAAGTCTAGCTATCACAAGTTCTGAAATAAGGTAAAATAATATAGCAGGTTTAAACAGAGGAAAAACTGGAAAATATCCCCTATCTACCCCTAACTTCGAACAACTACTGCTACAACACAGTTCTGAAATACAATAAGATAAATGAAAAAGGGATCCCGACATCTGACCAAGTATCCCAAAGCCTACCGGCGCTGGAAAAACAACCATATACGGGATCAACCAACAGTCCCGTCTAATCATCCAGAATCTCTCTCAATACAACCAACATCCAGCGAATGATCTTATGCAGCCTCCGGGCCTCAGCATCAGCATCACTAGTGGATGGTCCCTCATCCAATCTCCTCCTGGCAACCTGCTCCACCAACTGAATCCTAGCTCTCCACTCCTCCATCACTACTGAAGTCCTCTTCCTAGAGTCTCAGATCAGCCTATCCACCAAAGCTCCCAACTCAGGAATGCGGGAGTAAACAAAGTCTCGATCCTGGGCTAACTTGCCACCAACACTGACAGGTACATTCTTAGGCATCTCAGACTCTGGCTCAGGGGCAGGGGTCTCTGAATCTGGCCTCAAGGGTGAAATCTGCATAGGGATCTCACTACTCTCAGAAGGGTCCTCCTCTGGGTCTGAACTAACATACACAGGCTCCTCTGGAGAGGGTGGAATGGGGTCCACTGGGGTACCAGTCAAACTAATCTCTGAATCTGAGTCACCACCACTACTAGGATCCTGAGAGAAAACACAAAATAGCAACCAAGAAACAATGTTATGGTTAAATAAAGCTTCCAGCTAACTCACACCCTAACTCTAGTTTCCACTCTAATAGATACACACTTTCCTTATACTATACTTAATAGTTTAACTCAACTCTATATGAGTCGAACTCTCTCGCGATATAGATATATACCCAAAATACCCTTTTTATTCCTAACTTGTCTCATGGACTAGATCCTGTAGCTCTGATACCAACTTGTGATGCCCTCAATCTCGGGGTTAGAAAATGAGGACTCACACACCATTAATCTAATAATTAAATAAGCATAAACCCCGATTAACTACTAACAGGAACAACAGGATAAAGTATGAGACAAGATTACAACTACCAATCATAAAATATAACTTACAACCCCAAAATATTATTAAGTAAACATAATCGATTCCGGCTGGGAACCGACAGATAACCCATTGTATCTTTATAACTTTCCTTCTAAGCGCTTGCTCACTCAGAAATACCACTACCTGCTCTGGCAACCGGAAGCCCTCAACATGATAGGGACCACCAGGTACGCTCTTACGAGCAGTGCGCCTAAGCCTGACCATCTTCTTGCTTAACTGCCATGGTTAGATTAAAACAAAACATATGAGTATAAAACTCAGCAAGTAAATATAAAGCAGTTCTACGATATCAACTCCATAATATACTTTACCAAATTCAGGGCATTCTATTTTTTTTTATCTAGGTGGTAGATTTCCAGCTTTTGGGTTAAGGAAAGGTTTTGAAGGAACAATATGGAGCTTTTAAGGAACAAAGCTCAACGTCGGACGAAAGTCGACATTAATCGCAAATCATTAAAGGATCAGAATAGATCTTTCAGAAAGAGGAAAGCAACAGTATTTCATTATATGGAATCAATCATATGATCAACAGATTAAAAATCAGGGTTCTCGAGCTTTAAGCTTCACATTAACATAATCAACTCTTTTCAAAACAATAAAAACCATTTTCATTTTCAAGAATCAATTTACTGAACAGAAAGTTTCAGTTCCCTTTTAAATAACCAATTAGAACCCTTGATTGGATCACTTTATCTTTCCATTTCATTATAATACGGGTGATCAGCCCGTACCGACCTCCATCCGGTCTTTAAGGTACCAATTGGCATAATTTCAGCCTTAAGTTGGACTAGCCCCGCAAGCCTCTTACCATGGCTGGACTAGTCCCACTAGCCTCTTACGTCCCAATCCAATCCATCAGGAATTCGTTTGGAAAACATTGAGTTTGGAAAAAGATCGGTTTTCTAAATTAATTTTATCATTACCAAGAATACGAAATCATTCGGACTCTTTCGAGTCGAAACTCATTCTTAAGTCAAATTTCAGGAAAACGGAGTTTAGGGAGTGATTCAAGACAAGCAAGGAACAACTCTAAGAATTCTGTGTCAAGGATAACCAGGTACTTAAATTAGAAGGATCAACATCTGTTTAGGGATCAATAGTGTGATCAAGAAACGAGGTATCATTAAATAGGGTTCACAAGGATAATTATAGGGTTCTATACAATTCATGGCCTAATAAATAACTTGAATAGAAAGGACAGGTTACCAAATGGGTTGAATCAGTAAGCTTATCAATAACAATGTATCAAGATCAAAACAGGATATATCAAGTCATTAACAGGGGTTCATTAATCTATTACATACTCTACATGGTATGAAAAACAACCTCTCTATAATCATTTTCACAAGTAATGAGAGTTACTTGGCTGAATTTGCTTTCCTGAAGGTTAAACTACTGCCACCTAGTATACCCTTTCCTTTCCTAGCCTGAATGCCCTCACGCTCCGGATCTACAATAAAACCAAAATCTTAATCAGTTCCTCAACTCTCGTTCCCGGAACGATCACTCAATTATGATAGCTCGATTATACTCTTGACTCAAATATAAGAGTATAGCTTATACACATAAGCACATAGCACATAACACATTCCTTTCTCGTAACCTTTATATCTTTATATACTTATCGATCAACGCGTACTTGCTTAACCTGAACTATTTCTCAAATCACACCAATATAACTCTTACGAGTACATGATTTATTCACAACTAAACCTTTTGCGACCATAACTGTCATTTATAGTTCTTTAATAAAAAACCATTTAGTTCCCTTTTTCTTTTATTCCTTAATTCGAACCATAACAACAACCAATCACACAAATGAATCACATATCTCCTAGGATTTCACATGCAATCACTTAGCAAGGTATTGAAACCAAATCAGTCGCTTTTATACTTATATACCATTCGGCCATACACGTAAAACACAACCACGTATACTCAATTTCAATCTCATATAATAATGCAAATCACAAGAGTCATTTACGCAATTAAACTTCATCATTTTCAATCAAAAATCTGAATCATAATCACAATAGAATCGAAAATCAACACCTTCTTTTAATTATCAAAATTCGAACACAAACACCATCCAATCATTGCCATGCAATCAAGTTCTCACTAGCCACTAAGATATTTAGCAAAAATACTCTTAATTCTCTTTTTAACCATATGACCCATTCGGGTTTTCCAATAATCATGCATGCAATGATCAATTTTTGACATGCAAAGTCTTAGATTACATTCCCAACTTGTTTTAAACCTTAACTTAGTCATCCAATTCATTTTTATCAAGATTTCCGAAACTCAACACCAAGCATCACCTAATGACTCCAACCCTAATCAAATCATTTAATTCAACATGCATGCATTCACTTAATCATCAAACTAATCTTATCTAAACTCATTTGCATTCGGCTAAATCATGATTTACACTCTCCAAGGATCAAACAATGACATGCACTACTTGTTCTTCTTTAAAACTAACATGTAATTACTTTATATACTAAATATGCTTAGTTTACACTAAGATCAAATCATCAAATCTGATTCCCTTTCTAATTAGCACAAAGCCGAATTATAACCCAATATACAAACCTTAAATTTTGATTTCGTAATCATCAAACGACTTACACACACACCAATAATAAAAACAAATCCATTTTCAATCACATACTCAAGTTTTAAAAGAAATACCAAAAACTCTTTTGATCTTTCAAAAACCAAACATGCAAGGCTTAAAATTCATATTAACACATCATTAAAGTTCCACCGGCTCTCCTTAGATCATAGCCGGTGGTGGTCGAACTTAAGAGAGCCCACAACGGGTCTCCTCTTGAGTTTTAAACCACATAATCCTCTTGAATTTACTCTTATAGTTTTGTATCAAGAAATCAATTTCCTTGAACACAACCATAGAGATCTTCACCAAAACACTTACACAAATACTTACATACAAATGGAATTTGAGAAGTATACCGAAAATAGAAACTATAGAGAGCAATATCTTTGAGTTTAAGTAAAGATTAGGTATTGCATGCAAGAAAAAGAGAAGAGAGATGGAGGGAGCCGAGAAAGAGAGAGTAACCGAGAGGGAGTAAAAGAAAAAGAAAGAGAGAAGGGGAGAATGGGGTGCACGGGAAAGAAAAGAAAAAAAAGGGGGGGGATGGGTTTATAAACTATCAAAGACAAGGGCAATTTAGTAATCTACTAAATCCCTTTTATGCTTATTTGATCCTTTCTTTTTACTTAAATGTAATAAAAATCAATTATAAAATATATCTATCTCGGAAAGTCGAAAGTTATTACAAGTGACAAATTTTAATACGTAGATCTCAAAATTAGCTTTCCAACCATTACTCATAATAAACTTTTCAGCGAACGGTTGATTTTATATGAATTACGCAAGCTCGCCTTAATAATAATATTTTTCCACATAAAAATCAATTAAAATGCAATTACCACCAAATAAATCCATTCATCATTTTTAAAAAGTCTCTAGGACTACTATGAAGATAAAAAAATAAATCCCATGTTTTTATCTTACTCGGATAATTTTATAAAAATGCATGAAGGTTAAATACACCTTTATTTAAATCAAATAATTCCTTTAAATTCATAAAAAAATGTCACAGAGCACATAGTCATGCACACAGACCAGTAATTACACATATACGAACACATAACAACTCAGGTCTGATCAGAGAATTTGACCTTCTTTAATCGTTATCCTTTTCTACGTGTATCGGGTCACGTTAAGCCTGACGGCCCGACGCTCAGCGTTTCGATTACGCTTCTCATTATCATTATCGACCGACACGTCACTGAGGAAGAAATACTTTATTTACATATTCATTTCATTCAATCACACATAATTCACATTTTATATTTTTTTTAACTCCTTATTAGGACGGGTTCCGTTCTACCTGACGACCTGATAACACAGCTTAACTCCTAAGCTGACTCTTTAAATTGGAATGCTTTTATTTACGCTCCTATATTCTAATATACAGAAAAGACAATTAATCAGCACTTAGTCACATAATTATAATCACATCACATAAAGCATACTTTATTGACTTAATTACGTCGCAAAATTCTCAGTCATCACAATCACTGCTATCGTCGAACTATCAATCGGGGCACTAGGCAACTGCAGCTGCTCGTGTGCGGGCCAATGAACTCCAACTACCACACACATACGAAATAGAACCTGTAGTGCTCCCTCGCAGAAACCTCAAAATCCCTTAAAAAATAATGGACCCCGAGTCCACATAATCACCCTGCGGAATACCCCACAACAGCTTTGCCCGGTCCACCGTAACATCATGCACATGTGATGAAGGTTTAATGTTAGCACAAATAAAAGAGTTCCATACACGGGCATACCTGTTCATGAAAGATGCAGGGAAAGTAGCATACTCGTTCGACCCCTGCTTGAACTTCCAGTGAGTGTCGGGAGCGCAAAGAGTAGCAACAATCATGTCCAAGTCAAAATCTTCCCCCGTCTTCGTCACCCAATTCTCCTGACCCGGCTGTCTCTCGGGCTGGTTAATCACCCTCCGAATCGCATCCACAGTATAATCCACCGTCAAACCCCGAACCACGGAGTACCCGTTCTTATCCGCCTTCGCATTCGCGTTAAACTCGCGAACTACACTCATGGGCACAACAACGGGTGCCTCAAAAAAAGCAATACAACCCATCTCCATAATCATCTAAAGAAACTTACCATCTCTCCCCGATGGCAGAAAACCTCGCTCCTTGGCTATGGGCTTTGATAGCAGCCTCGTATACTCCGCTTCAGCCACCGGAGTATTAAACCTCGGCCTCACACCTCCAACACTCGACGAATCGGTGGTGCTGCTGCTAACTTGGGTTCTTTGTCTCTTGGGTGCCATTGAATTAGTATAAGAGAGAATAATAAAGTGTATAGAGAGATTTATTTGTTTGAGAATTATGAATGTGGTGGGGATGGGTGTATGTAATTGTGTGTGTATATATAAAGATTAGGGTTTAGAATTAGAAGTGGTTTGTGATTGTGGGTTAATGGGGGTAATGGTAGGTTTAGAAATTGATTTGGAGTAGAATTAGGGTAGTGGAAGATCAAAATCCGGGTGATTTTGTATTTGTGTGTATTTTTCTGCTATTTAAAATTTTTTCGGTTACAGGGACCTAGCGCAGCCGCCCTATCTGGAAACGCGGGCGCGCCGTGCTACTGTTAAACCAGCGTGGCTGCCTTGCATACCAGCGCGGGCGTGCACACTCTCTGGAATTTTAGCGCGGCCGCCCCGCTTGGCAACGCGGGCCCGCCGTGCTTCTACCAAAACTGCCCCATTGTTTTTTGCTTTTTTGCTTTTTTTGTGTTTTCTTCTTGCTTTTTCTTTCTTCTAACTCCTACTAATGTACAACAAGCTTAGGTTGCCTCCCAAAAAGCGTTTGGTTTACGTCGCTAGCTAGACGTTGTATTCCGAGATCAAGTGGACAATAAAATGGCACTAACCATATCACGGTTTGTCATATTCCTATAGTAATGCTTCAACCTCTGTCTATTCACCTTGAACGCTTGGCCTGGATCATTCTCAAAAATCTCCACCGCTTCATGTGGAGACACAGTTTTGATAACAAACGACCCTAACCACCTCGACTTCAACTTTCCAGGAAAAAGACGGAGACGGGAGTTGAATAAAAGAACTTTTTACCCCGACACAAATGATTTGAGAACTAGACCCGTATCGTGTCACCTCTTCACTTTTTCCTTATATATTTTATTGTTCTCATACGCTTGAAGCCGAAACTCATCGAGTTCATTCAATTGAAGCATCCTTATCTTACCAGCTGTATACAAATCGAGGTTCAGCTTCTTCAAATTCCATTATGCTTTGTACTCTGGCTCCAGAAGCAAATGACATCCCTTACCATAAACCAATTGAAATGGAGACATGCCTAATGGAGTCTTGTATGTTGTTCGATACACCCAAACAGCTCCATCCAGCTTCAAAGACCAATCCTTCCTCGATGAACACATAACTTTCTCTAGAATATGCTTGATCTCTCTGTTAGACACCTCAGCTTGACCATTAGTCTAAGGATGGTAGGCTGTAGCAATGCAATGATTCACATTATATTGTTGCATCATAGCAGTGAACTAGCGATTGCAAAATACGATCCCTCGTCACTGATTATGACTCTTGGAGTTTCAAATCTTGTAAAAATCTACTTGTGAAGAAAATTAAGCAATACCTTTGCATCATTCATTGGCAAAGCCTTGACTTCCACCCATTTTGACACATAATCAACTGCCAACAAGATATACTGATTCTTGCAAGATGAGACAAATGGCCCCATGAAGTCAATTCCCCAAACATCGAAGACCTCAACCTCGAGAAGCACATTTAGAGGCATCACATCCCTGTTAGACATATTACCAACACGCTGGCAGCGATCACACTTCAAAATGAACCGATGCGCATCCTTAAATAATGTAGGCCAGAAGAATCCTGCTTGAAGGATACAAGTTGTTATCTTCTCTCCACCATAATGGCCTCCATAAAGAGTCGAATGACAGTCTCGCAAGATACCCTCTGTCTCGCTGTACAAAATACATCTTCTAATGATTTGGTCAGCTCCTTGCCTGAACAGAAATGGTTCATCCCACATGTACCACTTCACCTCATGAAGAAACTTCTTCCTTCGAGCAAAAGACAAGTCTGGAGGCATAATGTTGCTCACAAGGTAGTTCACAATGTCTGCGAACCACGGTTCATCCTCTTACACCCCAAATAACTGCTCATCGGGAAAAGACTCATTAATCAATGTCTTATCCTGTGAAGCTGTACTAGGATCTTCTAACTGAGAGAGATGATTAGCGACTTGATTCTCAGTACCTTTCCTATCCTTGATCTCCAACTCAAATTCCTAAAGTAAAAGAACCCATCGAATCAGTCTAGGCTTCGAGTCCTTCTTCGAGACAAGATAGCAAATAGCAGTGTGATCAATGAAAACTGTCACCTTTGTCCCAAGCAAATAAGACCGAAACTTCTCAAACCTATAGACAATGGCTAAGAGTTCTTTCTCAGTAGTAGTATAGTTCAGTTCAGCACCATTGAGGGTCTTAATAGAATAGTAGACCACATGAAATACGTTGTTCTTCCTTTGTCCAAGCACTGCTCCAAGAACATAGTCACTTGCATCGCACATCATTTTAAAAGGCTCTTTCCAATCAGGTGGGGTTATGACAGGTGCCGTGATCAAATTCTTCTTTAAGCTCTTAAAAGCAGCTCGACACTCATCATTAAACTTAAAAGGGACATCTTTCTCTTAAAGATTGCACAACAGTTTAAAGATTTTAGAGAAGTCTTTAATGAACCGCTTACAGAAACCCATATGACCAAGAAAGCTTCGGACTCCCTTAACAGAAATTAGTAGAGGTAGGTTTTCGATGACCCCCACCTTGACTTTATCCACCTCAAGACCATTACTAGAGACCTTGTGCCCAAGAATAATGCCCTATTGCACCATAAAGTGATATTTCTCCCAGTTGAGAACCAGATTGGTCTCAACACACCTTTTAAGAACTGCGCCAAGATTCTGTAAGCACTCGTTGAAAGAATCCCCGAATACAAGAAAAATCATCCATGAACACCTCCACATTCTGACCAATCATGTCAGAGAAGGTAGCCATCATGCATCTCTGAAATGTGGCAGGTGCACCACACAACCCAAAAGAAACTATTCTGAAGGCAATAGTACCGAATGGACAAGTGAAGTTAGTCTTTTCCTGATCCTCTTGAGTGATGCAAATCTGATTATAACCTGAATAGCCATCCAGAAGACAGTAGTACTCATGCCCATCCAACCTGTCAAGTATCGGATCGATAAAAGGAAGAGGAAAGTGATCCTTCCTCATGGCCTTGTTCAGCGTCCTATAATCCATGCAAACTCTCCACCCCATGACTGTTCAAGTAGGAATGAGCTCATTCTTCTCATTAGCAACAATTGTTATGCCTCCCTTTTTCGGCAAACATTGAACTGGGCTCACCCAAGAACTGTCAATAAAACGGGATAAATGATCCCAGCATCTAGCCACTTGAGAATTTCCTTTTTCACAACCGCTTTCATTATCGGATTTAGCCTCCTCTATTACTCAACAGTCGGCTTGCTACATTCCTCTAGCATAATTTTATGCATGCAATAAGAAAGGCTGATTCCCTTGATATCTGCTATAATCCATCCAATTGTCAATTTGAACTCTCTCAGAATTCTCAAGAGCTTTTCCTCATCACTACCTGAAAGGTTGGATGCAATAATTACAGGCAAAGTAGATGCATCATCCAAAAAAGCATACCTCAAGTGCTCAGGCAATGATTTAAGCTCGAGTATAGGAGCTCGATAGATGGCTTGAGACGCCCCTCGGCATTTTTCAGTTCTGACATTCCAAGAGATTCAAATGGCATATACAGCCTTCACTTCCCAAGAGAAGCATTCAAATACTGCAACTGCTCATCACCTTCATCATCTTCACCATCTGAATTCTCCAACAAGGCCTTCTCTAAGGTATCAGACTTTAGCATTTGATCAAGTTATGAAGTAACCACATAATCGACCAATTCCACTTTTTAGAACTCCTCGTTATCAGCATGGAATTTCATGGCATTGAATACATTGAAAGACATATCTTGATCCAGCACTCGCATAGTGAGCTCACCCTTCTACACATCTATCCAGGTTCAGCCAGTATCCAAGAATGGTCTTCCCGAGATTACGGGAATCTTTTTATCCTCCTCGAAATCAAGAATTACAAAATCATCAGGAAAAATGAGTTTGTCCACCTTGACCAAGATATCCTCCACAATGCCTTGAGGATATGTAATGGAACGATCGACCAACTGCAAGGACATATAAGTAGGCTTCGGATCAGGTAAATCCAACTTCTTGAAGACAGAAAAAGGCATCAGATTGATGCTAGCTCCCAAATCACATAAACATTTGTCGAACGAAAAGTTTCCAATGGTGCGAGGAATATTGAAGCTTCCAAGAACTTTAAGCTTCAGAGGCAACTTCTATTGCAGCTCAACACTGCATTCCTCCATTAGAGCAACGGTCTCTAAGTCATCGAGCTTCAGCGAAAGGTATGTTGATATGAAGTTTCTTGAACACCTCCAGAAACTTTGCAAACTGTTTATCCAATTTTTGCTTCTGCAGCCTCTTAGGAAAATGAGGTGGAGGATAGAACTGTTTCTCCCATATATTACCCTCTGGAGGAGTGTGTTCCACAGTTTTCTTCCTTGGTTCCACTTCTGCTTCCTTCTACACATCATCTTCAGCCACATCTTCAGATTCTGAAACTTGAGCTTTTTCTTGGCTTGCAACCCTTCCAGACCTTAATGTAATTGCCTTAACATGCTCTTTTGCATCCTTCTTGCCTGGAACTTCTATGTCACTAGGTAAAGTACCCGGTTGACAATTCAGCAAGGCATTGACAATCTGCCAAATTTAATTCTGCAAGGTCTTAATAGAAACCGTTTGGCTCTTGCACATGAGCCTCAACTTCTCCAATTTAGATTTTTCATTAGCTTGACTTGTACCTCCATGGGGTAACTGCGGAAGTTGGAATTGTTGTCTTGGATCATATTACGGTTGTTGAAAACCGGGAGGGTTATACTGCTTTGTTTTATACTATTGATAAAGCTATTGAACCATATTCTGAGTGTTGCTCCAGCTAAAGTTAGGATGATTGCGGTTATTGGGATGATAGGTGGCTGGAACTGGGTGCTGCGACCTCTGAAAGTTGCTCGCGAACTAAGCTAATTCACTAGATATAACACACTGCTTTGTCTCATGCGTACTAGCAAAAAGCTCACTGACACTAGTGATCTGATTAACTCTATAATTAGCCAAAGAATCCACCTTCATCATCAAAGCCTTAAGCTGAGTAGTTATAGCAGTAGCTGCATCCACCTCTAAAATTCCTACTACTTTGCCTTGATTTAGTCTCTAAGAAGGGTTCTGGTATTCATTAGCAGCCATCAGTTCAATAAACTCATAAGCTTTATCATAGCTCTACGCCCATAAGGCTCCACCTGATGCTCCATTGAGCATGGGTCTAGACTGTGCTCCCAAGCCATTATAAAAGCAGTTGATAATCATCTAGTCAGGCATCCCATGACGAGGACACTTTCTAAGCATGTCCTTATAAGGATCCCAAGCTTCACACAAAGACTCTCCTAATTGCTGCGCAAATTGAGTAAGAGCATTCCTGATTACAGCGGTCTTCGCCATAGGAAATAACTTAGAAGAAACTTTTGAGCAAGATCTTCCCATTTAGTGATAGAGTCTGGTGGTAGAGAATGCAACCAACAATTAGCTTTATCCCTCAGAGAGAATGGGAAAAGCCTTAGTTTTCTAGCATTTTCAGACACATTGTTGAATTTGAAAGTGTCACAGATCTCGATGAAATCTCTAATATGCATATTGGGATCTTCCGTCAGAGAACCCCCAAACTGAACCGAGTTATGCACCATCTGAATTGTGCTAGCCTTGATTTTAAAAGTGTTAGTTGCGATGGCTGGTCTGACAATGCTAGACTGAATATTATTGATCTTTGGTTGAGAGTAATCCATCAAAGCTTTCGTATTCGCTTTCGGTTGTCCCATTGCAATAAGAGCTTCTTCTTCAACTTTCTCCTCAACAAGAACTTCTTCCACTACTTCCTCAGCTTTATCTAGTGTTCTCTTTTGAGATCGAGAACGCGTTAGCATACACGCTCTTTAGAGTACCTGAAAAAGCAACAAACAAACAAGTAAGCAAAATATCCGAGTCAGTGAACTTTAACGACCACTGATGTCAAGCACTTAAACTAAAAGTAAACCACAAGTCCCCGGCAGCGGTGCCAAAAACTTGTTAGGATGAAAACATGCACTAATTTACACCCAAGTATACACATTCTCAAGTAATATAGAATAATTTCTAGTTCGTTCCCACATAGACTCTTTTTATGCACTTATGCAATAATGGTATGGTTATTATTCAATGCTAATATGATAACAAGTTGAGATTTTTTATAACTACGAGATTATACTAACTAATATTAGCTAAGAGAATTAAGGTTGATTTACTTATATAACACAAACATGGGATTCTAATTTCATAAATACTTCATTCAATAGCCTTTTTGTTCTTAACCTTAGCATACAATGGTGATGACACTAATCAGATAACACGAAACTAGTAAACGCCAACTTTCATTGTACGAATACCCATTACCAGACATCCATAAAAGAGATAGAAGCTGAATAGACACCAATTATATTGAGACCCTATAAGTCTATAGAATTTGACAACATAACGGTTTAATGCACAAGTTATCTATCATGATTAAATAGGGCAAGTAAGATGATTAAAATTACCTACGAATCATGCATATCAAATACATAAACCTATGCTATCATGGTAAGTTCTAAACCCTTATATTCACTTTTGCTTCAATAGAGATTAACACGCTATCTTATAAGTTCGCGACGCTCATAAGACGAATAAGCACAACCAATACTAGGATATCATACAATCATCACAGACTAAAGTATCGAAATAAATTAACTATTGAAATCCATAAGTAAATCCATTAGAATCCCACGATAACGATTAGCCCATAACCGAACTCATCATCACCGTGGGTTCCGATGAAAGCTTGGTATAATATACAAAGTCCTTATAAACTGAATAATAATCAAAGTACGTTAAACAAGAGTATTAGGTTCAACAAACAAGAAAACTAGCATCCAAGATTACAACTCAATTAAAGAACCACAAGTATAAACAAGCTTTTCTTCTCCTTTGTTGTATTTGTGCTCCTAGGTCTTCTCGCCGTCTTCTCCTTAGTCTCCGTTATGAAAAACGTCTTCAAAAAGTCATTATATAGCAGCCCAATCAGAAGATAAGTCCATAAAATCAATCTTCTAGTTCAAAAAGGATTCTTCAGCTTCGGCCTCGCGCGGGCGCGCTATCCTTCTGACAAACTGGCACGGGCGCGCGCTAACACAGCGCAGGTGCGCGCTAACACAGCGCGGGCGCGCGCTAACACAGCGCGGGCGCGCTGACCTATTGGAAAAAAATTCTGAACTTTGTTTTCTTTGCTGGTTTTTGATGGGGATCAACTAGCATTCATCCAAGGCACCTTCCTAACACCATTCCAAGCATTAAAATATTATAAAACCCTTCCTGCTTCCGACTATGCCCTGAAATGTAAAACACTACAATAATACATCAAATACACAAATAACTTAAGTACAAAACACCAATTCAAACCTTTATAGAGCGTTCTAAGTGGATATAAATGCCACTTAACAGCTAGCAGAAGCAATCCGGCTCTATAGGCAAGAGCAAGCCCATGTTCAAGAGGAAGCCGAACTAGAGGAGGAACCGAAAGAGTTCTTGGACTCCCAGCAATTCTGGAGATCTGTCTTTGACCGCATAGAAGCTAAAGGGAAGAAGAACCAAAAAGATCACGACAATAAGCAAAGCTGGAACTGAAGATTTGAAAAAGAATGCAACTATAAGAAGAGAAGCTCATGGCCAAGTCCCGGACCAAGAGGACCCGGAGGGAACCCACCCCCGAGGTCATTTCTGATGATGATGAGGAGAAGCAAAATGACCTCAAAGATATGATCTATGAACTACAAAGGAAGATGGACAGAGACTCTGGAATGAAAGTTGGGAAAACTCTGACACCTTTCAGCCACTCCTTGGATGCTATCCCGCGACAGAGGGACCTGAAGCACTATAATTTTGATTCTTTTGATGGTTTGGGAGACCTAGAAGAACACTTGAATTATTTTGAGCAGATTGTACAGATATACTACTACAATGACTTGACAAATTCCAGGTTCTTCACATCGGCTCATAAGGTAAGGGCCCACAGGTGGTTTAGCTGGATACCCTCCCGAAGCATCGGTAGCTAGAAGGAGTTCCGCGGAGCCTTTCTTAGGAGGTTTCGAGCAAACAAGACACACAAGCTACACATTTATCACCTAGAAACCATCCGACAATATGACAACGAATCTCTCTCAGCTTACATGAGACGTTTCCAGGAAGCTATCAATAAGATCTCAAACTTGGACGAGAGAGAGGCTCTGAGCATCTTCAGGAGAAACTTAGACCCTGAGCATAATGAAAGGTACATTGTAGAACTGATTAACAAGGAGCCCTAGAGTCTGGCGGTAGCTTACTCTATGGCCGCCAGATTCATCAAAGAAACTGATATGCTCTAAGCTATGAGGATGACCCGAAGTAGGGGATCTAGGAGCAAGAACTCTAATGACCGACTGAAAGGGGGTTACCATCAAGACGAAAAATTCAAGCAAAGCCAGCAGAATCAGGAAAGATAGACCACTCCTATATTCCAAAGACTTTTTCCTAGGATGGAGTCCAAGAGTGCCCCGGGACCAGCCAAGCAGTCCCGGGAGCCAAAGCAGGAGCCGGACTGGACTCCCCTAAACAGGAACCGAGAGGAAATCCTGAAGGAAATAAAAGTTAAGCTATTATATTACCCTCCAAAGCCAATGCAGACTCCTCCGGAAAGCAGACCATACAACAGGCACTGCGACTATCATGAAACACATGGCCACAAGACAGAAAATTACATATCCCTCAAGTAATTCATCGAAGAGCAAGTCAAGAAAGGAGACCTGAACAAGTACTTAGCCCGGGACAACAACCAAAGAGTGAAAGGACTAAAGAAAGGAAAGAATGTAGGGGATGTGGTCCTAGGAGGCTCCTACTCCCCACCACGGAGCCCGAACTCAGGGGAAGAGGTACTCTCCGTCCAATCATTCCCGTAGATGGTAATATATTTCAGCAGGAAAGACTATGAAGGAGTCAATCCTAATCATAATGAAGCCTTAGTCGTAACTCTGGATATTTTTGACAATGAACTTAGGAGAATGCTAATTGACAATGGCTCTTCGGTCAATATTCTCTTCAAGCATACTGTTGATCAAATGCAGCTAGGGAGTGTCCACTCAAATGAATTTCGAAAATACCCATTCTATGGGTTCAGGAACAACTTAGTCCCGATCCAAGGGACCCTGTACTTATCAGTCCTATTTGGAACTGCTTCAACCAAGTCACTCACGTCATCAAATTCAATGTCATCAATACTCCTTCATCTTATAATGGCATAAATGGGCGCCTGGCTCTAACAAGGATGCAAGCAATAACTTCAATCTTCCACCTCAAAATCAAGGTCCCAACCCCGACTAGAGTCAGTGAAGTAAAAGGAGACTATGAAGTAGCTGAGAGATGCTATAGTCAAGCTTTGGTAATGGCGGAGACCCACCAGGACAATAAGAGGAAGGCAACAGTTCTTCGCAAATAACAAAGTACCAAGAAACACCGCCCTCGCTCAAGTGAAGAAACCGGAAAAGAAGTGCAAGTCATTGAATCCAACCCGGATCCAAAAGCAACCAAACCAAGCCCAGAAGAACTGGGAAGCAACCAAGTCATGGTAGTTACTGAAGCAAGCCCAGTCCTAGACTAGGCCAATACTATGATGCAAGAAATCAAAAAAAAAGTCAGCACAGGCTCATACTTACTTAAAGAAGAATGCCGAAGCCCGGATCCATCAAATGATCTCGACCCAGGACCAAGCAAAAATCGAGGCCGTAGTAGAAACAGAAGAAATTCTAATTGATAAAATCAGTCCTACCAAGAAGGTGAAAATTGGATCCGGACTCGCAGCAGCATTTAGGGAAGAACTGGTATCCTTACTCTGGGATTACAGAGATGTGTTTTCCTAGAGTCCAAGAGACATTACCGGGTTGCACGAGTCCATAGCAATGCACAGATTGGATGTCAACCCAAACAGAAATCCGGTCAAGCAAAAAAGAAGGAACTTTGCCCTGAAGAGGCAAAGGGCAATAGATGAGAAGTTGAGAAGTTTTCAAAGCGGGAATAATACGTGAAATTAAGTACTCGGAGTGGCTGGCTAATGTGGTCATGATGAAGAAGTCAAACAGAAAATAGAGAATGTGTGTCGACTATACCGACATGAATGATGCATGCCCAAAGGACCCTTAACCTCTGCCCAACATTGATCAACTGATAGATGCCACTTCCGGACACATCATGATAAGTTTCATGGAAGCCTTCTTTGGGTACAACTAGATCAAGATGAACCCGGAGGACATACCAAAGACAACATTCATAACTCACAGAGCGATCTACGCTTATGTAATGTTACCGTTCGAGTTGATGAACACAGGATCCACCTACCAAAGAGCAATGAACAAGATATTCAATTCCCAAATCGGAAAAAACTTGGAGTCCTACATCGACGATATGATTGCAAAGTTAACAACAATCCCAGGACACATTGAAGATATGAGAGAATGATTTGTTAACCTAAGGAAGCATGAACTCAAGCTGAATTTGGAGAAATGTACCTTCGGAGTTGGAGCATGAAAGTTCTTGGGGTTCATGATTAACAACCGAGGGATTGAAGAAAATCTGGAGAAAATAAAAGAAATCCAAGAGATGAAGACTCATGGGACCCATAGGATGTGCAGAAGCTAGCAGGATCACTAGCAATACTTAGAATATTTGTCTCAAAGTTAGCCAGAAAGGTGCTTACCCTTCTTTGATCTACTCAAATGAGCCAACAACAAGAAAGAAGTTAACTGGAGTCCAGAGTGCCAGAAAGCATTTGAAAAAATCAAGACTTATCTCTCTCAGCCACCAGTCCTAACTAAGGAACAACCCGGAGAACCACTATACCTCTACTTGTCAGCCGGAGCCTTAGTAATTGGGAAAGACCTTATCCAGGAAGAGAATGGAATACATCAACCGATTTACTATATAAGCCAAGTACTCAATGATGCGGAGATCAGGTACCCAAGTCTAGAAAAGTTTTCCTTTGCCTTGGTCACGACATTAAGAAAAATCAGACACTACTTTCAAGGAAGAGAGATCAGGGTAGTCACAAACCATCCATTGAGGAAAATAATTCACAAACCAGATGTCTCGGGAAGGCTTGTTAATTGGGATATGGAATTAAGTTAGTTCAATCTAAGTTTCATTCCCATGATTGCCATCAAAACTTAAGCACTTGCTGATTTTATAATTGAATGCAACTTTCCGGAGGCAAAACCAGAACCTATGAGCATATACATGGAGAGCAATCAAGACACAAACCCAGGAGCCTAGACCTTGAAAGTCGATAGATCATCAACAAGTGAAAGATCGGGAGCCAGCCTCATTCTAAAGAGCCCTGATGGCTTCGAGATACACACAACTATATCCTTCAGCTTTCTGACAATAAATAACCAGGTGCAGTATGAGGCATTAATTACAGGACTGAAGCTCTCTAGGACTCTTAGGGTCCAGGAATTAAACATCTACAGTGACTCCCGGATAGTGGTCAAGCAAACAAATGGGGAATATATAGCAAAAAACCCAATCCTGCCAAAGTAACAGGCCCTAGTTCAAAGCTACTTAGCATCAATCCCAAGACACCAAGTCCTGTAAATATGTCGAGAAGAAAATGAAAAGGTTGATACCCTGTCCAAGCTGGTCCAGAAATCATCAGATCCGGACTGCTCAGTTTACTTTGAAGAATTGCAAAAGCCATAAATCAAAACCGAAGAAGTATTAGAGATTGACGACAACCAGAACTGGATGACTCATTTTATCAATTACTTGGAAAAAGGGGAGCTCCAAGAAGACAAAGGAACATATCAAAGATTAAAAGCCAAAGCAGCCAAGTTCTTTCTTGAAGAAGGACTACTATATCGTTGAACCTTCTCCTCCCCTATCCTGAAATACGTCAGCTCGGCAGAAGCTAAGTATTGTTTAATGGAAGTCCATGAAGGGATATGCGGAGATCACATGTGTGCAAAAGTCTTGGCTTACAAGATTATAAGACAAGACTACTACTGGCCAACCATTCACTAGGATGCGGTAGAGTTCGTGAAAAAATGCAAGGAATGCCAACTCTTCAGTAATGTATCTCGGATGGGCCCAGTCCTACCATCCTCAGTCATGTCTCCGATCCCCTTTGTTGTTTGGGGTATAGACATTATGGGACCATTTCCCTTGGAAAAAAGGAGATATCAGATACTTGTTGGTTTTAATTGATTACATGACTAAACGAGTGGAGGGTGGAAGCAAAAGCAATGAGGACAATCAACCATCAAGACTGCATAAAGTTTATGGACAACATTTTGATAAGGTTCGGGATCCCAAGAGTCCTAGTATCAGAAAATGGGCCACAGCTCGTCGGATGAGAATTCAGATCCTACCTCCAGGGGGCGGGATCAAGCACAAAAAGTTATCAGTAGCATATCCTTAAGGGAATGGTCAAGTAGAGGTCACAAACAGAATCCTGCTCCGAGGCATTGAGAAGAGACTCAGAGAGAGCAAGAGAAAATGGCCAAAAGAATTGCCAAGTGTGTTGTGGTCCTACAGGACCAGCCCCCGGACAAGCACAGGAGAAATTCCTTCTCACAAAGCGATAAACTTCAACGAAATAGCTAACGAAGAAGGACTCGGAACAAATATGGAGCTAATGACAAAGTCCGGGACCAAGCTGTAGCAATGTAGAATTATGAGAAAATAAAAGAACACTTCAGCAAGAAGTCGAGGGTCAAAAACTTTCAAGTTCAAGACTTGGTACTTCGAGACACAGAGGCCTCAGATCCTACAAACACTGGCAAGCTAGTGCCTAAATGGGAAGGACCATACAAGGTGAAGAAAGTCCTAAGACTAGAAACTTACAAGCTAATAAATATGGATGACTCCGAAATTCCCAACACCTAGCATGGACTTAGACTCAGAAAGTATTACCAGTAGCAAAGAAAATACAACAGCAATAAAAAATTTGTAGCCTATGACAAGAAACCATATTATTACTCAATATCTAGCATGAAGCAAATTTGAAATCAATGAAAAGCATTTCTAATTTTACTTAGCAATTTTTTACAAGAAATCACAGTCTAGGGCCATACCTGAACCCAGACCAACACATCAATTGTTACTTAGAAATATTTTTCTAAGGATACAAGCAATCACAGTTCGGGGTCACACCTGAACCTGGACAAGTGCATCATTTGTCACTTAGAAATATTTTCTAAGGAAACAAGCAATCACAACTCGGGGCCATACTTGAACCCGGACTAGCACATTATTTTTACTCAGAACTTTTCTTTAAGGAAAAAAGAAATATCAGTTCAGAGCCATACCTGAACCCGGAATAGCACATTATTTATAACTTAGAAATATTTTCTACGGCAAAAGCAGCCGTATTCCGGAATCATTCTTAAATTCGGACTAATAACAAATTTCATACTTGAAAATTTTTTCTAAGGCAAAAGCAACCATAGTACGGAATCATTCTGAAACCCGGACTAGAAGCAGAGTTCATACTTAGAATTATTTTTCTAAGGGAACAAACAATTACAGTCCGGAGCCAAACTTGAACCCGGACCAAAAAATTATTTGTTACTTAGAAAGTTTTTTCTAAAGAAACAAGCAATCACAGTCCGGGGACATACTTGAACCCGGACCGACACATTATTTTTACTTAGAAATATTTTCTAGGGAGAAAAGCAATCTCAGTCTGGGGCCATACTTGAACCCGAAATAGTACATTATTCGTTAGAAATATTTTCTAAGGCAACATCATACTTAGAAACATCCAATATGAAAAAAGCAAAATATAACAAACGAAGGAGCAAAGCAACCAATCCGGATATAAAAAAGTCCAGACAAAAAGTATTAACAGAGTATCAAGTTTATAAGGAAAGAACCAAGATAATCAAAAATCTTTCAGAATAACAAATATTAGACTAAGAGTCCTGATCAACGGCGGGAAGGAAACCGGGGCAAGGACCATCAAAGGGCTCCGATTTTCTGAGTCCGACTTCAATGTCATGCTTGGCTTTGATAGATTCTTGAATGAAGCTACCCCAATCAGCCTTCAGATCAGTCTTGTAAGCCTCTATGATTTCAGACTCCGGCCTCATTGCTTTCAGCTACCTCCAGAGCTCTAAAACTTCATAATTCAGCTCCCCGGACTCTTACTCAGCCGTCTCGGCCCGGAATGTCACATCGCTCAGATTATGGTTCAAGCTAGAGAAAGTAACATCCTTCATAGAAAGAGCAGCCTTAAGATCCCCCAAGCTCTTTAGTCTTGTCTAAAAGAAGCTCCCGGAGGTGCTTCAGCTCAGAATAGGAGATGGCAGCCACCCCGACCAAAGAAGCTTCGAGTTACTGATACACCAAAATAAACGGAATCAAAATCAAGCCAAGGAAAAAGACTAAGGCAGGAAAACAAAGAATCCATGCTTATACCTGACCTTAGAGCCGGGTACAATCTTTCATCACAGTGTCGAATCTGGCACGGTTCATGGCACTCCACTTTGTTTCAGAAGGAAGCCCCGCCATAAACCACGCAAGCCTTTCCTTCAGCTCCGGACCAGTACTCCGGGGAGACCCCTGCTCCAAAGTTTTGCCCTTTTCCCTGACAGAATCAGCAGCCGGAGGAAGCTGTGACCGAGGAGGCTTCATTCCTTGGGTTCGGAGTCGCTTATGCTTCCTCCCAACTTCAACCTCCGGAACCTCGCCCAAAGGCTCGATCTCTTCCAAATTTTCGAAGTTATCATCATTCTGAGCTTCGGCATCCGGATCAGACTTCCTATCGCCCTCAGCCGACTCCGGCTTCGAAACCGCTTTGCTTTAAAACCCCTCTTCCGGGTGGGGCAGAAACCTGGACCCAACAACAGAAGCCTTTTTTGTCAGCTTAAAAGCAGACCCCAAACCCAGCAAAGCATCACTATACGTCGAAGAAGACATGTCCGGATTGTAGAAGGGGAGACCTGAAAGACAACAAAAATCAAAAGGTCAGGAGAAGAAAATCAAAATTTAAAGCCGAAAGCGAAAGAAAATAAACAAGTACAGAAAATAAACTAATCCGAATCAAAGGAGTCCGTGATACAGGAAAAAGACTTACAGCCAATTTTGTTCATAGTTTTGTGGTTCATAAAGTATCCTGGATTAACTGGAACCCGAGACACTCACAAAACGTGAAGACAAGTCGAAGAGCTTCACCACTAAGAACTTGATGTCGAAACCTAGTCTGAACCCCATCGAAAGCTATATAGGAAAAATAGAAGAGGTCTAAACCCTTCAGCAAAATGAGTTCCCCGTTCCAGTGCTTCAAAGATGATTGCTGAATAAAGGTCCTAAACCCAGACCCATACCCGCACTCTGCAGCTCGGAAGCATATCTCATACAAATGGGGTTGACTAGACTTAACTAAAGAGAAGATGTGAAGCCAAAGCTTAAAGGTAGGATGGACCCCGAACTGGTTGCAACAGGCTATGAACCAGGATATCCATTTGATCACGTTAGGGGTTATCTGCATAGGAGATAATGTATAGACGTACTTATATAAATTTTTGAGGTATAGGTGCCAGTGGGGGTTCCACCCGGACCTAAGCTGCTCCAACCAAACAGGGACAAATCCGTCAGCTGGCTGGTGATAAATCTTCTCCCTGGCAAGGGGCCACGTCCACTGAATCTGGGAGTCCAATTAAAAAGCATCTCGGATCGACGAGTCCTGCACCGCGTGATCCAGAGCAGTAAATTCATCTTTCAAGGGATATGGATCCTTGGCGACGATCATCCCCACGAATTTTTGATCAAACTCGGCCTCATCATACTTACCCGGACGACTGTCAGGCTATTTAGCATAGCCGGAACTAATAATCCTATAATACCATCTATTCTCAATCTCCTCACTCTTGTTAATGAAGTAGTTCGGCACGTACACCCAGTATCCATCCGGAGTGCACGGGACCTTCCTAGGAGATATCTTGCTAATGGTCAACTTTCTAATGGCATCAGAGTCTAAAGTAGACGCCTTCTTCCCCATATCTACATGGGAAGGATTAGAGTCAGAACTGTCTGAGTTAGCTTCAGAATCCGAAGGTCCGGGATAGCCGGAGAAGTAAACCTTGGCACGCGCTTTAGTTCAGACCTTAAATTTAAAATCAATGAGATTGGTTAGTCTAAATCCCTATAAATTCATTATTTTATAACCTACAATGGTCCGGACTACCCTACATTCAATTTTTTTACTTGCATGCCACTAGTCCGGAGAAATATATTCTGTAACCGAAACAAAACCAAACCTGAATACCCCAAAATAACCGGACCCAAAAACATCATACCAAAAAAAAACTCAATAACAAGAAGATAATCCTAGAGCTACGTGTCCGGACTACACCCCTCCAGTCCGGTCCCAGGGATAAAACCCCAAACTCAAAAACAGCCAAAAACAAAATCAAATAGCAAATCATAATCGAAACACATATACATACGTCAATACTAGGCCAAAAACACAATAAGAATGTAAAAACAACAATCCAAATACAAAAACACAAGAAACAACGACAATCGACAATAAAAAAGAAAGAAAATAGAGGAAGCTTACAAGCGAGAAGATTACGAATAATGTAGAGGAAGAGTAGCACTGAATCCTTGGCCTTCGACTCCTCCCAAGCACTGCCAACGAAAGACAGAAAAAAGCGAGAAAAGAAGATTTTCCAAGAGTGAAGAATTTGGAGAATAAAGCAATGAGGGAAAAAGGAGAAAGGAGGGGTTTATATAGAGGATGCTAGAATTTACACGACCATACCACGTGGCAAAATCTGGGCCATCCGTTTATAAATTATATATATATATATATACAACTATATATACATCATTAATAAATAACAGCAATGATGGGGCAAGTCTTTTCAAGAAAATTACAGTTGTTAGAATTCGAATCATGGGGGGAAACCACCAATGACTTCATCTTCCAGTCTGGACTGTCCCACTACAACACAGCCCGTACCAGGGGCAAGAAAAGCTTAAATTCTTCTAAAGACAATCTACCTTAGTCCGGATTGACCTACCTCAACAAAACCCAGACTGGGGGCAAGGAAAGCTCCAATTCTTCTAAATACAATATATTTTAGCCCCAATTGGCCTACCTCAACACAACCCGGAATGGGGCAAGAAAAGCTCAAATTCTTCTAAAAACAATCTACCTAAGTCCGTATTGGCCTACCTCAACATAACCCGGACTAGGGAGCAAAGAAAACTCAAATTCTTCTAAATACAATCTACCTTAGTCCGGATTGTCCTACCTCAACACAACCCGGACTAGGGGGAAAGAAAAGCTCAAATTCTTCTAAATACAATCCACCTCAGTCCAATTTGGCCAACCTCACCACAACCGGACTGGGGGCAGGCAAAGCTTGAACTTTCCTAAAGGCAATCTATCACAATCCAACTTGGTCTACTCGAACACAGCCCGGACTGGGGATAAACAAAGCTCAAATTTGTCATACAAGCAACCAACTACAAACACTATCAACCTTACTCCCTCATCCAAAAAATCTGTATAAGTGAGTGGGGGGCACATGATAGTATATATGGCTCCTAGAAGGACTGGGTCCGGACTCCTGGCTCCATCCAGTCCCGCATACCCCTAGTCCAGACTAATGATTCCCATCGGCCCAATCCGTGAAAGCCCCAGCAAGTGAGGCACATGCCCAAACGCATGATAGAGACAGCTGTCATGGATCAATTATGAGAATAATCAGGGCACATGTCAGGAGATTCTTAGAACATTCCTCAGCCATTCCCATCCCGACACGTGTAAGGCATCCTCCTCAGCTAGGTTTCCTCCCCGCTCCCAGAACCAACGACTACGATTCAAAGGTACCAACCCCTAAACCCTATCCTTAGGTTTATAGCCCAAGGAGGAAAGGTTTTGGGGTTAATCACTCTCTTACACTCATATACACCTCGCATTTCTATCTATCTTTGTCTTATTCAAAAACTAGTTCTTACTCTCACACCGGAGGCGTCGTGGGACCCAAACCCCCTTGTGGTGTTGTTTTACAGAAACCTCACAACAGCTACATCGTAACTGCAGCGAAGGATCCAGGCGCAGCATCGAAGGAGGAGTCCCCACCCGAGAGTTATCAATATGTATTGGACTTAATAAGACACCGGGTATGTAAATTATTTTGTAAATGTGGCCTCCTATAATGCTCGTGAAAAACAAGGTTGTGAGCAATGTGCAAGGCTGATTGTTTGTAACAGTGGAGAATAATGGGCTGCATCTTAGTGACGCCAAGTTCCCCTAAGAGACGAACAAACCAGGTAACCTTAGAAGCTGCTGAGGCCTAATACGTTATTCATCCTCGGCTGAAGAACGAGAAGTAGTGAACAATTTTTTGGATTTCTACGAAATTAGAGAATGGCCCAAAAGCTTTATGTTCCTTGCACTACAAGAAATTTGCAATCACACAACACCTATGAAACAACGGTCAACCAAAAAACCGTTGCCCCAAATTAGGAGACGACGGAGAATTTTTTTTCCACGAATAACTGTTGTTAGACAACATGTAGAACAACGGTTATAGCAGTTTTTCGAAAGACTTGTCTCTGTGGCATCCTCTTATTGAGGTAGACAACAGTTCTTAAATTGCACTGTTGTCATAGATCTTTACCATAACAGTCCAAAACCGTTGTTAATAAGCTAACTTATTGTAATCTCGGACAATAGTTTTGGACTAATTTGAAAAAACAGTTGTTACAAAATATACATATAAACAACGGTTTACGGAGTCTGTTTTATAAAGGAGTCAACAGAGAAGCATCATACAACGGTTTTACAATTTTGACAGAATAACTGTTGTCTGTTTACAAGAAATCATGGCACCACCTGATTGGTGGAAATTATTTCACTTGGATCGCTGAGTTGGCGAAATGAGAGTCGTTGATTGATTTTACTTGGATTGCTTAGTTGGAAGAATGACAACCGTCGATTGTGAGAATTTATCACACAACGGTATTTTGCAGAAACCGTTGTGTAACATCTAAAATTCAGATTGGTTGATAATTAGCAAAATAATCTTTTCAAATGTTTTTTTAGACGATCCAACCTTACGGATGTTAACATATATTGATTTTAGCCATGTAAAAAAATAATAAAAAATTTCAAAATTTATCTTGCTTGACTTTATAAGGAAAATGAGGTAAAAGTACAACTCCCTAAAACAAGATTCGTTGCCGATTAACGAAATAAATTTTTCAAATGATTTTTTGGATGATCCAACCGTACGGATCTTAACATATATTAATTTTAGTCACGTAAAAAAATAAAAAAAAATCAAAATTTATCTTGCTTGAGTTTTTAAGGAAAATGACGTAAAAGTACAACTCCCTAAAACAAGATTCGTTGCTGATTAACCAAATAATTTTTTAAAATGCTTTTTTGGACGATCCAACCGTACGGATGTTAAAATATATTGATTTTAGCCATGTAAAAAAATAATAAAAAAATTCAAAATTTATCTTGCTTGACTTTATAAGAAAAATGAGGTAAAGGTACAACTCCGTGAAACAAGATTCAATGATGATTAACAACATATTTTTTTAAATGATTTTTTGGACGATCCAACCGTACGGATTTTAAAATATATTGATTTTAACCATGTAAAAAAATAATAAAAAATTTTAAAATTTATCTTGTTTGAGTTTTTAAGGAAAATGAGGTAAAAGTACAACTCCCTAAAACAAGATTCGTTGCCGATTAACGAAATAAATTTTTCAAATGATTTTTTGGACGATCCAACCGTACGGATGTTAAAATATATCAATTTTAGTTATATCAAAAAATTATTAAAAAATTTGAAATTTATCTTGCATGTCAGGATTAAAATAATCCTGTAAAATTACCCCTCCCAACAACGAGACTCGTTCCCGATTTACAAGATTAATTTTTAAAATAATTTTTTAGATGATCCAACCGTACGGATGTTAAGATATATCAATTTTAGCCATAAGAAAAAATTATTAAAAAATTTTAAATCCATCTTGCATGTCAGGATTAGAAAAATCCGGTAAAAGTACCTCTCCCGACAAGAAGACTTGTTCCCGATTTACAAGATTAATTTTTAAAATGATTATTTAGATGATCTAACCGTACGTATGTTAAGATATATCAATTTTATTCATTAGAAAAAATTATTAAAAAAATTGAAATCCATCTTGCATGTCAGGATTAGAAAAATCCGGTAAAAGTACCCCTCCCGACAACGAGACTGGTTCCCGATTTACTAGATTAATTTTTACATTGATTTTTTCGACGATCCAACCGTACGGATGTGAAGATATATCAATTTTATTCATAAGAAAAAATTATAAAAAAATTTGAAATCCATCTTGCATGTCAGCATTAGAAAAATCTGGTTAAAGTACCCCTCCCAACAACGAGACTCGTTCCCGATTTACAAGATTAATTTCTAAAATGATTTTTTCGACGATCCAACTGTACGGATGTTAAGATATATCAATTTTAGTCATAAAAAATAAGACTATTTCTTGATTAATTAATTAATTTCTTAAAAAATGCTTTTAGGGTCATCTTGCAAAATGTTAATATATATTAACTTTTGTTATGTAGAAAAATAATTTAGAATTTTCAAATTTGTTTCAAATAATTTTATATAAAAAATTATGTGAAATTATTTAAAATAAAAATTATTCTATTAATATAAAGTAAAATACAAATTTACTAGATAAATTTTTAAAATGATTTCTTCAACGATCCAACCGTACGGATGTTAAGATATATCAATTTTAGTCATATGAAAAAAATATTAAAAAAATTCAAATTCATCTTGCATGTCAAGATTAGAAAAAATCTTGTAAAAGTACAACTCCAAACAACGAGACTCATTCCCGATTTAATAGATAAATTTTTAAAATGATTTCTTCGATGATCCAACCGTACACATATTAAGATATATCCATTTTAGTCATAAAAAATATAAAAGAACTTCAAATTTATTTTGCATGAAAACTTCATATTATAAAAAAATCAAATTATCAAACCGTAATGTGAAATATTTACCTAGATTTTTAAATATTTTTTAAAAAAAATATTTTTTCATGCCTGACCAATAACAAAAATACTTTTATTATTTTCTCTCCCCTGTCAAATAATTTATCCCCCTATGAAAATTTGGTTTCCCCCTTCATTTCTCGATCCCCTTTACTACTTCACTTTCCCCTTTTACTTTTCAATCTCAATTGAAATTGCCTCTCTCCCCTCCCTCTCGCTGCTGAACCGATGCATCACTCTATCTCTCTCTCTCTTCAGAACAGATGCATCTTTTTCAACTCATTCTTCTTACATAATCTGTGCAATTTGTTGTTGTTTATCTAGGCGAACTCGGTCTCTTTCAACACAAAGATGGTAGTCTCTCTCTCTGGGTAGGTGCTCAAATGTTATTATTCACTAAAGTTTCGTAATCAAAAGTAGAGTACACTTGAGTAGATCATTTAGTAGATGAAGGGAATTGATTTTGGGTTCAACTGGAGCTGGCAAGGCTAAGGGTTTGACTAAATTTTTGAAGAATGGGAGGTATGCTCAGCGTGTTGGATCTGGTTCCCCTGTGTATTTGTCTGCTGTTCTTGAATATCTCACTGCTGAAGTGAGTAATCTGTCTCTCTCTCCCCCTCACTCCCCCTCTATTTCTCTCTCTCTCCCTCTCTCTCTCGTAATTAGTCTCTCTCTCTTTGTTATGTATTTATTTATTTTTGTGTTAATTCTAATTCACTGGGAGAGATGTTGTGATATTGCATATATTATGGTGATATTGTGTGTTTGGTTAAAAGAGTCTAAAATCATTTGTTTTAGCATCCAGATGATATTTCAAGCCACTAGGTTGATTACGGTTGTTAATGTGGTCTTTCAGAGAAAAATAGCAGATGCAGAGTCACTATCGTGCAGAGAGCCATACACCAATAAGCCTTTTGGATCTCCATGTGGTTGTGTTTTGGCAATGAAATTTGGGTTGCGGCTTGGTTTACCATTATATGCATTCTTTCCTCTTGTATCGGACCTTGCTGCACAAATTTCTTGTGGGATATTTATGAAGAAAAGTCAAGTTTGCATAATGGGAGCAAATGCAAATAACCAGAATCAAGAAAAGATTGTTGTCCTTTTGGACCTGGTGCCTTTTGGTGCAAATTTTGATAACTCTACAGCCTATCTAATATATCAAAAATTCTATCAAAAGGAAGTGGGTATCGAACCTTATTATTTTGGTAAATACGAGGTCTTGTATTTATATTATCCAGGTATGAAATGTTTATTTTGATGTAGCAGTATCAAGTATATGCAGGCGATTGTTTGATTAATGCAGTCATACTTCATACACTGATAGGTCTTCCTGCATCTCCACCTGCACCTTCAACCTTTGATAGTGAGGCATATTTCGGTCTGGATAGTAAAAGGAAGGAGACCTTTTAAGCCCCTGGGGGTTGACGTCAATAGGCAGCAACATAAAAATGGACTTAAAGGTAGTGTAATTGCAATTATAGTTTTGCTAGGCTCTCTGTCTCTAACTCTTTATTGTGCAGTTTCTTGGGTTATGTTGTTCAGACACAGAAGGAGAAATGCCCGACCAGGGTTAAATTCAACAATTCCAATGCCTTCACTAGCAAAATCCTCAGAAAAGACTTGTATCCTCTATCCAGTGGTGTAAAGTATAGTCTTTCTTGTATCCATTACTGATCTTGCATGCAGAAAAAACTTACCATTGTTATCCATCATTACAATGATCAGATTTAGAATAAAATGAATCTTTAGTGTGTGAAATATACTTTTAATATTACAGAGGCATGTGCATTCCCACTTTTTTTTGGCATGCTGACCCAGTATTTTGAGTATATATGTTGTCAATTCGCAGCTTCAAAGATTGGCAGTGGCCTGAGTTTTATTTCACCATCATACAAAACTGGCCTTTCCCCTTATACTAAAATTTCTTAGCAGCCTGATATTCTGATTATTTTTTGACAAGACTTCTTGAAGGCATACACTTACGTCTATGATTATGCAGGGAAATTATTCACAAAGGAACTACCATCATCTTGCTGGTCACCAAATGGTATTTTTTTGGTAATTGCAAGCAAAGATATAATCATTTTCATATGGGGCAAGACTGAGAATGCCTTTATATGTGTGTGCAAATATAAGGTAATATATAGGTAAATTCATTATCACAGTTATAGTTATTTGTTAAGATTATTGTCATGCCAGCTTTTTAGTAAGTTATTGTTCATACATGCTTTTGCAATTTTGCAAGTATGTTTCCAGTCACGAAATGGGTTGCAACAAATGTTATGTTGTGCATATTTGGAAGCATTTTTATCCATTGACTTGTTTTTTCTACCTACCTCTTGTAAGTCGTTTTAGGTAATGAAAAAACTTAAGTTATTTATTTTCCTTAAATTATGTAATTTTAACAACCCTTTTTATTTTAGTTGCCAAGATGTTTCAAAATTATGAGAGATGTGTATTTGTTTTATGTTATTGTTCTTGGGTAAAAAAGAGCATGTATCTTGGATAAAAAATAAGCATGTATCTTGGATAAAAAATTAGATTGTCCTAGTATACATCTGAAATTGATTTATTTTATACTAGTACCTTGTATATAATGTAAAATTTGTGCACTTTTGATTAAGCTTTTTTCAATGCATTCAATTTGATTTAATTCATGTCCTAACTCCAACAAATAACTAATATTGCAGGTAACAGGATGTTAAGTTTGAAGATAGAAGAGAAAAGGAGGGGAGCTCAAGATCTCAATTTCTTAATTGAAAAATGAGTGTTAAAAATAGATTTGTAGCTACAATTGTAATTCTTCTTTATAAATTTTGAATATTAAATTTTAATTTTATTTGTAATTTTTACAATAGGATTAAGACACAGTTTTATTTTAACAATACTATTTGATTTATTTTCAATGAGTTTGATCTGGTACACAATTGTGTGAAAGCCATTAAAAATTATTAAAACCATTGTATGTGTTACTTTATAAAATTATTTTCTTCTAACAATATCTTGGTCATTACAAAAACTGGTGTGAGCATAGCTGAAACACAATACCCAAAAAATAAAAAACCGTTGTCTAAAGTATTGTTTTCTTAATAAAAACCATTGTTTAACTAGATGAAATTTATACATAAACTGTTGTAGGAGTAAATTCACATAACACTATTTTTAACTATTGTGCCTCTAAATTGTTACAACGGCTAAAAAACAGTTGTTTGTGGAATATTAGAAAGGGTCATATGCGTTGTGTGAATAAAATAAGACAAAGGTTTTATATTCAGTTGTGTGATGTATTTGTTACAATGGTGCGTAACCATTGTATGAGTGCCAAACACACCGCCCCCGGATAGACAACGAAAAATTCATCTTTTAGACAACGGTGGAAAACCATTGTGTGATTCAATATTTCTTGTAGTGTTGTAATAGACCTCGGAGTATCGACACAAGTTGCCCAATCAGAGTCAGAAAAGGCATGTAAATTCAAAGAATCAGCATATTGTAAAAAATTCCATGACCTACGGTGCAAGCAACATAACAAATTATGTGATCAAAAAGCATCAAAATATGGAACACGAGGTACTTCCATATACTGGCTGGCTTAGTGTCTGTACAACATATGATAAATTCGAAAGAGTGTGAGTGAAGTGCGAGTGTGAGTGAAGTTTAGCTTGCCCACTAGTTATCCGTAGAAATCTGGTCAAGAATAAGTGGGGAGCTTCAAGTGAAGAGGAAAAGGAGTGACTGCAGGTTCCAATGAAATCTTTGCTTTGGTCGGGATACGGTACTGGTCCTTGATGCAGTGCATGCTCGATCACATGGACTAGGCAAAATTGGTGTCTATTTTCAGTTAGCAGCTGAAGGACTGCTCATTGTCCATAAAACATGTGAGAGTATTATTAAACCCTATATAGTAGGGTAAAAGGCTAAAAGCATTGTTTATAATTTTTTTTTTAATTTGATCCGTCATTTGGGGCATGGAAAACGGGTGTATTATAGGTCGCTTTTGGGACATAGTTGACCTGCATCTCATTAGAATAATATGTTATTTTTCTAAATAAAAATATAATATTTGTTTTTATTGAGAATTAAAAAAATATATATAGAACTATACTTTTTATTCATCTTATAATGCGTGTTGGACATTCTCTTATAAACGATAACAAATAAAAGGAATAGGAGGAGTATTAAATTAAAAATGTACCGTACATGATATGTCTAGCCCGTCTCTTTCTAGTTGATCCGCTTCAATATTTACTCATCTGTCCAATTGAATTATATACATTACTTTTTGGCACGCTTTTCAATGATTCTTTAAAGCATAATTCTACAATATTTTAAAAATAAAAAAATTCTGAATAAAATTTCATATTTAAACTTTTATTCAAAAAAAAAATAAATTTAAAAAAAACATTATCAAACTATAATTTATAAAAGTCTCAAAATACGTGCAAATAATAAACGTAGTAAGTTTCCAGGCATATGGTTAAGTAATAGACCTGGCCAAAGTAAAAATTTTAATTCATGGATTGTGCGCAATTTGTGCCTGATGTTGGGCAATAGTTTCGCAACCAATTTTGTATGGCTTCAAACGCTCCTCGTGAGTCTGAGAAAACGACTGTTTTCTTGTTCAATAGTCCTTGTGCTTGAACAATTTTAAGGACGTGTAAAATAGCCTCTCTTTCTGCTGATTCGCTCGTAGAAACGTCCATAGGGCTAGAGAAAATGTAGACCAAATGCCTTGTAGAAATGCTATTGTTTGCTTTTATGTTACCACCAATTCCCCTTCTTAGTTGCTTTGTTGCTGTGAGTCCTCGTGCACCATCGACCACACACACCAATTCATGGGCTTCCATCTTGAATTTCCATAACTCTTTCAATATTCTGTGATTGTATAAGGCCACCGCCCCTCAGGCGTTTACTTTCCACAGTGGATCGCTTCCAAAGTGTATGATTCCAGTAGTATTTTCCCATTTTTCAATTCTGGTTAATTTCAGAAATTCCACTGCTTCCCTGGATTGCTTTTTTCCTTCAAACATCATTTCTTTGTGTGTAAGCCATATGGTCTAGAAAGCAGCTACAACTGTCAATTCTCATGTGCTGCAGATGATCACTCATCGCACAAAATGTAAAATTTCAAAAAGGAGTGGAACATTAGATTATTGAAGTGTTAAGTAATTCCCCACCATTTGACAACAAATGCCCATGCCCAAGAGGCTACTACACAATTCCAGAAGATATGGTTGATCAACTTGATTTCTGCACCATACACGGCTCATTGAGATGCTTGAAATTTATTAATTTAGCATCTGTCGTGTTTGGATCACATTCCATAGTAACTTCCATGCAAAAAATTTATCTTCGGTGAAACTTTTAGACTCCAAAATTTTCTCCATTCAGTCGAGCTTCTTGTTTAATTGGGATTGTCCCACACATACAAGTTTCCAAACATTTTTGATGTGAACATGCCTTTTGCTGGTTTCCAGATTAATTCTTCTTCTCCATCAGAAAAAGTTAACGAGGTTATAATGTTGTTTAGTAACATTATCTGCCATTCATCTCTGCCAATGAGTGCTCTACTTTATAGTTTTCTATCACCAATCCTTTGTGAGGTCCATTTTTCCACAAACTCAGACACCGTGATGTGTTTGTAGAGAAGTAACCTGTAAAGTCTAGGAATTTGAGTCATGACTGGCCCATCAGCATGCCAATGATCCTCCCAGAAATACATCTTTTTCCATTCCTTATTTTCCAAAAGAAGGTGTTGTGGAGTAATTCCTTTAGTGACAAGAAGTTAATTACAAGCTTAGACCCATTTCTATGCAAGTTAGCTCTGCCCATATCGTAGTGCGAACAGCGTCCATATTGTTGAGTCGGAATTTTATTCCAAAGTGAACCGTTCACCGTAGCATCTCCCCCACCATTTAGCTAGTAAAGCAAAATTCATATCCTTTTTTATAAACCCAAGTCACCCATCTCTTTAGCTTTGTATACTGTTTCCCAATTTACCAGGTGTAACTTTTTAGTCTGTGAGGTAGAGTGCCCCATAGGAAGTTTCGCTTAGCCTTTTCAAGCTTAATTAAGGTTACAGATGGTATTCCGAACATGTTGAACAAGAATAGAGGCATGCTATCTATGGTCGATTTCAAAAGTATCAATCTTCCCGCCATTGACATATTGTATGTGCTCCATGATTGTAGTTTATTTGTTACCTTTTTTAGAAGAGGATTCCAAAATTTGTCAGTCGTGGTGATTGGCCTATAATTGCTCCTAAGTATCTAAACGAGCATTTTTCCACCTGACATCCTAAAATGCCCGCCCATTAGGAGAGTTGCATATTATTATCAGTAAAACCAATTATCATACTTTTTTGGTAGTTGATATTTAGTCCTAAAATAAGCTCAAAATAATGCTGGATCCGTTTCATCCCTATAATGGACGTGGTGTCATTTTTGATGAAAAGAATCACTTCATCCGCGAATTTTAGATGCGTGAGTTCTTCAGTACAATTTGACAAAAAAATACCTTGAGTCATATTTTCCTTCTGTGACGATTTTATCATTCTCTCCATTACATCTCCCACTGCGTTGAAGAGCAATGGGGAGAGAGGATCTCCTTGTTTAAAGCCTCTTATTATGCCTATATTTTGACATGACACGATGTGTAAAGACATGACGGCAGTAGATGTATGCAGGACAACTTGACAGGAATCAAGGCTTGACTATCTGGGTAGTCAACTAACGAAATCAGAGGGGAAAGACTAAGTCATCAATCGTCCGGATTTGTAGCATTATTCAGATAAACAACCCTACCCAAGTCAATAACCGAAAGAGAAGAGGGAGCGAAAAGAAAGGAGTAGTTGGAGAAAAAGGAGGAAGGAAGGAGGATAAGAAGAGAAGTAAGAACAGGATCATGGGCATCGTGGAACAAAAAAACAAACACACACCAACTTGAGAGAAAACTCAGAGAGAAGAACATCAACAAACACACTACTCAAACACTTATGTCGAGGCTAGCATTTCATGTAAATTGTATTCAAATAGCCTAAAGATATAGCTCTTGTATCAACAAACATCATACTAGTGAAACTTTACTTTGGTTGGGTACACATTCCCACCCGCGGTTTTTTCCCTCTTCACGGGTTTTCTGCGTCAATAATTTCCCGTCTCATTTATGTTTATTTACATCAATAATTCATCAACGCTCGTATTAGATTACATCATAAGTATAATCAAACTTAGCATTTAACCCACTTAATTCGGTAAAAACAATTGGCGCCATCTGTGGGAAACTTGCTAAGAATTTGATTAAAACACTACAATGGAAAGCGACAAAGAACAAGTCACGAACCAAGAAGGAGAAGCTGAGAATATCAAAGAGATGGCTGCGACATTGAAACAACTGCAACAAAAATTGGAGAAGGTATGTTCTGAGAACGAGACATTGAAGAAGGAATTGACAACAGCCAAGTCTAAAACCAAGACCACGACGAATAAAACCATTCCAAGTGTGGTTAGACGTCTGGACATGGATGAAGCGGAAGACCACGACCATAATGGAGGACCAACAAATGGAACATACGGTGTTATTGACGTAGAAGATATAGAAGATATACCAAATGACGAAGATGACATGGAAAGGAGACGCGACGAGCAACGATATGACGATCACGATGATCGACAAAGAGAAACTGACAAGAAGAGGTCGCGTCACAGAAGTACAAGATCTAAGAGTTAGGTCACAGAAGAATTTAGAAGGGAACTAAAGACATAAGGGATTTGATCGAAAGGATACCGGGCGTTTCAAAACCATTGGAAAGGGCGACCCCAACATGATACGCTGACTCTCCCTTTCATGACAACATCGCCTTGGTAGAAATACCAAAATGTTTCACGGTACCACAAATGAAACGGTATGATGGAACCAGCGATCCCCTGGAGCATATTGCATAGTACAAACAACGAATTTTCACAGTACCAATTACACGTGATCTGAAGGAAGCATGCATGTGTAAAGGTTTTAGTTCAACTCTATCCGGCCCAGCTTTGCAATGGTTTGTGAATCTTCCACAAGGAAGCGTCAAGACGTTCGCTGATCTGATAGACGTATTCAATCTGCAATTCGCAAGTAGCAGGGTGTTCGAAAAAACCACCAGTGATTTATACAAGATTAATTTACAAAGTAGAGAGCCCTTACGTGACTACCTGACGAGATTCAACAGAGAGATTCAACAGAAAGAAGGTAACCATCACCAATTGTGACGTCCCTACGACTATCGAAGCATTCAGACGAGGATTAGAACGAGAATCCCCACTCTACGAAGAATTGACAAAGTACCCATGTCGAACAGTGGACGATGTGCAAGCCAAAGCAATGGCACAGGTGAGATTGGAAGAAGACAGAATGGAGGAAGATGAGAAGTACTACAAGACGTCAAGGAAAATTACGACACCAAGGTCCAGAGAATACAAGCCCTACACTAGACCTAACAGAGATGAAGTACATGTTAACTCGACATGAGAGTCTAACGAATGGAAGAGGGAGGAACGCGATGACTGGAGGAAGGATCCCAATCTGCCACCAACTTACGATATTTATGGCTTCACGATAACGCCTTCAGCCATGATAAAGGAATTCACCAAATTGGGAGGTATCGTAAAGTGGCCAGTAAAGAGCAATAAACCTAAAGCAAACCCGGATTCTAAATTGTGGTGCGACTATCACGGAGACTACGGACACAAGGCTTATGACTGTGTGGCCATACGAAAAGAACTACAACTTCTAACCAGGAAAGGATATCACACGGAATTCATGACGTCAAAGAAAACATCTTATGTAGGGAAGGACGTGTCACCAAGAAAAAACAACGTGGCACCATTAAGACAGCCACCACCTCCACCACATCACAAGGTGATCAACTTCATCTCAGGAGGGTAAGAAATATGCGGAGCAACATATTCACAGGCTAAGAGGGCATCTTGAGAAACAGACATACGAGTCACACAAGTGGGGGTAAATAATGACAATCTACCATCCTTAATGTTTGACGAATCAAACAAGAAAGATAAACGGGAACCACAACAAGAAGGACTAGTTATCTCACTACCCGTAGGAAATTGCTTAATCAAAAGAATATTGGTGGACAATGGAAGTGCTGCCAACATTATGATGCTTAGCACGTTGACGTAAATGGGGTTGGCAGAAAGCGATATGATCAAGAAGTCAACAACATTGGTGGAGTTTAGTGGTGAGACAAAACGCACATTGGGAGAAATCACGTTGCCAGCATATGCCCAAGGGGTCAATCTCCTGGAAAAGTTTTGCATAATTGATATGGATTCGAGTTACAACATAATAATGGGAAGACCATGGATACATAGCCTGAAGGCGGTACCATCAATTAAAATTTCCAACACCATGGGGAACTCAGGAAATAAGAGGGGACCAAAATATGGCTCGGGACTATTACATGACATGTCTGAAACCAACTGTCCAACGTCGTGGAAGTGAAACGCCTGTAGCTAAAGTAACAGGACCGGAACGATTAGCTGAAGTAGACCTGAAGACCGGAGACAAGAAGTTATTGATGGGTGAAGACCTCTCTCCAACGATCAAAGCCAATTTAGTAAATTTCTTAGCCACAAGACTGGGCGCTTTTGCATGGGAACACGGTGACATAACGGGAATTGACCCAAATGTCATTACACACAAGCTAAACGTGGATCCTAGCTACACACCCGTCCAACAAAAATGAAGGAAGTTTACGGCTGAGAGAAACAGGATAATAAATGACGAGGTGGAAAGACTCATCAAGGCTGGCATGATTAAACAAGTTGATTACCCGGAGTGGCTAGCAAATGTCGTCATCGTGCAGAAAAAGAATGGGAAATGGAGAGTTTGTGTTGATTACACTAATTTGAACAAGACTTGTCCCAAAGACCCCTATCCATTGCCTCACATCGATACCATGGTAGATTTGACGACTGGTCACGAACTACTCACATTCCTGGACGCGTCAAGTGGCTTTAATCAAATCCAAATGGATCCTTCCGACTACGAGAAAACTGCGTTTTTGACAGACAAGGGGATATACTGCTATTTAGCCATGCCGTTCGGATTAAAAAATGTCGGAGCTACATTTCAAAGGCTTATCAACAGAATGTTTAAAGATCAAATTGGACAAACGATGGAAGTGTACATTGATGACATGGTCGTCAAGTCTGTTAATGCAGAAGATCATGTCCGAGATCTTCAAGAAGTATTCGACATACTACGGTCGTATAACATGAAGCTGAACCCGTCTAAATGTAACTTTGTTGTGTCGTCAGGAAAGTTCCTCGGACACATGGTGACAAGAAGAGGAATCGAAGCAAGTCCAGAACAAATTAAAGCGATCTTTGAATTGAAGAGTCCATCGAATGTCAAAGACATACATAAATTAACAGGACGAGTTGCAGCTTTGAACAGGTTCATTTCACGATCGTCAGACAGGTGCAAGCTTTTTTATGACGTATTGAGAAAGAACAAAGGGTTACTATGGTCTGAAAAATATGAGACTGCTTTGAGTGACTTGAAGAGATACCTTACTACACCACCACTTCTGTCTAAGCCCACTTGAGGAGAAGACTTGTACGTGTATCTGTCTATAACTGATCATGCAGTAAGTGGCGTTCTTGTTAAAGAAAGTGAAGGTGTCCAGTCGCCTGTGTATTATGTCAGCAAAAGCCTAGTAGATGCGGAAACAAGGTACACATCTCTTGAAAAATTAGTACTTGCATTAGCTATGACTTCAATTAAGTTAAGGCATTATTTTGAGTCACATAAGATACACGTCATGACGAACTTCCCTTTGAGGAACGTCTTGAGCAAACCTGACTTAACAGGGAGAATGGCAAAGTGGGCAATACGACTAAGTACTTATGACATCACGTATGACACGAGGAATTCCATAAAGTCACAAGTTTTAGCTGATTTTGTGGATGATTTCAGTCCAAGCCAAATGACGGATGCTGAAAAAGAGTTTCAGCAAGTTTTTTCACGGGTAGACATGAAGCCTTGGACGTTGTATACAGATGGTGCATTTAATGTCAATAGAACAGGATTGGGGCTTGCCCTCAAATCGCCACAGGGGGATATTATAGCCCAATCAGTATGTTGTGACTTCAAAGCCACGAATAATGAGGCTGAGTATAAGGCATTAATCATGGGACTCGTAGTCGCTAAAAAATGAAGATAAAAAACATTAACGTTAAGTGTGATTCGTTACTTATTGTCAATCATGTCAAGGGCTCCTATAAAGCCAAAGACCCTAAAATGGTGGCTTACCTCGACATCACGAAAAGACTGACCAACTGTTTCGACAACTTCGGCAAAGAACAAGTTCGAAGGGAGAATAATGTGCAAGCTGACACGTTGGCTGGATTGGGAGATGTGCTAAAAATATGGATCTCAACAATATTCCAGTAGTCCACATCGTAAAGCCCGCTATGGAAAGACTAGCCCTTAGGGCAGAAACAATGACTCTTGGTCAGTGTAACGTTGACACCAGTGAAGATGCAGACAACTGGATAAAAGAATTCAAAGACTACTTACAATTTGGAGCAGTGCCAGCTAATAACAATGAAACAAGGGTTCTCAGGATGAAGGCGTCAAGATTCACGATTATAGATGGAGAGTTATTCAAAAATTCTTCCACGGGGCTGTTACAAAGATGTCTGCGAAAATATGAAGCAGACTTAGTGCTAAGGGATGCACATGAAGGTGAATGTGGGAATCATACTAATGGAAGAAATCTGTCTCTAAAAATCTTACGCTTGGGATACTATTGGACAACACTAAGACAGGATGCCCTAGACTATGCAAAAAAGTGTAACGTCTGTCAACGGCACACACCTGTCATACATCAACCATCTGAGCAGCTTCACACGTCCATTCCGTCTTGGCCTTTCATGAAATGGGGAATGGACATTGTGGGAAAAATGCCACCAGCACCAGGACAAAAAGTGTTTATGTTAGCTATAACTGATTACTTCTCAAAATGGATTGAGGCGAAGGCATTCAAGCAAGTGAAGTCAAAGGAAGTGATTTCATTCATTAAAAGAAATATTCTCTGCAAGTTTGGCATACCATCCGAAATCATTTGTGACAATGGATCACAATTCATCAGTGACAAGACAGAAGCATTTTGCAAATGTTGGAACATTGGTTTGATTAAGTCAACGCCAAGATACCCCCAAGCCAATGGACAAGCCGAGTCAAGCAACAAGATTATAATCAACAACTTAAAAAGACAGGTGATGACTTGCAAAGGAAAGTGGGCTGAAAAATTACCTTGGGTATTATGGTCAGATAGAACAACTCCAAAAATGTCTACAGGATAGACACCTTACAGTCTAGTCTATGGTACCGAAGCTGTGCTACCAACAGAGATCATGGTACCAACGGCAAGATATGGACTCTTGACAAATGACGTGAAAAATGCAGAATTGTCACATGACAAGGACACATTAGATGAGCCGAGAGAAATGTCAAAGATCAGAGTAGCTGCTTATCAACAAAGAATAGCCAATGTCTACAACAAACATGTTCACATAAGGATTTTCCATGTTGGCGACATGGTGTTGAGGAAGACATTCCAGAACACGGTGGACGTAACGGCAGGGAAGTTTGCTGACACTTGGGAAGGGTCTTACCTTATAGACGCTGTCATAGGACGCGGAGCATACCAGACTGTCCACTATGGATGGAACGCAAGTACTAAGAGCCTGAAACGCTTTACACCTAAAACTTTATCATGTGTAAAGTTTTCTATCTCATCTTTTTGATTTTTTGATTTTAGAAGTTATTGATCAATAAGTCGATTAGGACATAGTTAGTTTTTGTTAGTCATTTGTGTTTGGCATGACATTATGTGCTACTTGTTATCATGTGATTTTGGTAAATCATTTATGCGAGATCAATTTATGATTCAATTCATTGAGAATTACCTTTCTATGCAATATCATTTTGTCTTCAAATTACGGTATACTTGGATGAAATGTTTAAGATTATGCTTATAGGCCGTATTTATGTTTACATTCCAATTTTATAAAATTTCACGAACATCACTCTACAATTATATAGAATAAAAACTCTCGAAGGGCTGATCACCCAATTACAATTTTTGCTAATTTGCAAGTGTCATACGCACTTGACGAATTCAGTTGACAATAAAAGCGCTATGATGTTTGTTATGAAAATTACAATATTTACATATCCACATGACATTCTACGAATTTATAAAAAATGACATGGTGAGTTTCAAGAGGGAATGAGGCCTTTTAACCACCCTACGAGTGCATGCACCAACGTATGTTAACGAAATGACGTACTAACAGTTTTTATCAATAAAAATATACATTTTTACAATATGACATGACACCATACGCTAACATTTGCAATTACGTGAAAGACAACGAACGATGACAAACTAAAACAACAAATTAGGATAAGTGTCTCTCCTAAAAGACTATGCGTCGGAATTCTATGAGACAAACATGTATTGAAGATATAAACATGCGGTCTCGATTACAATATTCAATCAAAATTAAATGATCTAATCATACGAGAAGATTGGAAACTCAATGAAATGAAAATTCAGAATGTTAACGATTCAAAAGATGCAAAAGTCACAATTAACGTTCGACGAAACAAAACAAAATTCCCCGTCTAAAAGAGGAAACAGGAATCCAACGTAGCAACTTAAAAAACCAGAGTACGAAGTAAAAATTCATTAAAACAAAGCAATAATATCAAATTACTCCTCTTCAGGACTGTCATCCTTAGGGGACTTCATTTCAGTGTCTTCATTTGGAGTCTCGAACTCGTCTAGAGGGAAGGCGTCATCAGGAAAGACCTTATTGTAAATCTTGACAGTCTCCAGTACGTTCCAGGACTTCCACTCGCCTCGATGATACTTCAGCATAGTGTCCACCCTAGTACGCATGATCTGCTGGTAGACAACCTTCTCAGCTTTGGAGCGCATGACGTTTTCAAGAGACTGCACTTTAGTCGTGAATTTATCGAACTCTTTCTATAAATCATTCAAGCTAGTCAACCTCTCCCTTGCCAACCTTGCAGCAGTTTCTAGCTTCTTACGACACCCCTTATGCTCCGCCTCGAGCTCCTTTGCTGACAACATCTTGTGATTGTAAATTTCACGAGCAACAAGAATGTTCTGAAGAGCCTGCGATACATTTAATAAAGAAATTTAGACACAGAGAAAAATAATTAGAGACGATAAGAAGATGTGACAAGGATAGCTTACATGAAAGGAGTATCCATCAGCGTTGTCTAATATGTCTTCCAATCCCTTTACGGAGAGACCATCATAAGATTGGGGGAGCACCATGTCACCAAGAAGGTGGGAAAACGAGGCGGGATCGAAGCTAATAGCATAACATTGGGTCAACAAAGGTGTGGGAACGTCTGAGCTAATGGTCATTACAGAAGGGTTGTCCCTCACCTTTTTAGCTGTAGGGCTAATAGGAGGGGTTAATAAGGGGCTAGAGAACATAGGGGCTTTAGAAGAACCAGCCTCAGTAGACTTCTCTTCACGACATCTCTTGTTAAACAAATCTTTACCGGATATTAACAAAGATTTGATAATGGGGGGCTTAAACTCTACAATTAGAAAGCAAGGCTCAATCCAAGATAAACAGTAAATCCAAATCCAAAAAGCTAGAAGCAAATATGACATAAAAGAGAAGACACGACGCATACCTTTGGCATATATGCGTCCTGAACTCATCTCAATGGTATGGTCACTATTGGGGCTTTCTAAGGTCTCAGAAGACAAACTCTGTATCGAGTGCGCCAACTTGATGGCAGAGGACACAACCAACTTCCCTATGGTCCTCTGAGCAACAGACTTAGACCCAGCCTTCTTAGAAGCACCCGCCTCGCTTTTCAGTTGAATCTTCTTCATGTTGACAATAAAATCATCTACATTCACTCTACCAGCATTGCGAATGGGGCGACCAAGACAATTGGGCCAGAGTCTTTCAGAAACGGGCAGAGCCCGGATTTTGGTCACAAAAGCTTTTTTCGCCTCATCACTTTCGTCAAACTCGAAATTTCAATCTACATGCAAATGATTGAGAAAAAAATAAAGAAGCCGTGGTGTATACAACTACAAACAGGAACATATGAACAAAATATGAGAATAAGAAACACTACAACAATATCGGAATTACTAGACTGTAAGGACGGATAAATGAAGAATCAACATTAATATAAATTGTAAAAAGGAAAGGCAGACAAGTATAGGAAAATTACCCGTGTTGTTCCAATGTTCAAGCAGATAATCAGAATCTTCTCCTAACGACTTCTTCTCAGCAAATACATAATCCTTTTTCCAGTTTCGGTCATTGACCGTCTCATTGTTCAATATCAAGGGGTCCTCAGTGTCCTTATTGGTGAAACCTACTCTGCAGTTGTGGAATTTCTTAAGACTGTAAGAATGTTTCACCACTTTGACGCTAATGTTCAACTTGTGCTTATCTTCAATGGCGTCCAGACAGGCCAACGTCCTCCATGCAAAGGGCATCAGCTGTCCGGGAGACACGTTAAGTGCCTTCAGCACTCCAGCAACAAACTTTGAAAAGGGGAAAGTTAAACTAATATCAAAGGGATAGAAATAAAAACAGACCCAACCCTTTCTATAGGAATCGGCCCGGATGGAAGAGTCTGGAACTATGAGATTGACGTCGGAGTGAAAAAGCAGTTTCAATTCTTCAAATCGTTCAGACTTGATAAGACTCGGTTGACTATCACGAGAATCCAAAAGGTTAGTCATGACCCATTCAGGGCTCTCGGACGACGGGCGAGGAGATTCATGGTGACTCTCTAAGCTGCGAACACTCTTTTTGGCCATGGGAAAAAGAAGGGTTTTGAGTTGGTTTTTTCTACAAGATTTGGGGAAAAGGTGAATGAACAATGAAGGAGTAAGTGTGTATATAGAGACACGAAAATTAATTGATAAACATCGGGAAGAGTTTTATGGAGAGATAAAAGGACAATGCGTGCATATCAATAGGAATCTAAACGAAGATCTAGGAGATGAATGACTACTCAATTACTTTAACGCTTGGAAAGTAAAACACAGCATCAGGTGCATGAATTTTGTTAATTAAATAAATTAACAAAATCCGGGGCTATTTTTATGCCTATATTTTGACATGACACGATGTGTAAAGACATGACGGCGGTATATGTATGCAGGACAACTTGACAGGAATCAAGGCTTGACGTCCTGGATAGTCAACTAACGAAATCAGAAGGGAAAGACTAAGTCATCAAGCGTCCGGATTTGTAGCATTATTCAGATAAACATCCCTACCCAAGTCAATAACCAAAAGAGAAGAAGGAGCGAAAAGAGAGGAGTAGTTGGAGAAAAAGGAGGAAGGAAGGAGGATAAGAAGAGAAGTAAGAACAGGATCATGGGCATCGTGGAACAAAAAAACAAACACACACGAACTTGAGAGAAAACTCGGAGAGAAGAACATCAACAAACACACTACTCAAACACTTATGTCGAGGCTAGCATTTCATGTAAATTGTATTCAGATAGCCTAAAGATATAGCTCTTGTATCAACAAACATCATACTAGTGAAACTTTACTTTGGTTGGGTACACATTCTCACCCGCGGTTTTTTCCCTCTTCACAGGTTTTCCGCGTCAACAATTTCCCGTCTCATTTACGTTTATTTACTTCAATAATTCATCAAGGCTCGTATTAGATTAAGGCTCGTATTAGATTACATCATAAGTATAATCAAACTTAGCATTTAACCCACTTAATTCGGTAAAATCACCTCTCATATGAGAAAATTCTGGAGTTGAAGTGCCATGGACTAACACTATGGACTAACACTGAAATCCTCGAGGATTCAAACAAGGTTTTTATCCAATTCAACCATCGAGCACTAAATTTCATTCGTTGTAGCACTTCATATAGGAATTTTCAATCTACGGAATCAAAGGCTTCGGAGAAGTCTAATTTCATAATGGTGCCTTGACTCATTTTTGCTTTGAGTGCAGCATGAACCTCTACCGTCTGACATCTGTCTTGAGCATATGAATACACTTTAGTTTGATGAAAAAAAGGTGATTCATGACCGTGCTCAGTCATATTGCCATGACCTTTTTTTGGAGTTTCAGAGAGGCGTTCATTAAAGAAATGCGCATGGAATCCGAAGGAGTGGAAATTTCCTCAATTTTGGGGTTAGTGCTGTGATTGATGAGTTGATACCTTGAGGAATATGATGCTTATAAATGTTATCCATGAAGTCTTTCCGAATGTTTTTCCAAATTACCTTGAGAACCTCAGCGTTCATGCCATCTGATCCGGGCGGTTTCGTGTAGTCCGTTGCATACAAGGCCTCTTCTATTTCGATCATTGAGAAATCTTAAATCAAAGAGTCCATCACTATATTCACTTCTGCTAAATTCGGCAGCAGTCCCTAGCCTATATCAAAGATCCATGTTTTCTATTTCTTTCTCGGGAAGGTGGCAAAGTGGTCGAATATCAAAGCCTTAATTAATATCATAAGGTTGTGAGGTCCATCCTGTCGGTGTTTGAAGTCCAAGAATGGCATTCACTCTTCTTCTTCTACTAATAGCTTTGTGGAAAAAAATGAGTGCTTTTCTCCCTTTTTAATTGTCAATTGACCTTAGCAGTTTGACACATCATACTTGCCTTTACACTGTATAGGTTATTTATATCATTTATGATTTGTATTCTAGTCGCGTTGGGCTTAACATTGCTGTTATATCTTCCTGTAGTTTTTCTAATTGTGCAATCCTGAGATTAATATTGTCGAAATGTTTTTTGTTCCAATCCTGGGCAACAATACTCAGAGTTTTAAATCTTAGGTGTAGGTTAACTTCTTAAAAAATTTCTCATGCCTGACCAGTTGTTAAAGGAGACTGTCATGTTACAACCGGTGATTAAAAAATTTGAAAGGTCTGGGACCCAGGTTGCTTTCAAGTTTTTTAGAGCTAGAGATTTATGGGCGGTCTCTTACTCAATGGAACTCTATACTGGTCAGCCTTATCAATGAAATTTTATAAGCAATTCGAGTCTAGATCCTTGAAGTCATATGGGTCATTTGTGATTTCTTAAAATATATATATATATATATATATATGATTTAAAGTGGAAAAGGGTCAAGCAAGTGATATGAGTACAGTAACTTAAAAGTTATCTTGGTGTTTAGATAATTGTATGTATAAGTCACTTATTGTTGATAATGTTTTGATAAACCATAACTTATAAGTTATAATTTTTATAAATAAGATTATAATATAAATTACAAATTTTATGAATTAATAATTTTGATACATAAATATGAAAATAAAGAGAAAATTTAAAATAAGGATAATGACTGAGATACAACTAAATAATATACAATATTTATCGTGATGGAAATAAAATTATAATGTTCATCCGGGCTAAAACAATTAATCTACATATAATTAGATTTATTTAGCTTAGTTAGTATAATATTGGTCTTGGGTTAAAACAAAATAACACCCCAATTTCATATCTGATAAGATTTGGAATTTTCGTTCACTGTCAATAAATCATGATATTTTGGGCACATGTGATGGGTTATTTTTTACCCAACTTAGCTGCATTTGGACTAATAGGCTTCGGTTTATTTTGTAATCTGGATTTGACTCGATTTTTGTAAAACACTCGAGATTTAACCTGAATTGTCATATTTACTATTCACTCAAGTTAAAAAAATTATACAATTGGAATGAGCTGAAACAAAATTGAAATAAAAAAATAACCGACCATTATTTAAAAAATTTAAATGAGTAAATTTCATATCTTTAAAATTTTATCAAATTAAATTTAGAAAAATTATATAATATGAAAAATATATCGTACATAACATAACTTTTAAGCCCGTACAAATTTAAAAATAGGAAATTAAAAAAAAAACAAAAACAATCGGACTGTCATCGAAAATGAAGAATGAAGACTTGAAAGTTAAGATTTCTAACTTTTCATTTACAACTCAAAAATGGTGTTTTGTTACCCATTTCTTACTTTGCCAAACAAATAAGGGAATAGATAAACGCTCTTAAAGCGCAAATGAGTCTTCAAATTGATTAGCCAAACATGCAAATAATTTTTCGTTTCATTTTGTGACAAGATCTAGTTGAAATCTCCCACTAAGATCGTAGGTGTATATGAGATTGTGGTTAGAAATACACAGAGTTCACTCCACATCAACCTTTTATCCTTTAATCTTTTTGTAGAATACATATTAATGCAAACGAATTCGTGTTTTAAATCCAATGAATTTGTCCCTTTCTCAGCCAATTTTTTTAGATATTGCTTGAGGTTATATGTACCTCGTCTATACTCATACTGTAAATAATCCTCGTGAGGGACTAGTCGCTGGTGTTTCTATCCGATTAGTGTTGTGTCTCATCCCAAGTCTATTAGATCAGGTGCAATGCAGGCCTAAGTGGGTGAGTTGGCGGAGAGAGAGAAGGAGTCAAGCTTTGCATCTGCGTTGGGGCGCTTCATACTCTACTTCGTTATTAGTGAGTGGAAAATCAAACAGTATATCCTGACATATCTCGAACCCTTCGGGGCTGGAAAGTATTAAACTGGCTCCGCACTTCTTTTCGGCGACCGAACCATCCATAAAAAGCTTCCATTTACCCGGGGTCCGAAAGAGCTGTTCTTCCGGCATAAGATCCTGCGGCCTGAAAAACGTGCACTCAACCATGAAATCGGCCAAGGCTTGGGCTTTAATTGCCGTTTGAGGGACATATTCGAGGTCGAATTTTCCCGATTTGATGGACCAGACCACGACCCTTCCCGAACTTTCGGGCTTTGTCAGAACTTTCTTTAGAGGCTGGTCGGTGACTGTGACGGCCTCAACCCCGGGTTAGGAGTTGGCGTCACTAACAAAATGAAACTATAATTATAAGAAACTACTTACTTTATTTCAATATAAACAACTCTTCCACAAGACATTTTCCAGGTTCAAGTATAATTTAGGTTACACAGTTATTACAAACCATCTTATTAAAAACAACCTGCCATCTGTGACTATTATTCTACAGCAACTCACAGACCACACTTCCCCGACACAACCTATTCAGAGGAGCTCGACACAGGAGGAGTTGGAAACTGGCCCTTAGCAAAACAGCAACATCCCCTAAGCATCTGCAATGCGAAAATATACAAACGCATTTGCAAGAGTGAGCGATCAACCGCTCAGCAGTACCACTATCTGATTACTAACTAAAACGGTTTATAATAAACAATTGTAGGAACATAAATTTCAACTTGATAGTAGAAAACAAGTAAAACAAGTGTAAATAGATAAAAACTGATAAACTGTTGAAACTGGATCTTTAATAGGTAGCATGCTCTCTAAACATTTTATTAATAGTGCTGTGTAAATAGCAGGGTTAAATTTAGCATGCTACTTCCAAATCATTCGTCCCATCGCAGGACCTACAAAACTTATTCCTTTCTGGGAACCTCAAAATCGCTTGCTCAGATATAAAAGCATTGGATGATTCCTGGTGAGACAGATGATCAGGCTATTCTATGAAACTTGTTCCGGAACTCAGAGACTAGCTAGGTCTCTGTCACGCTGGGCTGGTGGTTATAACAGGGTGCGCAACCACTTCGCCTCTTACGCTAACTTCCAGGCCGTTACGGGCCTTCTGCGCACACTCATCCAATTATCTGATCATTTTTATCCAGTTTTTCCAATTCACTTACCTATCTCTCGTCAAAACAATTATAACACAGCACATTTTCCCAAAACATTTTTGTTTTATTCAAAACTTAGAGATAGGTATTTTCAGAAGTTACTTTTCCCCCAAAACACAAGTTAGTAATGCAATTTGAAACCCAGGGGATACGTAACTTAAATCAGTCTGTTCCACTATGAGAATAAAATAACATTATATTCATACATACTGAACCATAAAGATATGGTCAGGGGTACTTGCCTTAATACGCTTTAACACTAATTTCTGACTGGCTTTGCACTGAACGTGATGCTAAGGATTTCAACTGGAACCTACAGGAACCAAAATACCCTAAATTAGATGTCCGAATAAGCTTGACTATCCTCGCTAACAATCTACCCATACGTTAACAAACCCAACTCGTAACATTCTCAATATAATAATACATGTATCAATTAGGGTTCACGTCTTCAAAAGCTGGTTCAGTGTTCGTTTTCGTAATATAGGTATATTTGTCTTTTTACAAAATTAGGGTTATCGGTTTCGCAAAGTATTCCATCGCAACACATAATCAGGTTTTGTACAAAATTGTTACATATAATCGATCGACGTTCCGATAGCCATTGGGTACGGCCTCGTATTCCCGTAATATAATTTTTCCGGAAATCGAACAACACCTCCTTTGATTATCGGCTAACCCGTCGAACGTCCCGACGTCAAATCAATCTCAATCAATTCAAACCAACACAATACAATTCCCAACCACCGATTCCAGCCAACACTGTCAATTCTCAAATTCACAAATACCAATTATTCGTTATTATCTGCATTTTATGTCTTAACTCGTATTTTATAACTTTATTCGAAATTTTCATTTTAATTCGTATTTTGTATTTTAAATTGTAGGACTCAGAAATGATTCATCACCGTCCACCGTCGGCTCGCCGATGCTCATTACCGACGGCGGCAAAATCGCAGGTGCCCGGTAAATTCGGGTTTCCAATATCGATTTCACCGATATAACTTTCGAATAATTAAATAGTTAACATAACAATCATCAAAATTCTCATTCGAATTTATATATAAAAATGATTTGAATAAATCAAATTATTCAGTTGATAACACAGCAGTAACAGGAGTAACAAAACAGGACAGCCACGCATACGACCACGCGACGTCACCACCATCTCGCCGGAAATCGGCGAAAGGCAGCGACTGCGGTGGAATAAACACGGCCCTTGCACACAACACACATAAACAAAAAACACACACAGTCACAATCGCACAAACATGCACACAATCTGCAGGGAAAGGAAGTGGGCAATACAAGGAAGGGGAAAGAGAAAGCAAAGAAAGAGAAGAAGAAGAGAGGAGGACTAGAGAGAAACCGGAGGAGGTGAAGCGGCGGAACCGGAGGGCGACGGCCGGAAAACAGAGAGAAAAAAAAGAAAGAAAACGGAAGAGACGAGAGAGAGGAAGAGAAGAAAAGAGCGAGGGAAAGGAGAGATTGGGAGCGACAACGAGAGATTTTGCTGAGAGAGATTTGGGGGAGACACAAACTGGACAAGGAGAGAAAACGGGTTACACCCGACTAAAATCACCCCTGCCCCCCTTTTTTGTTGTTTTTTTTATAAACCCCGCAACAAACTATTTTCTGATCCGTACTTTTTGTTTAACGATATAACTCGCGGATAATCAAAACCCAAGCATTAATAAAATATTTTATAAAATATCACCAGTAATTAAAAGTTAATAAAAATAGAATTTTCAAAATTTAAAAAAAATAATTTTTAAAACACAATATATACTCGTTTTGAACGAATAATCGAAACAACACGCAAATGATATTTATCCCAAAAATTACCAAAATAATTCTAAAATTTTAAAAATATTCCAGACTTAATAAAATATGAATTTTAATTTTTTTTTGAAGAATTCTAGAATTAATTATTGATTATACAATTAAACGAAATCAGAAAATCATTTAAGGGTAAATAATCAATTAAATATTGATTTCTCAATTTTAAAAATTCCTAAAAATAATAAATAAAATTATGAAGCCATAAAAATGATTTTAGAGATAAACCAAGTATTTATGGAAATAAATCCTGAATATAACCACTTTTAACCATAAAACAACTAACACAACGCCACAACTAATTACACAAACGATCCTCGAACACCAAATATCACACATAATTAATAAAATATTAACAGAAATAATATTCAACTGACGATTCCCATACACATAACTTATTTAATTATTTAATAATTACACATTTAAATATTATAGAAATCTACGAGTCGTTATATCCTTCCCCCCTTAAAAAGATTCTGTCCTCAGAATCTGATCTAATTAAACAAATGAGGATGTTTGTCAAGCATATCTGACTCTAATTCCCAAGTGGACTCTTCCACTCGAGGATTTCGCCACAGTACTTTAACTATGGGAATAGACTTATTTCTAAGAACTCGCTCTTTATGATCTAGGATCTGGATCGGCCGTTCCTCGTAGGATAAATTTGGCTGAAGATCGATTGGTTCATATTCAATAACTTGATTTGAATCAGGGATATAACGCTTCAGCATGGACACATGGAATACATTGTGGATATGTTATAATTGCGGTGGCAATGCCAATTCATAGGCAACCTTACCAACTTTCCTCAATATTTCAAAAGGTCCGATATATCTAGGACTTAACTTGCCTTTCTGTCCAAATCTAACCAATCCTTTCCAGGGCGACACTTTTAGCAATACCAACGATCCTATTTCCATCTCCACATCTTTTCGATGAAGGTCTGCGTTCTTTTTCTATCTATCTTGAGCTGCTTCTAACCTTTTTTGAATCAATATAATTGCATCCTTAGTCTGTTGAACCAATTCAGGGCCTAATAATTTCTTTTCTCCTACTTCATCCCAATAGAGAGGGGACCTACACTTACGTCCATACAGGGCTTCGTAGGGCGACATTCCTATACTGACATGATAACTGTTATTATAAGAAAACTCAATCAGCGGCAAGTGCTCATCCCAATTTTCTTTAAAATCCAAAGCACAAACCCTTAAGATGTCTTCTATCGTCTGTATAGTTCTTTCACTTTGACCATCTGTTTGGGGATGGTAGGCGGTACTTATTTTCAATTTAGTCCCTAAACATTCCTGGAATTTCATCCAAAATCTGGAATTAAATCTTGGATCTCGATCCGATACGATTGAAACAGGAACTCCATGCTTGGTAACAATTTCATCCAAATATAATTTAACTAGCCTGTCCAAAGAATACGTTTCATTGATCGGCAGAAAATGTGCAAACTTGGTCAATCTATCAATAATTACCCAAATTGCATCATGGTTCGATTTCGTCTTTGGTAGTCCTACTACAAAATCCATCGCGATTTCTTCTCATTTCCACTGTGAAACATCCAACGGTTGTAACAATCCACTTGGTCTTTGATGTTCCGCCTTCACTGTCTGGCATACATGGCATTTGTTAACCCAACTTGCAATTTCCTTTTTCATTCCTGGCCACCAAAAGTGCATCTTCAAATCTTGATACATTTTAGTGCTTCCCGGGTGTATGGAAAACTTGGAATTATGAGCTTCCCGCAATATCTCATTCCTTAGTTCAGTTACATTGGGAATCCATATCCTCGAGAAAAACCTATACATACCCTTGCTATCCTTTTGTGTGCAGAGTTCTTCTCCAGTTAAACTATCTAACTCTCGATCCATCATTTTTTCCTGACACTTCTGGATCTTGTCCATCAATTCTGGCCAAAAAGTGATCTCATACAATTGTCCTTGATTTTTGTCTGTTACTCGAACCTCATTTTCCAGCTTCTCCAATTCTCTGGCGAGTTCCTCGAAAATTTTGATTGCATTCAATCTTTCATTCCTGCTTAGGGCATCTGCCACTATGTTGGCCTTGCCTGGGTGGTAATTAATAGAACAATCGTAATCCTTAATCAGTTCTAGACATCTCCATTGTCGCATGTTTAGATCCTTCTGAGTGAATATATACTTTAAACTTTTGTGATCTGTATAAATTTTGCATTTTTCTCCGTATAAGTAATGTCTCCACAGCTTCAACGCGAACACGATTGCTGCTAATTCCAAATCATGCACTGGATACTTTTGCTCATGAGGCTTTAACTGTCTGGAAGCATAGGCAATGACTTTATCATGTTGCATTAATACACAACCCAAACCTTTCAAGGAAGCGTCTCTATAGATCACGAAGTTTCCTGTCTCATCTGGCAATGCTAATACTGGAGCTGTTACTAACCTCTTTTTTAATTCTTGGAAGCTTTCCTCGCACTTCTCTGTCCAATTAAACTTCTCATTCTTCCGGGTCAACTTGGTCAACGGAGTTGCAATCTTGGCGAAATCCTTTAGGAATCTTCGATAATAACCTGCTAACCCAAGAAAGCTTCTGACTTCTGTTGGAGTCTTTGGTTGTTCCCACTTGGATACAGCCTCAATCTTTACGGGATCCACTTCAATGCCATCTTTTCCTACTACGTGACCTAAGAATTGAACTTCCTCCAACCAAAATTCGCACTTCGAAAACTTTGCGAACAACTGCTTCTCTCTTAGCCTTTGTAGAGAAATCTTCAAATGATTAGCATGATCTTCTCTAGTCTTCGAATAAATGAGGATGTCATCAATAAATACAATCACAAACTTATCCAAGTATTCTTTATACACCCGATTCATTAAATCCATGAAGGCAGCTGGTGCATTGGTCAATCCACACGACATTACTAAGAACTCATAATGTCCGTATCAGGTCCTGAATGCAGTCTTTGGTATGTCTTCAGGCTTAATCTTTAACTGATGGTAGCCTGATCTCAAGTCAATCTTCGAGAAACAACACACTCCCTTAAGTTGGTCAAACAGGTCATCTATCCTTGGCAGGGGATACTTGTTTTTAATGGTTAACTTGTTTAATTCCCGATAATCAATACACAATCTCATACTTCCATCCTTCTTCTTTACGAATAACACTAGAGCACCCCACGGGGATACACTTGGCCTAATCACGCCGTTGTCCAATAATTCCTGGAGTTGCTTAACTAGTTCTTTCATTTCCACTGGAGCCATGCGATAAGGAGCCTTTGAAACTGGTTCTGCTCCGGGAACTAAGTCTATGGAAAACTCAATTTCACGATCTGGTGGCAATCCGGGCAATTCATCTGGAAAAACGTCTGGGAATTCCCTTACTATGGGAATCTTGTCCAAGTCAAGTACTCCTTTCTCCATATATATTACATGTGCTAAGTAAGCTTCGCATCCTTTTCTTAACAATCTCTTTGTCTGGAATATCGAGAGAAATTTCTTTTCTTGCCTTTGTCCTTGATAAGTCACCTTAATATTATCCTCAGTAACCATCAAAATTTTCTTCTTCTTACAATCAATGTTAGCCTTATACTGGGACAACCAATCCATTCCTAAAATCACGTCAAACTCTCCTAGCTCGAAGGGTATCAGATCAACTGAAAAAGAGTATCCGTGGATTTCCAATTGACACTTAGGGAAAAACTGACTCACTGATACTCTATCCTGATTGGCTACTTCTATAGTCAAAGGTTCAACCAAATCTTCTAACATTAAGTCCATCTTAACCACACAATTCTTTGATATAAAAGACTTAGATGCTCCTGAATTAAATAAAACTTTAATAGGTACGGAGTTGAGAGAGAGCATACCTGCCACTACGTCTGAGTCCTGAGCATTGGACCTTTTTGTCATTTTGAAAGTTCTGGCTTTAGCTGTGCTGGATGCCGGTCCTTGAGATGCATTACCTTGAGTAGCTGTCTTACAATACCGAGCAACATGTCCCACCTTCCCGCAGTTGTAGCAAGTAACTGCGGGTTTCTCTATATTGCATTCAGATGCGTAATGACCCTTTTGATGACATTTGAAGCACTGAACATCCCTTTTGCACAGGCCACTATGTCTCTTCCCACATACCTTACAATCCCTTATGGAATTTGATGACTGAGCTGGAGTGGAGGCAACTAAGGTGGTAGCAGGCCTAGCCTGAGGAAAATTCTGTCTTCTAAATCTTTTATTTCTGTTCTGGCCAAACCTCTTCTGAAACCTCTGACCGGATCCCCCTGGATTCGTTTCACCAGTGATGCTTTCAGATTTCCGCTTCTTATCGCCCTTTTCCTTGGCAGCCAACTTCTGGTCACTTTCAATTACCAGTGCGGCCTGAACTACGGAGGGATATGTCTTGAGCTGCAAGGCTACAACCCCACTGTGAATTTCTGGCTTTAGTCCCTGCTGGAACTTCTTTTCTTTCTGAGCATCAGTATTCACATACACAGGCACCAATCGGGCCAATTCCGTAAACTTGCCTCATACTCGGCCACACTCTTTTCATCATGCTTCAATTCCAAAAACTCAACTTCTAACTGGTTCTACAAACAGTTCGGAAAATATTTTTCCAATAACAACTCTGTAAACCTGGCCCACAAGACAGGGCCTTCTCCTTCCACGGAACGGGTGGATTCCCACCAATAATTCGCTTCACCCTTGAGAAAATAGCTCGCATAGTCTGATCTAAGAGTATCACTTACTTGCGTAAGGGTGAAAGTTTTCTCTATTTCCTTTAGCCAAATCCTAGCAGCAACTGGGTCCACCTCGCCCTTAAATTCTGGGGGCTTTACCGACTGAAAAGATTTAAAACTCACAGTTTGGTTCACTTCTCTTTGCTGAGGTTGTTGCTGAAGCTGCAGCTGTTGTTGTTGAATTTGTTGTTGCTGTTGTTGTAGAAATTGCTGCTGCTGCTGAAATTGTTCTTGCTGCTAAGCCATTTGATTAGACTGTTGGCGCAACAAATTTAGCAACTCACCCATAACTGGGCCCCCTTCAGAAGCTCTGCTAGAGGAATTGGGTGGGATATTCTTCTTGGGCGGCATTCTCCGGAAACATAGCAAATGATTTTAGTTTAAAAGAATTTCCCCCGGGTAGCAACATTTTCATGTGCCAAGAGAATACTGCCGCAATAAAATATTCCCACCCTCATTGAGTTGGGGTCCGACTGTAATGAGTGGCTAGATTTAACAAAATCAGCAACAATTATAACAATAAAATAACAACAGTAATAACAACATGACACTAGCAGCATGCAACAACACCTATAATATAACACTAACTACATTCACATGGTCGGACTCGTTCTCGTGGAAAAACTATCTAGGAATCCTTATTGGCTACTACCAATGGTACATATACCAGGGAAAACACACTAAAGATCAGGGCAGTTCCAAAATCCTCAAAATATGCCAGCCTTCGAACCCTCGACTAGACTCTTAAACTTGCTCCTCTAGATGTGAGTTGCTGATTCACTCCCTATATACCAATATTACCCCTTTCTGACTCTACTCCTAACCTAAATCAGGGACTCAAACCTGTAGCTCTGATACCAACCTGTGACGGCCTCAACCCCGGTTTAGGAATTGACGTCACTAACAAAATGAAACTATAATTATAAGACAACTACTTACTTAATTTCAATATAAACAACTCTTCCACAAGACCTTTTCCAGGTTCAAGTATAACTTAGGTTACATACTTATTACAAACCATTTTATTAAAAACAACCTTCCATCTGTGACTATTATTCTACAGCAACTCACAGACCACACTTCCCCGATACAATCTATTCAGAGGAGCTCGACACAGGAGGAGTTGGAAACTGGCCCTTAGCAAAACAGCAACATCCCCTAAGCATCTGTAATGCGAAAATATACAAACACATTTGCAAGAGTGAGCGATCAGCCGCTCAGCAGTACCACTATATGATTACTAACTAAAACGGTTTATAATAAACAATTGTAGGAACATAAATTTCAACTTGATAGTAGAAAACAAGTAAAACAAGTGTAAATAGATAAAAACTGATAAACTGTTGAAACTGGATCTTTAATAGCTAGCATGCTCTCTAAACATTTTATTAATAGTGCTGTGTAAATAGCAGGGTTAAATTTAGCATGCTACTTCCAAATCATTCGTCCCATCGCAGGACCTATAAAACTAATTCCTTTCCGGGAACCTCAAAATCGCTTGCTCAGATATAAAAGCATTGGATGATTCCTGGTGAGATAGCTGATCAGGCTATCTTATGAAACTTGTTCTGAAACTCGGAGACTAGCTAGGTCTCTGTCACGCTGGGCTGGTGGTTATAACAGGGTGCGCAACCACTTCGCCTCTTACGCTAACTTCCAGGCCGTTACGGGCCTTCTGCGCACACTCATCCAATTATCTGATCATTTTTATCCAGGTTTTCAAAATCACTTACTTATCTCTCGTCAAAACAATTATAACACAGCATATTTTCCCAAAACATTTTCGTTTTATTCAAAACTTAGAGATAGGTATTTTCAGAAGTTACTTTTCCCCTAAAACACAAGTTAGTAAAGCAATTTGAAACCCAGGGGATACGTAACTTAAATCAGTCTGTTCCACTATGAGAATAAAACAACATTATATTCATACATACTGAACCATAAAGATATGGTCAGGGGTACTTGCCTTAATACGCTTTAATACTAATTTATGACTGGCTTTGCACTGACCGGGATGCTAAGGATTTCAACTGGAACCTACAGGAACCAAAATACCCTAAATTAGACGTCAGAATAAGCTTTACTATCCTCGCTAACAATCTACCCATACGTTAACAAGCCCAACTCGTAACATTCTCAATATAATAATACACGTATCAATTAGGGTTCACGTCTTCAAAAGCCGGTTCAGTGTTCGTTATCGTAATATAGGTATAATTGTCCTTTTACAAAATTAGGGTTATCGGTTTCGCAAAGTATTCCATCGCAACACATAATCAGGTTTTGTACAAAATTGTTACATATAATTGATCGACGTTCCGATAGCCATTGGGTACGGCCTCGTATTCCCGTAATATAATTTTTCTGGAAATCGGACAGCACCTCCTTTGATTATCGGCTAACCCGTCGAACGTCCCGACGCCAAATCAATCACAATCAATTCAAACCAACACAATACAATTCCCAACCACCGATTCCAGCCAACACTGTCAATTCTCAAATTCATAAACACCAATTATTCGTTATTATCTGCATTTTATGTCTTAACTCGTATTTTATAACTTTATTCGAAATTTTTATTTTAAATCATATTTTGTATTTTAAATTGTAGGACTCAGAAATGATTCATCACCGTCCACCGTCGTCTCGCCGATGCTCATTACCGACCACGGCAAAATCGCAGGTGCCCGGTAAATTCGGGTTTCCAACATCGATTTCACCGATATAACCTTCGAATAATTAAATAGTTAACTTAATAATCATCAAAATTCTCATTCGAATTTATATATAAAAATGATTCGAATAAATCAAATTATTCAATCGATAACAGAGCAGTAACAGGAGTAACAAAACAGGACAGCCACGCGTACGACCACGCGACGTCACCACCATCTCGCCGGAAACCGGCGAAAGGCGGCGACTGCGGTGGAATAAACACGGCCCTTGCACACAACAAACACAAAACACACACAGTCACAATCGCACAAACATGCATACAATCTGCAGGGAAAGGAAGTGGGCAATACAGGGAAGGGGAAAGAGAAAGCAAAGAAAGAGAAGAAGAAGAAGAGAGGAGGACTGGAGAGAAACCGGAGGAGGTGAAGCGGCGGAACCGGAGGCGGTAACCGGAGGGCGACGGCCGGAAAATAGAGAGAAAAAAAACGAAAGAGACGAGAGGGAGGAAGAGAAGAAAAGAGCGAGGGAGAGGAGAGATTAGGAGAGACAACGAGAGATTTTGCTGAGAGAGATTTGAGGGAGACACAAACTGGACAAGGAGAGAAAACGGGTTACACCCGACTAAAATCACCCCTGCCCCCCTTTTTTTTGTTTTTTGTTATAAACCCCGCAACAAACTATTTTCTGATCCGTACTTTTTATTTAACGATGTAACTCACGGATAATCAAAACCCGAGCATTAATAAAATATTTTATAAAATATCACCAATAATTAAAAGTTAATAAAAATAGAATTTTCAAAATTTTAAAAAAATAATTCTCAAAACACAATAGATACTCGTTTTGAACGAATAATCGAAACAACACGCAGATGATATTTATCCCAAAAATTACCAAAATAATTCTAAAATTCTCAAAATATTCTAAACTTAATAAAATATGAATTTCAAATTTATTTTGAAGAATTCTAGAATTAATTACTGATTATACAATTAAACGAAATTAGAAAATTATTTAAGGGTAAATAATCAATTAAATATTGATTTCTCAATTTTAAAAATTCCTAAAAATAATAAATAAAATTATGAAGCCATAAAAATGATTTTAGAGATAAACCAAGTATTTATGGAAATAAATCCTGAATATAACCACTTTTAACCATAAAACAACTAACACAACGCCACAACTAATTACACAAACGATCCTCGAACACCAAATATCACACATAATTAATAAAATATTAACAGAAATAATATTCAACTAACAGATCCCATACACATAACTTATTTAATTATTTAATAATTACACATTTAAATATTACAGAAATCTACCAGTCGTTATAGTGACAACTTGAACCGTTCGGCTCTGGAAGTAGTGTCGCAATTTTTGGGAGGCCATAACCAGCCCATATGCGAAACTTTTGACGTTGGGTTATCTTGTTTCGGCATCCTTAAGGACATGAGATACGTAAAAAAAGGATGTTGGTTACCTTCATGATTTTTTACCATTACTGCCCCAATTTGTCGGACACATCTAGGTAATGCTAAAGCATCTCCTTCGGACCAGGCCTCATTAGGAGTGGTGCCTTGGTGAGATATTCTTTCACTTCTTCGAACGCCTTTTGACACTCAGGCCCCCACTCAATTTTTTTTGACCATTTGAGTATAGCAAAGAAAGTAAGCACCTTCTCGGCTGATCTGGAAATAAAATTGCCGAAGGGCGGCCAGTCGTTCGGTCAACTTTTGGATATCTCTGATGCATTTAGGGGCCTCCATGTTGATGACTGCTTCGATTTTCTCTGGGTTCGCCTCTATCCCACGGGCATTGACCATGTTGCCCAGAAACTTCCCACTGGACACCCCGAAGGTGCACTTATTCAGATTGATCCTCATATTATTTTTTCGGAGAGTTTCGAAGCATTTCTTCAAGTCTTCGGCATGATCTTGGAACAGGGACTTTACAATCATGTCGTCCATATAAGCCTCCATATTCCGACCGATCTGTTCCTTGAACACCTTGTTCAATATTTGTTGGAACGTGGCTCCAGTGTTCTTAAGTCCGAAGGGCATTTTAATGTAAACATAAGTTCCCTTTGGAGTTATGAACGCTGTCTTGGGCACATCCTTGTCATTCATGGTAATTTGATGATAACAAAAAAAACGTCAAGAAAACTAAGTACCTGGTATCTAGCCGTGGCATCTATCAATTAATCAATGCTAGGTAGGAGGTAGTTATCCTTCGGACAAGCCTTATTAAGATCCGTATAGTCCACACATATCTTCCACTTTCCGTTGGATTTCTTAATGACTACCTCATTTGCTAGCCAGTCAAAGTATTCAATCTCTTCTATAAATTTAGCTTCCAACAGCTTTTCCACTTCGGCCTCGATTACCTTCTGTCGTTTGGCTGCGAAAGTCCTCTTCTTGTGCTTCACCGGTTCAACCTCGGGCTGCACATTTAGACAATGTTTAGCCATCTTGGTGTCCAAACCAGGCATATCTTCCGGCCCCCAGGCGAACACATCATGGTACTGCCGAATCACCGGAATTACCTTTTCCTTCAGATCATTCTCCATATGTCTCCCATTCCGAACCATTTTTCCCGAATGACCTGCGTATAGCTCAACCTCTTTGGTCTCAGTCGCTGGTTCGGCGATTGGACTAGAAAGATTCACCCCGAACTTTTCCAACTCAATGTTCAGCGTCTCTCTGCTCTCACTGGGCTCCGCTTCGGCTCTTTTTCTTTTTCAAGTTTCATCTGGCTTCTCATAGGCCTGATCTTTCTCCAAGTCCTCCAATATTATAATTCGGTCGGTTTTCTGATCGCCCCTCATCTCTCCTACCCCCTTCTCAGTTGGGAATTTAATCTTGAGATGGGGTATAGATTCTACTACTTCGAAGGTTGACATGAATGGTCTTCCCAGGATAGCATTATACGGGCTCTCGATCCGAATCACATATAACTTTATAGGTTTTTTAAAAGTATATAACAATTTACCCAGAAGGATGGGAAGTGTTATCATACCTTCAAACTGTATTGGTTGTCCCCCAAAGGCGTAGAGAGGTACTTCATTGCCTGTTCTAACTGTTCTCCCTCCAGATTCATCTTGTAATAAGTCTTGTGGAACAGTATGTTTGCTGAACTTCCGGTATCTACCAGCACCTCCCAAATATTAGTCTGCCCAATGAGAGGGTTGATGATAAGAGGGTCTTCATGTGGTCGAATGAAGTCCTCATAATCTTCTGTACTGAAAGTCATGGGCATGTGGGGCTTCTCCTGACCGAACTGATAGAGGTTGTACACTTGACGGGCATACTTCTTCTTTGCTGCCTTACTATCCCTGTCCAACTCACTGCCCCCAGATATTATCTTCACTTTGCCCCTTATCCTCTCTCTTCGCCCGAGCTCTTCAGCTTCTGGTTCTTCTTGATTATTCTTCGGCCCCAGTCTGTCTTTTAGATCTCGGACGAACTGATTAAGTTTTGCTTCTTTGATCATCCGCTCGATTAGCTTTTTGAGATGATAACATTTGTTAATGTTATGCCCCTTGTCTCTGTGATAATTGCAGTACTTGTTGGGATTCTTCTTATAGTTTGGTACTTTCATTTTAGTTGGTCAAACGAACTCAGGCTTTCCCTTGATCTCATGGAGAATCTTGGAGATTGGTGCATTCAGGGGGTGAATACCTCTATCTCGGCGTCGTTCGGCCCCACGGTCCATTTATTTTCTCTATTCTTTTATACTATCTCTTCAGTCATTCCCAGGTCTTGAGCTTTCATACGTATCTGCTTGCTCAGATCGGCATCCCTTCGGGAGTCTTTATATCCCCCAATACTTTCCATTTTTTGGCGAATGTTCTCACCACTCACATATATATATAATTTTTTGGCAAAAGATGATCAAGCTGAGAAAGAAGTGGAGGCCCGGAGGGAGCGGAAAGAGGCCGATGCCTTACGTCTGAAAGCCCTGCAGCTCTAGAGGGAAGAAATAGAGCTACATGAGAAAGCGTTGCACAAAGCGCTGCAGGCTGATGACCCAGAGAAAACCATCAACCCCAGGAAAGATCGTATGGGGTATGATGCAGTAGACGATTCCGATTTTGATTCATACCCCAGAAGGAAGAGGACGAAGCAACACTTTTCATCTGATTCAGACAAAGAACTTGATGGATCCCGAATCAAACTGACTCGCCTCGAAAAATCCATTTTCGGTGACAGAAGGGTCACCCGAGAGCCAATCGTGACAAAAGAGATTGAGCAGTACCGACCTCCCTCGGGCGAAGAGAGGCAATTCCTGAAGATGAGCGAGTTTAATGGAAAGGGCGATCCAGAGTACCATTGTGAAAAATATGAATTACTGATGATTGGAATGGGTCATAATCATATCATGCTTTGTAAAATGTTCAAGACCTACCTGAAGGGATCAACCTCGATATACAAGTCCCTTAAACCTAGGTCTATCAGGTCGTATGAACAACTGAAGAGAAATTTTCTGAAGTATTATTGTAACATCCCATATTGATAAGAATAAGAGTGCTTGTGACCTTTATAAATACAAGTCAACAACTAATATGTACCAAATCGTTAGCTTTTTCGGACTGACCTGTGGTGGGTTGTTTGGTCCTGGTATATGACGGCCTCAACCCGGGGTCAGGAGTTGACGTCATCGATAACAACCATAAGAATAACGATTCCATAATAGGATATAACTATGACCCCGTTTTCCAAGATCTTTGCCAGGTTTATGTATGATTTAGGTTACATCTATTATAACACCAACTTACTACAAACTATCCTGACACAACTAACCTAACGCAGCAACTCAATAGACCATCTGTGGTCCAGCACAACTGCCTCAGAGGAGCTTGACCCGAAAGGAGCTGGAACTCTGCCCTGACTATTGTGCAAGAATCTCCTAGGTATCTGCAATTCATATATAAAACATACTGCAAGGGTGAGCAATCAATTGCTCAGCAGTACCGCAATATGAATAACAAGTAAAAATGATTCAAAGTAAAGCAGTTATAGGAACAGAATTCATAACTCGCTTAGAAAACAAGTAAACATTTATAAACTGGATACCAAAACTAGCATGCTCTTGTAAAACAATAACATCAGTTGTGTGCTGTGTATAAATACCATAGTTTAATCCTAGCATGCCAGTTTTATTTCCAAATCCACTGTATAACTCACTTGTTCAGTTACGAGAATCACAAAGCCAAATCAGATACTTACGGATATGTGAAGACAGTTGATCAAGCTATCAACACTGGACGGCTCTCACTGCCATCCTATATACCTGTTCCGGAACTCAGAGACTAGCTAGGTCTCTGACCTGCTGGACTAATCGGTTTTATAGTGCGCGCAACCGAATTAGCCTCTTACGCCACCTCAATAGGCCTACTCTGGCCCCAATGTATCCCATATCTGACCGTTTTATCCAGTTTTCAAAACACTTGTACCTATCTCATTTTCAAAATCATTTATTTAACCAGCACACATATAAAATCCAGTTCGCAAATCATTTCATTCGAGATAGGTACCTTTCGAAGTTACTTCTCCCCAAAATAATTTGAAAACAGTGATTTATAATTACAGGGGATATGTAACTTAAAACGATTCTGTTCCATTACAAGAATAAAACATTTAGCTATTCATACGTACTGAACCATAAAAGAATGGTCAGGGGTACTTGCCTTGTAGAGCGTTACGACTATCATTAACTGATTTTGATATACTTGAACGTTCGGGCTCTCATGGAAAAATGACTGTCTCACTAGAAGACATCCCTGCCTCGCAACAATCTATCTCAAGATAGTATCCAGGACTCTCAGGGTTCTTCACTTGGGAACCTCGAGGCACTTGCCGACTGATCACTAGATTATCTTAGTTCGATATCAATTCCTGAGTCCTTCGACTAGAACCTACAGAGCCGAAATACTCTACGTTAGACGTCTAGGTATGCTTGACATATCCTCAATAACACATCTACCCATTCGATAATAATTCCCGACTCGTAATATACATAGCCTTATAGTACATGCAACAGCTAGGGTCCACATACCCAAAACGTGGTTTGGCATTTACTTTTGTAAAATACATATAAGCATCGTTTCAGTAAATCAGGGTCATCGAATATTTTGCAAAATATTTCATCACAACACGTAATTATGATCAGGCTGCTGTTTTTCTTTTCGCAATTTTTTTTTAAGCAATTAAAGCAATTAAGTTAATAAAAACATAAATTTTGTAATTTTTAAAATAGTTTCTGAAACGTCACTTATACCCGCTTTTAACAAATAACGAAACGACGCGCGGGTGAAACTAACTCCGAAAATTTCTAAGATAATTTTAAAATTCTCAGAATAATACGAACTTAATAAAATATAAGTTTCATAATTTTTGAAGATTTCCATAATTAAATATGGATTTTACTATTAAACACACTCAGAAAATCATTTGAAAATAAAAAAATTCTGAAATATTGATTTCTCAATTTTAGAAAGTCCTAAAAATAATTATTGTAATTATAAAATTATAAAACCAATTTTAGAGATCATCTAAATATTTATGGGAATAAATCTGTAACTCAATCCACTTTTTAAAGTGGAACATAACAATACCACTTACTATCTATTACACAAATAATCCCTATGCATCCACAGTCACACATAAAAATAGTAACACACAATATACTGTTGACATTACCAATACATATATTTAATTTATTAATTATTTAACAATTACACATTTAAATAATAAAATATACGAGTCGTTATATTCTTCCCCCTTAAAAAGATTCTGTCCTCGGAATCTGATCTAACTAAACAATTGAGGATATTTGTCAAGCATATCTGACCCTAACTTTCAGGTAGACTCTTCGACTCAAGGATTTATTCAAAGCATACTCACTATAGACATAAATTCATTACTAAGGACTCGCTCTTAATGATCGAGGATGTGGATCGATCATTCCACGCAGAATAAATTTGGATAAGAGCCCATTGGCTCCTAATCAATGGCTTGATTCCGAATTAGATACACCTCACCTTAATATTAATGCGCAAGACACATTATATATATATATATATACTGCAACTGCAGCAGCCACGTCAACTCATGGCAACTATACCCATATTTATCAATACCTCGAGTAATTCACTATATTGAGGACTCAACTTGTCCCTTATGTTCAACTTAACTAATCTCTTTTAGGGTAAACTTTCGCCTATACCTCGATCCTCATTCTATATATTCATATTCTCTCAATGCAATCCACTTTCTCTTTTTGTCTATCCCGAGCTGTTTCAAATCTTTTCTGAGTCAACACCACCACACTCTGAATGTACTGAAATAATCCAGGACTTAACAATATCTCTACTCCCACTTTCTCTCAATAGAGGGAGGACTCATGCTTATGTCCACACAATACTTTGCAAAGTAGTATTCTCTTATTAACAGGGTAACTATTATCATAGAAAACGTAATTCATGATAGGTGATTATCGCAGTTCACTTTTTAAACCCATTATATATATATTCTCCTTATGTCTTAGGTTGTCCGAATCATCTTCTCACTTTGATCCTCTGTCTAAGGATGATAAGTAATATTGATTTTCAATTTAATTTCCAACATTCAAACACTCTTTACTCATTTCCAGCAATTTAGGCTGGAAAGTAACCTCATATCTTCACTTCTTCTCATCTTCAGGTATTTAAACTTCACATTCCACTCTTTCCCATTTTTTTCATTAACTCCTCATTGATCTTAATCACATTCAATCATTTCCTTCTGTGCAGGGTATCTGTTATTACGCTGACTTTGCTTAGGTGATCTTTGATGAAACGATCGGAACCCCTTCTTTATCTCAGCTAGAATTCATTCTGGAAAAATTTAACGTATAGTTTCTTCTCTTCTAATCTTCATAGGGAAATCCTTGGGCATTCGACACGGACTTTCTTAATTTTTAAATAGCTGAGGATGTTATCAATAAATATAATTCGCTTATCCAAGTACTTCTTATACACCATGTTCCTTAATTCTTTATAGACAGCTGATACACTGGTTACTCCACATACTATCACCAGAACTTACAATGCTCATAATTCATTCTAATCGCCATCTTTGATACGTCCTCAAGCTGGATCTTAAATCAATCCCGTAGAAATCATACACTCCTTGAATTAGGTCAAATAAGTAACTAATTCCTTATAGGGGTTATTTATTCTTAGTCATCATTTTATTAAATTCCTGATAGTCAGTACACAACCTCATAATTCCATCTTTCCTCTCTACAGCATCACTGGTATGCTCACTTCCTCTTTCTCATAACTTTAAAATTACCAACTAATTATTTCATTCCACTTGCCTCCAGACACTCCAGGGCATTTATTTATTACTCAAACTTTTCAACTTCTGATAATTAGCACACAGTCTTCATACATCCAATCTTCTTTCCTATAAACCACATCGGTACACAACACGGAATACACCTTGTCTCATTATTCTTTCATCTCCCCATTCTGAAGTTTCCTTAACTAATTACTTGATTCCTACTAGTTCATAAGATCCGGGCTTTTGACACCAGCCCGACTCTTTACAGTAACCACTAAGAAATTATCTCTTATGTTCCGAGGAAATCTTGATAAGTCATTCAATAAAACCTTTGGGGATCTCACTTGTTATCTGGATTCTTTTCAACTTAGGTACTTTCTTATTATTATCTTTTGCATGCGCTAGTCACGCCTTATATTGCTTCTCCATCCAGAAACTTACCTTACTATTGGCTTATGTACACTTTACACTTCGCTTCTTCTGAAACCACTCCTTGCCATAATATAGGACAACCAACTCAATCCTAAAATCACATCAACTCTTCTGGCTCGAAGGGTGTCAGATCATCTACAATTACGCCCAACTTCTAAATGCTTGATTTCTTATTTCTTTTGAAAGTTCTATCTCTAGCTGAGCTGGATGTTGGCCCTTGGGATGTAGTATCTTGAATACCCGCTTTACAAATCATTGCAATATGCCCACTTTCTCCATAATTGTAATACATAACTCCTGGGTTACCTTCGGAGGCATAATGACCCTTATATCCATACTTAAAACATTGCACACTCTTTTTGCACGCACCACTGCGTCTCCTGTCACATGACTTGCAATCCACTTCTTACTTGACTGACTGGGCTGGAGTGGAAGCAACTGAAGTAGCACTAGATCTATCTTGAAATAAACTCTATCTCTGGAATCTCTTACCCCTATTCCGGCCAAACCAATTCTCAAATCCCTGAGTGGATTCTCCTTGGTTTGCTTTATCCTTAACACCTTTCGACTTCCTTTTCTTATCACTTTTATCCTTAACAGTCAATTTCTGGTCACTTTCCATTACCAGGGCGACCTGAACCATAGAGGAGTATGTCTTGAGTTGCAATACCACAACTCCTCTGCGAATCTCAGGCTTCAACCTTTGCTGAAACCTCCTTGCTTTCCGAATCTCCGTACTTACATACTCAGGAACTAATCGGGCCAATTCTGTAAACTTGGCCTCATACTCCAACACACTTCTCTCACCTTGTTTCAGCTCTAGAAACTCGACTTCCAGCTGACTCCTTAAACCATTGGGAAAATATTTTTTCAAGAATAATTCTGTGAATCTTGTCCAAGAAACAGGGTCTTCTCCCTTCCAACGCTCAAGTGAATACCCACCAGTAATTTGCTTCATTCCTAAGAAAGTAACTCGTATAATCGGTCTTAAGGTTATCACTTACTTGAACGAGGTTGAAAACTTTCTCCATTTCTTATAACCATGCTCCAACAACTACTGGATTAAATTCACCCTGAGACTTAGGAGGTTTAATACTCTAGAAAGATTTAAAACTAGCACTTCAATTCACTTCTTGATGTTGTTGCTGCAACCATAGATACCGCTGCTGAACCTGTTGGATTAACTGCAACTATTGTTGTTGCTGCTGGCGCAACAAATCTAGAATTTCATTTATAGTTGGACCCTCCGCAATAGTACTACTATTTTCTTTGAACTGGGTAGCTTTCTTAGGTGGCATCTTCCTGGAATATATAAATGAGTTTTATTCAAAACATGATAAAATGTTTGACAAAAGGTATCACCGTTTAAACGGTGCACCTATATCAGGAAAATGCTACCCAATCATAGTACCCAAGTCCTTAATATCGGGGTCCACTTATAAATGAAATCTAGATTAACAGTACTAGCAATCATAGCAACTATGACAGTAGCAGAATCAACAACAGTTCAGGAAAACTGGAATACTGCTCACCATAACATAGATCCATAATACGACAACCACTGACCATTTCCCATCACTACTCTATTACCACATTAACACCAATCTGGCATATAATGAAACTTGGCCGGCTATAACAGCCACCAATTACACAGAGCCCACTAGTAATTCAAGTCACGTTTAAGGAATGCTAGACTCCTCTAGGCACCATGGTCCAAATTTCAACCAACCATTTCTCTAAGAATGATTTCTTATCACCCTCAAGTGATTCAACTATCACTGAGTTACCTTTCCCCAGGCTATAACTCCATCCTTGGATCCTAAACTCTCACGGTTTCCATTACTTTTAAATAACACCCTGGTATAAGGCTTTCCTTCTTCCTGACAGTTACTCTAACTTGCTTTCATTAACGAGGACCATCCAATCGCAGAAATTCATTATCATAGAATATCAAAGAAAATTTCAAACTCAAGGGAATCAAATAAGAAGAAATTGTGAAGAAGATGTAGGTATGACTGAGAGCAACCATACAAGTACATAAGATGGCCAGTCTTAGTACCGCACAGTTCACAACACATAACTCGGTGGCGTCCCACCAGACCCTTTTTCCACACAGACAAATGGTCAAATCCTATGCATTGTTCGCCCCAATCAACCAAAAGAGTCACCAAGGAAAGAAATAATGTTTAAATATAAATTCACAAATAAAGAGGGAGAAATCTTGATTTATAATGAGATCAATGGAACCCTAAGTAGCTTACTTCGGGTTCACAACTCTCTCACGGGAATAGTAAACAACTTATGGAATAGGAAACAATTACTTTGGAAGCAAAATACATTTCAAGAAAGAAATAGAAGGGTTCAAAAATACCACCTCCCGTTCTGATCCACATTCACTATGAAACTTGGTCATCATAGCAACCACTGACTATTATCATATCCTCCGAACTCACCGAGGTCACACATTCGGTCCAACAACATCCCTTGACGTCGAAAATGCTATATTTAGGGATAATATGGGTGTCTCTATAGCTGACACACCAAGGTCCACTCAAAATCTGAGCTCTCACAATCAGACTCGTATTCTCAAGAGGCAAACTAGAAATCTCTATCGGACGTTACTAACAATACATATACGAAGGAAATGTACTCTAAACTAGGACAGTTCCAGTCAATCCCCAGTAGACGTTAGGGTTACGTCTTCGAAACTTTTGATTAAACTCATAGACTTGCTCCTCTGATTGAGTTGCTGACTCACATCTATCTCCGAACCTTTCTTCACTCTTTTTACTATACCCATAACCTAAATCAGGGACTCAAACCTATAGCTTTGATACCAACTATGACGGCCTCAACCCCGGGGTCAGGAGTTGACGTCATCGACAACAACCATAAGAATAACGATTCAATAATAGGATATAGCTATGACCCCTTTTTCCAAGATCTTTGCCAGGTTTAGGTATGATTTAGGTTACATCTATTGCAACACCAACTTACTACAAACTATCCTAACACAACTAACCTAACGCAGCAACTCAACAGACCATCTGTGGTCCAGCACAACTGCCTCAGAGGAGCTTGACCCGAAAGGAGCTGGAACACTGCCCTGACTATTGCACAAGAATCTCCTAGGCATCTGCAATTCATATATAAAACATTCTGTAAGGGTGAGCAATCAATTGCTCAGCAGTATCGCAATATGAATAACAAGTAAAAATGATTCAAAGTAAAGCAGTTATAGGAACAGAATTCATAACTCACTTAGAAAACAAGTAAACATTTATAAAATGGATACCAAAACTAGCATGCTCTTGTAAAACAATAGCATCAGTTGTGTGCTGTGTACAAATACCAGAGTTTAATCCTAGCATGACATTTTCATTTCCAAATCCACTGTATAACTCACTTGTTCAGTTACGAGAATCACAAAGCCAAATCAGATACTTACGGATATGTGAAGACAACTGATCAGGCTATCAACACTGGACGGCTCTCACCACCATCCTATATACCTGTTCCGGAGCTCAGAGACTAGCTAGGTCTCTGACCTGCTGGACTAATCGGTTTTATAGTGCGCGCAACCGAATTAGCCTCTTACGCCACCTCAATAGGCCAACTCTGGCCCCAATGTATCCCATATCTGACCGTTTTATCCAGTTTTCAAAACACTTGTACCTATCTCATTTTTAAAATCATTTATTTAACCAGCACACATATAAAATCCAGTTCGCAAATCATTTCATTCGAGATAGGTACCTTTCGAAGTTACTTCTCCCCAAAATAATTTGAAAATAATGATTTATAATTACAGGGGATATGTAACTTAAAAACGATTCTGTTCCATTACAAGAATAAAACATTTAGCTATTCATACATACTGAACCATAAAAGAATGGTCAGGGGTACTTGCCTTGCAGAGCGTTACAACTATCATTGACTGATTTTGATATACTTGAACGTTCGGGCTCTCATGGAAAAATGGCTGTCTCACTAGAAGACATCCCTGCTTCGCAACAATCTATCTCAAGATAGTATCCAGGACTCTCAGGGTTCTTCGCTTGGGAACCTCGAGGCACTTGCCGACTGATCACTAGATTATCTTAGTTCGATATCAATTCCTGAGTCCTTTGACTAGAACCTACAGAGCCGAAATACTCTACGTTAGACGTCTAGGTATGCTTGACATATCATCAATAACACATCTACCCATTCGATAACAATTCCTGACTCGTAATATACATAGCCTTATAGTACATGCAACAACTAGGGTCCACATACCCAAAACGTGGTTTGACATTTCCTTTTGTAAAATACATATAAGCATCATTTCTGTAAATCAGGGTCATCGAATATTTTGCAAAATATTTCATCACAACACGTAATTATGATTCATACAATATTTATAATTAGGTAGATGTGTTCGATTAGTATTCCCGATAATACACAAGATACGTTCCCGCAATTTTCGAAATTTAATTTCCAAAAATTCGGGCATCACATCCTCTGTTTATCGGCCTACCAGTCGAACAACTCGACGTCTCAACAATCAATAAACCAATAATCCATAAATACAACTCACCATCCGAACCAAATTCATAACTCGAACGCCAGCAAAATTTCCAAGATAATTAAATATGTTTCAATTCAAATATTAATACACGAACTAAATTATATATTTTAAAATGTTAGGACTCAGATAAACATCATCACCGTCCACCGTCCGCTCATAAAAAGTCATCGCGGATGGCAGCAAAAATTTCGCGGGTACCCAATTAATTCTCGGGTTTCCTACACGAGATTTCGCCTATTAAATCTCAAATTATTGAAATAAATGTTCGAAAATCATCAAAATTTCATTCGAGTATTTAAAAAAAATATATAATTCGAATAAAATTGAATCATTCAATCAACACGAACGAAGCAGGAAAGAACAAACAGCCGCGCGTGTAGACACGCACATCACCGCCATCTCGCCGGAAACCAGCGAAAGGCGGAAAACAGTGAAACAATTCCAGCCACAGAAGAGATACAGGCGACCCCAACACAGGAAATCCATATACACACCCACCCGCACACATACACACATAGTATATATATATGTATATATATGCAGCAAGCATGAACAAATCAGAGCTCACAATCAGAAAATCAAACACCGACCAGCACTCACCGGAAAGACAGAACCGGAAAAGTAAACCGGAAAAATCAGGGGTGGTGAGGGAGAGAAATCGAGAGATTCAGAGAGGCGGAGAGATTGAATACACGAGAGAGAGAGAGCCGAGGAAATGAGAGATTAGGCTGCTGTTTTTCTTTTCGCAATTTTTTTTAAGCAATTAAAGTAATTAAGTTAATAAAAACATAAATTTCGTAATTTTTAAAATAATTTCTGAAACGTCACTTATAGCCGCTTTTAACAAATAACGAAACGACCCGCGGGTGAAACTAACTCCGAAAATTTCTAAGATAATTTTAAAATTCTCAGAATAATACGAACTTAATAAAATATAAGTTTCATAATTTTTGAAGATTTCCATAATTAAATATGGATTTTACCATTAAACACACTCATAAAATCATTTAAAAATAAAAAATTTCTGAAATATTGATTTCTCAATTTTAGAAAGTCCCAAAAATAATTATTGTAATTATAAAATTATAAAACCAATTTTAGAGATCATCCAAATATTTATGGGAATAAATCTGCAATTCAATCCATTTTTTAAAGTGGAACAGAACAATACCACTTACTATTTATTACACAGATAATCCCTATACATCCACAGTCACACATAAAAATAGTAACACACAATACACTGCTGACATTACCAATACACATATTTTATTTATTAATTATTTAACAATTACACATTTAAATAATAAAATATACGAGTCATTATATGGTATATATTCGGTTGTGGATTTAGATGTTATAAATGGTATCAGAGCTCTGCCCGGCCGGAAGTGCAGAGGCACTACCCGGGTTCCGTTTGTGTGTTTGTGAGATCGACGAGGACGTTGATCCTATAAGAGGGGGTGTTTGTAACATCCCACATTGATAAGAACAAGAGTATTTTTGACCTTTATATATACAAGTCACTAACTAATATGTATCAAATTGCTAGCTTTTTCGGACTGACCTGTGATGGGTTGTTGGGTCCTGGTATGTATTCGGGTGTGGATTTGGATGTTATAATTATTCACACTTATGCCAAAAGGAGAAGGACACCGAAGCCCTGGTCCACTGTAGACAGAGGGCGAATGAGGAACTGGGGGATTATTTGGCTCGATTTAAGGAGGAATCTGGAATGGTCATAAATCTGGATAAAGTCAAGTCTATGGGCTTTCTTACGGCGGGGCTGGACCCCTATAAAGGTAAAACTCTTCGCTCCTCCCTTTATGATTTTCCCCCAAATCCCTAAATGATATATATGTGAGGGGCGAGAACATACGGAGAAAGATGGAAAGTATTGGAGGCTAGAAAGATTCCTGAAGGGATCACCGATCGAAGAGAGCAGAACGATATGAAAGCTCAAGATCTGGGAATGACCGAAGGGATAATAGGAAAGAAGAAAGAAAAAAAACTGACTGTGGGGCGGAACGGCGTCGAGATAGAGATTCGGTTGTATTCACCCCTCTAAATGCACCAATCTCCAAGATTCTCCATGAGATCAAAGGAAAGCCTAGGTTCTTTTGGCTAGCCAAGATGAAAGTCCCAACCCATAAGAAGAACCCCAATAAATACTCCAATTATCACAGAGATAAAGGATATAATACTGATGAATGCTATCTTCTCATGAAGCTTATCGAATGGATGATCAAAGAAGGCGAACTTAATCGGTTTGTCCGAGATCCGAGGGACAGACTGGGGCCGAAGGATAACCAGGAAGAACTGAAAACTGAGGAGCCCGAATGAATGGACATGATAAGGGGCAAGGTGAAGACAATATCTGGGGGCAGTGTGTTGGACAAAGATAGCAAGACAGGGAAGAAGAAGTATGCCCGAAAAGTGTATAACCTCTATCAATTCGGCCAGGAGAAGCCTCACATGCCCATAACTTTCAATACAGAAGATTATGAAGATGTCATTCTCCCGCATGAAGACCCCCTCATCATCAATCTTCTCATTGGAAAAACAAAATCTGGAAGGTGCTTGTAGATACTGGCAGCTCGGCCAATATCCTGTTCCACAAAACATATTTTAAGATGAACCTGGCGGGAGAACAACTAGAGCCCTACAACGAGGCACCTCTCTACGTCTTCAGAGGGTATCTAATACAGTTCGAAGGTATGATCACTCTTCCCGTTTTTTTGGGTAAATTATCGTACACTGTTGAAAAGCCAGTAAAGTTCTATGTGGTTCGCATTGAGAGTTCGTATAATGTCATTCTGGGAAGGCCGTTCATGTCAACATTTGAGGCAGTAGAGTCCATACCCCACCTCAAACTCAAATTCCCAACTGAGAAAGGGGTAGGAGAAATGAGGGCCGATTTGAAAACTGCCCGAATAATCATGCTGAAAGATTTAGAAAAAGACCAGGCCTATGAAAATCCGGATGAAAGTGAGAAAAGAAAAAGATTCGAAGCCGAACCCAGTGGAAGCAGAGAGACCCTGAACATCGAATTAGAAAATTTTGGAGTGGATCTTTCAAGTCCGATCGCCGAACCAGCCGCCGAAGTTGAAGAAGTTAAACTATATGCGGGATATTTGGGCAAAATGTTTCGAAATGGAAGCAACATGGAGAAAGATATGAAGGAAAAGGTTATTGTGGTGATTCGGCACTTTCATGATGTGTTCACCTGGGGGTCGGAAGACATGTTTGGTTTGGATCCCAATACGGCTAAGCATTGCCTTAATGTGCAGCCTGAGGCCAAACCTGTGAAATAGAAGAAAAGGACCATCGCAGCCAAATGACAGAAGGTAATTGAGGCCGTAGTAGAGAAGCTGTTAGAGGCTAAGTTTATAGAAGAAATTGAGTATCCTGACTGGCTGGCTAATGTGGTGTTCGTTAAAAAATCCAATGGAAAGTGGAGAATGTACGTGGAATACACGGATCTCAACAAGGCTTGTCCGAAGGACCACTACCCCCTGCCCAGCATTGACCAACTGATAGACGCCACAGCTGGAGACCAGGAACTTGGTTTTCTTGATACTTTTTTTGGTTATCATCAAATTTCCATGAACGACAAGGATGTGCCCAAGACAGTGTTCATAACTCTGAAGGGGAATTATGCTTATATCAAAATGCCCTTCGGACTTAAGAACGCTGGAGCCATATTCTAGAGAATGGTGAACAAGGTGTTCAAGGAGCAGATTGGACGAAATATGGAAGCTTACATGGACCACATGATTGTATAATCTATATTCCAAGATCATGCAGAGGACTTGAGAGAATGCTTCTAGACTCTCCGAAGGAATAAAATGAGGATAAATCCGAACAAGTGCACGTTCAACATGGAAAGTGGAAAATTTTTGGGCTACCTGGTCAGTGCCTGTGGGATAGAGGCGAATCCGGAGAAAATTAAAGCAGTTATCAATATGGAAGCTCCTAAATGCATCATGGATATCCAAAACTTGACCGATCAACTAGCAGCCCTTCGGCGGTTTATTTCCCAGTCAGCCAAGAAAGCACTCTCTTTCTTCGTTGTGCTTAAGGGGTCGAAGAATTTTTAGTGGGGGCCCGAATGTCAAAAGGCGTTCGAAGAAGTGAAGGAATATCTCATTAAAGCACCACTCTTAATAAGGCCTGATCCGAAGGAAACACTTGAGTTCTACTTGGCTGTGTCTGATCGAACACTAGGGGTGGTACTTGTAAAAAATTATGAAGGGAACTAACATCCTGTTTTTTAATGTCTCATAAGCTTAAGGATGCAGAAACAAGGTACCTAAACACCGAAAAGTTCTTATATGGGTTGGTCATGGCCGCCGAAAAATTGTGACACTATTTTCAAGGTCGAATAGTTCAGATTATCACTGATCAGTCATTGAAGAAAAATTTGACAAGGCCAGAAGCTTTGGGAAGGGTTGTAGCTTATTCCATCGAGCTGGGGAAATACGACCTCGATTTCGTCCCCCGAATGGCGATCAAATCCCAAGCTTTGGCAAACTTCATGGTCGAATGCACATTCTCCAGACTAAAGGACCTTAAACCGGAGGAACAACACATTCGGACCCCGGGTAAATGGAAGCTCTTTGTGGATAGATCGGTCGCCGGGAAAAGGTTTAGGGCCGACTTAATTCTCTCCAGCCACGACGGGTTTGAAATATGTGAAGCTATACAGTTTGACTTCCTCCTCACTAATAACGAAGCAAAGTATGAAGCCATTCTGGCAGGAATGGAGTTGGCTCAAAGCCTCGAGGCGTAGCATTTGAGGGCGTTTAGTGACTCCATGTTGGTAGTCAAGCACTTTTCAGGAGAATATGAACAAATGGATCCTCGGAAGAAGGTATACGCCACTAAGATAACATATTCTTTTTTATAATCAGAACTTTTTATCTAAGTCAGATAAGCAAGGAAAATAATAGTAGGGCAGATGCCCTATCCAGGCTAGCTTCGGCTGAGACGTAGAGCTTGACCGGTTCTATCTATCTCACCGAAGCCAAGATGCCTTCAATTGAAAAGAAAGATTGCCTTGAGATACAGCAGACACCGACTTGATGACCCCTATTCGGAATTTCCTGGAAAAAAGAATCATCCCAATGGACCGAATGAAAGCCCTTAAAGTAATGTATAGGGCATCAAGCTACACAATCATCAATGAAAGAATGTATCATCGATCGGTCAGTCAACCCCTCTTAAGATGCTAAATAAAGACGAGCAACATCAGGCCTTAGAAGCGGTGCACGAAGGGATTTACGAAGAACATCTAGCCGATCAATTTCTCTCCTTTAAGATCCTTCGGCAAGGATTCTTTCGGCCGACATTACGAATCGATGCGAGTGAATATGCAAAAAAGTGTAAATAATGTCAATTGTTCGCTACTATTCCGAAGCAACCTCCCAAAAAAATGACTTATGTCCTTAGCCCCATTCTGTTTGCCATGTGGCCCATCAATATAGTCGGTATTCTCCCTACCAGCACCAGACAGGAGAAATATTGAATAATCACCATTGACTACATGACCAAGTGGGTCAAAGCAAGGCCATTATCCGCCATAACTGAAGAAGCAGCCAAGAAGTTCTTTCTGGAGAAATTATTCTCAGGTTCAGGATTCCGAAAGTTTGTGTCTCTGACAGCAGAACAAAGTTCATCGGGAACAAGTTCTGAAGGTTTCCGCATCACTTTAGAGTTCAACAGAAGTTTAGTTCAGTTGCGCAGTCCAGGGAAACGGGGCAATCGAAGCAGCAAACAAAATAATCTTTCAAGGGATGAAGAAAAGGTTAGGTAAAGCTAAGGGAAGATGGACCAAAGAGCTACCTTGGGTCTTGTGGGCTTACCGAACAACGTCCAGGTCCTCAACCGAGGAAACTCCTTTCAAGCTGGTATACGGAATGGATGCCCTGATTTTGATTGAAGTGGGTCTAGAGTCTTTCAGAACTGAGGTCTATAATGTGGAAATCAACAACTTCATATTAAGGGAGAATATGGATATATTAGAAGAAGAGGGAGAGGCTGCCCACCAAAGGAATATGAAGTACCTGTTACAGGCAGTCCAACACTATGATTCATGAATAAAAAAGAGATCATTTGGCATTGGAGACTTATTCTACGAGAACTAGCCGTATCCATGTCGGCAAGACAGGGCAAACTTCAGCCAAACTGGGAAGGGCCTTACAAAGTGTCATGATTTAATAGTCAATAAAAATGCAATTAAAATCACTTGGCATGCTAGTCGCCTCCGAAAATTTTATCAATAAGGAAAATTTCTTTAATTTCTCATTTGTACTTCATTATAAATTCTATGTGAAAAGTCTCATGACTTAATAGTCAATAAAATGCACTTCTTTCTCGCAAATTTATTACTTCAAAATACGATAAAATGAGTGGGCGAACGAGTATTATCTAGGGGTAATCCCGAAGAAGATACACCTTCCGCCCGACATATTTAACGAAAGGACGAATGGATATTATCTAGGGGTGATCCGAAATAGAATAATATCCTTCACCCTATATCAACTATTTAATTTTAAAATGGATGTACACGACAAGAAAATATGAGGAACGTCTAAGGGCAATCCTGAAAAAAGCCTTTCCCCTTCGTCCATCCCTTATGATTTCTCATTATCACCAAAGAAAATAATTGAAAAAGGCGATATTGTTGAAGGAACGAAGAACGCCTTATCTAGGGGTGATCCCGAAGAAGACTAGCCCTTCGTCCTCAAATCCTACATCAAACTTTTTTACAAGTACACCTGGAGAGCGAAGAAGGTCTCGCCTAGGGGCGATCCCGAAGAAAATGAGCCATTTCCCACCTAGGCTAAGTATATATTTCGACAAGTACAATTTTTAACCGATGAAACGAAGGAGGACGCGCCTAGGGACAAACCAAAGAAGGTCATCCTCTTGTTCTTTCGCCCAAAAGGACATAACATCTTTAGTGCTAATGGCCCAAGGTTACCTTCGGGATAAGGCATCGCCCCTTTAACACAAGGGGCCAAAGATGGATATGGCATAATAAACAGCAAAAAACTACTAAGGCCAGATTCTTGCCGAAGACGAAGAAGTTATACGTAAAAAAGTTGTTAAGGAAAAAATAAAGCTGAAGATGCAATGAAAGAAGTGAAAATAAATCACAATGCTGACTAAAGAAAAGAAAGATGCATTTAAAAACTTAATCTTTGCCCGAAGGCGAGTTAAAATTACAAAAGCCCGAAGGCAGAAGTATCAATTCAAAATAAATATTACAAGTCCAAAAAATAAAAGAAGCATCTAAGACTGGGGGTCTTAATCAGAAAGCTCTTCGTCCTCGCCTGAGGAGACAGCAGGAGCTTCCACGGCCGCTCGACCAATGGGGTATTCCAAGATATTGTCCAGTAGCTGCTTATGTTCCCATGCGAGGCCATAAGCCTTTTCGAGGACATAGTCAGCCCCGAACTGGAAGTATCGCTCTTCGGTCTGATCCAGCTGCTTTTGGTTTTATGAAGTTCCTTGCGGGACTTCTTCAGCTGACCATTCCTACGAACGATCCTTCGGTTCGCCCGGGCGAGGTCTTCCTCTAGCCTTTCCTTATCGGTCTGCAGCACCATGGCCTGACCAATCAGCACCTCGTTCTGGGTTTGTACCCTCCCGAGCCCCTCCTCGGCCGTCGTGGCCCTCCTCTCCAGCTCTTTGACCTCGGCCATCCTGGCGTACATATCCCTGACCTATCCTCCACGCCAGCAGCCCAAGGAGTAGCCTGCAAAAATACACAAGGCAAAAAATATGTCAAACAGACGAAGAAAAATATGAAGAAGGACTAAAATAAATAAAGGTAAAGCAACTACATACCAGGGACAAGAAAGACATCAGATCCGTGCAAGCTTCTGTCAGAGAGGCCGCCGCGAAGGAAGCCGCGTCAGCTGGAAGCTGAAGACCATGGCAAAGATCTGAAGCCACCTCCTTCATAGAGTGTCTGGCCAGATAGACAGTATGGTCATACTTCAGAATGGCCCAGTTGGGGAAGAAGATCTGAATGACCCCATCCTGGTTCCAAAGCCGCTTAAAAGGGCCTCTTTCGCCCATAACCTCCAGGTCATCTCCCTGGTCATCTTCGGCGGTCGGAAGAGCCTGTTGAAGCAAGACAGACCGCTCAGCCTCATTCCTTTCTTCCGTATCCTCTGAAGGATCAGGAACAACCTTCTTCTCGACCACCTTGGCCTTCTCTGCCTGCTCAGCAGCTCGTTTCTCAGCCGTTTTGGCCTTCTTCTTCTCAATGAGGGCGTCCCTGGTAGACACTGAAAAATAAGGAAGAAAGAAGAAAGGCCAGTCCAAGCAAGTACTATAAAATGCTAAGTAAACAATGCATAAAAACATAAGTGAGAAAGGGCAGAACGAACGTAAAGAAAAGTAGTTATATAATGATAAAAATACAAGTAAAAAAGACGAGGAAGAGACTGTTACTCCCACCCCACAAGATTAGAAGTCTTTATTTATCTCGGGACCGAGCTTACTCACATTCACGTCCACCAAGGCCGCATATAGGTACTTCTCCTCCTCAGTCAAGTTCGACATTATAAGCGCCGAAGCATTGACCTCACGCCACACTGAAATCTCGGCCAACTACGGCCCGCTAATGAAATACCAGTGGGTGTGGTTGGATTTATTACTGGAATTAGTGGCCGTCCAGTCCGCTCGGGCAGCCTAACGGGAAATATTGTAGAAGCCTGGGCTCTTCGGTTTCTTCCAAAAATCATAATGATACTTGAACATCCGAGTGTGCAGCTGAACCCTGGCCCGAAGGCACCTATTGTGGAAGCAGTTGATATAAATAAATCCATCCGGATCCATCTGACCCAGAGCGATTCCCATCTGGCGGAAGAGCCTCCTCAGAATTTTCAGCAATTACACCCTGAAGCCGCATTTGAACGCTGCTTCGGAGATTCCAACGGCGTAGTCCCCATACCCCTTCGGCATGCCAGGAGTGTCATAGATCCGCTCATCCTCCGTGGTAGCGTACATCCAAAAATAACCTCGTGGGGTAGAATAGTCATAATACATCTGACCCACGCGTTCTTTCGATAGCTCCAAGCGATTGTTAGCCGCATGATAAGATACCACAGAGCCGAAGAGTGCCCTTCCCGTTCTTTCAGGATGACTTGAAGAAGTTTCAGTGAGAGTGTTCACCCTGTGAACAAAAGTTTCAGCAGGAGGGTTCGCTTGGTCCATGTCTCTGTATTCGGAAATAAAGAGACAAGTTAGTCCATTTAATCAGATAAATGAAAAAGAAAAAATAAAAAGATAAGGGACCAAGTACATGTCCTGTAACCGAGCGAACAAGAAAATTCCCAGAGTCTGCTCTCGAAGGACGTTCTACAGAAAAGTTTTCCCGAAGGAAGTTCTTTGCCCCCAGAACCCTTCGTATGCCATCTTTAAACTCAACTGGCAAAGAAGAAGGAAAAACTAAACACCCTGGATCATCTCTCGAAGGTTGTTCCACAACCAAAAACCCGCCGAAGAGAGTTCTTGACTGGAAACAACTCGCATGCCATCTTTAAACCCATTGGGTGCCCCTAAAAAAAGGCAAACAACCCAGAAAAGGACATACTACCTACCCAGAAAAGGCACCCGATACAAAAAAACAACAGAAACAAAAAACCCATAAAATATCTTTTGGAAGTCACAAAACCCGCATGCAAAAAAATTACAAAAAAAGCTTGCACGAAAATATAATAATGTACAAGAAATACTTACTGATAAGAAGATGCTCTCTAAGTGAGATGGGATGATTGGGAAAGGTGGAGTTGTTGCTGCCTGCGATTGAAAGACTTGAAAGAAATTGTTGTTGTTTGCGTTTAGTTACTAAAAGAAGATAAAAGACAAGGATATACTGTGGCTCTATATATAGGCGCCTAAAATGTGTTTGGGTTCCAAAAAGGTGACGTCTGGGGGTATTTTGAAATGGACGGCCCTGATACAAACTGTTGAAATTCAACGACAGAGATTAAGCTATGAAATGACGTGACAGCAGCTGTCCCATTAACGCACCCAAGACGTTGCCACGTGTACGGATAAAAATTGAGGTGACACGAAGTGATCATCCTAGGATTTCTTCACCCCAAGATGGGCGGAGATTGATGTCCGTCGGCCTGACCGAAGGTCCGAACGAAGAACAGGGATATGTTAGCTATGGGCCCAATAAGGCCCAAAAAACGAAGGCCCATTATACAATCATACTATTGGGCCGAAGGCCCAACAGGATCCCAGACCGAAGCCCATAGATCTCCGAAGCCTGTTATTCCTTCAATCATTGGGAGTGGGCAATCATGACGCCCCCTTTTCACTTTTATTCATTATTGGGATGTAACGGACAAACATTCATAACATTTTTTGGGTATAAAACCCTTGGGAAAGTAAGACAAAAGATAACACACTCATTCTCTGACACTCTCTACTTTCTTGTATTTCCCAACACCCACTCTACATCCAGATTCTTATTCTCACACCGGAGGTGAATCGGGGGGGATAATCCCTTGCATTCTCTTCCTTTTTAGGTAGCAGCCGAAGGCAATTTATCAGAGGCCAAAGGCCGTTCTAGCAGGACGAAGGATATTGGGCATAACACATCCCTTAATTCTTCTTCTTCTTCTTCGTCTGTTTGGAGTCTCCGCCCAATTGAAGAGTGAGTCTTTTTTGTCGATGGATTCGTCGTCCAATCGCCTTGTTAAATCATGGAGGGGTGTATTCAATCAAGATTTTAAAGGATTTTTTTGGATTTTTGAAATCATGAGGTATTCAACTTGGATTTTAAAATCATTTGAGATATGATGCTATTCAATATAGATTAGAAAAATACTTTTAAAATCTGAGTGTATACAATTTAGATTTTAAAAAGTCTACTAGAATCTGACGGTACTCAATTTGGATTTTATAAATGTTGTGTATATGTTGTGAACTTGATGATTTCATTAACAAAACACCTTGGTAGATTTTACTTAGTAAAAATGTAGCACTCGACGGATAAGGATTATAGTCCCGACGGATGACTCAATATAGTCCCGACGGATGATGATTTATTATCCATCGAGTGAGTAGCTTATGTAACAATAAGTCTGTAGCACATTTCTGCATACACATTGTTTAGAATCTGTAGTAGTACTTAAGTCATATTGACTTTAACTAGATATGCAGAATAAGTTGATTAAGTGTACATAGATGATGTCTTGTAATTATGCATAAATGAAATGAAGTCTAGTGCCTGATTGCTAACCGACAGATAAAAAACAATGAATTCGACGGATGATCAACAACCCGATGGATGATCATTAACTCGACGGATGATCATTAACTTGACGGATGATCATGAACCCGACGGTTAAAGAATTCAAATATCTGTTGACAGTGACAACACAGTCTGTTAGGTCTCAATATGTTTGTAGAAGGGGGGTTGAATACAAACTATACCGTTTAATCGAATAAAATGCGGAATAAAAAAGGTGAAACAAAATTCAAGTTAAATAAAACTATTATTAAACTTGAAAGGTGTTACAACAACGGTATCGTTTACAAGGGATTAATCTCAAATAAATTATTCCAAATCTAGAATAAATTCGACATGAACTTTTTCTATTTTTGAAATAAAAAGGATCAAATGCTAAAAGCAATTTGAGATTAAGTTCTAGGGATTTTGATCCGCTAGATAGTTACACAAGAACAAGAAAAGGATTTCTAGTGGTTTAGATTTAACAATGAATACTAGAAATTAATGATCTGAGAAATTTCAATAAGTTCTCTGCTGTTTTCTTGGTTCTGTGTTCGTCTGTTAATTTGATATTCAATGCTCTGTTTTTAGAAAATCAACTACTGCTTTTATATTAAATAAATCCTTGATTTAACTGGCAAGACAATCCTGTTAGCTCAGCAAGACAATCCTTTTAATTGGTAGAACTTTCGGTAGGACAATCTATTGAACTGGCATGACTTTCGGCAAGATAATCTAAATGAACTGGCATGACTTTCGGCAAGACAATCTAAATGAATTGGCATGACTTTCGTTATGACTATTGATTGTCATACCGATTGTCATACTAATACAAAAGATTGTCTTGCTGAATTAATTTTGAATTTAAATTCAAAATCAATTCTGAAAAACTATAATATTGATTCAGAATTAATTAATCAATTAATCCAATTAATCAATAAATTAATCTTTGCAGATATAATTTATTTTCTTAATTAAATTATACGACTTAATTAATTAATAGAGAATTAATACTATTCTTGAACAACAACCACTCTTCTGACAATGAGCTAAAAATCACTGAAACTTATAAATCCATTTCACTACTTCAATGTTGACACTCGATGTACTCTCTGGTTCATGAATGACTAAAATCTGTGATGTTTCTTCATGTCTTGATTTTTTTCAGATTAAATCCCTGTAATTAATTGATACCCTGACGAGATCTCTGTCACTTGATTAAATCCACAATCTTGATTTATATCACTGAGGCTTGATCAATTTCTTGAGCTTCTTCCAGTGAATTAAGTCCTCAAGTCTGTAGACGAACAATGTTACTTAATCCTTTGACATATGTTACTTTGAGAGATCCCTCTGACGATAGAACCACTATTTACTTGTTACATCCTTATTTGAGTTGAGTTAAATCCTCGAATAAACAAAGAGGCTATGACATATGCCTTTCAATCCCCCCTATTTGTTTGTTAGACAATAACAACAAATACCTAGAGGATAACTCAACTAACAAATAAGAAAAAGATATAAACAGTAATGCAAAGTAAATAGCAGAAAAGTTCTGGATTATATTTAACATTTTCCAGATTCCAAAAGAAATTTACAAGTGAATACAAGATAGATGTTCCTCTAGACTGAACATATAACTACATTAGTCTATCTTGATTCATAAAGCTCTAATCATATTACATTAAGTTTTGAGCTAATTGAATTCAGTTGTCTTCCCTTCCGAATTCACCTTCTTCCAAATCTTGAAGCAACTCCTTGTCAAAGACACGATCCTTTTCAGAAGTGAAGCTGGCTGGTCTGACTGGTTGAACTCCAACTGACTTTAGCTTATTCTTGAACTGATTGTACCTTTTAATATTCTTTTCACAATAAGCTTGAATCAGATCAGTTGCTTGAGTTTTCAACATGGATGAATATCCAGCAGTTCTTAAGTGATGTTCCATCCAGACAAGATGCTTAGCAGAATAGTCTTTAAGAGATTGTGAATCGAGCTGGGAGATTTGAAGATAGTCAGACTTAAAGAATCTTACCTGATGAGGATTGTTGACCACTTGAGGACTAGCCCTGCTGGCAAACTCTTTGAGCCTTTCTCGAAGAACTTCATTCAATTCTGAGCTTCTTTTGACTTTGTTGAGAAGAACCCAAATCTCTGATAAAGAACGATTCTCAAACAGATGAAGTGATACCTTGAAAGATCCTTCGCTCTGACAGTATACAAATATGCTCATTTCATTTAGAGATCTGTCAAAGGCAGCTGTGATCCTTGAGACTTCAGTCTTGATAGCATTCATGTACACGTCATTATTTGGATTAGAGATCTCCATCTTGTCAAGAAGATGTAGAAACTGCCTATCATTGTTTGTGCTCGGCTGAGGCATATCAAGTACTCTCCTAGCTTCATCCCATTTTTCACCAATCTTCAATCTGACATCTCTTCTCCTTTCTTTAGCTTTAATGTCATGAAGATGTTGCTTTTCAAGAGTTTCTGTTCGTTCAATGTTTTTCCTCATATCAATGATCTGGGATACCTTTTTGAGTTCAGCTTCTTTTCTTTTCAACTCTGAATGCTGCTGCTGAAACTCTTTCTCAAAAACAGGATCCACTTGAGCTTCCTCTTCCCATTCTCCAAAATCACTTTCCTCCTCAGCTTCAAAGAAACCATCTTTATCTTCCAAGACTGGTTCCGTGGGAATGTCAAAAATATCGAAGTCATCCTGTTCTCCACTATAGTAGACATCATCAGCCTTTCCTTTGTCTCCAGAAGATAAATTTTTTTCTTTTCCCTTTTCACTTCTCCCTTTCTTCTCCCCTTAGTTGAGGAATCCTCTACAGACTTTCCCTTAGACCCTCCATGACCTCCATCACCTCCAAGGCCTGAGCCTCCACCAGACGGCCCTTCAAAGAAAGTCCTTTGTTCTTCATTAGGGCAGTGAGAATTTTTGATCATGGAGTACAAGTGCTTCATCCCTTCATTGAGATGTTCCATGCCCGTTTCTATCTTTAGAAATCTGGAGGAGTCCAGCGAATGATTCATTTTAACTAGGTCTTGAAGAGAAGTCATTCTTGTATGGAGAGAGCAGAAGTTTGAAATGTCTTCAGCTGATAAAGTTGGAGATGCCTGGATTGAGTTAAGCTTGGGTACAACAGAGGTCTTCAAATCTGATATCTCAGTCCTGATGAGAGCCAGCTGATTATTGACAGAGGTGGAAGAAGAAGACCGTTCAACCACTTGTGCTTTGAATGATTGAGCCTCAGCCTGACTTTTTGCAAGTTGTTCTTTCAGATCAGCAATTTGAGCTAACAGATTTTCAGTGTTTGTGTCTGTGTGTGCGCTCACCTGAATATCTCTCTTGTTTGGTTCACTCAACTCACGTGCTTGTGTATCTTTCAATATTATTGCTCGTGAGGAGTCTTCCTATTGCTGATCTTCTGTACCTGCAATTGAAATCACCCTAGCCTCTTCAAGAGAGGTCAGTGGTGGTGCAATGGGAATTTGCGAGTCCCGATCCTCAGTCAAACCTATCTTTTCATGTGAAATAGATGTCTGAATTGCTTCAGGGATAGATTGACCGAGTTGCCCTCCACTTTCTCCAGATAAATCTGCTAGTGGAGAATCCCGTGAGGGAGCCAGAGGTGTTGGATCTGGGAGGGGAGAAAATGACTCTATTAAAGGTGGCTGAGAGTCAGATTTTCCCTCAGAAGCATGTGATTGCTCTTCTGCCGTAACTATGGCAGGCACTGTAACAGACTCAATGTGCACTCCTCGCTCTGTGTCCTGAGTATCATCTATTGGTCTGTATGCTTCCATTGTGAGTAATGGAAGTGTGCTTGACTCAGTACAGGATGTAATGGCCCTATGGCGAATTTCAATAGATTCATCCTGTTGATAGAATGTCTCTAGTAACTGTTCACTGGCCATATCAAAGTCCATGTTCTGTTGGGAGGACAAGGATGGGCTTTCAGATGCCTCAATAAATGTTTTTCTTTTCTTGGGAGGAGGCAGAGCTGAGGGTTCATTCACATCCAACAACATTTTACTTTCTACTAACCTTCTAGGCAACATTTTAGACAGTGGGGGAGAGGTTGAGATAGGTGTGACTCTGTGTTTGGCTCTATGACCTGTGATTGAAGCTGCGGTTCTACAACTTCATGGTCAGCCCTATCAACCACTGAGAGTCTTTCAACAGAAGTAGGAATAGTTTGTGAGTGAGAAATTATTACCTGCAGTGGAAGAGCATCTAATGTTTGAGCCTGGGTGGCTTGAACCACTGGAGGTTGAGCTTGCTGTTCATGACCGCGAAGATTGAAAATTGGTAAAGGAATGTAAGTGGCCATGAAAGAAGATACAAGTACTGGAACTTGCATGAATTTGAAGGTTGTGTCTTGGCGTGTGTAAATCTTTTTGCTTACTGGATGGGGTTCAGTTACCGAAGAGTTAGCAAAAAGAGCCTTATGCTCAGATGTGAGAAGATGTTCTGTTATAAGCATAAGAAAACGAGCGTAGTAGCATGAAACCCTACGATTTGTAGAATGATCACGTAAAGCAGTAGTGAGACGTCTCAGAAGAATGGGTAAAAGTAGTTTGCCAAAATTGATCCTTTGATTGAAAACAACCGCATGACCAATATACTGCAGAGTGGAAGTGATGTTGTGAAAGTTGGATTTAGTGCAGTTGGCAAATACTTTGGAAAGTGTATCGAAGAAAATATCACATTCAGAAACCAAATTGGATTTAGACAACTTGGTTAAATTAATCACCCCCTGATAGTGAATAGCATGGAAAAAGTTTGAAATATCATTTTCAGAGGGTAAATTACAGAAATTGTCCATTGGAAAATTTAACGCTCGATTGACGACTGTTTCATCAACTACATACTGTGTGTTTGCCACGGTGAATGAAAAAGATTTAAAATCATCGGCCACAGTAGAGGTTGTGCAAATCAGTCTGAGCAGATCGACATTTAATAGCATATTTGATTTAATAGCAGAGCTAACAATCGAATGGTCATTTAAAAATCTAATCCACGGCTTAAATTTTTCCACATCACAGTTTTCTGGATTAAAATAACCAACAAGATTATGCGAGACAATTTGGAAATTGAGAGCCATTTTTAAAAACAAATATAAAAAGACACACACTGTCAGAATTTTAAGAATTAAATTAAGAAAATTCGAATTAAAAATTAATTAATAATTCGAATTAATTCAATTATATCCAAAAAATTTAGAAACAAATGTGTCTTGACGATTTTTAACCACCAAAATCAGATACGCAAACAGATTACTCAAACACACAACACAACAACCAATGAAATGAAAGATTTGATTTTGAATTTTTTTTAAAAAAAATAAAATTGGCAGCACTTCTGTATGTATATACGTGTATGTATATATAACAGGAGTGAAAATGTTATGCTGAGTAAAAACTCGAGCAAGGAAGTTGAGATGGCAATTGATTAATTGAACAGAGAGAGAGAGAGAAATAAGAGAGAAAAACTGTTGGAATTGAAAAACCAATGAACTGATTAAAATTACAAAACAACGACAGACAATAAGTAGGACAACTGGTATGACAATCGAGGAAAGTCATACCGATTGTCTTCCCGATTGTCATACCAGGCAAATGGAAATAAAAAAAATAAATACTAAAAATATAACTGGTATGACAATCTGATAGTCATACCGATTGTCATACCAGTACAAAATAAAAACAAATATATCTGATATAAATTTTATTACTGGCAAGACTATCGATAGTCATATCGATTATCTTGCCAGTATATTAAACACATAAATATACTGAAATGACTTTCAGCAAGACAATTTCAATTGTCTTGCCGATTGTCATTTTAGTAATAAAACAATTATACACTCACAGAATTTACGTACAAAACAAAACAATATTTCAGAAGTAATTATATTTTATTCCAAAAGTATATTTCTGTTGAATTTTAGCAAATAAAATTCATAGAAAAATATTTTTAGAGAAAATAAAATATTCTGAGATATTAAAATTAACAAGTTGAATAAATAAATAAGATAAGATAATAAAACTTACATAGAAATAAGAAAGAATTATGGAAAATATGATAAAATAAATTTGCAAATGAATTTTTCATTTATGAAAAATTCATTTGTAAATTCATTCAAGAACAGATTTTAGATATTAACAAGTTTAATCACTAAAGCTATTCAACATACCCAATTTACCAAATAATCTGGTAAATGTGGATTCGTCAAGAGGTTTAGTGAAAATATCTGCTATTTGTTCTTCTGTTGGAACAAAAAATAGTTCAACAGTACCATTCATGACGCGCTCTCTAATAAAATGATACCTGATGTCAATGTGCTTGGTCCTTGTATGTTGCACAGGGTTGTTGGTGATGGCTATTGCACTTGTATTGTCATATAGAATAGGTATTTTGTTCAATACAGAGCCATAGTCCCGTAGCTGATTCCTAATCCACAAGATCTGAGCACAGCAGCTTCCAGCAGTAATATATTCAGCCTCGGCCGTTGAATTGGAAATTGTTTGCTGTTTCTTGCTATACCATGAGACTAGTCTGCTACCTAGGAATTGACAACTCCCTGAGGTGCTTTTCCTATCAATAACACTTCCTGCGTAATCTGAATCTGTATATCCAACAAGGTTAAAACCAGATTCTTTACGGTACCAAATACCTAGATTTGGTGTTCCCTTAAGATATCTCAAGATTTGTTTAACAATAACGAGATGAATATCTTTAGGATCCGCTTGGAACCTTGCACATAAGCATGTAGCATACATAATATCTGGTCTACTTGCAGTAAGATAGAGTAACGAGCCAATCATACCTCTGTAGCTTGTGACATCTACCTTAATGGAGTTTTCACATGGTCCAAGCTTGACAGCTGTAGTTGGCGGAGTCCTTGCTGATGCAGAATCCTCTAGATTGTACTTTTTGAAGAGTTCCTTGAGATACTTGGATTGACAAATAAAAGTTCCATCTAACCTTTGATTTACATGTAATCCAAGAAAGAACTTCAGCTCTCCCATCATGCTCATTTCAAATTTGCTGTGCATTAACTTAGCAAATCTCTTACAGAGATTATCATTAGTAGACCCAAATATTATATCATCCATATAGACTTGGACTAATATAGTATCATTCTTATGCTTTTTAGAAAAGAGAGTTTTGTCTATGACACCTCTAATAAAGTTATTTTCAATAAGAAATTCAGAGAGAGTGTCATACCATTTTCTCGGAGACTGTTTGAGTCCATAGATAGCCTTGAAAAGAAAGTAGACAAAATCCAAATGATCTGGATCTTCAAAACCAGGAGGTTGCTCTACATACACCTCTTCATCCAGCTTTCCATTCAGAAAGGCACTCTTGCTATCCATTTGATAAACTTTAAAGTTAGAGAATGTTGTGAATGCCAAAAATATCCTGATGGCCTCTAGTCTAGCCACTGGAGCATAGGTTTCATCATAATCAATGCCTTCAGCTTGAGAATACCCTTTTGCTACCAGTCTTGCTTTGTTTCTTGTAACCACACCATCTTCATCTAGTTTATTCCTGAATACACACCGAGTACCAACAACTTTCTTGTGTGTAGGTCTAGGTACCAGTTTCCAGACTTGTTGATGTTCAAACTGATTGAGTTCATCTTGCATATCAATCACCCAATTTGGATCAGTCTGTGCTTCCTCAATCTACTTAGGTTCCATCTCAGAAAGAAATCCTGAGAATAGACATTCATTTTGAATAACACGTCTAGTTCTGACTCCAACATCTGGATCACCAATAATCAACTCAAAAGGATGAGCTTTATTCCAGAAAGTCTATCTTGGAAGATTTGATCTTGATGATTCGCCTCAAAACACATTGGGATGTTGTGTCCTACTAGTTGATCCTTCAGCATCTCCCCCTGAGTTGTTGTCGGGTTGACTTGATGATTCTTCGTCAGTAGCAGTGGTATCTCCATTGTTGCCAATGTTTCCATCACCATTACCTTGAGTATCATCATGATTAACACGTTCTTCACCAGCAACAACCTCAGGTTCTTGATCATGTTCTGATTCTGAATCTGACATATCATCAAACTTCAGTTTCTCAGAAGGATCTTCAGTTTGGATACTAGGGAGTTTAGTGTTGTAAGTCATATGTCATAGGCCTATTTGTATATTCGAGGATTCAACTCAACTCAAATAAGAATGTAATAAGTAAATAGTGGATCGACCGTCAGAGAGATCTCGCAAAGTAATATCTGTCAAAGGATTCAGAAACAAGGTTCATCTACAGACTTGAGGAGTTAATTCACTGGAAGAAGTTCAAGAAGTTGATCATGCCTCAGTGATATAAATCAAGATCGTGGATTTAATTAAGTGACAGAGATCTCGTCAGGGTATCAATTAATTACAAGGATTTAATCTGAAGAAAATCAAAGTGTCAAAGTCAAGACATGAAGAAACGTCACGGAAGTTAGTCACTCATGAACCAGACAGTACATCGAGTGTCACCATTGAAGTGGTGGAATTGATTCATAATTTTCAGTGATTTTCATAAGATCTATAGAAGGATGGGTGCTGTTGAAGACTAGAATTAATTCTCTATTAATTAATTAAGTCATCTAATTTAATTAAGAAAATAAATTATATCTGCGAAGAATAATTTATTTATTAATTGAATTAATTGATTAATTAATTCTGAATTAATTTTAGGAATTTTCAGAATTTTAATTGGTTTAAAATCTATTTAAATTGAAACAAGGCAAACTGATTGTATTAGTATGACAATCGGTATGACAATCAATAGTCATACCGAAAGTCATGCTAATTCATTTAATTGTCTTGTTAGAATTTTTATTAGATTAAAAATCTGTTATTAATCTTTGCAAGACAATTTGAATTGTACTTATGTAACAATCGGTATGACAATCAATTGTCATACCGAAAGATTGTCATACCGAAAGTCATGCTGGTTCAAAGGATTGTCATTGCAGTTCATTTGCATTCGGCTGTTTACTTAAAAAGAAACAAAAGAAGCAGAAGACAAGATCATCCAAAAACTCAGCAAAAACAGAACATACAGAAGAACAAAAGAGAAAAAGAAGCAGAAAAATATTACATCTATTCTGCAACTTCAAGATCAATTTCTAGATTGTAAAGTTATATCCAATCAACTAGAAATACTTATCTTGTTCTTGTGTATCAATCTAGCGGATTAAAATCCCTAGAACTTAATCTCAAATCGCTTTTAGCATTTGATCTTTTAATTACAAAAATAGAAAAAGTTCATGTCGAATTTATTCTAAATTTGTAATAATTGATTTGAGATTAATCCCTTGTAACCGATACCGTAGTTGTAACACCTTTCAAGTTTAATAAAAGTTTTATTTAACTTGAATTTTGTTTCACAATTTTATTCCGCATTTTATTCGACTAAAAGGTATTGTTTGCATTCAACCCCCCCTTCTACAAACAAATTGGGACCTAACAATTGGTATCAGAGCCTTCTGATTAACGAACAAATCAAGATCCTAGACTTTTGTGATTTTTCAACTCCTTGAATTTTTATTTATTCAAAAATTCATAATGACTTCACATAAAGTTGGAACCGTTAAAATTCCACAATTTGATAAAGAGAATTATATCATGTGGAAGAAGAAGATGCTATTATTTTTACAAGTTGCAAATCCCAAATATTCAAACTTGTTAAAGAAGGGTATAAAAACTCCGATGGTTATTGAACCGGAGGTAATAATAGATGGTGTGGTGACTACTAAAGCTAGAACCTATCCAAAAGAGCCCAAAGATTTTACTCCTTCTGAGAAGGAAGAAGCCTCCTTGGATGCCAGCCTTCAATTAATATTAATTGATTCCCTTGATCCCTTGATGAACAGACATGTGATGAACTGTAAAAATTCTAAACACATGTGGGAAACTATTGAGGTAATTAATGAAGGCACAGAGGAAGTTAGGGAGAACAAGTTGGAGATCCTAACCTCTGAGTATGAATATTTTAAATCAAATCCAGGAGAAGGAATTACTGAAGTGTTTGAGAGGTACAATGCGTTGATCAACAACCTGAACATCAATGGAAAGTATTATTCAATAAGGGAGGTCAACAAAAAGTTCCTTTTAACACTGCCAGCTCATCTTGAACATAGAATCACTGCCATTAGAGAAGCTAGAGATCTGAGTGAGATTTCTTTGGACAGGCTCTATGGAGTGTTAAAAACTTATGAGTTGGAGCAGATTCAACAGAAGGAAGTCTACGGGAAGGATAGAATGGTCAGCACATCTAATGCACTTGTAGCTGAAGGTCAACAAAAACAGCAATCTCAACAATTGGAAAGAATGGTACAGTGTTCCAAGGCTGAGGAAAATATGTTAGTAGCAGAATATGATCCTCCTACTACAAATCAATCAAGTGATGATTTTTATTCCTTGGAAGAGCTGGAGCAATTGGAAGACGAGTCAATGGCCCAAATTGTCAAGAGATTCTCCCATGTCAGATTCAAGAGGAATCCCAAGCTTAAGTACAAGTCCAACTACAACAAATTCCAGAAAGGTGGATCTTCATCCTCTAACACCAGCAGTGGTGGATATAAAACAGGGATGGTTGATCGGAGCACCATCAGATGCTATAACTGCAATGAGTTGGGACACTTTGCCACAGAATGTAGAAAGCTAAAGCAAGTAAGAAAGAACTCTGAAAGGGCTTATCTGGCAAAGGGAAGAAGCTGGGATGATACTGACAGTGAAGATGAAGATGAAGGAAATCTTGCTCTTATGGCTATTGATGGAAAAGCTTCATCGTCAAGAATAGAGGTAAAACTTTCTGATGCTGAAATGGTTTATCATCTAAGAGGTAACTTAGATTGTGCACGTCGTGATAATGAACTGTTAAGTTTACAGATCACAGACCTTGAGAAAGAGGTCAATGAATTAAGACTTATGCACATTAATCAAGACAAATTAAAAGAACAAGTATCTTTTCTAGAGAATAGAGTTGACTGTTATAGAAAACTCGAAACTATTCTCAAAGACAAGATCACCGGTCTTGAGACTAAGGTTAGAGCCTACTTCAATTCTTGTTTGAAGGCTAAAGAGTTCTACAGTAAGCAAGCTGTTAATCAAACATCTGGAATAGGTTATGATTACAATGCTGCTATTGGAGAATTAGGCACAAACTCCCCTCCTCATGTATGTGCTAAAGGGAGGGAAGTACCACATGTGCTTAAGGGTGTTGATGAACCCCTCTATAAAGCATCAATTGCTGAACCATTTGATGCGACCTCTTCTGTTATTCAAGAAGAAATACGTGCTGAGGATCATGCTAATGAGAAGATTGTTTCTAAGTCAAGTGAGTCGAAAGTTCCAGTCAAAGTTGTGAAAGCAACTGAGACTAACTCAGACACACATGAGTTGGATAACAATAATGCCATGTCTACCATGCATAAATTGCCTGCTGTTAATCACTCTCATAAAGCATGTGGTGTTGCTAATTGTATGTCTTGTGCTTTTAATATGATGTATGCTTATTTTAATGGTAAGCATGTGTCTAATGATAAGACTACTCCTCGTCAGCATGTGAATAACAAGAAGCATGATAGGTCTAAGACTGCTAGTCCTTCTAAGGCTAGAAAGGAGACATTTGTGCCTAAGCTTAAACAGAAATTTGTTAACGCTGTTTACAAGGTCAAATGTTCAGTCATTGAGAAAGTTGAGGCAATTAAAATTAAAAATGTTGTTTTGCCTGACAAAGGACAGTTCTACAAGTATGCCGGGCCCAACCAAGTTTGGGTTCCGAAGAAGGTCTAATCCATTTGTAGTGCAGGGCATTAAACAGGTGTAACCGGTAGTGTGGATTCTTGACAGTGGATCATCAAGACATATGACCGGAGATAGAGCCCTGCTATCAAATGTGGATTGAGAAAGCTGGCCCCATGGTTACCTTTGGAGATAACAGCAAAGGTTTATCTGAGGGATATGGCTGTTTGCAAGCTGGGAATGTTATCATTGTAATTTTGTATATTGTGCTAGGTTATTATCAGGAAGCAGTATCTAACATATAGCACCAGTGACGAGACTTGAGAATATTATGACATATCAGGCACCTGCTGCACATTACACTTGGAATTGTACTCTAGTAAGATGTGTACAAGTGTACTCCTGATTTGTGAGTTAAAAGAGGAAGTTAGTGCACCACAGTTCATGGACTTTGCAGCTGCAGATCTATTGGACTATGCAATCTCTTCTTCACAATCTCACTTCAGGTTGGTATGAACTAGTATACTGCTCAAGCAATCGTCAAGGACATGGTATGACACTCTAACTGCAGTTACAGTTTTATATGAATAAGTAGAGTCGTCATATTAATAACTATCTTATCACTAGGCACAATCATCTTTGTTTTATATGTGCAGTGGTATATTGATTATGCAACATAACAATTAGTATCTAAAGTACTTGACAAGTATCGGTCAATGATATATTGTTAACATTATGTTGCAGATATTTGTAAGCTTTTGACATGAATGAGAATTACTTATACTTTACCCTAAGTGATCAATATTTTATCAAAAACTCATTCATATTAAAAAAACAAAATCAAACTTCTTTCTACATTAGTGATTTCTTATTTCATGTAAAATCCTTTGAAATCACTATTGTACATCATTACTCTTAAAAGATTAAATGTATAATTTTCATTCATTATAAATCTTAAATACATTTTATCTCTATAGTGCCATATATTCTGTGTTACAGGTTCAGTCTCCAATGACTTTCTTTCATTGACAGTCATGAGGTTGAAAACCCACAACGTTTATCCCAGACTGTAAAGACAAACACAGAAACAGAACCAACCAACACTCTCTTACCACTAAATGTAGTATGAATGAGCGTGAGGGAGATAGTGCCTTAGTGCACCACATAAGGAAGGTTCTGTAGTCAACCCAGTAGCTCTGTCTCCTACATAGATGAGTAGTATTTAAACCGAGACAACTGCTAGCCCCCATACATCTTCTCAAAAAGATGTAATGGCTGAAAAGGCACAAAAACAGTTACTAGATTCATTCTCTCAACAGGGTGCGTCTATTGAGTTTTGCCTATCAGCCAAGGTATCCGATGTAGTGTCACCACTTCAAACATAAACAATTCTTGATGCACAAGAAGAGGTTACACACACAAAGGATGAGTTGACGGAAACAAGAGTTTCGACCATTTTAAGGTCAGATTCGATTGTTCAAGGTTCGTTAGTGGACCAATTGCCTTTACAGGTGTTAGGAGAGGATACTGATCCAAAAGCCATATGTCAGTGGTCAGTATCTACCTCCCCAGGCTTAAATCCCCTGGATGCATCTGCGGATAGTGGATCTGACATAGGCGCAGATCGGCAACTTGTTGACAATGATTCAGATATTACCTGATGAGTCACAAGGAAATGTCTTCACATGCATTAGAAGAGAACTGTGATCTTTATGCTAAATTCTTTGGATCATTGTTTACCTTCCCAGAATTCAAATCTGGAACCCTAAAAGGGAAACTAGCAACTTGTAAATTATGACTCAGATTCATCTGACGAGTTTAACAAGGATGGGGATTTGCGAACTCCCATTGCACCACCTGTGACCTCCTTAAGGATGGCTAAGGTGATTTTCCTTGCAGGTACAGCTGGATTATGGAGCTATGAGAGAAGAATGATACACTTGTGAGAATGAGTGTAAACACAAGTGGAGAGAAGAGTGAAACACATGTGAGGTACACTAAACAGAATCACACACTCACAGTGAGGAAGAAAGAGAAACTTTTTGTTATTTCTTTTCCAACCAAGTGAAATATGAGAACTCCTTCAGACGACGGCATACATTCCTTCTTTAATGGGGAGATAAAAGCTTAAGTAATAGTTTGGAGGATTCCTCAACTAAGGGGGAGAAATAGCAGGGAGGAAGAAAAAGATCAGATGTACACTACACCACACCATTGTTGTTTGTAACTACGGATCCTATTGTACGGGAGAGGTGGTAAACACAAGGTGATTTTCTAGTAAGGGAAGAAGCTGTTTTCAAAAGGGGAGTACCATTGGCTTTTATCTGTGGATCCTATTGTACGGGAGAGGTGGTAAACGAAGGTGATCTTCTTTAATCAGTTGATTCTCATAGGGGGAGAAGCAAGAGAGATATGGGCTTCTCAACAGGAAATGTGGTTGTACAAATGAAGATGGAACTACTTGAAGATATGTTCAGTCTAGAGGAACATCTACTTGGAATCTGGAAAATGTTAAATCTCATCCAGAACTTTTCTAGATTCCAAGTAGATGTTCCTCTAGACTGAACATATCTTCAAGTAGTTCCATCTTTATTTGTACAACCACATTTCCTGTTGAGAAGCCCATATCTCTCTTGCTTCTCCCCCTATGAGAATCAACTGATTAAAGAAGATCACCTTCGTTTACCACCTCTCCCGTACAATAGGATCCATAGATAAAAGCCAATGGTACTCCCCTTTTGAAAACAGCTTCTTCCCTTACTAGAAAATCACCTTGTGTTTACCACCTCTCCCGTACAATAGGTTCAAAAGGGGAGTACCATTGGCTTTTATCTGTGGATCCTATTGTACGGGAGAGGTGGTAAACGAAGGTGATCTTCTTTAATCAGTTGATTCTCATAGGGGGAGAAGCAAGAGAGATATGGGCTTCTCAACAGGAAATGTGGTTGTACAAATGAAGATGGAACTACTTGAAGATATGTTCAGTCTAGAGGAACATCTACTTGGAATATGGAAAATGTTAAATCTCATCCAGAACTTTTCTACTATTTACTTTGCATTTCTGTTTATATCTTTTTCTTATTTGTTAGTTGAGTTATCCTCTAGGTATTTGTGTGTTATTGTCTAACAAACAAATAGGGGGAGATTGTAAGTCATATGTCATAGGCCTATTTGTATATTCGAGGATTCAACTCAACTCAAATAAGAATGTAATAAGTAAATAGTGGATCGACCGTCAGAGAGATCTCGCAAAGTAATATCTGTCAAAGGATTCAGAAACAAGGTTCATCTACAGACTTGAGGAGTTAATTCACTGGAAGAAGTTCAAGAAGTTGATCATGCCTCAGTGATATAAATCAAGATCGTGGATTTAATTAAGTGACAGAGATCTCGTCAGGGTATCAATTAATTACAAGGATTTAATCTGAAGAAAATCAAAGTGTCAAAGTCAAGACATGAAGAAACGTCACGGAAGTTAGTCACTCATGAACCAGACAGTACATCGAGTGTCACCATTGAAGTGGTGGAATTGATTCATAATTTTCAGTGATTTTCATAAGATCTATAGAAGGATGGGTGCTGTTGAAGACTAGAATTAATTCTCTATTAATTAATTAAGTCATCTAATTTAATTAAGAAAATAAATTATATCTGCGAAGAATAATTTATTTATTAATTGAATTAATTGATTAATTAATTCTGAATTAATTTTAGGAATTTTCAGAATTTTAATTGGTTTAAAATCTATTTAAATTGAAACAAGGCAAACTGATTGTATTAGTATGACAATCGGTATGACAATCAATAGTCATACCGAAAGTCATGCTAATTCATTTAATTGTCTTGTTAGAATTTTTATTAGATTAAAAATCTGTTATTAATCTTTGCAAGACAATCTGAATTGTACTTATGTAACAATCGGTATGACAATCAATTGTCATACCGAAAGTCATGCTGGTTCAAAGGATTGTCATTGCAGTTCATTTGCATTCGGCTGTTTACTTAAAAAGAAACAAAAGAAGCAGAAGACAAGATCATCCAAAAACTCAGCAAAAACAGAACATACAGAAGAACAAAAGAGAAAAAGAAGCAGAAAAATATTACATCTATTCTGCAACTTCAAGATCAATTTCTAGATTGTAAAGTTATATCCAATCAACTAGAAATACTTATCTTGTTCTTGTGTATCAATCTAGCGGATTAAAATCCCTAGAACTTAATCTCAAATCGCTTTTAGCATTTGATCTTTTAATTACAAAAATAGAAAAAGTTCATGTCGAATTTATTCTAAATTTGTAATAATTGATTTGAGATTAATCCCTTGTAACCGATACCGTAGTTGTAACACCTTTCAAGTTTAATAAAAGTTTTATTTAACTTGAATTTTGTTTCACAATTTTATTCCGCATTTTATTCGACTAAATGGTATTGTTTGCATTCAACCCCCCCTTCTACAAACAAATTGGGACCTAACAAGTGTCATCAAATGTAACATTTACACTTTCAGTTACTTTGTGTTGATCAATGATATACACCCTGTATAATCTTCTTCCATATCCAACAAAAATACCCTCATATGCCTTTGCCTCGAATTTATCACGATGATCATCTCCATCCTTGAGCACGAAGCATCTGGCACCAAATACATGAAAGTATTTGATAGAAGGTTTTTGTTCATTCATAATCTCATAAGGAGTTTTCATGAAGTCTTTGTTGATTAGAGTTCGATTCTGAGTATAACATGCAGTATTGACAGCTTCAGCCCAAAAGTACATTGGAAGACCTGATTTACTTAACATCGTTCTTGCAGCTTCAATCAATGTACAATTTTTCCTTTCTACTACTCCATTTTGCTGAGGGGTTCTAGGAGCTGAAAATTGTCTGGTAATCCCTTTGTCTGTACAGAATCCATTGAGAAGTGAATTCTTGATTTCTGTTCCATTATCTGACCTTATTGCTCTAACTGGGACATTAGAATCTAACTCGATCAACTTGATATGATCAATCACAACTTGTGGTGTTTCATCCTTAGAGTGAAGGAATAAAACCCACGTATACTTGGAATAGTCATCAACTGTCACAAGACAGTAACACTTCTTTGACATCGAAAGAACATTAACTGGTCCAAATAAATCCATGTGCAATAATTGCAGAACACCAGTTATGGAGGATGTGTCAGTGCCTTTGTGAATTGCTTTCTTTGACTTTCCTTTCTGGCAACCCTCACACAGTCCTTCTGGGGAGAATTCCAGCTGTGGCAGACCTCTGACCAATTCTCTTTTGACAAGAGAATTCATTATTTTGAAATTGAGATGGGAAAGTCTCTTGTGCCATAGCCAACTCTCATATGACGATGCCTTTAAATAGAAACAATTGACTTCAGGATTGCTTCCAGAGTTCATGTCAGCTACGAACAGATTTCCTTTCCGGATTCCCATCAAGGAGGGTTTTTCATTTTTTGTGTGCAGAATCTGACACTTCAGCTTGTCGAATAAAACATTGTAGCCGTTGTCACAGAACTGACTAATACTAAGCAGATTGTGTTCAAGTCCTTGCACAACATACACATTTTCAATGATAACATTACCAGCTAGCAAACAGCCATATCCCTCAGTTAGACCATTGCTGTTATCTCCAAAGGTAACCACTGGGCCAGCTTTCTCAACCATATTTGATAGCAGGGCTCTATCTCCGGTCATATGTCTTGACGATCCGCTGTGAAGAATCCACACTACCGGTTGTACCTGTTTAATGCCTTGCAATATAAATGGACTAGACCTTCTTCGGAACCCAAGCTTGGTTGGGTCCGACATACTTGTAAAATTGGCCTTTATCAGGCAAAACAACATTCTTAACTTTAATGTTCTCAACTTTCTCAATGACTAGACATTTGACCTTGTAAACAGCCTTAACAAATTTCTGTTTAGGCTTTGGCACAAATGTCTCCTTTCTAGCTTTAGGAGGACTAGCAGTCTTAGACCTATCATGCTTCCTATTATTCACATGCTGACGAGGAGTAGTCTTATCATTAGAAACATGCTTACCATTTAAATTAGCATACATCAAATTAAAAGCACAAGACATACAATCAGGAACACCATATGCTTTATGAGAGGGATTAACAACAGGCAACTTATGCATGGTAGACATGGCATTTTTGTTATCCAACTCATGTGTGTCTGAGTTAGTCTCAGTTGCTTTCACACTTTGACTGGAACCTTTGACACACTTGACTTGGAAACAACTTTCTCATTAGCAAGATCTTCAGCATGGATTTCTTCTTGAATAATAAACGAGGTCTCATCAAATGGTTCAACAATTGATTTTTTATAGAGGGATTCATCAACACCCTTAAGCACATATGGTACTTCCCTACCTTTAGCACAGAAATGAGGAGGGGAGTTTATGCCTAATTCTCCAATAGCAACATTATAATCATAACCTACTCCAGATGTTTGATTAATAGCTTGCTTATTGTAGAACTCTTTAGCCTTAGAGCAAGAATTAAAGTAAGTTTTGACCTTAGTCTCAAGACCGGTGATCTTGTCTTTGAGAATAGTTTCGAGTTGTCTATAACAGTCAACTCTATTCTCCAGAAAAGATACTTGTTCTTTTAATTTATCTTGATTAATGTGCACAAGTCTTAATTCATTGACCTCTTTCTCAAGGTCTTTGATTTGTTGATTTAACATTTCATTATCACGATGAGCACAATCTAAGGAACCTCCTAGATGATAAACTAATTCAACATCAGTAAATTTTACCTCTTTTCTTGACGATGAGGTGTTTGCATCACTAGCCATGAGAGAAAGATTCCCAACTTCTTCATTTTCACTGTCAGTATCATCCCAGCTTCTTCCCTTTGCCAGGTAAGCCCTTTCAGATTTACTCTTCTGATTAGAATCATAAGAGTTCTTCCTAACTTGTTTTGGATTCCTGCATTCTGTGGCAAAGTGTCCCAACTCATTGCAGTTGAAGCATCGAATGGTGCTTCGATCAACCATCCCTGTTTTCTACCCACCACTGCTGGTGTTAGAGGATTAAGATCCACCTTTCTGGAATCTGTTGTAGTTGGACTTGTACTTGAACTTGGGATTCCTCTTGAATCTGACATTGGAGAATCTCTTGACAATCAGGGCCATTGACTCATCTTCCAATTGCTCCAGTTCTTCCAAGGAATAAAAATCATCTCCTGATTGATTTTTGTAGGAGGATCAAATTCTGCTACTATCACATTTCTTCAGCCTCGGAAGACTGTACCATTCTTTCTGACTGTTGAGATTGTTGTTATTGTTGTGGTTGTTGTTGTTGTTGTTCTTCAGCTACTAGAGCAGTAGACGTGCTGACCACTCTTCCTTTCCCATAGACTTCCTTCTGCTGAATCTGCTCCAACTCATAGGTTTTTAACACACCATAGAGCCTTTCCAAAGAAATCTCACTCAGATCTCTTGCTTCTCTTATGGCTGTGATTTTATGTTCGAGATGAGTTGGCAGTGTTAAAAGGAACTTTTTGTTGACCTCCCTGATTGAATAGTATTTACCATTAATGTTCAGGTTGTTGATCAATGCATTGTACCTCTCAAACACTTCAGTGATTCCTTCTCCTGGATTGGATTTAAAGTATTCATACTCAGAGGTTAGGATTTCTAACTTGTTCTCCCTAACTTCCTCTGTGCCTTCACTAATCACCTAAATAGTTTCCCAAATGTGTTTGGAATCTTTATAGTTCATCACATGTCTATTCATCAAGGGATCAAGGGAATCTACTAAAATTAATTGAAGGCTAGCATCCAGGGAGGCTTCTTCTTTTTCAGCAGGAGAAAAATCCTGAGGATTCTTTACATAAGTTCTAGCTTTGGTAATCACCACATCATTTTCTATTACCTCTGGTTCAATAATCATCGGAATTTTTGGACCCTTCTTTAACACTTCCAGATATTTGGGATTTGTAACTTGTAAAAACAATAGCATCTTCTTCTTCCACATAACATAATTTTCTTTATAGAATAGTGGAATTTTAATGGTTTCAACTTTTTGTGTAGTCATTATGAATTTTTGAGTAAATAAAAATTCAAGGAGTGAAAGAATCACAAAAGTCTAGGATCTTGATTTGTTCGTTAATCAGAAGGCTCTGATACCAATTGTTAGGTCTCAATATATTTGTAGAAGGGGGGTTGAATACAAACTACACCGTTTAATCGAATAAAATGCGGAATAAAAAAGGTGAAACAAAATTCAAGTTAAATAAAACTATTATTAAACTTGAAAGGTGTTACAACAACGGTATCGTTTACAAGGGATTAATCTCAAATAAATTATTCCAAATCTAGAATAAATTCGACATGAACTTTTTCTATTTTTGAAATAAAAAGGATCAAATGTTAAAAGCAATTTGAGATTAAGTTCTAGGGATTTTGATCCGCTAGATAGTTACACAAGAACAAGAAAAGGATTTCTAGTGGTTTAGATTTAACAACGAATACTAGAAATTAATGATCTGAGAAATTGCAATAAGTTCTCTGCTGTTTTCTTGGTTCTGTGTTCGTCTATTAATTTGATATTCAATGCTCTGTCTTTAGAAAATCAGCTGCTGCTTTTATATTAAATCAATCCTTGATTTAACTGGCAAGACAATCCTGTTAGCTCAGCAAGACAATCCTTTTAACTGGTAGAACTTTCGGTAGGACAATCTATTGAACTGGCATGACTTTCGGCAAGACAATCTAAATGAATTTGCATGACTTTCGGCAAGACAATCTAAATGAACTGGCATGACTTTCGGTATGACTATTGATTGTCATACCGATTGTCATACTAATACAAAAGATTGTCTTGCTGAATTAATTTTGAATTTAAATTCAAAATCAATTCTGAAAAACCATAATATTAATTCAGAATTAATTAATCAATTAATCCAATTAATCAAAAAATTAATCTTTGCAGATATAATTTATTTTCTTAATTAAATTATACAACTTAATTAATTAATAGAGAATTAATACTATTCTTGAACAGCAATTACTCTTCTGACAATCTGCTGAAAATCACAGAAACTTATGAATCCATTTCACCACTTCAATGTTGACACTCGATGTACTGTCTGGTTCATGAATGACTAACATCTGTGATGTTTCTTCATATCTTGATTTTCTTCAGATTAAATCCCTGTAATTAAATGATACCCTGACGAGATCTCTGTCACTTGATTAAATCCACAATCTTGATTTATATCACTGAGGCTTGATCAATTTCTTGAGATTCTTCCAGTGAATTAAGTCCTCAAGTCTGTAGACGAACAATGTTACTTAATCCTTTGACATATGTTACTTTGAGAGATCTCTCTGACGATAGAACCACTATTTACTTGTTACATCCTTATTTGAGTTGAGTTAAATCCTCGAATAAACAAATAGGCTATGACATATACCTTTCACAGTCACATGCGTCGAGTGTATGCAAATGGAATGTGGTAGCCTATTCAACTGGGTTTTCAAGAACAAAGAAGCATTGCCATTTCCATGCTATTATGAAGATATTCAAAGATGCTGGAATAGAGTAATGAAGTAGCATAGTATTAGACTTGATAGTTTTTGTTTTATTATCTTGTCTTATTGCTTTTTAATCTTGGTGATATATAAACCAAGATATATATTATATATCTCTGGTGGAATCATTCAAATCCACCAGAAAGTTTTTAAAGACTCTTGTTTTTAATTACTTGTGTTTTGATTCATTTCAAGTGATATTCCGCATTCTGCTAATCAACTCACACTGATATATATATTTGAGTTAGAACAATTTTTGTTCAAGAAAAAGTTTCAAGAATTCCATTCAACCCCGCTTCTGTAATTCTTGTTATATTAAGGGACTAACAATTGGTATCAGAGCAAGCTCTTAAAGAACAAAGAGTTTAAAGATCAAAACAATACAGCAAGATGAACAAGAAGGATGTTGGAGTCAAGATTCCTTTTCTGGATAAAGATACCATCATTGGAAGGTAAAGATGCATCTTCATTTGCTTTCTCAAGATGAAGCCTATGTGGATTGTATAGAAAGAGGCCCTCATGTACCAATAAGAGCTGCAACTGGAAATGAGTCATCTGTCCCCAAGCCAAGGCATGAATGGTCTGATCCTGATATTGAACAAGTCAGGAATGATAAAAAGGCCATGAATATCCTGTTTAATGGAGTTGATGGTGATATGTTTGACAACATTATCAACTGCAAAACTGCCAAGGATGTTTGGGATACAATACAGATCATCTGTGATGGCACTGAGCAGGTTAGAGAAAACAAGATGCAGCTAATGATTCAGCAATATGAGCATTTTCATAATGAAGAAAGTGAGTCCCTCACTGACATTTTTAGTAGGTTTCAAAAACTTTTAAATGCTCTAAAGTTGCATGGAAGGGTCTATCAGACAAAAGACTCCAATCTGAAATTCCTTAGATCTCTTTCAAAGGAATGGAAACCAATGAAAGTCTCATTGAGAAACTCACAAGATTATAAGGAGTTTACTTTGGAGAGACTGTATGGCATCCTGCAAACATATAAGCTTGAAATAGAGCAAGATGAGAGAATGGAGAGAGGAAAGAAGAAAGGAGGGTCCATTGCACTAGTTGCTGAGTTAGAGAAGGAGAAGTAAATGAAGATGGAAGCTGTTGAATCAACTTCAAGGGTCTGTGAAAACAAGGGCAAGGGGCTTGCAGTAGAAAATGAAGATTCTTTGAGCCAAGATGACATGGAAGACATTGATGAACATTTAGCATTTCTTTCCAGAAGATTTGCGAAGCTCGAGTTCAAAAAGAACTTTGGAGCAGCCAAGCCAAATAGAAACATGGTGGATAAATCAAAATTCAAATGTTTCAAATGTGGCTTGGCAGGGCACTTTGCTAGTGAGTGTAGAAAGTCAGATTCCAACAAGAAAAATTTTGAGCCTATGGATTATAAGCAAAAATACTTTGAGTTGCTCAAACAAAAGGAAAGGGCTTTCATTACACAAGAAAATGACTGGGAAGCAGATGGTCTGGATGAAGATGAAAATGTCAGCTATGTCAATCTAGCCCTAATGGCCAAGTCTGATGAAACAGAAACAAGTTCTTCAAGTAATCAGGTAATTACTACAAACCTTGGACATTTATCTAAAGCTGAGTGTAATGATACTATAAACGACATGTCGACAGAGTTATATCATTTGCGTGTTACACTTAATGTCACACCCCCAACTTAACCAACAAAATTAAATATAATTATTACAATATTTAGAAGAAAGTAAACATAACCAAATCCAAGATCTTACAGTTTAGGGTTTGGAATAGCCCAACACTACCATCTATTACAACTGATTTTAATATTGAATCCTCACACATAACTATCTCTTATTCTACCTGAGCTCGAACATACGCATCAGCGTCACAGGTCTTACGGGCGGTTTGCTTGAATCTAACCATAGCTGCTAGCTGAAATATCAGGGTAAAGCAAGAAGTGAGCCAAATGCTCAACAAGTGCTAAACAATACGATACAAAACATAAATCGAGATATATATAGAAGAATGACAATGTTAAGACATAACCAATGATAACAAGAGATAAAACTGTGGGTGATGGCATCATTTGCTTGTATCAAAACAATTTCAAAATCATATTTTAATCAAAATCATTTTATGACGCTACGGATTACAATCGGTGATTAGCCGCAAAGTAATCCCGAACCTCGCTGGGTTCTAAAACATTAATGGGATCCCTAGGCAACTTTTAAGCCTACATAATAAGTGTCGAAAGGACTCGCGTCTCAGTCCAGATCCACTATTCAGAGAAAACATTTATCCCCCTTTGGGACTAAAAATCCACATTTTAATCATTTTAAAAACTGATGCCGATTTATGACAAAATCTCTTTGACTGTAAACATTTTTATCAAGGGATTATAGATCAACTTGAAACACTGGAAATATGTCACAAAATCTCAAGGCCATGATCCACTAGACTTTACTCTATTAGGGTAACTAAAAGGTTTCCATATACAAGAAATTGGACAAGGAAATTTAGCAAGGCTATTGGATATTATGAAAGAGTAATGCCAAACTAGGCTTAAAGCAATGGTTTTCGATAAGGTACAAGTACTAGAACATCAAGAAGATAAGCTTCATGAATACTAAGGGTGTTAAGGTATGAATAAATGATCTTTAACTCAGGATATATCAGAATTGTCAAGCTTTAGGATAGGAAAGAGGGGTATCAATCAATTAGGGACAACTTTGATAAATATCTGGCTTTCAGGTATCAAGGTAAGGTTCTATAGGTGTTCAAGTATCAGCATGAGATATCAATACTTAGGAATCATTAGCATGGAAATCAAGAGGATCAACCAAGTGCTATAACAACTCTTTATTTTATCATGGCATTCAAATTACTTTAATATACTATCATGATAAGACTTTTGAACTACTTGCAATACGTACTTGAGGGTTCATGGCATTTCTATATGATTCAAAGATAAACATAAGATACGCTTGATTTAAATATATCAAAATGACTCAGGATAGTTGCATCAATATATATGAACTATTTGTAGTGAATACGAAAGACAGGTTGAATCACTTGCCTTGAGAAAGACTGGTCTGGTCTGGCTGGTAGGAGCAACTGGAAACTTCACTTGACCTTTATGGCAAGTTTACCCGCGTCTCGAGATCCTACATAATAATAATAATCCTCATTATAATATAATCTCGCCAACTTTACCTATTTATAACACAAATGGCACTTAGGCCTATATGCACACAATTTATATTCACCTTATAAATATAATCGAACATATAGCCACATATATTTACATATCTTATTTTAATACCAAATAATACCACATACACCATAATGCAACACTAGGCTTGGATGATCTCGACTCACAACTTAAGTCACTTAGTCGCTATACTTAGACAAAGTCTCCAAATTTTGGCTTCCTAACTCGATGTGCCTTTACTAAACTATCCAAGACCTATTGACCCTCACTTGGGCCTTTTGCTCTACTGACTTTATACTATCTTACCACCATAGTGGTCAACCTAGATCTCACTCCTAAGTGTTCTAAAACTATGTGATAAGTGAAAGTGCTCACTGGTGTAAATTTCAGAATGACATCTATGGTTTCTTGAGTGCATTAGACACCCTTAAACTACTAGTTTTCCTCCAAAACTCTTACACAAGACTCTCCTGACCTTAGGGCATCTCCAAAACTTGATGTGGCTCAAGGGCCTAGCTTGGGCCTCCTTGGGCCTAGCTTGGGCCTCCTTGGGCCTAAGCTTAAAGTCCATGGTTCCCCTGTTTTTCTGGGCAGAAAACTGCCCTGACTTGAATTAACTTGTGACACATGGTTCTAACTCATATCCTATGAACTATGGTCGGAAAACCTTCTCTGACACTCCCTCTAACTAAGACCCAACAGGGCCTAATGAGGTCCTACCCATGGCATGGTCAAAACTTCCTATTTCAAAGTTACAACAAAACTGTCCCCTGCTGGACAGATTTTGTGATTCCACTTGTGCACCTAACCAAACGACTTTGAAACCTCCAAAAAACACCTAAAACCTTTCAGGTACTCCTAATTCTAGCTTCTGGTGGCTTGGGCCTTAAAGTGCACGTCAATGACATGGTCAAAACTCACTCTAAACCTCAGGGTACTAAACTGATTTTCTGCAGACACTAAAACTCTCCTTTCTCCAAGGTTTTTACTTGACAAACTCAACCACCAACAACCCAAATACCCAAACCAAGACTTAAACATGGTGATCTACTGAACGAACTTCCTTTCACTCAAAATAATCTTGGTGGAGATCATCCTTACCTAAGGTACAACATGGGAAAATAAAGGAAATCACATTTCACAACTTACAAGTCATCAAGTTTTTGAAAATAACAAGTTATGTATTTTTATAAAATATATACACGAATTATTACCATACATCAAGGAGCACTAATCAAGATTAACACCTTAACCCTACTGAAATTAAAGCTTACTAACAAAATCTTTCCAAATGATCAAAATCTTCCAACATTCCAAGAGAAATCCACATACATGCATAACTTCGAGTTTTACAAACCAAAACAACATATTTTCTAAATATATTCTATCATGAAATTGACATGCAAGCCTAGCGTAAGCTATATCTAGATGATCACTTAGCATGCAAAGAGTTTCATCAAGTTTTCACTACAAAATTCATGCCATTAACATATAAACATACAAGAATTGAACAAAGCAACAAGAATGATCTCAAGGACCATTCATTCGGCTCCCTTAAGGTCATGGCCGAATGAAATGGAAGGGAAATGGCCATTCAACATCAAGAGTTTCCTTCTCAAGACTTGGCACTTCACCATTCCTTGTAGTCCTCTCAAAAACAACCTTAAATCCATAAGAATCAAGGTTGTACTTTGAGTTCCAACTAAAACCTTGACATGCAAACTTAAAACTTAAACTTTTTACTCAAAACTCTTTGAAGTATATATGATCATGATATGGGAAGTAGTATTTACTTGTATAGAAGGTGAGAGCTTGAATGAGGAATGAAGAAAAGGGGAGGGGGTTGGTTCTCGGCTAAAACCCGAGAGGAGAGGGGGAGGGCCGAGAGTGAGAGGGAGGAGAGAGTGAGGTGTGGGTGGAGTGTGAAATGATCATGACACTTTGCTTGTTTTATGGTTTTTGATTTGACAAAATATGAGTGGAAATGAGAATTGACAAGAATAACCTTCCAATTATACTTAGCTCATTTTGCATGCAAGGACAAAGAAGGAATTTGGCTAGTAAAATGAGAGTTAGTGGGGTTGGAATTGTCTCTTTAGCCCTTTAAATTGAATAGAAAAGGATTTGCATGCAAGGGCAACCATGTAATTTGATAATTAATAAGCAACTTATTTTCAAAGATTTATTTTTATATAATAAAACAAAAGTTCAAAAATTATAAAATTTATACCATAAAATAATTTGGATTTTCAGAGATTTTATAAAACCACTTTCAAGATTTATGAACAAAATATCTTTTAAAAGAAAATTTCTCCAAGGCTTAGAATATTCCTTATAAATCGAAAATAAAGGAAATAAATAAACTTTTACTTTAAAAAAAATCATGTACTACACATAAAAATTTTATAATGCAGAAATTCTCACTAACACATCGTGAAATCATTGATCATATTTACTTTCGACTTTAATATTATACCAAAATCATAAATAATATTACACGAAAATTCTGGTCGTAACATCCTCTCCACCTTAAGGGATTCTGTCCCTAGAATCTAAGAGAACAGATGAGGATACCGGAAACGCATATCAGACTCTAACTCCCAAGTCGATTCTTCGACCTTGGGTTCCTCCAAAGTACTTTTACTAACTTTACTAACTTGTTTCTAAGACTCTTCTCTTGCCAGTCGAGTATTTTGACAGGTTGCTCCACAAATGACAGGTCTGCCTGAATTTCTACAGGTTCATATTCTATCACATGGCTAGCGTCAGGATTGTACTTCTTAAGCAACGACACATGGAACACATTATGCACATGCTGATACTGAGGTGGTAAGGCTAACTCGTAGGCTACCTTCTCCACTTGACTCAAAATTTTAAAAGGACCTATATATCTAGGTGCTAACTTCCCTTTCTTTCCAAATCTAGACAACCCATTTCTAGGCGACACCTTCAACAAAACAGCGTCGCCAACTTAGAATCGAACATCCTTACGCGCTGGATCCGCATACTTCCTTTGTCTATCTTGAGCAGCAAGTAGCCTTTTCTGAATTAACTTGACTGTGTCATGCAACTGTTGTACCAATTCCGAGCCGAGAATCCTTCCTTCTCCTACTTCATCCCAACTTATCGGTGATCTACATTTTCGCCCGTACAAAGCTTCGTATGGTGGCATGCCAATACTGGAATGATATCTATTATTGTAAGAGAATTCAATCAATGGAAGGTGGTCATCCCAACTTCCTGCAAAATTGATTGCACAACTGCGCAACATGTCTTCGATTGTTTGAATTGTCCTTTCGCTCTGACCATCAGCCTGCGGGTGGTACGTCGTGCTCATATTCAACTTCGTGCCAAGACTTTCTTGAAATTGCTTTCAGAATCTCGAGTTAAATCGGGGATCTCTGTCTGAAACTATCGATATGGGTACTCCACGTCTTAGTACGATTTCACGCATGTACATATGAAGCAATTTGTCCAATGACGACTTCTCATTAATTGGAAGGAAATGCGCTGACTTCGTAAGACGATCAACTATAACCCATATAGCGTCATGTCCGGATTTCGTTCGCGGTAGTCCCACTATAAAGTCCATAGCAATATTTTCCCATTTCCATTCTGGAATCTTTAGGGGCTGAATTAATCCGCTTGGTCGTTGATGTTCTGCCTTCACCTTCTGACAAGTATAACACTTAGCAACCCATTCCGCCACGTCTCGCTTCATATTTGGCCACCAAAAATTCTGCTTTAAGTCCCGATACATCTTAGTGCTTCCCGGATGGATTGAAAATTTCGAATTGTGGGTTTCTTGTAGGATCTCATTCTTTAATTCAGGTACATGAGGAATCCAAATTCTGGAGGAAAACCTTAGTATCCCTTGCTCATCCTTTTGAGTATTAATCTCCTCTCCAGTTAGCTGATTCTTCTCTTTCTCCATTACTTCTTCTTGACATTTCTTTATCCTTTCCACTAGTGTTGGCTGAAAAGTTATTACGCGACAAACTTCTTCAACTTTTCCATAATCACAAAGTTCCAGTTCAAATCTCTTGATCTCTTCAGACAATTCCTTTGGTGTTGCCATCATATTCAATCTCTCCTTCCTGCTTAGAGCATCGACCACAACATTCGCCTTTCCAGGATGGTAATTTATCGAGCAGTCGTAGTCCTTGATCAATTCCAGCCATCTCCTCTGCCTCATATTGAGCTCTTTCTGAGTGAAAATGTACTTTAAACTCTTGTGATCTGTGTAGATTTCACACTTTTCTCCGTAGAGGTAATGTTTCCAAATCTTAAGTGCGAACACTATGGCGGCTAGTTCCAAGTCATGCGTCGGGTACTTCAACTCATGCGGTTTCAACTGTCTTGACGCATACACGATCACCTTACTGTGTTGCATTAACACACAACCCAATCCCTAATGTGAAGCGTCGCTGAATATCACAAAGTTTCCTTGGTCATCTGGAAGTACTAACACCGAAGCTGTTACCAACCTTTGTTTCAACTCTTGAAAGCTATCCTCACATTCTGCACTCCAATCAAACTTCTGATTCTTCCTGGTTAACTTGGTCAATGGCATGGCAATTTTCGAAAAATCCTTGACAAACCTTCTATAGTATCCTGCCAATCCTAGAAAACTTCGCACTTCCGTAGGTGTCTTTGGCCTCTCCCAACTCATAATTGCCTCAATTTTTGCCGGATCTACTTTAACTCCTTCATTTCCAATGACGTGCCCCAAGAATTGAACTTCCTTTAACCAAAACTCACATTTGGAAAACTTGGCATACAACTTCTCTTGACGAAGTATCTCCAATGCTTTCCAGAGGTGTTGCTTATGTTCTTCTTCCGACTTAGAATAAATAAGGATGTCATCAATGAATACCACTACAAACTTATCCAAATACTTCTTAAATACTCGATTCATCAGATCCATAAACGCGGCCGGGGCATTAGTCAATCCAAACGGCATTACTAAGAATTCATAATGTCTGTATCTGGTCCTGAATGCTGTCTTCGGAATATCTTCTTCCTTGATCTTTAATTGATGGTATCCCGATCTCAAGTCAATCTTTGAAAAGCATTTTGCTCCCTTCAGCTGATCAAATAGGTCATCTATTCTTGGTAGCGGGTAGCGGTTCTTGATCGTTACCTTATTCAACTCCCGATAATCTATGCATAGCCGCATACTCCCATCTTTCTACTTTACAAACAGAACAGGTGCTCCCCATGGCGACGTACTTGGCCGTATCACTCCCTTATCCAACAATTCTTGTAGCTGGCTCGCCAACTCTTTCATTTCTGCTGGTGCCATCCTATATGGGGCATTTGAAACTGGTTCCGTGCCTGGAGCAAGGTTACTCTCGAACTCGATTTGTCGATCTGGTGGTAAGCTTGGTAGTTCGTCTGGAAACACATCGGGGAACTCGTTAACTACGGGGATATCTTCTATGCTGGGGCTGCCTTTTTCTGAATCCACTACATAAGCTAGGAACGACTCACAACCTTTTCTAAGTAACTTCTTAGCCTGAACGATTGTAAGAAATAGTTGTTCTTGCCTCTGCCCCTTAAATACTACCTTCTCTCCACTCTTCGTCTTTAAATACACTTTCTTGGTCTTACAATTAATCTGGGCGTTATTCTTCCCTAACCAATCCATTCCTAAAATTATATCAAACTCTCCCAACTTGAAGAGTATCAAGTCGGCTAAAAACTTATACCCCGAAATATCAATCTCACATTTCGGACAAAATTGATTCACAAGAATCTTCTCTTGGTTCGCAAGTACCACATTTACTACCTCGCTCATAACCATTTTATCACATTGAAGTTTATCAACAAAAATTTCTGATATGAAAGATCTTGTTGCTCCCGAATCAATCAATAATTTAGCTTTGACATTATTGAGTAAAATTGTACCTGCTATCACCTCAGAATTCTGAACAGCATCCTTCATCTTCAGATCGAATGTCCTTGCTGTTGCTTGCGGGGTTGTTGTAGGTGGTGGAGGTAATGCCAATACCTCAGCTGGCACGCTTGCACTGGTACTTGCCACATTCATCAGAGCTTTGACTGGTCCGGTTGCCTTGCACTCCCTAGCTATGTGTCCAGTCTTTCCACATTTGTAACACGTAACTCCTGGATTCGGCATCTTGCACTCATTTGCCAAATGTCCCTTCTGGTTACACCTATAGCAGGTCATGCTCAGTTTATTGCACACTCCAGGGTGCTTTCTTCCACAGTGCTTGCATTCCGGTCTCTGGAACCTGTTTTCTCCAACTTGTCCTTGGCTTGCCTGGTTGTTCCCCCTTGATTCTTGCCTTTTGCCCAAATTCCCTTTCTTTTGGAAATTTCCGCCCTTATGGAATCCAATCCTCTTTACATTCCGATCTTGTGAACTTCCGGCTTCAGACTTTTCTCCATAAAATGGAACCTTCATCTTCTTGTTATCCCTTTCCTTCCTTGACTGCATCCCATTATTCTCAATCAGAGCAGCTTTCTGTACTACTCCCGCATAGGTTTCAAGCTCAAATATAGTCACTCTATCTCTGATCCAAGGCTCCAATCCTTGCTGAAATTTCTTTGCTTTTTCCTCCTCAGTGCTGGTATACTTTGTCACAAACCTTGACAACTCAGTGAACTTCTTCTCATACTCTAGTATAGTCATGTTCCCTTGCTTCAACTCAAGAAATTTAAGCTCCATCTGATTCTGCATGTACTTAGGGTAATACTTTTCCAGAAATAACTTCTTAAATCTCTCCCAAAAAACCTGCTGAGTTACTTCCATAGCTTTTACTGATTCCCACCAATAGATGACTTCGCCCTTCAAGAAGTAGGTAGCATATGGCATCTTTTGATCGTCTCCTAACTGTACCAACTCAAAAGCCCTTTCCATTTCCTTAATCCATGTCTTAGCTATCACTGGATCAGTGGTATCATGAAATGCAGGTGAATTCACATTCTGAAATGCCTTGAAAGTGACAACTTGTCTAGGTGGTACTGGTGGTTCGGGTGGTTGGTGTGGTTCACGATTATCTTGAAAGGGTTAGTTGTTGTTGAGCTATAACATTGGTTTGCTGTTGCAAAGTTTCCAGTAGTCGAAGAATATTTGGGTCTGGGGTAGATGTGGTTGTTGGGTTCTTCTTTTTGGGAGGCATGATCCTGAAATAAGAGTTATGTCAAAACATATATGAATGATAGAGTAATTTGAGGGTATCGCATGGCATTCTTATTTACATATGAGGTCAAGTTTCAAATTAAGCAGATATGGCGATGCAGATAAAATCGTAAAATAACAGTTGAGAGCATATGGAACAATAGTGCATGATTATTGAAATTTAAAGGTCACAATACATCTGGATTAGGACAAAGTCTGATTCTAGGATCAACAGGTTTATTTAAAGGAAACAACTGGGAATTCTACGAAGTCTGTTAGTACAACAACATGAAAAGGTAAATGGAAAGAACTAAGGCTCCACTCCATCTGAACGAGGCTTGGTAGTCTTCTCCTCTCGAAGCGTCTTCACAATACTCTGGAGCTCATCTGCCACCATCTGGATGACATACTGGCTGGTGCGGTCTCGGTGCGATGGCATCTCCTCAAGCTTAGTGTTGACATACTGAACCAAAGTCTCAAGTCTCGCAGTCATCTGCTCCTTAGGCTTCCCTTCATAGTTTCGGCTGTCCGGGTACGCGCTCTTCAGTCCGTCTATCAGTCGGTCGTACTTTCCCTGAAGCATGTCAAACTTGCCCCTCAACTCAGCATACACGGAGAAAGCAATAGTGTCGTCCGACCCAGAGGATGACGAGGAATGCGCCCTTTGCTGACAAACCAATAAGAGGAGTATTAATAAATTTACTTAACCTACTCTCTTGCATATTATCTATAGCCTATACATAAATCCTATAACCTATTTGGGCTGTCCAGGGACTCTAAACCGTAGCTCTGATACCAAAACCTGTCACACCCCCAACTTAACCAACAAAATTAAATATAATTATTACAATATTTAGAAGAAAGTAAACATAACCAAATCCAAGATCTTACAGTTTAGGGTTTGGAACAGCCCAACACTACCATTTATTACAACTGATTTTAATATTGAATTCTCACACATAACTATCTCTTATTCTACCTGAGCTCGAACATACGCATCATCGTCACAGGTCTTACGGGCGGTCTGCTTGAATCTAACCATAGCTGCTAGCTGAAATATCAGGGTAAAGCAAGAAGTGAACCAAATGCTCAACAAGTGCTAAACAACACGATACAAAACATAAATCGAGATATATATAGAAGAATGACAATGTTAAGACATAACCAATGATAACAAGAGATAAAACTTTGGGTGATGGCATCATTTGCTTGTATCAAAACAATTTCAAAATCATATCTTAATCAAAATAATTTTATGACGCTACGGATTACAGCCGGTGATCAGCCGCGAAGTAATCCCGAACCTCGCTGGGTTCTAAAACATTAATGGGATCCCTAGGCAACTTTTAAGCATACATAATAAGTGTGGAAAGGACTCGCGTCTCAGTCCAGATCCACTATTCAGAGAAAACATTATCCCCCTTTGGGTCTAAAAATCCACATTTTAATCATTTTAAAAACTGATGCCGATTTATGACAAAATCTCTTTTGATTGTAAACATTTTTATATGTCACAAAATCTCAAGGCCATGATCCACTAGACTTTACTCTATTAGGGTAACTGAAAGGTTTCCATATACAAGAAATTGGACAAGGAAATTTAGCAAGGCTATTGGATATTATGAAAGAGTAATGCCAAACTAGGCTTAAAGTAATAGTTTTCGATAAGGTACAAGTACTAGAACATCAAGAAGATAAGCTTCATGAATACTAAGGGTGTTAAGGTATGAATAAATGATCTTTAACTCAGGATATATCAGAATTATCAAGCTTTAGGATAGGAAAGAGGGGTATCAATCAATTAGGGACAACTTTGATAAATATCTGGCTTTCAGGTATCAAGGTAAGGTTCTATAGGGGTTCAAGTATCAGGATGAGATATCAATACTTAGGAATCATTAGCATGGAAATCAAGAGGATCAACCAAGTGCTATAACAACTCTTTATTTTATCATGGCATTCAAATTACTTTAATATACTATCATTTTAAGACTTTTGAACTACTTGTAATACGTACACAAGGGTTCATGGCATTTCTATATGATTCAAAGATAAACATAAGATACGCTTGATTCAAATATATCAAAATGACTCAGGATAGTTGCATCAATATATATGAACTATTTGTAGTGAATACGAAAGACAAGTTGAATCACTTGCCTTGAGAAAGGCTGGTCTGGTCTGGCTGGTAGGAGCAACTGGAAACTTCACTCGACCTTTATGGCAAGTTTACCCTCGTCTCGAGATCCTACATAATAATAATAATCCTCATTATAATATAATCTCGCCAAATTAACCTATTTACAACACAAATGGCACTTAGGCCTATATGCACGCAATTTATATTCACCTTATAAATATAATCGTACACATAGCCACATATATTCACATATCATATTTTAATACCAAATAATACCACATACACCATAATGCAACACTAGGCTTGGATGATCTCGACTCACAACTTAAATCACTTAGTCGCTATACTTAGACAAAGTCTCCAAATTTTGGCTTCCTAACTCGATGTGCCTTTACTAAACTATCCAAGACCTATTGACCCTCACTTGGGCCTTTTGCTCTACTGACTTTATACTATCTTACCACCATAGTGGTCAACCTAGATCTCACTCCTAAGTGTTCTAAAACTATGTGATAAGTGAGAGTGCTCACTTGTGTAAAACATCTATGGTTTCTTGAGTGCATTAGACACCCTTAAACTACTATTTTTCCTCCAAACTCTTACACAAGACTCTCCTGACCTTAGGGCATCTCCTAAACTTGATGAGGCTCAAGGGCCTAGCTTGGGTCTTCTTGGGCCTAAGCTTAAAGTCCATGGTTCCCCTATTTTTCTGGGAAGAAAAATGCCCTGACTTGAATTAACTTGTGACACATGGTTCTAACTCATATCCTATGAACTATGGTTGGAAAAACTTCTCTTACACTCCCTCTAACTAAGGCCCAACAGGGCCTAATGAGGGCCTACCCATGACATGGTCAAAACTTCCTATTTCTAAGTTGCAACAAAACTGTCCCCTGCTGGACAGATTTTGTGATTCCACTTGTGCACCTAACCAAACGACTTGGAAACCTCCAACCAACACCTAAAACCTTTCATATACTCCTAATGCTAGCTTCTGGTGTCTTGGGCCTTAAAGTGCACATCAATGACATGGTAAAAACTCACTCTAAACCTCAGGGTACTAAACTGATTTTCTGCAGAAACTAAAACTCTCCTTTCTCCAAGGTTTTTACTTGACAAACTCAACCACCAACAACCCAAATACCCAAACCAAGACTTAAACATGGTGATCTACTGAACCAAATTCCTTTCACTCAAAATAATCTTGGTGGATATCATCCTTACCTAAGGTGCAACATGGCAAAATAAAGGAAATCACATTTCATAAATTACAAGTCATCAAGTTTTTGAAAATAACAAGTTATGTATTTTTATAAAATATATACATGAATTATTACCATACATCAAGGAGCACTAATCAAGATTAACACCTTATCCCTACTGAAATTAAAGCTTACTAACAAAATCTTTCCAAATGATCAAAATCTTCCAACATTCCAAGAGAAATCCACATGCATGCATAACTTCGAGTTTTACAAACCAAAACAACATATTTTCTAAATATAATCTATTATGAAATTGACATGCAAGCCTAGCGTAAGATATATCTAGATGATCACTTAGAATTCAAAGAGTTTCATCAAGTTTTCACTACAAAATTCATGCCATTAACACATAAACATACAAGAATTGAACAAAGCAACAAGAATGATCTCAAGGACCATTCATTCGGCTCCCTTAAGGTCATGGCCGAATGAAATGGAAGGGAAATAGCCATTCAACATCAAGAGTTTCCTTCTCAAGACTTGGCACTTCACCATTCCTTGTAGTCCTCTCAAAAACAACCTTAAATCCATAAGAATCAGGGTTGTACTTTGAGTTCCAACTAAAACCTTGACATGCAAACTTAAAACTTAAACTTTTTACTCAAAACTCTTTGAAGTATATATGATCATGATATGAGAAGTAGTATTTACTTGTATAGAAGGTGATATCTTGAATGAGGAATGAAGAAAAGGGGAGGGGGGTTGGTTCTCGGCTAAAACCCGAGAGGAGAGGGGGAGGGCCGAGAGTGAGAGGGAGGAGGGAGGGAGGAGAGAGTGAGGTGTGGGTGGAGTCTGAAATGATCATGACACTTTGTTTGTTTTATGGTTTTTGATTTGACAAAATATGAGTGGAAATGAGAATTGACAAGAATAACCTTCCAATTATACTTAGCTCATTTTGCATGCAAGGACAAAGAAGGAATTTGGCTAGAAAAATGAGAGTTAGTGGGGTTGGAATTGTCTCTTTAGCCCTTTAAATTGAATAGAAAAGGATTTGCATGCAAGGGCAACCATGTAATTTGATAATTAATAAGTAACTTATTTTCAAAGATTTATTTTTATATAATAAAATAATAGTTCAAAAATTATTATATTTATACCATAAAATAATTTGGATTTTTAGAGATTTTATAAAACCACTTTCAAGATTTATGAACAAAATATCTTTTAAAAGAAAATTTCTCCAAGGCTTAGAATATTCCTTATAAATCGAAAATAAAGGAAATAAATAAACTTTTACTTTGAAAAAAATCATGTACTACACATAAAAATTTTATAATGCAGAAATTCTCACTAACACATCGTGAAATCATTGATCATATTTACTTTCAACTTTAATATTATACCAAAACCACAAATAATATTACACGAAAATGCCGGTCATAACACTTAAGTCTCTTACTAAAGAAAATGCTAAAATCAAAGAAAACAATTTATTTTTGAGTGAGAGAAATAATGTGCCAGAGTCTCAGTTCATTGATTTTGAAAAATTAAGAATTGAGTGTAAGATTTCCAATGAGGAATTAACTGAGTCCTTGAAGAAAGAAGAAATTTTGAAGAAGCAGCTCGAGCGTGAACAGGAGGTGATTAAGACATGGAAAACATCTAGAGATGTCCATACTCAAATCAGCAAAGTTCAAGGAATCGAGTCCTTCTGTGATGCATCCTGGAAAAAGAATAAGGAGAAACTAGAACCAAATTTGGTGGATGGAGTGCTAACAGATATAGACTCGACGGATGATGAGGGTCATCCGTCGGATAACAAAAAGGGTTATCCGTCGACTGATGCAAATCCTCGTCCGTCGACTGTAAGCAAGCCTATTAGTAAAGCCAAACTTGTTAAGTTGAATGAAAAGTATGGATCTGTTTCCAAGAACTTTGTTCCAGGAGAATCGAGTCAAGTTAAGAAAGGGAAAGAGGCTAATGTTAGTCACATGACTGTCAAACAATTAAGTGACAGACTTGAAAAGATTGAGGTTAAAACAGAGGCTAAAAAGAAGAATAGAAGAAATGGTAAAATAGGAATTAACAAACACAATAACTACACACCTGATAAATATGCTCCAAGAAAAATCTGTGTTAAGTGTGGTAGTGTAAATCATTTGTCTGTTAATTGCAAATCTGCCATGCCTACTTCCATGTCTGTGCCACCTCAGTCTCCCAACATGAATGCCATGCCTTTTATGCCTATGAATGCTATGCCTACATAGAATATGTATGCACAGTTTGCTAATATGCCATTTGCACCTAATCCTTATTATGCTGCATTTAGTATGCCACAAATGCCATTTAGCATGCCTTACTGGAATAACATGTTCACTAGTAGCATGCCATTCCCTGTTAATTATAATATGCATGATAATTATGTTGCAGTGAATGGTTTTAAAGGTCCAACTCAAATGACTAAGGATGAATCTGATATCCCCAAGTCAAATGAGATAAAGCCTAAGAAACAGAAAAAGAAAGCTAACAAGGCAGGACCCAAGGAAACTTGGGTACCAAAATCAACTTGATTTGATTTTGACGTGTGCAGGGAAACAGAAAGAATCTTTGGTACTTGGATAGTGGATGTTCAAGACACATGACTGGTGATTCTACCCTGCTCATAGAGTTCAATGAGAGAGCTGGCCCGAGTATTACTTTTGGAGATGACAGCAAGGGTTATACTGTGGGATATGGCTTGATTTCAAAGGACAATGTCATCATTGAGGAGGTTGCCTTAGTGGATGGTCTCAAACACAACTTGGTGAGTATCAGCCAGCTTTGTGATAAAGGAATTTTGGTAACCTTCAACTCAGAAGCCTGTGTTGTGACTAACAAAAGGAGCAACAAAGTGGTTCTTACTGGTGTGAGGAAAGAAAATGTGTACCTAGCTGATTTCAACTCATCTAATGCAGAATCTGTTACTTGTCTTCTCAGTAAAGCAAGTCAGGATGAAAGTTGGCTATGGCACAAGAAGCTATCCCATCTAAACTTCAAGACCATGAATGAGCTAGTAAAGAAAGAACTGGTTAGAGGCATTCCTCTAGTGGAGTTTTCTAAGGATAGATTGTGTGATGCCTGCCAAAAGGGAAAGCAGATCAAAGCATCATTCAGAAAGAAATTTGATTCAACAATTGAAGAACCTTTGCAACTGCTACACATGGATTTGTTTAGACCAGTCAATGTGTTGTCCATTTCAAGGAAATAATATTTCCTAGTAATTGTAGATGATTTTTCAAAGTTCTCTTGGACATATTTCCTAAATTATAAAGATGAGGTTAGTGAAATCATCATCAATCACATAAGGCAAGTCAATAATCATCCTGACTTCAAAGTAAGAAGAATCAGGAGTGACAATGGAACTGAGTTCAAGAATTCTGTCATGAGAGCATTTTGTGAAGAAAATGGAATTTTGCATGAATTTTCAGAAGCAAAAACTCCACAACAGAATGGGGTAGTGGAAAGGAAGAACAGATCACTTATTGAAGCTTCCAGGACAATGCTTGAAGAATCTAAACTTCCAACATATTTCTGGGCTGAAGCTGTAAATACTGCATGCTACACTCAAAATATTTCCCTGATTAATCAAGCAAGATGCATGACTCCCTATCAATTGTTCAAGAACAAGAAGCCAACTCTAAATTTTCTTCATGTCTTTGGCTGCAAATGCTATATTCTGAGAAATCAAACTGATCAAAATGGGAAGTTTGATGCTAAAGTAGATGAAGGAATTTTTGTTGGTTATGATGTTGGTAAAGCATATAGAGTCTACAATCTAAGAACCAACATTGTTGTGGACTCAATACATGTTATGTTTGATGATAAAAAGATTGAAGGACTGCAAGATGGAGATTACCATGAGAGTCTCAAATTTGACAATGTGGAGATGGTCAGTGATGACATTGATGATGAAAGTGATCAAGAAATAGTATCAAAGGATAATGCAGAAAAATCTACTATCAATGAAGCACAAAATTCAACATCTGTCGAATTGCATAATGCTTCATCCGTCGGGAGGCAATGTGCTTTACCTGTCGGGACACAATAAGCTTCATCCGTCGGTACTCAAAATTCACCATCCGTCGGGGTATCAAGAGAAGCTGGAAATCAGAATAGATCGCCTGTGGAAAGGTCCCCTTTCTCAAATCAAAGATCCATAAACTCAGGGGGAGTTTCTAACAATCAAAACTCAATCACACATCAAGACAATAATGAGGCCTCTTCATCTATAGCTAATCTACCTCAACAAAGAAAATGGACAAAAGATCACCCATTTGAGCTCATAATTGGTGATGTTTCTTCTAGAGTTCAAACCAGGAGAGCAACTCAAGAAGAATGTCTATACAGCACTTCCTTTCCAAAGAAGAACCAAAGAAGGTAGAATAAACTTTGTTGGATCCTGATTGGATTTTAGCTATGCAGGAAGGCTAAACCAATTTGGAAGGAATAATGTATGGAAGCTGGTGCCCAAGCCTAAAGGAAAGATTCCAATAGACACCAAATGGGTATTCAGAAATAAGATGGATGAAAATGGCATAGTAGTCAGGAACAAAGCTAGATTGGTTGCTAAGGGCTATTGTCAATAAGAAGGAATAGATTTTGATGAAACATTTGCTCCTGTTGCAAGACTTGAAGCCATTAGAATTTTCTTAGCCTATGTAGCCCATGCCAATTTCAAGGTCTATCAAATGGATGTCAAAAGTGCCTTTCTGAATGGAGATTTGGAGGAGGAATTCTATGTCAGTCAACCTCCTGGTTTTGAAGATCCAAATTTTCTAGAACATGTCTATTATCTTTTGAAATCACTTTATGGATTGAAGCAAACACCTAGAGCCTGGTATGACACCTTATCAAAGTTCCTTTTGGAAAATCATTTCACAAGAGGTACTGTTGATAAAACTTTATTCTTTAGAAATGTAAATGGCTCTAGTATACTTGTTCAAATTTATGTAGATGACATTATTTTTGGCTCTAAAGATGAGAAACTTTGCAAAAAGTTTGCCAAATTGATGCAAAGTAAGTATGAAATGAGTATGATTGGAGAACTAACTTACTTTCTTGGTTTGCAAGTTAAGCAAGTTAGTGATGGAATATTCATTAGTCAAACTAAATATATTTTTGATCTTTTACAGAAGTTTGATCTAATGGATTGCATATCTGCAAAAACTCCCATGGCCACTGCAACTAAGCTTGAATTAAACACTACTGAAAAGTATGTGGATATTTTAAGTTACAGGGGCATGGTTGGCTCACTTTTATACTTAACAGCCAGTAGGCCAGATAAAATGTTTGCTACATGTTTATGTGCTAGATTTCAAGCTGACCCTAGAGAATCTCACTTATTAGCTATTAAGAGAATTTTCAGATATCTCAAGGGAACACCAAAACTTGGCATTTGGTACCCTAGAGATTCTGGTTTTGATCTAACTGGTTATTCAGATGCAGATTATGCAGGTTGTAGAATTGATAGAAAAAGTACAATAGGAACCTGTCAATTTCTAGGAAACAAGATTGTGTCATGGTTCAATAAAAAGCAAAATTCAGTTTCTACTTCTACAGCTGAAGCTAAATACATTGCTGCTGGCAGTTGCTGTGCACAGATTTTATGGATGAAAAATCAATTGCTAGATTATGGTCTGCAAGTTGAAAGGATTCCTATTTTCGGTGATAACACAAGTGCAATTGCCATCACTGAAAATCCAGTACAACATTCAAGGACAAAGCACATAGACATCAAGTACCACTTCATAAGGGAACATGCAATGAATGGTACTGTGGAACTACATTTTATTCCAAGTGAGAAGCAGATTGTAGATATTTTTACCAAACCACTGGATGAATCCACCTTTTCAAGGTTGGTAAGTGAATTAGGTATGCTCAATTATTCTTAAATCTTTATGAGATAATTTGCAAGTTGTAATGCAGCCAGAAATTTAATTGATTTTTCAGTTTTGGATGAAATTTTGGCTAAGTCAAAATTTACATCTCGACGGATGATATTTATCCATCGAGTTTAATCATCCGTCGGTATACAATTTGCTAATAAAAATCAATTATTTTTCTGGATGATTTTATGACTCGACGGATAACAGTTTATCCTCATCCGTCGAATCGTCTTAATCTTAGCCGTTAATTCCCTGAACATTATCTATCGAGTATATTTACAGTTTGTAAGCATAACACGACGGATAATGGGTGGAATTTTTACAGTTTATTTTTAAATGGCTATTTTAGGCAATTTTTATTGGTTACTTTATTTTACTTTATTATTTTTAACAGTTATTTTTGAGATAGTATAAAAGCTTATTTCATTTCCATTGCTTTTTTTTTATCATTCTCAAATCAACTGCTCCAATTTCTTTCTCTTTCAAATCACGTACTCTCTCTCTTAACGCTCTTATTCTCTAACAATGGCGCCCGTTGTCAAGATTATGTCTCAAACTGGGTTTATTTATGAGAAGAACAATTTCACTGCACTAGTAAACAAGGGGATTCAACAATCTGGTGATTATCACAAGATGATGGACTTTGTGAAAAATTGCAAGCTTAGCTATGCCATGCTGGAATCACCCATAATCTTTTGTGAAGTTGTTGAAGAGATGTGGACCACTGCTACATACAACTCAATATATAAGACAATCACACTCACCATTAAAGGTAAGGAATTTCGTATCAATAGTGATGTTATAAAAGCATATTTCAAGATTCCTGATAACACTGTGACCTCACCACACACTGACACTGACATAATCAATATGCTTAATTCCATGAACTATACTCTTTCTACTTCTAAGTTAAGTGACATTAGGAGATTGGGCCTTAGGAAAGAATGAAGTTTTATGTGTGATGTAGTGACAAAGGTCTTTTCAGGTAAAATCAGTAATTTTGATTCAGTCAATATCTCCATGCTTAACATGCTCTACATGCTAGTTACAGATAGGTTCCATAATTTTAGTGACCTTGTTTTATTTGAGTTGGGATTCAAACTAGGAGAGTTAAATAAGAGAGGTAAGAATGTGTATTATGCTAGATTCTTTATGATGTTAACTAACCACCTCTCTGAGGGAATTGTGCTTGAGAACCCTAACAACAAATTAGATTGTTAGGTTCAAGAGAGAAGGATCATTGCAGATTTGAACAGGGCCAATCATCACAAGGAAGTGCCATTGTTCTATTTCCCTGCAATGGAAGCACCTCAGGTAAGTGAGGTAAGTTCATCTATCCCTTCTATTCCAACCTCACAAGTTTCTTTGAGTTCTAGTGTAGCTATGGCAACTATGTCAATGACCCAATAGTTGCCTACCCAAGCTACCAAACCAACAAAAATTTCTAAATCCAAATCAAAGAAAGCCCCCTCTGGTATCTCTCAAAAGATGCCAGTTGCAAAATCCACCAAAACCAAATAGGGGAGTGTGCAGGTGGGTAAGGCAGGTGAGGGAAGGGGTGAACATAAAAGAAACCCTAAGGATAAGGATAGAGAGTTGAGTGGTTCCCAGCCTAGCCACACTGCAGTTTCCCAACAAATTGCAGTGCTTAAAAGGGATAAAAGCTCATTTCTAGATGCATCCTCCCAAAATGATGTAGCTATTGAACAAAGCTCTCAACCAAGAGCACAGGTCAACAGGGTTAGGGACACAAGCTCACCCCAAACTTATGCCAGAAAGAAGAAATCTAAAACCCCTGGGGATGCACAGGGTACACACACTGTGCAAACTAGTGCTAAAGACACAGTCACTACACCTTCACAATTTCAGTTTGATGTGGCTCCAATAAATGTGGAGTCACAGCCAAAATCTCTAGTAATAGAAGCACCTCAAACACCAAACTCACCCACAAACTCTCTGGATGTGGATATGATAAACACATCAATTCCTCATTCCCCTTCTTTAACTTTGTTGGGGAAGCCAAAATCTAGTGCAAGTGAGCATCATCTTTTAGATGATTTGTTGGCTCACTTGCCAATTCTTTCAGGAACTGTTGAATCATCTGTGCCCAAAATATCATCAATCAGCACAGAGTCCACAATAGTTTCTATTCCAAGTTCATTTATTTCTACTCACTCGATGGATATTGCTCATCCGTCGAGTAGCGACTATATCCCGACGGATAAGCTTAACAGCATTTATCCGTCGGTTAGCAAAATCACTAACCCGATGGATATTCCTTATCCGTCTAGTGTCTCTGCACCACCTCAAAATTCATTTATTTCAAGTGCAGAAGAATAAGTGGTTGTACAGTCACTATTAGGATTGAGAGAGAAAAGTGTTTTGAGTGAGAGTTTGGGTTGCTCCCAGGAAAAAGGAGAGGAAATGAGTGAAACTATGCAGTCCATTTCTTCAGGACTGGCAAAAGAGAGTGAGAAGAGTCCGACCTTAGATGGTGAAGGTGAGGGTGTGAGGGTGGGGAGCCAGGGTGAGACCCTGATGCAACAAAAGAGAGAAAACGAGAGAAATTCAGGTACTGGAGCTATAAGGATGGATGTCATTGCTAGTGAGTCAATGAATGTCCAGGATGCAGACAGGGAGGGACTATCTCAGCAACCTCAAGTTGTTATAGAATCCACCTCCCTTGATGCTGAGGCATTTACTCACCCTGTTCCAGCTTATCAACTTCTAGCTGAACAGGGCTATGACAATGCAGGAAGGATGCTCAATCTGGTGCATACCACATAGTCTATGCTAAGAGCTAAGGATGTCATCACAACTTTTCCCTCTACAGCTGGTGATGTGGACTATGAGACTGGTGGCTCAGCTGATTTCTTTGGTAATGGAAGTGGGGATAGTGAAGATGAAGCAATGGACATAGGGGGAGAAGTAGGTTCCAGTTCAAGATCAGGTATGCCATCATGGACATTTTCAAAGCACTGTGATGAGCACTACTTCAAGACAACCCTGATCCAACTAATCAATCATACAAATACTGCTCTTCAAACCACTAAAAATGCCAACATCAAGAAGCTCCTTCAGGAACATCTAGCCTCACTACAATTTCAACAAATTCAAGGCTTCCAACATGCTAGGGATGTAAACACCATCAAGGGTGATATTGAGGAGATGAAGAAGGCCATTTCAGACAAGATGGATTCTAAGTTTCCAGAAGCTACAATACTTGACATCAAGAGGTAATTAAGGAAAAATTCTGATCTTGTAACCAAAATAGATGCCTTGGATACAAGAATGTTAGCCATGGAAGAATCTTTAATAGCCATTCATCTTCATCAAGCCCAACAGACAAATTTACTTCAAAAACTGGTGGCTGCTCAAACCTCCTCCTCTACTCAACTTGATGATAACAAAAAGGGGGAGAAAGGACCAAGTGAGGGGGAGAGGCTCCAAATTCAAATCAGTAAAGTAAGTGTGCCTTCAATTACTATCTCAAAGCCACCAGTTACAGACAGTATAGATTTGATAAATGCAGCAACAGCCAACATTAGAGCAGCTGAAATGAAGCAGTTGAAACCAATCAACTGGGAGAAGATTGATGAGGATATACAAAGGAAATTTGGGCTAGTAAAGGAGCCAGAAAAGTCAGCCATCCATCACTCTCAAATCAAGCAGATTTCTGTGAATGAGATGAGCATGAACTATCTGGAAAGGGGACAGTCATCCTACATCAAATCTCCAAAGGCTGAAATAATTCTGAAACCAAGGGTGAACTATCCAAAATCATCATTGAAGAACCCTTTGGATACTGTGTATGAGACACCTAAGCCTGATGAAAAGAAGCTTCTGTCAAGGTCAATTGCTTTCTACAAAGATCCAGCTGATTCAGCTTTGAAAAAGAGAATTGCTAAAGTTTTCAGGAATGGGAAGGAAATTTGTGTGGTGGCTGGACATCCTCAATTTGCTCAAGCAAAGAGAGAAGAAAAGGCAAGATTGAAGCAGGAAAAGAAGCAAGCTGCTCTAGATGCTAAAAAGGTTAAACAAAAGAAAGAGCAAATTACTATCTTGGCCAAGCTACATGATGTAAATTCATCACAACAAATTTCTGCTCAGTCATCTGAAATCATTGAATCTCAAGATCCAAAGAAGCAAGTTGAACAACAGAAGAAAGCTCCAAGAACCAAGGAATTGGCTAAAAGAAACAAAAGGAAACTGGACATTGTTGATAAGGAATTGGAGAATCAGTTTCCCAAGGAATCCACTCCAACTACAACTCAAGCATTAAAACCCTCTGTGGTATTTGAAGATATCAAGGTGGTGGATCCTTACAGGAACATTCATGGTGAACCTATTGTGCCTAAGGATGAACCAATAGAATGGGAGAACAAACCAATTCCTAACTTCAATCTGCCAATCCGTAGCAAGCCAAAGAGAATAAAGTCAAGAACAATCAAGAAAGTGAAGTTGTCACCTCTCAAATCCAAATCTCTAGTCAAAGCTCAATCTAAAGTCAATAAGGAGATTACCTGTACTTATGTGACATCAAGGAATTTTCTGATCTAAACCTTTATCTAGATGAACTAGATGAAGTGAGAGGAATTGATGCATACAGAAACCTACCTGAAAGGTTAGTGTTCAAGTATAAGGGAGGAAACGAGATTCTGTGGCCACTTCACATGATCCTTCAAGAAAGCCAAGATGTACTGATTAAGGTTTATACATCTTTCAAGAAGAACTTTGGGTTCAATGTTGAAGGGTTTTTAGCACATAAACGCAGCGAAAACGTAAATTTAAACCTTAAAAAAACCGAAACCCTCCGCAGGATCCATGGGAAAATAATATTTAATTCGTAGTTCAGTATGTTTACCTTAAGAAGCTTTACGTTAATGGAAAGATGGAGGTCTTTAATAGCGATCCAAGAACCACGAGCGGAGATCCTTAGCAGCTGCTCCTCAAGTGTGAAGCACTCCACCGGTATCCACCAAGAAAACGATGTAATAGAGAAGGAGGAGTCGGAGAGAATTGGGGTTTTGTAAATTTTTTAGGTTTAGGCAAAAATAGGGTTTATAATAGTATATTTATAGGCAAAATTTTTAACTGAAAATTTTCCCATAAAATATTATTATTATTAACCCTTTATTATTCTCATTAATAATTAAATCACCTTTTAATTATTAATCCTTTTTCTAAACACTTTAGAAATAATTCTCTCTCTTGATTTAATTTCCAAAAAATAAATTCTTAATTAATAATATTAAGAACCTTTTCTTAATTAATTTATAATCAATTAAATCTCATTTAATCAATTATTAAATTTGTCAATTAATTATTTATTTCATAAATAAATAAATATCAGCCATTATTAATTAATTCCTCCACCATTAAATCATTCTCTTTTATGGTCTGACCCTGTAAGTTCAATATTAAGCCGGTAGTAGAAATAAATAATAATAAAACTATTTTATCATTATTTATATAAATTCTCTAATTCATTAAATATGATTAATTAATTAATCATATTTATTCTACATCGGGAGGGATACTTCTCAGCATATCGCGACTACCCGAATAATACGAATTCACTGCTTAGAATACCAAGAACATATTCAATGAGTAGTTACCATACAATTAATTATTTCTACCCTGCAATGTCACGATTAAATACAAGGCATGGAACTTGTGTCAAGCATATCTTATTTAATCACTTGCTTTCCTATTCACTATACTTAGTTCTATATCATGTAAATTAGTAACTCCTTTCTAATTTCATTCACTCTGGCCAGAGATTCCTGAACTAACATAAGTGGATTAGCATTGAACATTCTCTTCCTATACTGGAAGGGGTAGATCCTTTATTGATCATACATTATCTTCGTGTACAAATTCCTATACCAAGTAGAGCCCTTATAATTGTCCCTTGAGACTAAGAACTAAACCAAAGCATAGTTTAGTGTACACAAGATGAATATGATGACCTCAAGTCTAAGGATACTTGTACAACTATCACTATGTGAACAACTGCTGACACGTGAGTGAACTCCATCAGTTGTTCAGCTGTGTGGGTCATGTTCAGTGAACTTATTCTATAATAAGCACCTACATACTAGCTATAGTGTCACCACACAAATGTCTATGAGAACAGACATCCTTCATAATAAAGCAAGCATGGTATGTACCGATCTTTGCGGATTATTAATTACCAGTTAGTAATCCTACGACCAGGAACTATTTAAGTTTAGAGTTATCATCTTTTAGGTCTCATTATTATGATCTCATCATAATCCATAAAAAGCTTTACTCTAAACTGTGGTATATCTTATTTAAACATTTAAATAGATAGAGCCCGCAATAAAAAAACAAAATAAGTCTTTTATTAATATCAATGGAATCAAAACAGATTACATAAAAGTTATTCCTAAATCCTCATACATTATTGGACTTAGGACATATCTCTTTCAATCTCCCACTTGTACTAAAGCCAATCACTCTGGTATCTAATACCCATCTTGTCTTTATGATGATCAAAGTGACTCTGAGAAAGTAGCTTTGTGAGTGGGTCTGCTACCTTGTTGACTGTTTGGAACTCTTCCAACTAATTGCACCACCATTCAGAGTAAAAACGGACCCTGACATGGATTTGCTATCACTTTCTGATTGAAAACTAGAGTCAGTATAACCCTCTATTTTCAACTCAGATTCACCACCAAAAACAAAAAAAAATTCATGAGTCCTTCGCAAGTACTTAAGGATATTTTCCACTGATTTCCAGTGGTCGTCACCTGGATTGGACTGATATCTGCTCATCACACTTATTGAATAAGAAACATCAGGCCTTGTACACAACATCGCGTACATGATAGATCATATTGCTGAAGCATAAGGAATCTTACTCATACGCTCTCTTTCCTCAGGTGTCTTATGAGACATTTTTTCGGAAAGGGACACTCCATGGCTCATCGGTATGAGATCTCTTTTGGAGTTTTCCATGCTAAACCTTTTAAGCACTTTTGGATGTATGTACCCTGGGTAAGACCTATCATTCTTCTAGATCTATCTCTATAGATCTTCATACCGAGAATGTAGGATGCTTCTCCCAAGTCCTTCATGGTGAAGTTCTTTGATAGCCATACTTTGACTGATTGTAGCATCGGTATATAATTTCCTATAAGAAGTATGTCATCCACATACAATACAAGAAATGTTACCGCGCTCCCACTAACCTTCTTGTAGACACATGGTCCATCTATGTTTTTGATAAAACCAAGCTCTTTGATTGTCTCATCAAAACGGATGTTCCATCTATGAGAAGCTTGCCTTAAACTATATATGGTTCACAGCAGCTTACACACTAGGTGTTCATTTCCCTTGGAAAGAAAACCCTCTGGCTGTGTCATATACACTTCCTCCTCAAGTTCCCCATTGAGGAAGGCCGTTTTCACGTCCATTTTCCAGATCTCATAGTCGTAGTAAGCAGCAATCGCAAGCAAAATCCGAATTGATTTTAACAGGGCAACAGGAGAAAAAATTTCATCAAAGTCAATCCCTTACCTTTGTTTGAATCCTTTTGCCACGAGCCTGGCCTTATAGGTCTCCACTTGGCCATCTTCTCCAATCTTTCTTTTGTATACCCACTTGCACCCAATAGGCTTAACACCTTCAGGCGCCTCAACCAGAGTCCATACTTGGTTGGTATACATAGATTCCATTTCGGATTTCATGGCACTATGCCATTTCTCTGAGTCAACACTACTCATAGCCTCGTTATAGGTCACAGGGCGTCATCATCAATGATTGACAACTCATTGTCATTCTCAATGACAAGGCCATAATACCTCTCAGGATGGCGAGACACTCTCCCTGTCCTACGAATGGGCTGTTCCACAGAAGGTTGTTCAGTCTGAACAGGTGTTTCCACTTGATCCGTAGTAGTTTGTGCTTCTTGAACTTCATCAAGTTCAATTTTGCTCCCACTCTTTCCTTCAAGGATAAACTCCTTTTCTAAAAAGGTAGCATGTCTGGAGACAAACACCCGATAATCGGTGTAAAAGTAATACCCCAAAGTCTCTTTAGGATATCCCACAAAATTACATTTTACGGATCGAGATTCTAGCTTATCTGGGTCAACTTTCTTGACATAAGCTGGACATCCCCAAATCTTAACGTGTTTAAGACTCGGTTTCCTTTCTTTCCATATCTCATTTGGAGCTTGAGGAATAGATTTAGAAGGCACCTTATTCAGTTAATATGCTGAGGTTTCCAATGCATAACCCCATAGCAATACTGGAAGATTTGCATAGCTCATCATGGACCGAACCATGTCTAACAAAGTTCAATTTCTCCTTTCAGATACCCCATTTAACTGTGGAGTATATGGAGGAGTCCACTGGGAGACTATACCTTTTTCTTTGAGATAATCTAGAAACTCTCCATTCAAGTATTCACCACCTCGATCTGATCGAAGAGTTATAATACTGTGTTTGGTTTGTTTCTCCACTTCATGTTTATATTCTTTGAACTTTTCAAAGGCTTCAGACTTGTGTTTCATCAAATACACATATCCGAATCTAGATCTATCATCTATGAAAGTAATGAAGTATGAAAATCCACCCATGGCTTGTGTAGACATTGGTCCACATACATCTGTGTGTACCAATCCTAGCAAATTGATAGGGATAAATAAATTATGATTGTATAATTAAATACTGCATTAATTGTACAAGCTGTGGGCTGCTAGGCCCAATAAAAAGATATATGATATTCAGACCAGAAAGGTTAAGCCTGATGGACCAGATCAGGCCTGGTGGAATAAAAAAGGCCCAAAAGCCCTGATTATTAATTAATTAATAAGGGAGAAATCAGATGCTGAAAAGAGTCCCGATAAGGATATAAATCCTTAGAGATTAGCCTCAAGGGGACCTAAAAGGATAAGGAATCAGCTTCCTACTTCCTAGGACTCCTAAGTCTATCCTAATTCAGAGGCTTGTCCACCAAGTCTCCTATACCAAGTCCAATTCAAGGACCACCAACATCTATATAAGGGGTCTCACCCCACAAATCAGAACTACGTTTTTTGACTTGATCCTTGGCAATCAGCAAGGTACGTAGGCATCTTGTTAAGGCAGATTGAGTCACGAAACACAAGAGCAGTCAAATCGAGCCTTGGAGCTCACGTTCCTTAGTATTAAATACAGCAATTATATATAGTAGTTTTAATCCATAACATTTGGCGCCGTCTGTGGGAACAACGGAACAACAACCATGGCGAGAACACGGAGAACAACCAGCACTCTGGAGGAGGGAACACCATCAGGGACAACCCAGGTGATTTCATCAACCGTGGAGGTTCCTCCCCATTCAACTTATGCATCTACTCAGGGGGAAGCCCAGACAGGGGCAACTCAACCTCAGCCACAAGGGACAACTCCCCCGACTATTCAAGGTACGAATCCTCAAGTTCAACAAGTACATATACCTGTGAATTCTCGACCCGTCGGGTATGAATATTCAACTGTTGTTACTACTAACCCCCCTTATGGGATGCCCCTTCACCCTGAGGTTGGAGGAAGCGGATATGCTGGGCGAAGTGAAGCACGAGGGCGGTCGCCCCCCTATATACGAGGTTTGGATCCTATCCCTGAGGATCGGGAATTTTCTGGTCCATACACTGAGAGAGACTCCGAATCTTCGGATGATGAAGTGGCCCCGAGAAGGAGGCGTCCTGGAAAAGAGCCAATGGCCGATGGAAGGCAACGCCCCCAAAGCACCCCAGGGGCGAATCCCCAAGAAGTGCAGGAAAAGATCAGGGCTCATGAGGCTGAAATCCAAAGGCTGAGGCGTGACTTGGAGGCTCACCAAGCCACCAGAACCCACATACCACCTAGGGGGAGAAATCCTCCTCCTATCATAGACCTGGATGGTCCGGTAAGAAGAAGGGCTGCTGTCCCAAAAACTGATCCAAGCAATCTCCTTCCCCTTGGAGATCCTGATGATCCAACTCCACCCTTCACAGAAGAGATAATGAATGCCCATATCTCAAGGAAATTCAAGATGCCCACTATCAAAGCCTATGATGGCACGGGAGACCCCGCTAATCATGTTAGGACATTCTCTAATGCACTGCTGCTGCAACCCGTGAATGATGCTATAAAATGTCGGGCCTTTCCTCAAACCCTGTCGGGTATGGCTCAAAGATGGTACAGTCGCCTACCCCCAAATTCTATTGGATCATTCAGAGAATTAAGTCAGGCTTTTATTAAGCAATTCATCAGTGGAAGAGTCCATGAGAAAAGTTCAGCATCTCTTATGAGTCTTGTGCAGGGAGCTAAGGAATCCTTAAGAGATTACCTGAATCGTTTTACAAAGGAGGCTTTAAAAGTCCCAGACCTTGATGATAAGGTAGCCATGATAGCACTGCAACAAGGAACTAGGGATGAGTTTTTTAAGATGTCTTTGGCCAAACGACCCCCTGAGAGCATGTTGCAGCTCCAAGAGAGGGCAGGGAAGTATATCAAGGTTGAAGAAAGTATGAGGAAGACCGTAGTAAGTAATGAGCCCACTGGAGGCAAGAAACGAAAAACTGATTTGGAGTATATCGCTAAGGACAAATATCCTAGAACCGAACAAAACCCTGATTCAACCCCCAAGAAGGGAGGACCTGGGCAAAAGTTCACTGAATACGCTAAGCTGAATGCTCCCAGAAGTCAGATTTTGATGGAGATTGAGAAAGATAGAGATATTCGCTGGCCTAAGCCCTTGAAGGCTGATCCCGCCAAGCTAGATAAGGGCAAGTATTGCAGGTTTCACAAAGATGTTGGCCATGACACCGATGAGTGTAGGCAGTTGAAAGATGAAATTGAGTTTTTGATTCGAAAAGGAAGATTGAACAAGTATACTGGAGATGGAGGAGACAGAAATAATAATGGAAGGAAGAACTTTGAAGATCGTAGGAGGGACCAAGATGATCAGGGGCGGAATCCCCAACCTAGAGGACCAGTTATAAACACCATTTATGGAGGGCCGAGACCTCGAGGGCCTGTGATAAACACGATCTTTGGAGGTCCAACTGCTGCGGGATTGTCCAAAAATTCCAGAAAGGCATATACTAGAGAGGTTATGCATATTGTTGGAGAAGCCCCGAAGAGGGCCAGGATAGAAGTAACATTGGCTTTTGATGATTCCGACCTAGAGGGTGTGAAGTTTCCCCATGACGACCCGCTGGTCATAACGCCGATAATAGGAAATAGCCCGGTTAAGAGGGTCCTTGTGGATAATGGTGCTTCTGTGGATATCTTGCTCCACGACACCTTTCTAAGGATGGGGTATAACGACTCCCAGTTGACACCAACCGACATGCCGATATATGGATTTGCTGGAGTAGAATGTCCTGTGGAAGGGATAATTAAATTGCCAACCACCATAGGTACGGAGCCAAGGCAAGCGACTCAGATGCTGGATTTCGTGGTGGTAAAGGCTAGTTCAACTTATAATGCTATCATGGGGAGAACAGGGATACATGCCTTCAAGGCAGTCCCCTCTTCCTACCATTCAGTCATGAAGTTTCCCACCCGAAACGGGATTGGAGAAGAGAGAGGAGATCAAAAAATGGCTAGAAGCTGTTATGTGGCCTCTTTGAGGGCAGATGGAGTCGGGGGGCAGGTTCTTCCTATTGAAGATATGGATGTTCGAGAAAATGATGAGAATAGAGGAAGGCCAGCAGAAGAATTGGTTTCGGTTCCTTTAGATCCCAAGAATCCTGAGAGGATGACTTTCATTGGAGCTACATTAGAGGAGCCCCTTAGAGGGAAGTTAGTGAAATTTTTGCAAGAAAATAGTGATGTGTTTGCATGGTCAGCAGCTGATATGCCAGGCATAGACCCGAAGTTAATTACCCACAAGTTAAACGTGGATCCAAGCCGGAAGACAGTGAAACAAAAGAAAAGAAATTTTGCCCCGGAAAGACAAGAGGCTATAAAGCAGGAAGTGGAAAAGCTCTTAGAGGCTGGTTTCATTGAGGAGATTCAATTTCCGGAGTGGTTAGCAAACCCTGTAATGGTGAAGAAGGCTAATGGAAAGTGGAGGATGTGTATAGACTTCACCGATCTGAATGATGCATGCCCCAAAGACTGTTTTCCGCTGCCTAGAATTGATACTTTGATTGATGCCACCGCTGGACATGAGATGCTGAGTTTCATGGATGGGTTTAGCGGATACAACCAGATCAAAATGCATAAGGATGACGTTCCAAAGGTATCATTTATCACTGACTTTGGCGTTTATTGTTATCTTGTTATGGCGTTTGGTCTCAAGAATGCAGGAGCCACCTATCAAAGGTTGGTGAATAAAATTTTTAAGGATCTTATTGGGAAGACTATGGAAGTCTATGTTGATGACATGCTAGTCAAGAGTCTAGTAAAGACTGATCATATAACCCATTTGAGGGAAGCTTTTGAGGTCCTGAGGTACCACAAGATGATGTTGAATCCCACGAAGTGTGCTTTCGGAGTAGGATCTGGAAAATTCTTGGGATTGATGGTCTCAAAGAGGGGAATTGAGGCTAACCCCGATAAAATAAAGGCAATCCTGGACATGGAACCCCCAAAAACTGTCAAGGATGTTCAGAAACTCACAGGAAGGGTTGCTGCGCTAGGACGATTCATCTCCAAGTCAGGAGACAAGTGCTTGTCATTCTTCAAGTCATTAAAGAACATTAAAGACTTTGTATGGAGTGAGGAAAATCAGAAGGCATTTGAAGAGTTAAAGAAGTATATGGGCCAGGCCCCGTTGTTGGCCAAGCCAGTTCTGGGTGAAGTTTTATTCTTGTACTTGGCTGTTTCAGAAAGCGCCTTGAGCGCGGTGTTGGTTAAGGAGGAACTAAAAGTCCAGAAACCCGTATACTATGTCAGCAAAATTTTGCATGGTGCTGAGTTGAATTATTCAGCCATTGAGAAATTCGCTTTAGCCTTGATAATGGCTTCAAGAAAGCTGCGTCCTTATTTTCAAGCTCACCAAATTGAAGTGCTAACAAATCAGCCACTGAGAAATATCATTCACAGTCCCAAGGCAAGTGGGAGACTGATTAAGTGGGCAATAGAATTGGGAGAGTTCGATCTCAAGTATAAGCCACGTATGGCCATAAAAGCCCAGGCACTAGCTGACTTCGTGGTGGAATGTACCATACCCAACCAAGAAGTCGGGGGGCAGGAAGATACCACACCTCAAGACAAGGGAGTCGACAATGGGGACAAGGAGAAAGAATATTGGGTTCTCTATTTTGATGGAGCATCAAAAACAAATTCCAGTGGAGCAGGGTTGGTTTTGCAAAGCCCTGATGGATTCTTAATTGAGTATGCCATGAAGCTAGACTTCCCAACCACAAACAATGAGGCAGAGTATGAAGCCCTGATTGCTGGCCTTGGTCTAGCTGGGACACTTAGAGTCAAAAACTTAAAGGTCCGTGGAGACTCGAAGTTGATCATATCCCAGGTAAAGGGAGAATTTGAAGCAAGGGATGATACGATGGCAAAGTATGTTCGCCTAGTAAGGGCTGTGATGACCCAATTTAATGAATGCCATGTTGAACACATTCCAAGGGAAGAAAATGCTAAAGCAGATGCGCTATCAAAGTTTGCTTCATCCGAGATTGAAGAAAGTTCAGGAAGTGTGTACTTCCGTGTTTTGAAGACACGAAGCATAGATGTTAAGCTTGTGGCTCCCGTAGGCTTGGGGACGTCATGGATTGATCCCATCAAGGCTCACATTCAGACCGGTTGGTTGCCAAGCGATACAATTGAGGCACAGAAGTTAACTGTTCGAGCACTAAGGTACTCTTTGATAGATGGGATTCTATATAAAAGATCTTTCGTGGTTCCTTACTTGAGGTGTCTCAGGCCCGATGAGGCACGCTTAGCTCTTGAGGAAGTGCATGGAGGTATTTGTGGGCAACACTTGGGGGGCAGGGCCTTGGCTCATAAGATAACTCGTTTAGGCTTCTATTGGCCAGAAATGATGGCTGATGCCAAAGAATATGTAAAGAAGTGTGATCGTTGTCAGAAGCATGCACCAGTCGCCAGACAACCCCCCGAGATGCTGACCTCTATCAACTCACCTATTCCCTTTGCCATGTGGGGGATGGATATTCTAGGGCCTTTTCCTATGGCCACGGCACAAAGGAAATTTCTGATTGTAGCCATTGATTATTTCACCAAGTGGATCGAAGCCAAACCTTTGGCCAAAATCACAACTAAGCAGGTTGCACAATTCCTGTGGGAAAACATTATGTGCCGATATGGAATTCCCCGTATCCTCGTCACTGACAATGGAACGCAATTCAACAATGAGGAATTCAAGAAGTATTGTGAAGAAAATGAAATTGAGTTACGATTCACCTCTGTGGCTCACCCGCAAGCCAATGGGCAAGCGGAGGTAGCAAATCGGATAATCCTGGATGGATTAAAGAAGAGGATCGAGAAGTCAAGAAATAATTGGGTGGACGAGATACTTCCCATATTATGGGCCTATAGGACTACCTGTAGAGTCACGACGGGAGCAACTCCCTTCTTGTTGGCATATGGGGCAGAAGCAGTAGTTCCCGTGGAGATATCACATTCCTCTCCAAGGATTCAGGCTTTCAACGCAGAGGAAAATGGGGAAGGTCAGAGGTTAGCCCTGGATTTGATCGATGAAGTGCGAGATAAGGCACATGCAAAGATAGTAGAATATCAGAAAAAAGCTTCTTTCTACTACAACCTAAGGGTTAAAGAAAGGTTTTTTAAACAAGGCGATCTAGTCTTGAGGAAGATAGAAGCATCTGGTGTTGGACAAAAAGGGAAGCTTGCCCCAAATTGGGAAGGGCCGTACAAAGTCAAGAGCGTTCAAGGTAGAGGAACCTACAAGCTCGAGACTATGGATGGTTTTGAAGTCCCGAGGACCTGGCACGCACAAAACCTGAAGGTTTACTACGTGTAAGATAGGCGAAGTACGATTCTCACTTGTCATTATGACAAGTAGGTTTAAAAGCACCTGGAAGCTTTGCTTGCGTAGGATTTTATATTCCAGTAGAATTTACATTGTCTAGTTATTATTGATTAGGGTCGAACCCATGCTATGTAAGGTTTTGAAAAACCAGACTTCATATTAAAGAGTTTGAAATTACTTCAATCCAAGGATGTTTAAGGCTCAAATGCATATTAAACAGAAAGAGGCAAGAAAAGCAACATATAAAATATAAGCCCCAAAGGGTAATAAGTTTTGAATACAATTAAGTCAATACAATAAGACAAGCCATGCAAGGCTGAAAAAGCTCTAAGGAGCTGAGGTGCCCTCGGCGTCCATATCATCGTCTTCTCCGCTCTCGCTAGATGTCTCCGTCGTCTCGGAGGAGGAAGAGCTGTCATCCTCAGCAGGTCTGGAAGAAGACTCGGGAGGAGGAAGAAGTGGATCCTGAGGAACATGGTCCGAGACAACTACTCGGGTACGAAACCTCTGTAGCAAAGCCTCGTCATCAGGGCAGATGTAGTCCGCCGGGTTAATATCAGGACAAGCCTCGTTCACGGTCCCAAGGGCCGTGTCCCAACCAGTCCTAAAAAACTCGGGGAAGACTGAATCATCCCTAATCCTCATAGATTGGGCAAACTCCTCCGAGTCCAGATAGTTGTCTATAGCCTTATCCTTATCCGCCCGGAGTACCACCAGCTCGGCGTTAGACTCTCCGAGTTCTTCCTCCTTGCGCTTGAGCTTCTTCTCCAGGGCAGCATACTTCTTCTGCTGCCTCCTGAGGGCATTATCGGCCTTATCAGAAGCCCGCTTCCATGATTCGGCTTGCCTCACAGCGCCTTGAAAGTAGGCGTTAGACTGAAGCAAAACAATTAACAAAGTATAAGGCAAGAAAGTGCTACAAGAACGAGAAATAAGTTTGAAAAAGAGAAGGCATACCGAAGCCAGAGATTGGGCTCCCATGAGCTTAATCCTCTCAAGGTCAGGGGTGGACACCACATCAGTAAAGTCCTTTGGAGTCACGCTATGGTAGGACCAATCCCAAGCATGCTTCGTGGAACCAACCACGGTATCCCCTCGGCGGAATCCCCAGAGAGGCTGAAAGGCGCCTGTAGCAGCAGCAGCAGGGGCAGCAGCAGTGATAGGAGCATTATGGCCCTCAGCTCCTTCAGTTGAAGCCTCCCCCATAGGCTCCTTGTGCTTTCTCAAGAAGATAGGCTCTGTCGCCTTTCCTCGGGTGTCTAGGCCTGCTAACCGAGCTTTCTTCATCCTAGCTGTTTCCTCGACCAAGGGAACATTGTCCTCGTTAATCTCCTTAGCAGCTGAAACAAAGCAAAAGACAAAATAAGTGATGTTAATAATGCGTGAAATAAAGAAAAATTGAGAAGGGAAGAGAAATACCCTGTTGAGAAACAGAGGATAGTCCCACATGAATCAGGGAAAACTCTTCTAAAAGAGTCCAGCTGGTGGTGGTGCCATCATCCTGAGTGAGCCCATTGTAAATGATAGTTTCTTCAGGAGTTAAGTGAATGGATTTGAGGCTACCATCACTGACCTTCCCGAAGGAAGATCGAAAGAGCGTGCCCCAGTCGCCATTCTCCCAACGTAACCCAACGAAACTATTCCTCCAATTTGGATTATTATCAGGAATAGAGGCGCTATTAAAGATATGTTTGCTTTTGGGCCTTTGTTTGACGTAAACCCAGCCACAAATATTGGAAGAACTATTGTAACATTGAAAGACTTTCCTAAAAACGGCTACAGAAAGAGGAAAACCCTCCCTAAGACAACAAACCATAAAACATAGAATATTCCTCCAGGCGTTTGGAGGAAGCTGACACGGGTTGATTTGTAAGTCAGCCAAAAGATGAGGGATAAAAGGATGGAAAGGGAACCTAAGCCCAGCATTAAGGGCGTCGATGTAGATGAAGAGAGTATCAGGCCTCCAGTGGCAAGTACGGTCACCACCAGAGACTGGAACTAGTCTAAAGGGGGGAGGGACGTTATAACGAGCATTTAGTTTATTGAAATCTATGTTATGCCAAGTATTACAGTGATTAAAGGAGTCGAGATGTGCAGTGGAAGGATATTCATCCCCCCTAGTGTTAATCATATCGATCAAAGACATATACGAAGAACGAATATCGATATCCTTACCTCGTTTTGAAGCCGAGGCTATCTTTGCCGCCCTCTCGGAATTCTTGTCAGCCATTAGAAAGCTAGAAGAAGCCTGAAGGAGAGGTTGGAAAACTAAAGGAGGGATTTGAGAGAGGAAAGGCTAGAAAGTTGGAGGAAGGATGAGAAGAAATTTGTTGGATGATTGAAGAAATGAAATGAGAGGTGTGAGGAATCACACTCTCATCCCACCTCTTTATAGCCAAGAAGAAGGGGATTTGGGCCTCAAAAAAGCCCATATGGGCCCAAAAATGGAAGGATCTGGAATGTTCCAGAATATTTTAGAAAAGTCTTAGAAAAGTCTTAGAAAAATATGGAAAAATCTGGAATGATATGGAAGATTCCAGAATATTCTGGAAGTCAGGCTTAAGAGTTCAAGCCCAACCCAAGTTTGAACGGGCTTTGGAATTAAAGCATGATAGAGGCCCAGTCCAAGAAAGCCCAGAAAGAGGGCCCAATTAGTTGACAAATAAGGCCCAGATTTAAGAAATAGGCCTATGAAGCCCAGTAAGAGGATAAGCCCAGTTAAAATGAGCTCAAAAGAATACAGCCCAGGATAAGGGCCCAAATCATAGAAATATGCAAGAAATTAATAGATTACAGACCAATTCGACCAGGAAACACAAAGGAATCCTGATCAAAACTCCTGAGGTCGAAATCTTGTCGATCAGGGCTGAAAAATAAGCTTAATTCGACCTGAATTGAGACTCATTCGACTAGAAATCAACTGAAAACCCTGGTCGAAACAATCCTGCTCGAAATAGCTTCGACCAAGGCAAGAAAGGCGGTTAATTCGGTCAAAACAAAGAATTCTGACCTCAAACCCTGACCAAAAAATTTTCTGGTCGAAAAAGGGAAAATAGCTGTTTTATTCGATCAAGAATGGCAGAATGTTTTTGACCCTGTCGACCAGGAAACCAAATAAAATCCTGGTCGAATGAGCCCTGCCCGAATTTGCATCGACCTGGGCAACAAATGAAGGTTAATTCGGTCAAAAAGCAGGACTCCTGACCGAAAGGGACAAAAATCCTGGTCGAAAAATTTCTGGTCGAAAATTGTAAAAAAAAAAAAAAAAAAAAAAAAAAAAAAAAAAAGAAGGAAGGGGTGAAAATCCTGGCCGAAATTCGACCAGGATTCCTGATCGAATAGAACCTGCTCGAAATTCAATCGACCAGGGCATACTGAAGGTTAATTCGACCAGGATCCTGGCCGAATGGATTCCTGGTCGAAATCTGCATAAAAAAAAAAAAAAAAGAGAGAAGGAAGAAAAATCCTGGAAAATCAAAAAAAAAAAAAAAATAATAATAAAAATAAGGAAATTCCTTAAATAATTTCTGAAAAATGTTAATATTTTCAGAAAATTAGGGAAAAATCCAGAAAATTAAGGATAAATCCCAGAATATTAGGGAAAAATCCAGAAAATTAAGGATAAATCCCAGAATATTAGGGAAAAATCCAGAAATTAAGGATAAATCCCAGAAAATTAGGGAAAAATCCAGAAAATTAGGGAAAATCCCAGAAAATTAGGGAAAATCCAGAAAATTAGGGGAAAATCCCAGAAAATTAGGGAAAAATCCAGAAAATTAAGGATAAATCCCAGAATATTAGGGAAAAATCCAGAAATTAAGGATAAATCCCAGAAAATTAGGGAAAAATCCCAGAAATTAGGGAAAAAATCCAGAAATTAAGGATAAATCCCAGGAAATTAAGGATAAATCCCAGAAATTAAGGGAAAAATCCAGAAATTAAGGGAAAAATCCAGAAATTAAGGATAAATCCCAGAAATTAAGGGAAAAATCCAGAAATTAAGGATAAATCCCAGAAAAATGAGGAAAAATCCCAGAAAAATTAGGGAAAATTCCAGAAATTAGGGAAAAATCCCGGAAATAAGGGAAAAATTCCTGGAAATCAAAATAATTCCTAAATAAAAGGAAAAATTCGTTGTAAACGTGTAGGTCGCTCCACACTTTACGGAAAAACGAAACCCTGTAAGGGAACAAATGGACTTAACTTCTGCGAAACCTATTCAATGTTTCCCAAAAGTTGGGGGGCAAATGATAGGGATAAATAAATTATGATTGTATAATTAAATACTGCATTAATTGTACAAGCTGTGGGCTGCTAGGCCCAATAAAAAGATATATGATATTCAGACCAGAAAGGTTAAGCCTGATGGACCAGATCAGGCCTGGTGGAATAAAAAAGGCCCAAAAGCCCTGATTATTAATTAATTAATAAGGGAGAAATCAGATGCTGAAAAGAGTCCCGATAAGGATATAAATCCTTAGAGATTAGCCTCAAGGGGACCTAAAAGGATAAGGAATCAGCTTCCTACTTCCTAGGACTCCTAAGTCTATCCTAATTCAGAGGCTTGTCCACCAAGTCTCCTATACCAAGTCCAATTCAAGGACCACCAACATCTATATAAGGGGTCTCACCCACAAATCAGAACTACATTTTTTGACTTGATCCTTGGCAATCAGCAAGGTACGTAGGCATCTTGTTAAGGCAGATTGAGTCATGAAACACAAGAGCAGTCAAATCGAGCCTTGGAGCTCACGTTCCTTAGTATTAAATACAGCAATTATATATAGTAGTTTTAATCCATAACACAAATCTGCAGCCCTCTCTCCATATCTAGTAAATGGAGATTTGGTCATTTTACCCAATAGACAAGACTCGCATGTAGGATATGATTCAAAATCAAAGAGGTCAGGTAACCCTTCTTTATGCAATGTCCGCAGTCTATTTTCACTAATATGACGTAGCCTACAGTGCCATAAATAGGTCAGATTTTCATCATCTCGTTTTCTTTTATTAGTTTGTTCAATCTGAAGTAAATCATGCTCCACGTCACATACATACAGACAATTATTTAAAATGCCACGTCCAAAAAGAACATTATCTCTAAGGATAGAACATTCATTATTCTTAATAATAAATGAAAAACCATCCACATCCAGCATAGAAATCGAAACAATATTCCTCACAATAGAGGGAACGTCATAACAATTATTCAAAATAATAGTCTTGCCCGTAGGCATATGTAGACTAAATGATCCTACAGATATGGCCGCAACCCTTGCTTCATGGCCTATACGTAGAATCACCTCATCTTGTTCAAGAGTCCTACTTCCCTTTAGTCCTTGCAACGAATTGCAAATATGAGAACCACAGGCGGTATCTAATACCCAAGTAGAAATTTGACCTAGTGACATATTAACTTCGATCATGAATCAGAAGCGGTAGTCTCACTACCCTTCTTCTTCAATTCTATAAGGTAAACCTTGCAGTTCCTCTTCCAGTGCCCCAACTTGTTACAGTGAAAACAAACGGCTAAATTAGGACCAGTCAACTTGTGAGCATCTAGTATGCTCCGGAGTGACAGTGCAGAAGACATGACGAATATAGTAAATCTGTAAATGATAAACACATAACAACACTTAGAAAATATTCAATTTCATTTCAAAATACTATATGAATCAGGTCTTTATTCATAAGTGTCTCCCACTAGTTTATCTAATTTATTCAACCCCCTAAGTGAAAATTAAGCATTCATAATGCTAGTGGGAATAGGGATCCTACATTCCATCACACAACCTCGGCTGTGGCACGAAACATCATGTGATGTTCAATAGGCAGACAACTCTTGTGAATTGCATCTTATATTATTCCCTAATATAACTTTAGCCTCTTGAATAATTGAGTCACGGATGTGGCACGACAAACTCAATATTCTTAGTCAAGTCTAACCCAACATTTCGTACAATTTAATCAGTCTCCAACGGCCCACGGCTGTAGCACATACCGACCTTTAGATTCTAATTCAATGTACACATCTCTATGTAATAGACAAGTATTTCTTATTTCAAAATCAAAGCCCTCGGCTGTAGCACGAAACGACAATGATTTAAAAATAAGAACCACTTTCTACCATGTTGGAAGGCTATGACCGACAAAAGCCCGTTGTGTCATTGGCCAATTACTTCTTGATATTATTTAATTTTAGAGGGATTATATTATGTTACAATCATAATCATATTATAAAGAGATTCTTCCTTTTAAATTAAATATTTCAAATCAATAATTGATAATCAGATGATTCCCAGATCGGGTGTAGCATTGTCAAGAGGCGTCACTTAATAACCCTTTCTTACAGATAGAAATCTGTTATTGATAGAATCATCCTTTCTCTCAATATTGAAAAATCATATTCAATTACGTGTTTCATAAACACAAGAATCTCATGATCGTATTCATAATATTTATATTAAGGTCATGAAATAATTTCACTATACTAGATTGTCTAGAGCACGCCTCATATTGATTTAAGTTCACCTAAATCTATCATCGCATGGTAAACATAGGCATATATCTCATATATAAAATTAAATAAAAAAGTAAATGTAAAGTACAATAAAGTAAATGTGTTTGGTTATGACCCCATCATATGTGATCTTTATCAAGCTCATGATAAAGATCAAGGTCAGTCTAATATGGTGATGGAAATAAATACAACTACTTATTACATAAGTCTTCTTCTTTGTTTAGACTTCTTGTATGCCTCGTCTTCTTCTTTGTATCACCTCCATTGGATAGCCTTCTTGAGTCTTCAATTACATTACATGATTCAAAGTAAAACTAATCTAATGAACTTACAAGAATAACTCGAGTTACATTCGAGATTTATGATTACAAAGATTGACGACATGCAAGTCGTATTTAAAACCAAAACCAAAATCATTACACTAAGGTCGAAAGGCCATAACCATCCACCATGCTCATACAACACATAAAAGCATGTTAAAACACATAATCTGATCTTAACATATCATATTATCCATGATCTAATCATAAAAAAAAATATGACAAAAATCAGAAAAATCAGAATCAAATCAGAAAAACAAGAATCACTGTTTACGGGCAGTAAACGACGTCAAACGCCTTACAGACAGGTCGTTGATAGCTTTTGCTATCAGTTTTGTTCACACGCTCGTTTACCTATGGAATAGGATATTCGTTTGCGTAAATCGGACACCAGACCCAGATTTCAGCAAATCTGTAGCAGTCAATTCAGAATATGTATCTAATATGATTCTCATAATTAGAACAAACATAAATCATGTATATATCAATATATATACAGATTACATAATCGTCTTATGATTATACAACTCACATGAATATCATATATTCAAAACCATACATATATAAGCATATTATATCAACATCAAATCGTGACGAATCACGTACATGCTCATATATCAAAAATAGTTAAACACATAAAAGAATTAAAAACTTTTCGTAAGTAGTTCTGATGCTATTGAAGGGTTTTTAGCACATAAACACAACGAAAACGTAAATTTAAACCTTAAAAAAAACTGAAACTCTTCGCAGGATTCATGCGAAAAATAATATTTAATTCGTAGTTCAGTATGTTTACCTTAAGAAGCTTTACGTTAATGGAAAGATGGAGGTCTTTAATAGCGATCCAAGAACCACGAATGGAGATTCTTAGCAGCTGCTCCTCAAGTGTGAAGCACTCCACCGGTATCACCAAGAAAATAATATAATAGAGAAGGAGGAGGTGGAGAGAATTGGGGTTTTGTAAAATTTTTAGGTTTAGGCAAAAATAGGGTTTATAATAGTATATTTATAGGCAAAATTTTTAGCTGAAAATTTTCCCATAAAATATTATTATTATTAACCCTTTATTATTCTCATTAATAATTAAAACACCTTTTAATTATTAATCCTTTTTCTAAATACTTTAGAAATAATTCTCTCTCTTGATTTAATTTCCAAAAATTAAATTCTTAATTAATTTATAATCAATTAAATCTCATTTAATCAATTATTAAATTTGCCAATTAATTATTTATATCATAAATAAATAATTATCAACCATTATTAATTAATTCCTCCACCATTAAATCATTCTCTTTTATGGTGTGACCCTGTAGGTTCAATATTAAGCCAGTAGTAAATAATAATAAAACTATTTTATCATTATTTATATAAATTCTCTAATTCATTAAATATGATTAATTAATTAATCATATTTATTCTACATCGTGAGGGATACTTCTCAGCATATCGCGACTATCCGGATAATACGAATTCACTGCTTAGAATACCAAGAACCTATTCAGTGAGTAGTTACCGTATAATTAATTCCTTCTACCCTGCAATGTCACGATTAAATACAAGGCATGGAACGTGTGTCAAGCCTATCTTATTTAATCACTTGCTTTCCCATTCACTATGCTTAGTTCTATTTAATGTAAATTAAAATCTCCTTTCTAATTTCATTCACTCTGGCCAGAGATTCCTGAACTAACATAAGTGGATCAGCATTGAACATTCTCTTCCTACACTGGAAGGGATAGATCCTTTATTGATCATACACTATCTTCGTGTAAAATTCCTATACCCAGTAGAGCCCTTATAATTGTCCCTTGAGACTAAGAACTAAACCAAAGCATAGTTCAGTGTACACAAGATCACTATGATGACCTCAAGTCTAAGGATACTTGTACAACTATCACTATGTGAACAACTGCTGACACGTGAGTGAACTCCATCAGTTGTTCAGCTGTGTGAGTCATGTTCAGTGAACTTATTCTATAATAAGCACCTACATACTAGCTATAGTGTCACCACACAAATGTCTATGAGAACAGACATCCTTCATAATGAAGCAAGCATAGTATGTACCGATCTTTGCGGATTATTAATTACCAGTTACTAATCCTACGACCAGGAACCATTTAAGTTTAGAGTTATCATCTTTTGGGTCTCATTATTATGATCTTATCACAATCCATAAAAAGCTTTACTCTAAACTGTGGTATATCTTATTTAAACATTTAAATAGATAGAGCCCGTAATAAAAAAACAAAATAAGTCTTTTATTAATTTCAATGAAATTAAAACAGATTACATAAAAGTTATTCCTAAATCCTCATACATGATTGGACTTAGGACATATCTCTTTCAAATGTTACTGCAAGAAGATTGGTTCTAAAGAAGATTGAAGAACTAAGGAGTGTTAAGGCTAAAGATGCACTCCCAAAGACTCTAATTATCCCTTACACAGAGAGAAGAGTGCATCTGAGGCCCTACTGGATGATGGAGTTCATGGATGACAAAGGAGTGAGAAGATTTTTCAGAGTAGAAGACCAACTGAGCATCTCTGGCAATGAGACTCTCTTGGAAATGCAAGAAAAGCTAAATCTCTCATAATCTGATGAACTGGAATTCCACAGGCAGCTCCAAAATCAGATTGAAGAAAACAACAGAAAGCTTGGAAAGAGATCCAGACCTTCAAGGAACTAGATAAATCTGCTCAGGCTAGAGGAGCATCTTGAAAATGGCTATGTGCAAAACTTTGTACATTTTGTTAATTGAAGCACTTTACAGTTTTATCTATCTACTTTGAAAGTTGTATTTTTAGGGTGTTTTGTTATCATCAAGTATCTCTTAATTTATGGCTACAATTCCAGTAGACATAAATTGGGGGAGATTGTTGTGTATATGTTGTGAACTTGATGATTTCATTAACAAAGTACCTTGGTAGATTTTACTTAGTGAAAATGTAGCACTCGACGGATAAGGATTATAGTCCCGACGGATGACTCAATATAGTCCCGACGGATGATGATTTATTATCCATCGAGTGAGTAGCTTATGTAATAATAAGTTTGTAGCATATTTATGCATACACATTGTCTAGAATATGTAGTAGTACTTAAGTCATGTTAACTTTAACTAGATATGCAGAATAAGTTGATTAAGTGTACATAGATGATGTCTTGTAATTCTGCATAAATGAAATGAAGTCTAGTGCCTGATTGCTACCCGACGGATAGACAACAATGAATTCGACGGATGATCAACAACCCGACGGATGATCATTAACTCGATGAATGATCATTAACTCGATGGATGATCATGAACCCGATGGATAAAGAAATCAAATATCTGTTGATAGTGACAACACAGTCACATGCGTCGAGTGTATGCAAATGGAATGTGGTAGCCTATTCAACTGGGTTTTCGAGAACAAAGAAGCATTGCCATTTCCATGCTATTATGAAGATATTCAAAGATGATGGAATAGAGTAATGAAGTAGCATAGTATTAGACTTGATAGTTTTTGTTTTATTATCTTGTCTTATTGCTTTGTAATCTTGGTGATATATAAACCAAGAAGCAACAAGTAGAACTAACTAACTAAGCAACCAACAGAGAAATATTTGTAAGCTGTATTCTCAGTATTTCTCTGCATTCTTAGTTGTTCAACATTTGTAAGCAGCTGTGAGCTTTTTTCACACAGAGTTCTCTCGATATATATTATATATCTCTGGTGGAATCATTCAAATCCACCAGAAAGTTTTTAAAGACTCTTGTTTTTAATTACTTGTGTTTTGATTCATTTCAAGTGATATTCCGCATTCTGCTAATCAACTCACACTGATATATATATATATATATTTGAGTTAGAATAATTTTTGTTCAAGAAAAAATTTCAAGAATTCCATTCAACCCCCCTTCTATAATTCTTGTTATATTGTTAAGGGACTAACAGTAAAAATCCATCAAAATCTGATGATATTCAAAAATTCGTGGATTTTTTTATTTGAAAAAGTTATGGATTTTAATAGATTTTCTAGTTCATTTTTAATCTTTTGAAATCTCTTTAAAATATATGAGATTTTGAAGAATTTGTGGAAAACTTCACAAAATCAGTAAGACTCTGCAAGATTTTTCCATCAACTTCGTCAAAATCAACGAACAATTAAAATTAATGAAAATATTCCAAATTCGATGGATTATTATCAATCTTTTAAAATCAAAAATGAAAACACCCCCTTAATCTTTCCATGCGAGCTTTCTTGGTGCGCTCTAGATCCCCTTTTCATTTTGTAGCTTGCTTAAATATATGTCGAATGTACCTTCTTGCCAGATGAGTGACTTCTCCCTAATCTTTAATTTTGCCTTTCTAATATATTAGAATAAACATGTGCTTTAAACGGGTTATAAGCTAGTTTAAAGAATAGGCGTTTAATAGTTGTTACATGTTTTGATTTATTTGTTTATGAACGCTTTTAAATTAATAAAAAAATTCATGTATTTTGTTGAGCTTCCGTGCATTAAATAAATAAAATTATAATATGAATATAACCCGTATTTATAAAAAGAAAAACTATAACTAGTGTATTAAAAGATCTTCGATATTTAGATTTAATAAGTCTGAAGCGTATATTGAGCTAAATAAAACATAGAGAGCCCTATTTTAATATTACTAAATTTAAAAATATTTTTATTATTATATATTTGATAGTGATATAAATTTTAATTATATATGCATATATTGTTTGGTTAGTAAATTTATTTATCTTCAATTTATGACCTTTTTAGACATCCTAATTGAATTTGAAATAGAATAAAAGTCCGAATAAATTTAATAGTGTGAGCTCATATTTCATTTTAGATATCCAAACCCGAACTAAAATGATTTGTGTTTTAATCAAACCAATCTGACATGTGGTCATCTCTCCGTATACAAGACTTGTTCCTTCCAAATTTAAAAGCCTTGCCTGCCAGAAAATTTTGAACTATCACTATAGTTGTTGCATGTTTAAAGTATATAGTACATTAATCGAGCCCGAACTTACCCAGAAACTACTTGAATTGGATTGTAATTGTTTCTTTATATAAATGAATTCAAATTTTCCAAGTCAAATAAGCTAAGTTTTAGCTATGGGCTTAATAAGGTCCAACGAATGAAAGCCCATTAGACAATTATACCATAGGGCCGAAGGCCTTACAGGATCATGGACCGAAGCCTACAGAGCACCATAAGCCAAAGCTCATCTTTCCTCCAACCGTTGGGATTGTGCAATCATAACGCCCCCTTCTTCCTCCTCTCCATTAATAAGGTGTGACGGAGGAGCATTCATGGAAAGATCGGGTATAAAAACCCCAGGAAGTAAGAAATACAGAATCACACACTCATTCTCTCAAACATTCTCTACTTTCTTGTATTCCTTAAACCCACTATACATCCATATTTTCATTCTCGTACCGGAGGTGGATTGGGGGGACAATCTATCATATTCTCTTCCCTTCTAGGTAGCGGCCGAAGGCAGTTCCCGAGTGGCCGAAATATGTTCATTCATTCTGAAGAAAACTGGCGTAACATTTGGCGCCGTCCGTGGGAACTTACAAGAATTACAAAACGAGATAGCGAGACGATGACAAACACGATTTCTGAGCAAACACCACCACTTGGTTTCCCGTCTCACGACGGGGGATAGACATCCTCCCTGGTGGACGCCGATGGAGTCATCAAGTTAACTCTTGAAGAAGAGGCCTTACTCCTTAAAATATGTACGGAAAAGTTAGCCGCGAAGAAGGGGAAGGAGAAGGATGATCAAGATGAGAAAGAACTAGAGGCCCGGGCGAAGCGAAGAGAGGCCGATACGCTACAACTAAAAGCCCTACAACTCCAGAGGGAAGAAATTGAGCTATAAGAGAAAGCCCTACATGAAGCACATCAGACTGATGAACCAGAGAAATCCACCAAACACTAGAAAGACCGCAGGGGGTATGACGAAGAAGATGAGCCTAACTCTGATTCGCACCCCAGAAGAAAGCGAACAAAGCAACACTTTTCGTCTGACTCGGATGAAGAGCTTGATGGGTCTCGAATCAGACTCACTTGCCTGGAAAAGGCTATATTTGGCGACAGACGGGTCGATCGTGAGCTGATTGTAACAGAAGAAATTGAGCTTTATCGACCCCCCAGCAAGGAAAGGCAATTCCCAAAGATGAGTGAATTCAATGGGAAGGGAGACCCCGAGGACCATTATGAAAAATACGAGTTGCTGATGATTGGGATGGGGCATAATGACATCATGCTCTGCAAAATGTTCAAGATCTACCTGAAGGGATCAACCTCGATGTGGTAAAAATCCCTCAAACCCAGGTCCATCAGGTCATATGAGAAGCTAAAGAGAAAGTTCTTAAAGTACTACTCACATTTATGCCGAAAGGCGAAGGACACTGAGGCCCTGGTCCATTGTAGACAGAGGGAGAACGAAGAATTAGGGGATTATTTGGCCCGTTTCAAGGAAAAAGCTAGAATGATCAAAAATCTGGACAAAGTGAAGGTTATGGGCTTCCTCACAGCGGGGCTAGACCCTACAAAGGTGAAAAGATTCAATCATTTCTCTATGATTTTCCCCCAAAATTCCTAAATGATATATATGTGAAGGCCGAGAACATTCTCCAGAAGATGGAAAGTATTGGGGGATACAAGAACTCCCGAAGTAGAAAATAGGAAAGAAAGGAAACTGATCTAGGGGCCGAACGATGTCGAGATAGAGATTCAGCTGTATTTACCCCTCTGAATGCACCAATCTCCAAGATTCTCCATGAGATCAAGGGCAAGCCTGAGTTCGTTCGGCCAACTAAAATAAAAGTCCTAAACCATAAGAAACACCCCGACAATTACTGCGATTATCACAGAGACAATGGGCATAATAATGATGAATGCTACCACCTTAAGGAATTCATTGAACGGATGATCAAAGAAGGCGAACTCAATCAGTTTGTCCGAGATTTGAGGGAAAGACTAGGGCCGAAGGAAAATCAGGAAGAACTGGAAGCTGAGGAGCCCGAACAAAGAGACAAGATTAGGGGCGAGGTGAAGACAATATCCGGGGGCAGTGTGCTGGACAGAGACAGTAAGATGGCGAAGAAACAATATGCACGGCAAGTGTACAACCTCTATCAGTTCGGCCAGGCGAAGCCCCACATGCCTATATCTTTCAGTACGGACGATTATGAGGACGTCATTCGCCGACATGAAGACCCCCTTATTATCAACCCGCTCATTGGGCAGAACATGGAAGGTGCTTGTGGACACCGACAGTTCGGCCAACATACTATTCCACGAGACTTATTGTAAGATGAATCTGGCGGGAGAACAATTAGAGCCTTGCAATGAAGCACTTCTCTACGCCTTCGGGGGACACCCGATACAATTTGAAGGTACGATAAAACTTCCCGTCCTTTTGGGTAAATTGTCATATACCGTTGAAAAACCATTAAAGTTCTATATGGTTTGGATCGAGAATCCATATAATGCTATCTTGGGAAGACAGTTCCTGTCAACCTTTAAAGCAGTAGAGTCTATACCCTACCTCAAGCTTAAATTACCAACCGAGAAAGGGGTAGGAGAGATGAGGGGTGATAATAAAATTGCCCAAATTATAATATTGGAAGACTTGGAGAAAGATCAGGCCTATGAGAAGCCAGTTGAAACTGGAAAAAGAAAAAGAGCTGAAGTAGAGCCCAGTGGGAACAGACAGACCCTGGACATCGAGTTGGAAAAGTTCGGGGGAGATCTTTCAAGTCCGATCATCGAACCAGCTACCGAGATCGAAGAAGTTGAACTATACGCTGGCCATTTGGGAAAAATGGTTCGAATTAGGAGAAATATGGAGAAAGATCTGAAGGAAAAAGTATTTGCGGTGATTCGAAGTACCATGATGTGTTCGCCTGCGGGCCGAAAGATATGCCTAGTTTGGATCCCATGACGGTTAAACATTGTCTGAATGTGCAGCCCGAGGCCAAACCGGTGAAGCAAAAGAAGAGGACTTTTGCAGCCGAACGACAGAAGGTAATTGAGGCCGAGGTGGAAAAGCTGTTGGAAGCTAAGTTTATAGAGGGGATTGAATACCCTGACTGGTTGGCTAACGTGGTGGTCGTTAAAAAATCCAATAGAAAGTGGAGGATATGTGTGGACTACAAGGATCTCAATAAGACTTGTCTGAAGGGTCACTACGCCCTACCCATCATCGACCAACTGATAGATTCCACAGCTGGATACCAGGTAATTAGCTTTCTTGATGCTTTTTTGGGTTATCATCAAATTCCCATGAACGACAAGGATATGCCCAAGACAACATTCATAACTCCGAAGGGACTGTTGTGCATATGTTGTGTACTTGATGATTTCATAAAATAAAACATCTAAGTAGATTTTACTTAGTGAAATTATGTAGCACTCGACGAATAAGAATTATAGTCCCGATGGATAACTCATTATAGTCCCGACGGATGATTAACTTATTATCCATCGAGTGAGTAGATTATGTAATAATAAGTTTGTAGCACAGTTATGTATGCACCTTTGTATAGAATCTGTAGTAGCATATAAGTCATGTTGACTATAACTAGATATGCAGAATAGGTTGACTAATTGTACATAATTGATGTCTTGTAATTCTGCATAAGTTAAATAGAGTCGAGTGCCAAAAGAGCTACCGACGGATGATTAACAAAGCCATCGACGGATGATCAAATGACTATCAACGGATGTTTAATATAGCAGTCGACGGATGATCAATTAAACCATCAAGGGATGTTCTGAAAGTCGACGGATGATCATATGAAGAATTCAAACAGTAGTTGAATAGTGAAAGCTGACGCACAGCCGTCGAGATATATACAAACACACTGTGGAAGCCCATTAACTGGGTAATAGAGGACGAAAAGCAGCAAAGCTTAAGACTGTTAGATTTTATATTTGTTCAGTCTTTTTGACTTTGTAATCTTGGTATTATATAAACCAAGAGAGTAGCAAATAGAAAAATAATGGAGATAGCTGAGAAACACAAAAACAGAGAAATCTTTGTAAGCATAATCTTTTGCATTTCCTGTATTCCCAGTAGTTCCATTTGTAAGCAGCTGTGACCATTTCTGCACATAGAGTCCTCTCGATATATTATATATATCTCTGGTGGAATTGTTTAAATCCACCAGAAAGTTTTTAAAGACTCTTGTTTTTAATTACTTATGTTTTGATTCATTTAAGTTTAGATTCCGCATTGTGCTAATCAAAACAAATATATCTATAATCGAGTTGAACATTTTTATTTCAAGAAAAAGGTTCAAGAATTCCATTCAACCCCCCTTCTGTAATTCTTGCTACATTGTTAAGGGACTAACAATTGGTATCAGAGCAAGCTCTTAATCTACAAAGAGTTGAAAGATCAAAATAATTCAGCAAGATGAACAAGAAAGATGTTGGAGTCAAGATTCCTTTTCTTGATAAAGATAATTACCATCATTGGAAGGTAAAGATGCATCTTCATATGCTTTCTCAAGATGAGGCCTATGTGGACTGCATAAAAAGAGGCCCTCATGTTCCAATGAGAGCTGCAACAGGAAAGGAGCCATCTGTTCCAAAGCCAAGGCATGAATGGTCTGATCCTGATATTGAACAAGTCAGGAAAGATAAAAAGGCCATGAACATTTTGTTCAATGGTGTTGATACAGATATGTTTGATAACATCATCAACTGCAAAACTGCCAAGGAAGTTTGGGACACAATACAGATAATTTGTGATGGCACTGAGCAAGTAAGAGAAAATAAAATGCAGCTCCTGATTCAGTAATATGAGCATTTTCACAATGAAGAAAGTGAGTCACTCACTGACATTTTTAGTAGATTCCAAAAACTACTAAATGCTCTTAAGTTGCATGGAAGAGTCTATCAGACTAAAGACTCCAATCTGAAATTTCGTAGATCTCTTCCAAAGGAATGGAAACCAATGACATTCTCATTGAGAAACTCACAAGATTATAAGGAGTTTACTTTGGAGAGACTGTATGGCATTCTTAAGACCTATGAGCTTGAGATAGAGCAGGATGAAAGAATGGAGAGAGGAAAGAAGAAAGGAGGATCCATTGCACTAGTTGCTGATCTGGAAAAGGAGAAGGAAGTGAAGATGGAAGCTGTAGAATCAACTTCAAAGGTCTGTGAGAATAAGGGTAAGGGGCTAGCTGAAAGTGAAGATTCATTGAGCCAAGATGACATGGAGGACATTGATGAGCACCTAGCATTTCTTTCAAGAATATTTGCCAAGCTCAAGTTCAGGAAGAACTTTGGAGCAGCCAAGCCAAATAAAAACATGGTGGATAAGTCAAAATTCAAATGTTTCTAATGTGGCTTGGCAGGGCATTTTGCAAATGAGTGTAGAAAGTCAGATTCCAGTAAGAAAAGGTTTGAGTCTGTGGATTATAAGCAAAAATACTTTGATCTACTCAAACAAAAGGAAAGGGCTTTCATTACACAAGAGAATGACTGGGCAGCAGATGGTTTGGATGAAGATGAAGATGTCAGCTATGTCAATCTAGCCCTAATGGCCAAGTCTGATGAAATAGAGACAAGTTCCTCAAGCAATCAGGTAATCACTACAAACCTTGCACATTTATCTAAAGCTGAGTGTAATGATGCCATAAATGACATGTCTACAGAATTGTATCATTTGCGTGTTACACTTAAGTCTTTCACTAAAGAAAATGCTAAAATCAAAGAAAACAACTTGTTTTTAAGTGAGAGGAATAATGTGCTTGAGTCTTAGTTTGTTGAGTTTGAGAAACTAAAAATTGAGTGTAAAATTACCAAGGAGGAATTAACTGAGTCCTTCAAGAAGGAAGAAGTTTTTAAAGAAGCAGATCGAGCGTGAACAAGAGGTGATTAAAGCATGAAAAACATCCAGGGATGTTCATGCTCAAATCACCAAAGTTCAAGGAATTGAGTCTTTTTTTGATGAAGCCTGGAAAAAGAATAAAGAGAAACTAGAACCTATTTTGGTAGATGGGTTGCTGACAGATGTAGACTCGACGGATGATGAGGACTATCCATCGGATAACAAAAAGTGTTATCCGTCGAATGATAAAAATCCTCATCCGTCGGCTGTAAGCAAACCCATTAGCAAAGCCAAATTAATCAAGCTGAATGATAAGTATGGGTCTGTTTCCAAGAACTTTGTTTCAGGAGAGTCAAGTCAAGCTAAGAAAGGAAAAAAGGCAAATGTTGGTCACATGACTGTCAAACAGTTAAGTGACAGACTTGAGAAAATAGAGGTAAAAACATAGACTAAAAAGAAAAACAATAGGAATGGTAAAGTAGGGATTAACAAACACAATAACTACACACCTGATAAATATGCTCCTAGAAAAATCTGTGTCAAGTGTGGTAGTGTAAATCATTTTTCTGTTAATTGCAAATCTGCCATGTCTACTCCCATGTCTGTTCAGCCTCAATTTCATAACATGAATGCCATGCCTCCCATGCCTGTTAATGCTATGCCTACACAGAATATGAATGCACAGTTTGCTAATATGCCATTTGCACCTAATCCATATTATGCTGCATATAATATGCCTCAAATGCCATTTAGCATGCCTTACTGGAATAACATGTTTGCACCAAGCATGTCATTTCCTGTTAGCCATAACATGCATGATAATTCTGTTGCATTTAGTGGTTTCAAAGGTACAACCCAATTGACTAAGGAAGAATCTGGAATTCCTAAGTCAAATGAGATAAAACCTAAGAAACAGAAGAAGAAAGCTAACAAGGCAGGACCCAAGGAAACTTGGGTACCAAAATCAACTTGATTTGATTTTGATGTGTGTAGGGAAATAGAAAGAATCTTTGGTACTTTGATAGTGGCTGTTCAAGACACATGACTGGTGATTCTACCCTGCTCACAAAGTTTAAGGAGAGAGCTGGCCCAAGTATTACTTTTGGAGATGACAGCAAAGGTTATACTATGGGATATGGCTTGATTTCAAAGGACAATGTCATCATTGAAGAGGTTGCCTTAGTGGATGGTCTCAAACACAATCTGTTGAGTATCAGCCGGCTTTGTGAAAAGGCAACTCAGTAACCTTCAACAAAGAAGCCTGTGTTATGACTAATAGTCAAATAATCAAAACAACAAAGTGGTTCTCACTGGTGTGAGAAGAGGAAATGTGTACCTAGATGACTTCAACTCAACCAAAGCAGAATCTGTAACTTGTCTTCTCAGCAAAGCAAGTCAAGATGAAAGTTGGCTATGGCACAAGAAGCTATCCCATTTAAATTTCAAGACCGTGAATGAGCTGGTAAAGAAAGAACTAGTAAGAGGCATTCCTCTAGTGGAGTTTACAAAGGATGGACGGTGTGATGCCTGCCAAAAAGGGAAGCAGATCAAAGCATCATTCAGGAAGAAACTTGATTCAACAATTGAAGAGCCTCTGTAATTGCTTCACATGGATTTGTTTGGACCATTCAATGTATTGTCAATTTCAAAGAAAAGATCTTGCCTAGTAATTGTAGATGATTTCTCAAAGTTCTCTTGGACATATTTCCTAAAGTCTAAAGATGAGGCTAATGAAATCATCATCAATCACATAAGGCAAGTTAACAATCATCCTGATTTCAAAGTTAGAAGAATCAGGAGTGACAATGGAACTGAGTTCAAGAACTATGTCATGAGAGCATTTTGTGAGGAAAATGGGATCTTGCATGAGTTTTCAACAGCAAGGACTCCACAACAGAATGGAGTAGTGGAAATAAAGAACAGATCTCTTATTGAAGCTGCAAGGACAATGCTTGAAGAATCAAAATTACCAACTTATTTCTGGGCTGAAGTTGTAAACACTGCATGCTACACTCAGAACATCTCTCTGATTAACCAAGCAAGATGCATGACTCCTTATCAATTGTTCAAGAACAAGAAGCCAACTCTAAACTTTCTTCATGTCTTTGGCTATAAATGCTATATTCTGAGAAATCAAACTGATCAAAATGGGAAGTTTGATGCTAAAGCAGATGAAGGAATTTTTGTTGGATATGATGTTGGTAAAGCATATAGAGTCTACAATCTTAGAACCAACACTGTTGTGGAATCTATACATGTTGTGTTTGATGATAAAAAGATTGAAGGACTGAAAGATGGAGATTACCATGAGAGCCTCAAATTCGACAATGTTGAGATGGTCAGTGATGGAAGTGATGATGAAAGTGATCAAGAAACAGTGTCTAAGGATAATGCAGACATATCTGCCACCAATGAAGCTCAAAACTCAACATCCGTCGAGTTGCAAAATGCTTCATCCATCGGAAGGCAATCTGTGTTATCCGTCGATAGACAACCTTCCTCATCCGTCAGTACTCAAGATTCACCATCTGTTGGGTTATCAAAAGGAGCAGGAAGTCAAGGCAGATCACCCATAGAAAGTACCCCTTTCTTAAATCAAAGATCCATAAACTCAGGGGGGAGTTTCTAGCAATCAAAACTCAATCACACATCAAGAAAACATTGAGGTCTCTTCATCTAGAGCTAATCTACCTCAACCAAGGAAATGGACAAAAGATCACCCCTTTGAACTGATTATTGGTGATGTTTCTTCTAGAGTACAAACCAGGAGAACAACTTAAGAAGAATGTCTATACAGCAGCTTTCTGTCAAAGGAAGAACCAAAGAAGGTAGAAGAAGCCTTGATAGATCCTGATTAGATTTTAGCTATGCAGAAGGAGCTAAACCAATTTGAAAGGAATAAAGTGTGGAAGCTGGTACCCAAGCCTAAAGGAAAGAATCCAATAGACACCAAATGGGTATTCAGAAACAAGATGGATGAAAATGGCATAGTAGTAAGGAACAAAGCCAGATTGGTTGTTAAAGGTTATTGCCAGCAAGAAGGAATAGATTTTGATGAAACATTTGCTCCTGTTGCAAGACTTGAAGCCATCAGAATCTTCTTAGCCTATGCAGCCCATGCCAATTTCAAGCTCTATCAAATGGATGTCAAAAGTGCCATTCTGAATGGAGATTTGGACGAAGAAGTGTATGTTAGTCAACCTCCTGGCTTTGAAGATCCAAATTTTCCAGAGTATGTCTATTATCTACTGAAAGCAAGAACCTAGAGCCTGGTATGACACTTTATCAAAGTTCCTTTTGGAAAATCACTTCACAAGAGGTACTGTAGATAAAACTTTATTTTTCAGAAATGTTAATGGCTCTAGCATACTTGTTCAAATTTATGTAGATGATATTATTTTTGGCTCTACAGATGAGAAACTTTGTAAAAAGTTTGCCAAATTGATGCAAAGTAAGTATGAAATGAGTATGATGGGAGAACTAACTTACTTTCTTGGTTTACAAGTTAAGCAAGTTAGTGATGGAATATTCATTAGTCAAACTAAATATATTTTTGATCTCTTAAAGAAGTTTGATCTAATGGATTGCACATCTGTAAAAACTCTCATGGCCACTGTAACTAAGCTTGAACTAAACACTACTAAAAAGTCTGTGGATATTTCAAGCTATAGAGGCATGGTTGGCTCACTTCTGTACTTAACAGCTAGTAGGCCAAATATAATGTTTGCTACATGTTTATGTGCTAGATTTCTGGCTGATCCTAGAGAGTCTCACTTGATAGCTATTAAGAGAATTTTCAGATATCTCAAGGGAACACCAAAACTTGGCATTTGGTATCCTAGAGATTCTGGTTTTGATCTAACTGGTTATTCAGATGCAGATTATGCAGGTTGCAGAATTGACAGAAAAAGCACAACATGAACTTGTCAATTTCTAGGAAACAAGCTTGTGTCCTGGTTCAGTAAAAAGCAAAATTCAGTTTCTACTTCTACAGCTGAAGCTGAATATATTGCTGTTGGCAGTTGCTGTGCATAGATTTTATGGATGAAAAATCAATTGCTAGACTATGGTTTGCAAGTTGAGAGGATTCCTATTTTCTGTGATAACACAAGTGCAATTGCCATCACTGAAAATCCAGTGCAACATTTAAGGACAAAGCACATAGACATCAAGTACCATTTCATAAGGGAACATGTAATGAATGGTACTGTAGAGTTACATTTTGTTCCAAGTGAGAAGCAACTTGCAGATATATTTACCAAGCCACTGGATGAATCCACCTTTTCTAGGTTGGTAAGTGAGTTAGGTATGCTTAATTACTCTTGAATCTATCTGAGTTATTTTGCAAGTTGAAATGTAGCCAGAAATCTAAATGATTTTTAGTCATGAGTGAAATTTTGGCTAAGTCAAAATTTGCATCTCGACGGATGACCATTATCCATCGAGTTGAGTCATCCGTCGATGTACTATGTGCAAATAAAAATCAATTATTTTTCTGGAATCTTTTAAAACTCGACGGATAACAGTTTATCCTCATCCGTCGAAGTGTCTAAATCTTAACCGTTAATTCCCTGAACATTATCCATCGAGTATACTTACAGTTTGTAAGAATTACACGACGAATAATGGGTGGAATTTTTACAGTTTATTTTTAAACGGCTAATTTAGACAATTTCTATTGGGTAATTTACTTTTCTTTATTATTTTCATCCGTTGTTTTTGAGATAGTATAAAAGCTTATTTCATTCTAATTATTTTCTTTTATCATTCTCAAATTCAACTGCTTTTATTTTATTCTCTCTCAAGCAAATATCCTCTTTCTCTTCAAAGCTTTCATTCTCTAATAATGGCACCTTTAGTAAAGATCATGTCTCAGACTGGGTTCATTTATGAGAAGAACAACTTCACTGCTTTGGTCAATAAGTGTATTCAGCAATCAGAAGACTATCACAAGATGATGGACTTCGTGAAGAACTGCAAGTTAAGTTATGCCATGCTTGAATCACCCACAGTTTACTGTGAAGTTGTTGAAGAGATGTGGACCACTGCAATCTACAACTCTACTGACAAAACCATCACTCTAACTATCAAAGGTAATGAGTTATGTATCAATAGTGATGTGATAAAAGCATGTTTCAAAATTCCTGATGATAATGTAACTTTACCACACACTGACACTGATATTATGAATATGCTGAATTCCATGCATTATGCACTTCCTACTAATAAGCAAGGTGAGATTAGAAGATTAGGTCTTAGGAAGGAATGGAGTTTCATGTGTGATGTTGTGACTAAAGTTTTCTCTGAAAAAGTCAGTAATTTTGATTCTGTGAACATTTCCATGCTTAACATGCTATACATGCTAGTTACAGATAAATTTTACAATTTCAGTGACCTTGTCTTGTATGAGTTGGGTTTTAATCTAGTTGAGTTAGCCAAAAGGGGAAAGAATGTATATTATGCTAGATTTTTCATGATATTGGGTAACCATCTTTGTCAAGAGATTGTACTTGAGAACCCAAACAATAAATTAGCTTGTTGGGTTCAAGAGAGAAGAATCATTGCAGATTTGAACAGAGCCAACCATCATAGGGATGTGCCAATGTTCTACTTTCCTATAATGCAGACACTTCAGGCAAGTGAGGTAAGTTCATCCATACCCTCAACTATTCCAATCTCCTTAATTTCTTTGAATTCAGGAGTAGCTATGGCAACTTTGACGATGACCAAACAGTTGCCTACCAAAGCTGCCAAAATAACTGTAATTTCCAAATCCAAGTCAAAGAAACCCCCTCTGGTATCTCTCAAAAGGTACCAGTTGAAAAATCTACCAAAGCCAAAGAGGGGAGTGTGAAGGAGGGTCAGTTAGGTGAGGGAAGGGGTGAACATCAAAGAAACCCCAAGGATAAGGTTGGAGAGTTGAGTGAATCCCAGCCTAGCCACACTACAGTTTCCCAACAAACTGCAGTGCTTAAAAAGGACAAAAGCTCACTTCTAACTGCATCCTCCCAAAAGGATGTGGCTATTGAATAAAGCTCTCAGCCAAGAGCACAGGCCAAGAGGGTTAGGGACACAAGCTCACCCCAAACTTACACAAGAAAGAAGAAATCCAAAACAACTGGGGATGCACAGGGCACACATACAGTGCAAACTGGTGCTAAAGACACAGTCCCTGGACTTTCTCAAACTCAGATTGATGTGGCTCCAATAAATGTGGAGTCACAGCCAAAATCTCTTATAATAGAAGCCTCTGAAACACCATACTCACCAACAAACTCTCTGGAAGTGGATATGATAAACACTTCAATTCCTGATTCCCCTTCATTAACTCTGTTGGGGAAGCCAAAATCTAGTGCAAGTGAGCATCATCTTTTAGATGATTTGTTGGCTCACTTGCCAATTCTTTCACATACTATTGTGATATCTGTGCCTCAAATAACTTCAATCAACACAGAGTCAATAATAGTTTCTCTTCCCACCTCATTCATTTCTACTCTCTCGATGGATATTGCTCATCCGTCGAGTAGTGATTGTATCCCGACGGATAAGCTTAACAACAGTTATCTGTCGGATAGCTTTACCACTCACCCGATAGATATCACTTATCCTTCGAGTGTCTCTGCATAACTTCAAACTTCAATTATTTCCAGTGCAGAAGACTTAGTGGTAATACAGTCACTCTTAGGACTGAGAGAGGAGAGTGCATTGAGTGAGAGGCTGGGTTGCTCCCAGGCAAAAGGAGAGGAAAAGAGTGAATCTCAGCAATCCATTTATTCAGGATTGGCAAAAGTGAGTGAGAGGAGTCACACCTTAGTAGGTGAAGGTGAGGGTGTGAGGGTGGGAAGCCAGGGTGAGACCCTGATGCAACAAAAGAGAGATTATGAGGAAAAGGCAGGTACATGAGAAATAAGGATGGATCCAGCCATTGCTAGTGAGTCAATGATTGTGGATGATGCTGAAAAGGGAAGACAATTTCAGCAACATTACAAAGCTGAAATTGATAACATTTCCTTGGATGCTGACACTTTTACTCATCATGTGTCAGCCTATCAATTGTTGGCTGCTCAGGGCAATGTAAAGTCAGAACAGACTTTGAATTTAGTACACACCTCAGAATCTCTTCAAAGAGATAAAGCTGCTGTCAATTGGATGCCTTCTCAAGCTGGTGAGCCATCTGAAGAATTTGGAGTAAATTCTAATGATGATGACTCTGTTTCTTTGGATGGAAGCATGAACTTAGGGGGAGATGAAGGCCCAAGTTCTGTTTTAAATTTACCTGGATGGGCATGGACAAAGGAATTTACACCAGGACAATTTGATGTGTCTTTGGTCAAGCAAGTGGTGGCTATTCAAAAGGCCCTTCAGGAGACTTCAGATGCTGGTACCAAGGCTATTCTTTAAGCTCACCTAGACTCTCTACATCTCATGAAGATCCAGCAGTTAAGACAGAATATGAGTGTGGATGAACTAAAAAGAGATATAGCTGACTTGAAGACATACAATTCTGAGAAGCTGGATTCAGTAATGCCATATGGTACCATGCAAGATCTACTACTAAGATTGAGGAGATAATCAGACTCTGAAAAGAAGCTAGCCAAGCTGGAAAACAGAGTTCAAGTTATTGAGAATTTATTGGCTATCCTTCTTCAAAATCAACAGACTCAGACAAATCTTCTTATGCAACGGGCTAAATCACAAGGCCTAACTCCTCAACTTGATGATAATAAAAAGGGGGAGAGAGAATCAAGTAAGGGGGAGAAAGGACCAACTGAGGGGGAAAAACTTCAAGTACAAATCAGCAAAGTAATTGTACCTTCAATTACAATCTCCAAGCCAACAGTTGCAGATGGTATAGATCTAATTAAAGCAGCAACAACAAATTTGAAAGTTGCTGAAAAAGGAAAGTTGAGTTTAATCAACTGGAATAAGATTAATGAGGAGATACAGAAAAAGTTTGAACTAGTCAAGGAGCCAGTTCAGTCAGCCATCCATCACTCTCATGTCAAGCCAATCAGTGTGAATGAGATGAGCATGAACTATCTGGAAAAAGGACAATCTTCCTGCATCAAGTCTACAAAGGCTGAAACAATTCTTAAACCAAGGGCAAATTATCCAAAGTCATCTTGGAAGAACCCTATACACTGTGTATGAGACACCCAGGCCTGATGAAAAGAAGCTTCTGTCAAGATCTATTGTCTTCTATAAAGATCCAACTGATTCAACTTCAAAAAGGAGAATTGCTATGATATTCAAAAATGGAAAGGAAATTTGTGTGGTAGCTGGACATCCACAGTTTGGTCAAGCAAAGAAAGAAGAAAAATCCAGATTAAAGCAGGAAAAGAGGCAAGCTGCTCTAGATGCAAAGAAGTCTAAATAAAAGAAAGAACAGATTGCTATCTTGGCCAAGCTACAGGCTGTGAATTCTTCTCAACAAATTCCCTCTCAACCATCTGAAGCTGCTGAATCAAAGAAGAAGATTGAAAGACAGAAAATATCCCCAAGAAAGAAAGAATTGGCTAGAAGAACAAAAAGGAAACTGGATGTTGTTGACAAGGAATTGGAAGATCAATTCCCTAAGGAATCCACACCAGCTACAACTCAAGCATCAAAGCCCTCTATAGTATTTGAAGACATAAGGGTGGTGGATCCCTACAGGAACATACATGGTGAACCTATCGTGCCAAAGGATGAGCCAATAGAGTGGGATAACATACCAATTCCTGACTTCAACTTATCAATCCTTAGCAAGCCAAAAAGGACAAAGTCAAGGGCAGTCAAGAAAGTGAAGCTGTCACCTCTCAAATCCAAGTCAGTAGTTAAAGCTCAACCCAAGGTCAATAGGGGAGACTACTTGTACTTGTGTGACATCAAAGAATTTTCAGATCTAAACCTTTATCTGGATGAACTGGATGAAGTAAGGGCAATTGATGCATACAGAAACCTACCTGAAAGGTTGGTGTTCAAGTACAAAGGAGGAAGGGAGATTCAGTGGCCACTTCACAGGATTCTTCAAGAAAGCCAAGTTGTGCTGATTAAAGTCTATTCATCCTTCAAGAAAAACTTTGGGTTTAATGTAACTGCAAGAAGACTAGTATTGAAGAAGATTGAAGAGCTAAGGAGTGTTAGAGCTAAAGATGCACTCCCAAAGACTCTAATCATCCCATACACAGGGATAAGAGTGCATCTAAGGCCCTACTGGCTGATGGAATTCATGGATGACAAGGGTGTGAGAAGATTCTTCAGATTAGAAGACCAACTGAGTATCTCTAGCAATGAGACTCTCTTGGAAATGCAAGAAAAGCTAGATCTCTCAGAATCTGATGAACTAGAATTCCACAGGCAGCTCCAGAATCAAATTAAAGAAAATAACAGAAAGCTTGGAAGAAGATCCAGACCTTCAAGGAACTAGAAAAATCTGCTCAGGCTAGAGGAGCATCTTGAATTGACTGTGAGCCAAACCTTGCACATATGTTCAGGATGTTTTGTTATCATCAAGTATCTCTTAATTTATGGCTACAATTCCAGTAGACATAAATTGGGGGAGATTGTTGTGCATATGTTGTGTACTTGATGATTTCATAAAACAAAACATCTAAGTAGATTTTACTTAGTGAAATTATGTAGCACTCGACGGATAAAAATTATAGTCCCGATGGATAACTCATTATAGTCCCGATGGATGATTAACTTATTATCCATCGAGTGAGTAGCTTATGTAATAATAACTTTGTAGCACAGTTATGTATCCACCTTTGTATAGAATCTGTAGTAGCATATAAGTCATGTTGACTTTAACTAGATATGCAGAATAGGTTGACTAATTGTACATAATTGATGTCTTGTAATTCTGTATAAGTGAAATAGAGTCAAGTGCCAAAAGAGCTACCGACGGATGATTAACAAAGCCATCGACGGATGATCAAATGACAATCAACGGATGTTTAATATAGCAGTCGACGGATGATCAATTAAACCATCAACGGATGTTCTGAAAGTCGACGGATGATCATATGAAGAATTCTAACAGCAGTTGAACAGTGAAAGCTGACACACAGCCGTCGAGATGTATACAAACACACTGTGGAAGCCCATTAACTGGGTAATAGATGACGAAAAGCAGCAAAGCTTAAGACTGTTAGATTTTATATTTGTTCAGTCTTTTTGACTTTGTAATCTTGGTATTATATAAACCAAGAGAGTAGCAAATAGAAAACTAACGGAGATAGCTGAGAAACACAAAAACAGAGAAATCTTTGTAAGCATAATCTTTAGCATTTCCTGTATTCTCAGTAGTTCCATTTGTAAGCAGCTGTGAGCATTTCTGCACACAGAGTCCTCTCGATATATTATATATATCTCTGGTGGAATTGTTTAAATCCACCAGAAAGTTTTTAAAGACTCTTGTTTTTAATTACTTATGTTTTGATTCATTTAAGTTTACATTCCGTATTATGCTAATCAAAACAAATATATCTATAATCGAGTTGAACATTTTTATTTCAAGAAAAAGGTTCAAGAATTCCATTCAACCCCCCTTCTGTAATTCTTGCTACATTGTTAAGGGACTAACAGGGACCTTATGCTTATAATAAAATGCCCTGCGGATTTAAGAAAGATGGAGCCACATTCGAACGAATGGTGAACACAGTATTCAAGGAGCAGATCGGTCGGAATATGGAGGCCTATGTCGACGACATGATCGTAAAGTGCCTGTTCCAAGATTGTAACACCCCCAAATCCGGGGTCGGGGATCCGGGTTGTCACGAGTTCCATTTCCCTTAATAACACCCACTCTTAATAAATAATCAACTACTTTGTACTGTGACCCCACAATAAACACACACACCACAAGTTATAGTCTCAGAGATGAATATCCAAAAATAATCACAAGTCGTTTTATTCCACAATTATATGCCAATACACCTTAAACAGGTTTCTGAATAAATTTACATTTCTTTGCCATTATTACAATTCATAAATATACATAATCTGATACATCAAAAGTTGAAAGCCTAGCCTATTGGTAGTTCCTACCTCAGCTATAGTGACATGAACGCCTATAGGAAGCTGCGGAATGTTTCCTATCCGCTCGCGAATTGGGAGCTTGGTCCTGTTCATCTTGTCTATCTAATGTTGTGTGATGAAAGAAGAAAGCAAGGGTGAGCAGCAAGCCCACCAAAATAATATGTATAATGATTAACAATATATGAGCCTTCTCATAGTACTCATGAAGGTCTTGGTCAAAAGAAATGAACCAAGATGATATCTTAATGCGATGAAGTCGCAAAATATTCAGTATATATATACATATATACTTTTCAAAATATTGGAAGTCCTCTTCCATGCATAATACACACAGAGTTCCAGTGTATAACTGTATAAAAATATCGTTGCAAGGTAATCTCAACATTTTTCTGAAAATCTTTGTCATGCAATAATAATCATTTTCTAGATATAAGTTTAAAAGATGAAGTTACAAGATACTCCAATATACTTATATCTTTTCCAAATACTACTTGAACTACCACCATTCAAGTTATAATTAGTTTCCAAAGTTCATCACATAGATGAGACTACAAGACCAGATTTGAATAGATTAAATCTTTAAAATATCATCAAAATAAAATGAAGTTACGAGATACTTCATTTGATGCAAACATCATTTTGAAAACTTGACCCTGCCAACACTCAACAATCGCCCAACCGTAGCCTTTCTATCGAAGTGCTCTGGGTAGTGTTGCAGAAATATCCAATTGGATGATGAACTCATTACGGGAGTTTGCCGCGCCAGGAAGACCACTTACGATGATCAGTCGTAGTAGTGCAACCCCACCATTTTCTACATGTAGAGGAGAACCTGTCGAATTTACTTGTCAACCGAACACTGAACTCCTAAGGAATGGACCGCCTTAGCGGAACTTCCAGGCCATTTGGGCCAATATAATAAGGCTGGGCCGGCGCCACTCGACCACTTACGCCACTCCTAGTTCAGATGAAATCCATGACTCTGAAACGTAAAGCTCATTCCCCCTTTCCCCGAGTAGAAACTTGTTGATACGGCTCCACCAAGAAGTCGTATCTAGTTGGAAAGGAAAACTCACCGATATTTCCCAGGCGATGCCTGTTAATGGATTAACTTGTTTCAAGAATTTTACTTCCCGAGTGTTGGGTAAGTAATCAATTCATTTATCAAAACAGCAACCTTGTTGCGAATATAAAACACACCACAGAGCCGGATCCCTCAGGTTTTGAGCGAGTATTTAAATCCCTTTCGAAAGGAGGATCTTAAATATAAAAATGAGTTTTGGGATCCGCTCTAACTTTTAAAAATCATTTTGAAGACTCGCAAAACATTTTTAAGAATGTTTGGAGTGATGCTGATTTAACAAGGTAAATCAGTCCCAATATATTAGAAAATATCTGAATATTATTATTTAAATAATATTCCCATAAAGAATAATCTTTATAAAAATAATTGAAGTAGAAGTTTTAAAACTTATACTTGAAATGAATATTAAATAACCAAAGATATACCTATACGAAAGTACTATCTTTATTTGAATAATCAAAAGTGAGTTTGATTATCGACACCTTATTCTTTAATAAAATAAAGAATATATCTCAGCAAATAATCGGAGTCATAGATCCTCAAATGAATATTCAAATAATATTCAATAAATAAAATAAGCTGAGTCATAAGCCCTCGAATGAATATTCGAAATAATATTCAATAAATAAATAAGCTGAGTCATAAGCCCTCGAATGAATATTATAAATAATATTAATTAAATAAAATAAAGGAGTCATACATCCTCAAATGAATATCCAAGTAATATTCAATAAATAATATAAAGGAGTCATAAGTCCTCGAATGAATATTCAAGATAATATTCATTAATAAAATCAAGTTATCGAATAAACCTTATTCGATTAATAGTTTTGAAAACTATAAACATATATATATATATATATATATATATAAATATATATATATATAAAATCTACTCGGGATCCTCGACTCCCGGTTTTAGAAAATGTTTTCACCTTTGGGTCCCTATACTAAGGGTATATGCAAATTACTGCTATTCTCTAGCATAGGTATTATCAACTGAACCAACAGATATATTTGGCAAGAATACGAAACAGGCATGCATATATATACCATATCAGCATGCTTCAATATATCGCAACATTTGCTAATTAACCAACATGCATCTATCGCAAGATAATGCATATACATATATACATCACAACAACAGTATAACGGATAGAAAACTTGCCTGAGCGACTTGGGGTGAAAAAAAAAGCTCGGAACGAGTCTGGTAACCTATAAACAACAAGTAAGTTGGAATTAAACTAAAGTCACTTGTAAATCTATACTTTAACTAACTTAGACTCCAACGCTTGTTTTGCGCTTACTGATTTGCTTAAGTCACTCGGGTACCCTCGGCTCCACCATTTTTAATAATTTAACCTTTACGAGTTTTAAGGCGATTCCTTCGCGAGTGTCTTACCAACTGCCTAACACACTTACCATAAATGTTTCATACATTAATTAACCCTTTTTGGTCTTTAACCTATGTTTCAAAGTAAAGCGAGGGGAAAAGTTTCATTCGCGAAACGCCGTTACTTGAAACGGTCGTTTCTTCTAAACCGTACATCGGAATCAAACGAACTACATATCAAAACGAAGCTCGTAACATGAACTATCTAAACATGGCAATGGTCAAAATCTAGCAGGGTGTTCTCGGGTCCAAATGTTATGAACAAAAGCAGTCTAAAGTAAATCGGACATTACGACGGCTATGTTTACGCGATTACCAATGTTTAAACTACTCCAATTAACCACCAACCAACTCATAACCATCAATACAACAAAACTTTACCTAAACCATTCCACATCAGTCCATAATCTCCAAGGTTTTCAACTCAAACAACCACAATCAAGACCTATGAACTATAATCAAGCTTCAATTACCAAAACACTTCCAAATCAAACCAAACTACTAATAATCACAATCCATGCTTCTCATTTCACAAAACCAACCATTAAGCTTACTAACAAATAAAGTAAAGGCTAGGGTTTGAAGTTTATACCTTCCTTGGGAGGTGTTAAGTTGCTAGGAAGCCTTAGGGAGCCTCCTACAAGCTTGATCTTTCCAAAGAAATCAAGAACACAAAGTTAGGCTTTGAAGTTTCTAAAAGTCCGATTTAAAGAACTGTAAAAATGATGGTCTTACCATGATTATTTGGACGAGACTTGTGAACAAGAGTTGTAGACCATCTCAATACCTTTCTAATGAGCTATAGAACACAATATTTGAGTGAGAAATGAAGGAGATACAGTAGTTTTAGTGTGCTGGTTCTGTTTTGGCCGAGAGCATGAAGAACAATGCCTTGGTTTCTTTTTGATTTTGATGAAAAATGATTTGCTTGGCTTGGTTGGTTTGATTTTTGTGTTTGTTTTAGTAAATTACCTAGTTGCCCTTGATTTTGTGTGGTTAAAAAGCCACCACATCTCCTTCCTTCCCATGTCATGCTTGTGTCATCCTCATGATGTCATCCTCCCCTCCTTGTCCTCTTCTCATTGGTTGGGTGACATCATCCTCTCTAATCCCTTTGATTAACTTCCTAATTGTTTGCCTAATGACCGCTGATCTGTTATACAGTTCGCTTAACTTTCGTTTTCGTTTATCGTTTGAGGGATCATACCCGGGATCTTATTACTTAGGTTCCCTTAACCTTTCTCAATACATTATATTCCTTTTTATGATCCTCTATTACAATCCTTTAATTTAAATCATTTTATCCTGTTACCTTATACTCAATTCTTTCCGTATCTATTGGATTTCCGGGAAAAATCAAAGTGTTCGGATTTGGATTCTGACGATCTTTACATACACTTATATCCCATATAAAGTACTAATAAAATCTCAGAATATCCATATCAGAACCCCTACATAGTGTGGCATGAAAAGTTTTCTCATTCAGCTAAAACACTATTCACAAGGGTTACAAAAAGTTCAAAATTTTGGGAGTTATTACAAAGATCATGCTGAGGATTTGAAAGAATGCTTCGAAACTCTCTGAAGATATTAAATGATGATCAATCCGAACAAGTGCACCTTCGGGGTGTCCCGTGGGAAGTTTCTGGGCTACATGGTCAGTGCCCGTAGGATAGAGGCGAACCCAGAGAAAATTGAAGGAGTCATCAACATGGAGGCCCCTAAATGCATCAGAGATATCCAAAATATGATCGGCGGACTGGCCGCCCTTCGGTGATTCATTTCTAGATCATCTGAGAAGGCGCTTCCTTTCTTCACCGTGCTTAAAGGGTCAAAGAATTTTGAGTGGGGGTCCGAGTGTCAAAAAACGTTCGAAGAAGTGAAAGAATATCTCACCAAGGCACCACTCTTCATGAGGCCTGATCCGAAGGAAACACTTTAGCTTTACCTAGCAGTGTCCGACAGAACACTGGGGGCGGTACTTATGAAAAATTATAAAGGTAACCAGAATCCTATTTTCTACGTATCTCATGTCCTTAAGGATGCAGAAACGAGGTACTCCAACACCGAGAAATTCACATATGGGCTGGTTACGGCCTCCCAAAAATTGTGACACTATTTCCAGAGTCGAACGGTTCAAGTTGTCATTGACCAGCCTCTAAAGAAAATTTTGACAAGGCCCGAAGCTTCGGGAAGGGTCGTGGCCTGGTCCATCGAATTAGGGGAATTCAACCTCAAATATGTCCCTCGAACGCGATTAAAGCCCAAGCCTTGGCCGATTTCATGGTCGAGTGCACGTTTTCCTGGCCACATGATCTTATACCATAAGAACAGCTCATTCAGACCCCGGGAAAATGGAAGCTTTTTATGGACGGATCGGTCACCGGAAAGAAGTGTGGGGCCGACTTAATACTTCCAGACCCGAAGGGTTCGAGATATGTCAAGCTATATGGTTTGATTTCCCCCTCACCAATAACGAAGCAGAGTACGAAGCACTCCTAGAAGGAATGGAGTTGGCCCGAAGTCTCGAAGTGAAGCACTTAAGGGCGTTTAGTGATTTTATGTTGATAGTCAAGCACTTCTCCAGAGAGTATTTGCAAAGGGACCCTTGAACAAAGGCTTATGACACTAAGGTAAAAAATGCTTCTTTGTCATTTGAAACTTTTGATCTAAGTCAAATAGACAGGGAAAACAATAGTCGGGTGGATGCCCTCTCCAAGATAGCTTCAGTTGAGACACAGAGCCTGACCGGTTCTATCTACCTCACCGAAGCCAAGACGCCTTCGATCGAGAAAAAAAAATGTCTGTAAATTCACCAAGGCATTGATTGGATGACTCCGATTCGAAATTTTCTGGAAAAAGGCCGGTGTCGTGATTAAACTCTTCTTCAAAGTCTCAAAAGCTATAAGGCACTCATCATCAACCTTGAAAGGGACATCTTTCTCTAGCAAACTGCATAATTGCTTTGAAATCTTAGAGAAGTCTTTGATGAAACACCTATAGAAACCCGCATGACCAAGAAAACTGCAAATTCCCTTAACAGAAATAGGTGGAGGAAGATTCTAAATTACCCCCACCTTGGCCTTGTCCACCTCTGTACCCTTACTAGAAACCTTGTGCCCGAGAATAATGCCTTGACGCACCATAAAGTGACATTTCTCCCAATTGAGAACCAGATTGATCTCAACACACCTTTTGAGAACGTATCCAAGATTTTGCAAGAATTCATCAAAAGAATTGCCAAATACAGAGAAGTCGTCCATGAACACCTCCACATTCTGGCCAATCATATTAGAAAAGATGGCCATTATACATCTCTAAAATGTGGCTGGTGCACCACACAGACCAAAAGAAACTCGTCTGAAAGCGAAAGTACCAAATGAACAAGTGAAGGTAGTTTTCTCCTGATCTTCTGGAGCGATACAAATCTGATTGTAACCCGAATAGCCATCCAGAAGATAATAGTAATCATGCCCAGCCAATCTATCAAGCATCTGATCAATGAAAGGAAGAGGGAAGTGACCCTTCCTTGTAGCCTTGTTCAGCTTCCTGTAGTCCATGCAAACTCTCCATCCCGTGACTATTCTAGTAGGTAAGCTCATTCTTCTCATTTTTTACCACAGTAATACTACCTTTCTTTGGCACACATTGAACCGGGCTTACCCATGAACTGTCAGAAATAGGGTAGATGATCCCTGCATCTAGCCACTTAAGAATTTCCTTCTTCACTACTTCCTTCAAGATTGGATTAAGTCTTATTTGCTGCTCGACCGTAGGCTTGCTACCTTCCTCTAGCAGAATTTTATGCATGCAATAAGAAGGGCTGATTCCCTTCATATCTGCTATAGTCCAGCCAATTACCGATTTGAACTCTCTCAGAATCCTAAGAAGCTTTTCCTCACCACTACCTGAAAGGTAAGATGCAATAATAACAGGCAAAGTAGATGCATCACCTAAAAATGCATACCTCGAATGCTCAGGTAAAGGCTTAAGCTCAAGAGTGGGAGCTTCCTCAATAGATGGCTTGAGGCGTTTAGGAGCTTTGTTCAATTCCTCCATTCCAAGAGATTCAAAAGGCATATTTATCTTCCTCTTCCAGGGAGAAGCTTTTAAATACTGCAATTGTTCTTCACCTTCGTCATCTTTACTATCCGAATTTCCCAATAAGGCTTTCTCTAAGGCATCGGACCTTAGCAATTGATCAAGTTCTGAAGTAACCATAGAATCGACCAATTCCACCTTTAAGCACTCCTCATTTTCTGTAGGAAATTTCATAGCATTGAACACATTAAAAGTTACATCCCGATTCAGCACTCGCATCATAAGCTCACCATTCTACATATCTATCAAGGTTCAGCCAGTTGCCAGAAAGGTCTTCCCAAGATTATGGGAATCTTCTTATCTTCCTTGAAATCAAGAATTACGAAATCAGCAGGGAAGATGAGGTTATCAACCTTGACCAAGACATCCTTCACAATACCTCGCGGATATATAATAGAACGATCAGCTAACTACAAGGTCATATAAGTCAGTTTTAGATCAGGTAAGTCCAAATGCTTGAAGATTGATAATGGCTTTAGATTGATGCTAGCTCCCAAGTCAGATAAGCATCTGTCAAAAGACACTTTTCCAATAGTACACGGAATAGTGAAGCTTCCTGGATCTTTAAGCTTCGGAGGCAACTTCTGTTGCAGCACAACACTGCATTCCTCTGTAAGAGCGACTGTCTCTAAATCATCTAGCTTTACTTTCTGAGAGAGAATACCTTTCATAAACTTTAGATAACTAGGCATCTTCTCAAGAGACTCAGCGAAAGGTATGTTGATATGAACTTTCTTGAACACCTCCAGAAACTTCTCAAATTGCTTGTCCAGCTTTCTCTTCTGCAGCCGCTTAGGAAAAGGCGATGAGGGATAGATCTGTTTCTCCCCTATATTACCCTCAAGAGGAGTGTGCTCAACAGTAGTCTTCCTTGATTCCACTTCTAATTCCTTCTACTCTACTTCTCTCTCAGCCTCTGCTTTTTCAGTCAACACTTGAGTTTGTTCGGGATTCGTGACCTTTCCCGACCTTAAAGTGATTGCCTTTACCTGCTCCTTAGCTTCCCTCTTTCCTGGAACTTCAGTGTCACTGGGTAGTGTGCCAGGGTGATGATTAAGCAAGGCATTGGCAATTTGCCCAATTTGATTTTCCAAGGTCTTAATAGATATGGCTTGACTCTTGCACATAAGTTTCAACTCCTCTAATTCAGATTTTTTATTGGCTTGCTGTAGCTGGAGTTGTTTTCTTGGTGCATATTGCGGTTGCTGAAAACCAGGGGGGTTGTACTGCTTAGCTGGATACTACTAATAAGGCTGTTGAACCGCATTATGAGTGTTGCTCCAACTGAAATTAGGATGATTGCGGTTGTTGGGATGATAAGTGGCTGGCACGGGTTGCTGCGAACGCTAAAAGTTGTTCACGAACTGAGCTGATTCACTAGAAATTGCACACTGATCAGTCTCGTGGGCACCAGCACAAAGCTCACAGACACTAGCGATTTGATTAACTCCATAATTAGCCAAAGTGTCCACCTTCATCGTCAAAGCATTAAGTTGGGTAGCTATAGCAGTTGCTGCATCCAACTCCAAAATTCATGCTACCTTTCCCTGAGTCAGACTCTGGGAAGGATTCTGGTACTCATTAGCAGCCATCAATTCAATAAGTTCATAAGCTTAATCATAGCTTTTAGCCCACAAGGCTCCTCCTGATGCTACATCAAGCATGAGTCTAGAAGTAGCACCCAATCCATTGTAGAAACAGTTAATAATTATCCAATCAGGCATGCCATGGTGTGGGCACTTCCTTAGTATCTCCTTATATCAATCCCAAGCCTCACACAGAGATTCTCCAGTTGGCTGAGCAAACTGAGTATGAGAATTCCTGAGTGCAGCAGTCTTCGCCATAGGGAAAAATTTAGTGAGAAACTTTTGAGCAAGATCTTCCCAAGTAGTGATAGACCCTGCTGGTAGAGAATGTAACCAGCACTTAGCCTTGTCCCTTAGAGAGAATGGGAAGAGTCGCAGCTTCATAGCATCTTCAGTCACATCATTGAATTTGAAAGTGTCGCAGATCTCGATGAAATTCCTGACGTGCATGTTGGGGTCTTCAGTAGGAGAACCCCCAAACTGAATTGAGTTATGTATCATCTGAATCGTGCTTGACTTGATCTCAAAAGTGTTAGCCCTAATGGTTGGCCTGATGATGCTTGACAGAATGTCATTAATCTTAGGCTGAGAATAATCCATCCAAGCCTTAGGATTTTCTGCTTGATCACCCATCTCTACTAAAGTTGGTTCCTCGACTTTCTCTTCTTCTTCTACCTTCTTTTCTTCCTCAAAAACTTCCCTTTGAACCACCACAAGTTCTTCATCGGCTTTATCTAGTGTTCTCTTACGAGTACGCGAATGCGTATGCATACACCCTCGCTAGAGTACCTGAAATAAGACAAGGAAACAACTAAGTAACAATGTCCGAGTCAATGAACTTTAACAACCACTGATGGAAAGCAACAAAACTATAATTAACATTGAAGTCCCCGGCAGCGGCGCCAAAAACTTGTTAGTCGCTAAACACGCACTATTAATACACGCAAGTATACGCGTTCGCAAGTAATATAAAATCTTTTCTAGTTCGTTCCCACAGAGACTGGTGTTGGTTAACTATTTAAATCATGCACTTAAACAACAATGTATGGTTATTATTCAATGTTAAGACTATAACAATTTGGGTTGTTTATAACTAAGAATTAACTTAACAATTATAACTAAGAGAATATGATTGATTGAATTAATATACATGACAAATATGGTATTCTTACTTCATTAAATACTTCACTCAATAGCCTTATTGTTCTTAACCTTAGCATGCAATGGTGATGACACTAATCAGATAACAAGAAACTGATAAACGCCAACTTTTGTTGCACGAGTACCATACTACCAGACATCCACAAAAAAGATAAAAGTTGAATAGACACCAATTATATTGAGACCCAATATGTCTATAGAATTTGACAACATAACGGTTTAAGCACAAGTTATCTATCATGATTACATAGGGCAAGTAAGATGGGTAAAATTACATATGAATCATACATAACAAATAACACATGAACCTATGCTAGCATGACAAATTCTAAATCCTTAAATTCACTGTCACTTCATTAAGAATTAACACGGTATCTTACAAGTTCGTGACTCTTATAAGACGAATAAGCACAACCAATACTAGGTTATCATACAATCACCACACACTAAGGTATCGAAACAATTTAACTAAAGATATCCATAAATAAATCCGCTAGAACCCCACAATAATGATTAGCCCATAATCCGACTCATCACCAACGTGGGTTCCGATGAAAGCATGGTATAACAAATGTAGTCTTTATACTTAAATAACAAAACCAAGTATGAAACAAGAGTAAAGTGTGACGCCCTCAATCTCGGGGTTAGGAAATGAGGACTCACACACCTTTAATTTACTAACTAAATAAGCATAAACCCCGGATTAGCTACCAACAGGATCAAACAGGATAAAGTATGAGACAAGATTACAACTACCAATCATAGAATATAACTTACAAGCCCAAAATAATTTTAAATATACATAGTCGATCCCGGCTTGGAACCGACAGATAACCCATTGTATCTTTACAAATTATCTTCTAAGCGCTTGCTCACTCAGAAATACCACTACCTGCTTTGCAACCGGAAGCCCTCAACACGATAGGGACCACCAGGTACGCTCTTACGAGTAGTGCGCCTAAGCTTGGAAATCTTCTTGCTTAACTGCCATGGTTAGATTAAAACAAAACATATGAGTATAAAACTCAGCAAGTAACTATAAAGCAGTTCTATGATTTGAAATCCACAATTTCCTTTACCAATCTCAGGGCATTCTACTTCATTTGTTCTAGGTGGCAGATTTCCATCTTTTGGGTTAAGGAAGGGTTATGAAGGAAAAATGTGGGGCTTTCAAGGAACAAGGCTCGAAGCAGGGTGAAAGCCGGCATTCATCACAAATCATTAAAGGATCAGAACAGATCTTTCAGAAAGGAAAGCAACAATATTTCACTATATGAAACCAATTATATGATCAACCGATTAAAATCAGGGTTCACGAGCTTTAAGCTTCAGAATATCACAATCAACTCTTTTCAAAGCAATATAAACCATTTTCATTTTCAAGAACCGATTACTGAACATGATGTTGCAGTTCCATTTTAAATAATCAATATAGAACCATTGATTGGATCACTTTATCTTTTCATTTCATTATAATACGGGTAATCAGCCCGTACCGACCTCCATCCGGTCTTTAAGGTACCAATCGGCATAATTTCAGCCTTAAATTGGACTAGCCCCGCTATCCTCTTACCATGACTGGACTAGTCCCACTAGCCTCTTACGTCCCAATCCAATCCATCAGGAATTCTTTTGGAAAACCTTGAGTTGGAAAAAGTAGGTTTTTCTAAATTCATTTTATCATTACCAAGAATATGAAATCATTTAGACTCTTTCGAGTCGAAACTCATTATTAAGTCAAATTTCAAGAAAACAAAGTTAAGGAAGTGATTCAAAGACAAGCAAGGAACAACTCTAAGGATTCTGAATCAGGGATAATAAGGTACTTAAATTAGAAGGATCAATATCTGTTTCAAGGATCAATAGGGTGATCAAGAAATAAGGTATCATTACAAAGGGTTCGTAAAGGTAATTATAGGGTTTATAACAGTTCTTGGCTTAACAAATAACTTGAACAGAAAAGACAGGTTACCAAAGGGTTGAATCAGTAAACTTATCAATAACAGTTTATCAAGATCAAAGACAGGGTATCTCAAGTCATTAACAGGGGTTCATTATTTAATCAGTTCCATACTCTACATGGTATGAACAATAACCTCTCTATAAGCATTTTCACAAGTAATGAGAGTTACTTGCCTGAATTCGCTTTCCTCAAGGTTGAACTACTGCCACCCAGTATGCCCTTTCCTTTCCTAGCCTGAATGCCCTCACGCTCCGAATCTACAATAAAAACCAAAACCTTAATCAGTTTCTCAACTCTCATTTCCAGAACAATCACTCATTACGATGGCTCGATTATACCCTTGACTCAAATATACGAGTATAGCTTATACACATAAGCACATAGCACATCACACATCATATGCTTTATTCTTAACCTTTACACCTTTATATAAACTCGACAATCGACTTATAAACATCCTTATCTCAACTCGAAGTCAAATCATACTTTATATTAGTACACATAGCTCTTTATACTTGAAATCCTTATACGAATAAACAAACGGCAAAACTTATAATAACGACCCTAAAGTTATCTTTGAACCAACACGACAACCATAGATAACACAAATCAATCATTCTCTTTCTTTTATACTTTAATTCGAACCAAACATAGCAAATTAGGCAAAAAAAATCTCACATACAATCCCTAATTAATCTTCATGATCCATTCAAGCTCGTAAATTAGAATTTGACCTTTTTAAATGCTGTAATCCACTCAGCCTTAACCACAAATCATAATTCGACAACCAAACAATGACATGCATCATCAATTCCTCTTTTAAATCAACATGCAATCGCATTTCTTCCTAGTTAAACTTAGATTATACCAAGATCAAGTCACAAAATTAATTTTCCCTTTTATTAGTACAATGTCGAACTAAAATCTTCTACATGCAATCCTAAATTTTGATTTTTCAAGCATCCAATCAACTATACAAGTCCAAATACCTTTAAAACAATCATAAAAATCATTTTTATCAATCAACATACTTAAATCTCAAAAGAAACACAAACCCTTATTCGAAATTTCCAACAATCAAGACATGCATGCAACTATTTAAGTAATTTATCTACCAAACACTCTAATTATCCAATAATTTCCAAGGATAAACATCAACAAGTCATTTCCATTACTAAAAATCATTTTGATCTTTTAAAAATCAAGATTCCATTCGGGTTTTTCAAGAAATAACACATGCAAATGTTTTTTCAATCCTTAAATCATTAATCATTCTAATCCATCATCGTCATCCTAGAATAAACATCCAAAACCATTTAAATCAACAATAATCAACTCATTAACTTTTAGAAATCAAAAACCCATTCGGGTTTTAAACAAATCACTACAATCAATCACCAAAAATAAGATTTATGAATGCTAGAGCTCAATTATAGCATTATCACTCACCACCGGTTCACCGGATTTCATCACCGGTGGCGGTGGCTTCACGGTAGTGCCCTCATTCGAGGGTGTCCAACCACGAAACCCCCGTTTTCCATTAATTCCTCAAAACAACTAACATGCACATCTCATATACCATTCATTTCCAAAGAATCATGCTTACACATGCACACTCTTATACCTACATTATGTGCTTATCAAGAGATTTTGGGAAGAATTGGTGAGATTTATCAAAGGAACAAGAGGTATACCGAGAGAGAGAAGAGAGCCCAGAGAGAGAGACAATAACCGAGAGAGAGTGAGGAAGAAAGAGAGAAAAGTGTTCACGGGAGAAAGAAAGAAAAGGAAGGGGGAGAAATGAGTTTATAAATGATAAGGACTAGGGCAGTTTAGTACTTTACTAATTCTCTTTTTAAGTTGATTTTCATTTCTCTTTTTACTCACATAGAATATTGGTGGAATAATAAATATATCTCTCTCAGAAAGTTGAAAATTATAGCGATTGACAATTTTCAAACGTAGATCTCGAAATTAGCTTTCCAACCATTACTCACAATAGAGTTTTGAGCGTACGGTTGATTTTATACGATTTTTGCAAGTTTGTGCTAATAATAGCATTTTATCACATAAAAATCATTCTAAAAACAACGATCATGAAATAAATCCGTCTATCATTTTTAGAAAGTCTCTAGGACTATTATGACGATAAAAGAACAAATCTCATGCCTTTATCTTACTCAGATAATTTTATAAAAATGCGCGAAGATTAAATAAACCTTATTTAAATCAAATAATTCCATTAAATTCATATAAATGTCAACATATCACGTAGTCATGCACACAGACAAGCAATCACACACATACGAACACATCACAACTCATGTCCGATCAGAAAATTTGTCCTTCTTTAATCTTTATTCTTTTCTATGCGTACCGGGTCACGTTCAGCCTGACGGCCCGACGCTCAGCGTTTCAATTACGCTTCTCATTATCGACCGACACGTCACTAGGACGTAATATTTTACTTAAACATTTCATTTCACATAATAACACATAGTTCACATTTAAATATCTTAACCCCTTTTAGGAAGGGTTCCGTTCTACCTGACGGCCCGACAACACAGCTTAACTCTTAAGCTGACTCTTTAAATTGGAACGCTTCTACTTACGCTCCTAGATTCTAATATACAGTAAAAATAATTAATCAACACTTAATCACATAATTATAATCAATTCACATAAATATCACTTTATTCACTTAATTACGTTGCAAAATTCTCAATCATCACATAAAGGTTCACAAGTAAGAAAACTAGCATCGAAAGTACAACTTTAAACAAGATTCATAAGTAAAAACAAGATCTTCTTCGTCTTCGTTGAATTATGCTAATACGGTCTTCTTATGGCTCTCCTTGCGCTCTGGTACGTCTCTCTTATGAAAACATTCTTATTGAATATATATAGCATCCCTTATCAATCTAGAAGTCTCCCAATTAGAATTGCATTAGAATCAGGATTTAAAACTTTTGTACCGGCGCGGGCGTGCGCTATCACAGCGCGGGCGCGCTGTCATTCTGGAATCCTGGCGCGGCCGCGCGCTATCACAGCGCGGCCGCACCGTCCTTGTGGAAAAACTCAAATTTCATCTTTTTCCTTGCTGCTTTGAGCCGGCTTTTCCACGAGCTTTTATTCCAATACCATCTTGAAACCAAATTAGCACCAAAATAATGCTAATTCACCTGATTACCTAGATAATGCCTGAAATGCAAGAACACTAGAAAACACATTAAAACACTTAACAACTTGAGTACAAATGCATCAATTCAAAGCTTATTAAAACATAATAGAGTGTCATAAATGCCACTCAACACCTTCAAATGAAAACCCAAGTACAAGACTTTAAAACGTAAAAGACGTATAAGAAAGGATTTACCCCGCGAACCGCTTACGAAGATTTACTACAAAAATGAATAAGAGACCAAGCGAATACGTAAGCGAATAAATAAAACATATCAAGCCATGCAAACTAATTGTTAAGAATGTAACCAAAGATTAGCAACTCAATAGTAATTAACCTAATGAGCATAGTAACATAGCTAGCAAATAGTTATATAAATAATAATGAGGTACCTAGCTAGCGTCCTAGCTTTGAAAATATTGTCCAAGCTAGCAAGATATTGATAGATATGCATATATAGGATGATATACACACATAACCAATCACTTATTCAAGAAGCAAGCCAAGAAACACAAAAATATTCTCCTCTCTCTCATCAAGCTTCCATTCGGCCCTAACAAGAAAAATAAGAAACCAAATTGCAAACTTTAACTTCTAGCCATGGAAAAATCCTCCAATTAATTCCTAAGCTTCCTAAATATAAAACTCAGGTAAGATAAATTTTTGAAAGCATTTCATTATGTTTAGATGGTTAAATAATTCCATGAAAGTGATGATAAATAGTGTCAAATAGTAACATTTCTTGATTTCTTGATTTTCATGACAAGATTTAGGAACCTTAAGAACACACAACCCTTCCCAAGATTAATCCATCAAGAAGAACACATTACAAAATTTCAATAAAGGTATAAATATATATCTAAATTTTGTTTAAGGTGTAAGTTTCAAGAAGATTATGGATCTTAGTTATAAACCTAGTTTTGATGGTTGAAATATTGTTTTCTTGATGATTAGTTAGTTATTAAGGTTGATGTTGTGGCCTCAAGAACTTGATGTTATTGAGATGAGTAAGAGTTAAAATGATGGTATGGTGATGGTTGATTGTTGATTAATGAATTAGAGCAAAAATAAAACTCGAGTCACGAGCGTAACGTCGATAAAATGAGTGAAACATAACCATAAGTTTTCTGCAGAAGTACAGAATGTATAAACTGTTATTTCTTATAAGACTTGAAAAATATAGAGCTTGTTTTAAGGATCGTTTAAGAGCTTGAATCGCTTGATTTCGATTTACGGTTCAAAAGTTAGCTCCGTTTTAGTAAAAATGATTTACGCGATAAGAACAGCTACGAATTACGAACTTTGGATATAGAAATGATCGACTTAAAAATATTCAAAAATCATGAAATATATACAGAGAGTACGAAATGGAGTTTATTAACTTTCATAAAAATTTCAAGTGAAAATTTAGATTTTTCAATTTTATAAAAATGTCGAAGCCGAGATCGCGCGAATAGAAATCCTTAAGAATCGCGGGTGAAGCCGAGGGACGAAATGTAAAAGGCATTAACGGACGTAAGGGGTTATGAAAAGAAAGTGAATATGACAAGTACTTGTACTTATCGGAATAATGAAGTAAAGTGAGTCGAGTAAATGAATACTAAGTATCGCGTATGTATAAGTAACGATAAATACGAACGGAATCTAACAAATGATAATTGTTCATGATTATAGATATCCGAACGGGCCCTAGAGCACCCTCCACCTCGAAGTACCCAAGAAAGTTTACGAACCCTGTTCTATATACTGTAGTGTTGTGAAGATTGTTTTATGGTTTTAGTACAAATTCCATGTTTGTCATGATATTAAAATACGCATTTTTACGTACCAATAACGATTGTGATTACGATGAATATATTGTAGAATATTTTAACGCTATAGTAGAGAGTGATGTGCAATTTTAAGACCGAGAGTCGGTGAGCTTTTATAAAGTATAAACTCGGGAATCATCCCGGAGATGTTTTGGACGATTAAAAGTCCGTAGCTATTTTATTCCGAGAGACTCGATGTCCCCTCGCAAAGCATTAAGTGCCTCGAACTTTTATTAAAACGATTTCCAAAGATCATGTTCCCTCAACTTATATTATTTATTTAAATGATAAATAGTATTTTAAATACTCATTTAAAAGAAGAAGTATTCTTAGACGAATACTTATTTATTAATATTTAATATTTGACATTTACTTAAGATTTAATTTATTTACTTAAACATAAATTAGTTGGGGAATATTATTCAAATTTTCTTTTAAAATAGAATTGTTCGAGGCTAATTATTTTAATAAATATTAATTGATTATTAAATATTTATTTAATGATTTTATATGGTTTAAAACTCATAAATCTTATTTCAAAATATTTTCTGAGTTTCAGAAAATCATTTTGGTATTATCCGAACTTCGAAAAATATTATTACAATATAAATTAATTATTTTGACTATAGTGTCAAAGGAAACTCTCCCTTAAAACATCATCGGAAAAAAATATATGTGAGATGTCCAGATATGTGAGATGTCCAGATCTTTACATCTCCAATGATGTTTAAAGTTTTCTTGTTTGTTTTTTAGCAGACAAGACAAGATATTCATGCAGATAATGAAAATATAGGGGGACATAGGATCATTTTTCCGAATACCTTGATCCCCTTTGAAGTAACCATGGATAACACCGTTCAGCTTGATAGAGAAGCTAGTGGTGCAGATACAAGAATAAAGTTCTATTATAAGGAATCAAAATCCTTATGGAGATCAACTTCCAGCGCACATCTAGGAGTGCCTGTATCACGATCATAGCCCCTAAAGAGCTCCTGAGCAAGGAAAATATTATCAGAGATAGACCTTCTCAGAATAAAAGATGACTAGGACATAACGATGATAGAAGGCAACAGCGTCTTCATTCTGCTAGCATTAATTTTAGAGATGCACTTATACAAAATTGTTCATAATAAAATGAGTCTAAAATCATGCATTGTCAAGGGTGAAGATACCTTAAAAATCAGGACAATGAAAGTCGAATTGAGCCCTTGATGCATTTGCCCATAATTAAAGAAATGATGCACTGCTTGACAAAATGAGTCCCCTGTAATATTCCAGGTTGCCAAGAAAAATTCAACATTAACACCATCAGGCCCTAGTGCCTTATTCTTCTTCAATTTTTTAAGAGTCTGAAAGATAAGCTCATTCCAAATAGGAGCTTCTAGGATAGAAGCTTGATCAATAAAGATAGTAGTACAGTAAACATGAGAAAGATCAATGTTATCAGCACTGTGAGTCCCTCCCAGAAGATCTTTGAAATAGGTAACAACCACTGTGGTACACTCCAGCTGTACATGAATCATATTACCCTTCAGATCTTGAATTGCTAGCACTTTGTTGACTTTCCAATTAGCTTTGCATTGGCGAAAGAAAAAATTGGTGTTACCATCACCTTTATCCAGCCACTTGGGACTAGAATTTTGAAGCAGGATTTATTCTTCTTCCTGAAGAGCATTATTAAGCTTGTCAATGTGCACTTTCTCAAGCTCATATAAATCCATGGTTTGATCAACCTTTAATTTATCTTGAATTTCAGCCAGGGCAGCACGAGTCTGTTAGACATTGGAGTGAACATTTTCATGCATCTTGTCAAGCTCCTTGAGAGCTTGTTTAACCAACTTCAGTTTTTTACAAAAGATCATCATAGAATCACCATGACAGACAGTACTCCAAGCACCAGAGACTGTGTTCATGACTTCAGGAACTTCTGACATAAAATTGAAGAACTGAAATGGTTTGCCAAACTTCTGCAGTTGCATACGCTCAATAAATAATAAAGGATTATGGTCCATAATACCTCTATTTCCAACAAAAAATAATTACCTTCTGTGAATTGGAGAAACCGAGCACTGTTTGCAATCATTCTATCCAATCTCTTAAAAATTGGATTCAAAGGCTAGCCCATGTGAAGATATCTTCCACTACCCTAACATGTCCCAGACCATTGGAGTTAATGCAGTTTTTGAAAATGTTATAGTAGCATTACTATAACTTGTTTTTACATTTTATTTCCAGTTTTAAGCCATTAAAACAAGTGCACAATTTGTATCAATGTTTTGGCGGGAAATTCTGTTACAACTGAATTTCAGTATAAAAGCTGAAACTTGAGTTGTGTGATTCATTCTGATAATTCAATAGCAAAACATTGCTTATTCTTCTTCTCATCTCTTTCTAGCAATTGTTCTATCTTCTCATCTCTTATTCTTCTTCATTAACTCATTGAGTTCGTTAGCAATTACAACTCGATTGTTGATTAGCTTGGTTAATCCATTAATAGCCTTGATAATTGATTAATTGAGGTCACTGTGTTAAAATCTTACTGTATCAATCTGTTGAACGCCAACAATAGTATCAGAGCTGTTCGATTTAGGGCTTCATATCCGCCATTAAAGGTTTGCAAATAAAGAAATTTCAGTCTGGCTCCAAACACCAGGAAGGGATCAGCATCGATGGATGAACATATTAAAGCTGTGAATCAGAGATTGGATTCGTTCGCGAAATACCAGGAAGTACAGAACAAAAGCATGGAGGAAACTTTGGCTAAATTGGTGCTGGCTATAGGAGAAATGCAGAAGAATCATCAAGAATTGGAATTAACACCAAGGAATGACGTTAATTATAGAAGATCTATGGGTGAACCTGGTAACAATTCTAACCAGAACTTGCATTTTATTCCTAAACTTGAGTTTCCAAAATTTAATGGATCTAATGCAAGAACTTGGATTAAGAAGTGTAGTAAATACTTTGAGTTGTGTAAGATTACTGATGTTCATAAAGTAGATATAGCTTCTTTGCATATGACTGATAAAGCAGAGGGTTGGGTCACTAGTTACTTGTCTGCTAGGAAGTATGTAAGCTGGGAAGAATTCATTGTGGATGTGATAGGGAGATTTAGAGATGAATCTGGGCTTAATATAGTTGAACAATTTAATAAATTGTATCAAGTAGGGGAATTAGAGACTTATGTGGATGAATTTGAGAACCTTAGGTCTGTAATGTTGCAAAGTAATCATGTGTTGCCTGAAGGTTATATTCTGGATAGTTTTATTGGTGGGTTGAGACCTGCAGTAAAACCTTTTGTTAAGGCATTTAGGCCAACGTCAATTACTAAGGCAATTAAGTATACAAGACTACAGGAAGAGTCATTATAGGTTAATAAGGGCTATAAACAAGGTTTTCAGACACAGAACAAAGCCATGTTAGCTAATATGAAACCACCTTTGTTGCCTACTCCTAGTATCTTTTTAAAACCTGCAAATAATGATTCAGGAAATCAGCATTTCACTAGAAGGAACAGGTTTATTCCTGCTAACATAAGAGCTGAGAAAATAGCAAAAGGATTGTGTTATTTCTGTGATCAGAAATATGAGAGAGGTCATAAATGTAAGTTCAAGGAACCTCAATTATTTACTGTAGAAGTTCCAGGAGAAAGGGTTAGAAATTTTGAGAATAACTGGAATACAGAAGAGGAAGGAAGTATAGAGTTAGAGTGTGAGGGTGAGAAGGCCGGTATAGTTGAAAAACCTTTGATTTCAGTGAATGCATTAGCTGGGAATCAGAATTTCCAGACCATAAGAGTAAAAGGTTCTGTTAAAGGAAAAATTATTCACATTCTGATTGATACTGACAGTACTCACAACTTTTTAGATGAAGAGATAGCAAAAGAGTTAGGGATTACAGTTGAAAATATGCCAACACAACAAATTACTGTAGCAGATGGAAATCAGATGAATTGCAATCAAATTTATAGACAATTTGATTGGGAAATGGGTAATGTTGGTTTTTCTATTGAAGTAATGTTAATTTCTCTGGGCAGCTGTGATATGGTATTAGGAATTCAATGGTTATCTACATTAGGACCTGTTTACTGGGATTTTAAGAATTTGAGGATGGATTTTATAATCAATGATGAGTCTATTGCATTGAAAGGAATTCCACCAAAGAAAATGAAGGTTTTAGAGAAAGGACCCTCAAAGAAAATGATGAACAGTGCTGCTCAATTGTGTTTTTTACAGTTGGTCAATACAAAGTTGGAAGTAACAGAGAAGTCTCTAGATTGCAAAGAATTAAGTAAGCTTAAAGATCAGTTCAGTCAAGTGTTTGCAGAACCTTCAAAGTTACCACCTTCTAGGGGTATTTTGGATCATCAGATTCCATTAATACCAGGAGCAAGCCCAATCAACATCAGACCCTAAAGGTATCCTTTGAGGCAGAAAGATATTATAAAACAATTGGTTCAGGAAATGTTGGATAGGGGGATAATTTAAGACAGTGCTAGCCCATTTGTTTCACCAGTTGTATTAGTAGGGAAAAAAGATGGTACATGGAGGTTATGTATAGATTATAGGGAACTGAACAAAAGGACTGTGAAAGATAAATTTCCAATTCCTGTGATTGAAGAATTGATGGATGAATTAGCAGGATCGGCAGTTTTTATCAAGCTGGATTTAAGAGCTGGATATCATCAAATGAGATTGCACAAGAATGATGTGTTTAAAACAGCTTTTAAAACACACAATGGTCATTATGAGTTTTTAGTTATGCCTTTTGGCTTGACTAATGCTCCAGCATCATTCCAGAGATGGATGAATAATATCTTCAAACCTCTGATGAGAAAGACAGTTCTAGTGTTTTTTGATGACATATTGGTGTATAGCAAGAATAAAACAGATCACTGGATACATTTGAGAGAAGTTTTTCAATTGATGGCTCAAAATCAACTATATGCTAAAGAATCAAAATGTTCTTTTATTATGGACGGGATTGAGTATTTAGGACATTTCATTTCTGCAAAAGGTATCTCTATAGATCCAAGGAAGATTTAGGCAGTAGTAGAATGGCCTATTCCCAAGACTTTGAAACACTTAAGGAGTTTTTTAGGCCTAGCAGGGTACTACAGGAAGTTTGTAAGAGGTTATGCTATTATATGCAAACCTTTAACTGGTCTGCTTAAAAAGGGTGCCTTTTGCTGGACTGATCAGGCTCAACAAGCTTTTGAAATCATTAAACAGGCTTTAGTTTCCAGTCCAGTTTTAGCTTTACCTGATTTTACAAAAACCTTTATTGTAGAGACTGATGCTTCCAAAAAAAGAATTGGTGTAGTTCTTTTACAAGAAGGGCATCCTTTAGCCTTTCTTAGTAGAACTCTGGGACTAAAATGGCAAAATTTATCTGTATATGAAAGAGAGTTACTAGCCATTGTTTTTGCTGTTCAAAAGTGGGAACAGTATTTGATTGGAGGACATTTCATTATCAAAACTGATCAAAAATCCTTCAAGTGGTTGTTAGAGCAAAAGATATCAACACCTTTTCAGCAATTCTGGTTGTCAAAGTTGTTGGGTTTTGACTATGAAATACAGTACAATAAGGGTGCTAATAATGTGATAGCTGATTCTTTGTCAAGAATGGAATGAGCTTATTCCTACTAGAACAGTCATGGGGTGGAGAGTTTACATGGACTACAGGAAGCTGAACAAAGCCCCTAGAAAGGATCACTTCCCTTTGCCCTTCATTGATCAGATGCTTGACAGGTTGGCCGGTCATGAGTACTATTGTCTTCTGGATGGTTATTCTGGTTACAATCAGATTTGTATCGCTCTAGAAGATCAGGAGAAAACTACCTTCACTTGTCCATTTGGTACTTTCGCCTTCAGACGAGTTTCTTTTGGTCTATGTGGTGCATCATCCATATTTCAGAGATGCATGATGGCCATCTTTTCTGATATAATTGGCCAGAATGTGGAGGTGTTCATGGATGACTTCTCAGTGTTTGGCGATTCTTTTGATGAATGCTTGCAAAATCTTGGACACGTTCTCAAGAGTGCGTTGAGACCAATCTGGTTTTTAATTGGGAGAAATGTCACTTTATGGTGCGTCAGGGCATTATTCTCGGGCACAAGGTTTCTAGTAAAGGTCTAGAGGTGGACAAGGCCAAGGTGGGGGTCATTGAGAATCTTCCTCCACCCATTTCTGTTAAGGGAATTCGCAGTTGTCTTGGTCATGCGGGTTTCTACAAGCGTTTAATCAAAGACTTCTCTAAGATTTCGAAGCCATTGTGCAGTTTTCTAGAGAAAGATGTTCCTTTCAAGTTTGATGACGAGTGCCTTGCAGCTTTTAAGACATTGAAGAAGAGTTTAATTATGGCACCGGTCATAACTGCACCTGATTGGAATGAACCTTTTGAAATGATGTGCGATGTAAGTGACTATGCACTTGGAGCAGTTCTTGGGCAGAGGAAGAACAACATATTTTATGTGATCTACTATGCTAGTAAGACCCTAAATGGTGCTCAACTGAATTATACTACTATGGAGAATAAGCTTTTGGCTATTATCTATGGTTTTGAGAAATTTCGATCTTATTTACTTGGGACTAAGGTGACAATTTTTACTGATCACGCTGCAATTCGATATCTAGTCTCAAGAAAGGACTCGAAGCCTAGATTTATTAGATGGGTTCTTTTGCTTCAAGAATTTGAACTAGAGATCAAGGACAAAAAGGGGACTGAAAATCAAGTCGCTGATCATCTCTCGTGTTCAGAGAATCCTAATGCTACTTCATTGGATAAGACATTGATAAATGAATCTTTTCCCGACGAGCAACTGTTTGGAATGCAAGAAGAAGAACCGTGGTTTACAGATATTTTGAACTACCTTGTGAGTAACATCATGCCTCCCAACTTATTTTATGCTCAAAAGAAGAAGTTTCTACATGAAGTGAAGTGGTATATGTGGGATGAGCCTTTTCTTTTTCGACATAGAGCTGACCAAATTATTAGGAGATATATTCCTTACAGCGAAACGAGGGGGGATCTTGTGAGATTGCCACTCAACGGCTTATGGAGGACATTATGGTGGAGAAAAGACAGCAGCTCTTGTTCTTCAAGCAGGTTTTTTTGGCCGATATTGTTTAAAGATGCTCATCAGTTCATTTTGAAATATGATCGATGTCAATGTGTGGGTAATATGTCTAAGAGGGATGAGATGCCTCTTAATGTGCTTCTCAAGGTTGAGGTCTTTTATTTTTTGGGAATTTACTTCATGGGGCCATTTGTCTCATCTTGTAACAATCAGTATACCTTGTTGGCGGTTGATTACGTGTCGATATGGGTTGAAGTTAAGGCATTTCCAATGAATGATGCGAAAGTGGTGCTAATTTTCTTCACAAGCAGATATTCACAAGGTTTGGAACTCCAAGAGTCATAATCAGTGATGAGGGGTCGCATTTTTGCAATCGTAAGTTCACTGCTATGATGAAAAGGTATAATGTGAATCATCGCATTGCTACGGCTTATCATCCTCAGACAAATGGTCAAGCTGAGGTGTCTAACAGAGAGATCAAGCGCATTTTAGAGAAGGTTATGTGTCCATCAAGGAAAGATTGGTCTTTGATGCTTGATGAAGTTGTTTGGGCTTATAGAACAACATATAATACTCCATTGGGAATGTCACCATTTCAGTTGGTTTATGGTAAGGGGTGTCATTTGCCTGTGGAGCTTGAGCATAAGGCATATTGGGCTTTGAAGAAGTTGAATCTGGACTTGGATGCGGCTGGAAAGAAGAGGATGCTTCAATTGAATGAACTCGACGAGTTCCGACTTCAAGCTTATGAGAATAACAAAATGTATAAGAAGAAGGTCAAGAGGTGGCACGATCGGGGTCTAGTGCTCAAATCATTTGTGCCGGGGCAACAAGTTCTATTGTTCAACTCTTGTCTCCTTCTTTTTCCTGGAAAGTTGAAGTCAAGATGGTCAGGGCCGTTTATTGTCATAACTATGTTTCCACATGGAGCGGTGGAAATTTTGAGAATGATTCGGGCCAGGTGTTAGGGCGAAAACACGCGCTAATATTCACGCAAGTATAGGCGTTCGCAAGTAGTATAAGATATAAATCAGATTCGTTCCCACAGAGACTGGTTTAAGTTAAGTTCAATTTATGTACCTATGCAACAATGTATGGTTATCGCTCAATGCTAAGACAAATAACAAAATGGGTTTTTATTAAACTAAGAGATTATACTAAATAATATTAACTAAAAGAATTGAGGTTGAATTACTATATATGACAAACATGGGATTCTAACTTCATTAAATACTTCATTCAATAGCCTTATTGTTCTTAACCTTAGCATGTAATGTGATGACACTAATCAGATAACACGAGACTAGTAAACGCCAACTTTCGTTGTACGAATACCCTACTACCAAGCATCCACAAAAGAGATAAAAGTTGAATAGACACCAATTATGCTTAATCCTTATATGTCTATAAGAATTGAAAACATAACGGTTTAATGTGCAAGTTATCTATCGTGATTACATTGGGCAAGTAAGATGGTTAAAATTACCTACGAATCATGCATAACAAATACATGAACCTATGCTAGCATGACAAGTTCTAAACCTCCATATTCAATGTCGCTTCAATAGAGATTAACACGTTATCTTATATGTTAGCTACACACATAAGACGAATAAGCACAACCAATACTAGGATATCAATCAATCACCACACACCAAGATATCGAAATAAATTAATTATTAAAATTCATAAGTAAATTCGCTAGAATCTCATGACAACGATTAGTTTATAATCGAGCTCATCGTCACCATGGGTTCCAATAAAAGCATGGTATAAGTAAGGTCTTAATAAACTGAATAATAATTAAAGTATGAATAAACGAGATCTAGGTTCAACAAGAACGAAAACGAGCATCCAACGTTACAACTAATTCAAAGAATCACAAGTTGAAAATAAGATCTTCTTTTTCGGAGTTGTTTTGTGCTTCTAGGTCTTCTTCTTGGTATCCCAATCTTCCCGGATGATAAAAACCCTTTTTTTTAAAGTATATATAAGCCCATATTGGACATGGACCCTTAAAATCGTCAAATTCCACTCAAAAAAGGCTTTTTCAGCGAAATCAGCGAAGTCAGCCGCGCATCAGCGCACGGCCGCGCGGCACACCAGGCGGGCGCCTCCAGCGGCGGGCGGGCGCCTGAAGCCTATCTAGAAAAATTATGATGAATCTTGTTTTGTCCATAACTTGAGTTCTACTCGTCAGAATTAGGCGATTCAACTGCCCACGCGAAGCCAACGAGATTCTCTACAACTTGAAAATGGCCTTGGCTTCAAATTCTGATCACTTTTCATCATATTTCCTTTAAAATCTTATTTCTTCAAATAATTGATACCTGTAATGCAATAACACAAAAACACATCAAAATACCAACAACTTGAGTCCAAAACACCAATTTAAGCTTGTAATAAAGCATTCCAAGTGGATATAAAATCCACTTATCACACCCCCAAACTCGAATCGATGCTTGTCCTCAAGCACAAACAGACTCAAAACTATAAAACAAACATAATGCATGAATGCAACTACATGAATGTAACTAAATGATAATGCAATCGATCCTCTCATAATAACCATAACCAATAAGTCAATGCCTCTAAGAATACAATGACTTAAAACAGAGTTCGAATAAATCCCACAAACCAACTCACAAACCAGAAACGTGCGTGTATGGAATGCTTAACAGATATCTCTCGATACTAGATCAATAACCATAACTTATCTATAATCAAAACAATCAAAAGTTTATAAACAGAATAGACAATAAACGCATTATGACTCACAACACCTCCTTTCTACTAGAGTTATACAAGGATTCACACTATTATTGAACACGTAACAAAGATGCTTATTTGACCGTGCAATGATTGAGGTCCCAAAAGACTTATACAATAATACCCACGTAGCGAGCGTTAGGTTAGCGGATCCCAGACTATAAAAGTCTTAGGTCACTAGGCACAAACTCCCCTAGAACTTAATAACTCGAGTATTAAAGAGCTCACTCTTGATCAATTATGCATAAACACATTACTTTTTTTTCTTTTTTTTCAATAATTTCTTAATGAGTGTGTTTCACTCCATCTCATTCAACCCTAGACTACTCATAAGAATATGAGCCGGCTACTAGCCATTTGACGCCTAGCCTTACAACAACTAGCAATGAAATCCAAGTTTTTCTCCAGATAAAAAAATCAGTGTTTTTATGTCATTACTAGAGTATCACAAAATCTAAATATAACCAAGTGATTAAATCTCAACAACAAACAAGTATGATCATGATCTAGATTAAAAGCAACCCTATAAGACTTTGTGATAATATTTATTTATGGCATGCAAATCAATTCATTAGGACTTAAACATCCCTCTATTCATCATCACCACACTCAAATCAACATCAACTTATCAAATATCATAGTTCATCTTAAAGGATTATGCTAAATATGCATGCAAATGCAACTATATGAAATCACATAAAAATAAACAAATGTGTCCTAAATGATCAATCATGCAAAAATATGAATGAACTACAACTAAACATGCAATATGAATCTATATGAATCTATATGGACACACACACTACTAATCCTTACATTATCACCCCCAAACTTAAAATTTTCAATGTCCTCATTGAAGGTAATAATAAGGATTTCAGGCATACCTAGTCGTCGGAAAGATCACCCTCCTCGGGTGGAGGATCAGGTGGCGAATCAACCTCGACACCAGTGTCTCGACAAACAGTACTGAAAGCGTATGTCAAATCTTCAGCAAAATATCAGTGGATAATATGCATGGCCTCCCTACGCTTAGTCAATCTTCTATATTGTGCATCACCAACACCAGTCCTATCAACTACCTATTGCACATGAGAAGAACCCTCTGTAGGCACGGGAATATCCGTCCAGCCACTCTCTACATCATCAAATATATATCCCAACCCCTTATTATAGGGTGCACCTAAGAATGAATAACTCAAGTGATCTGGCATTCCGTTGAGCTCAAGTGTGGGAGCTTCTTAAATAAATGGTTCAAAAAGCTCCTGAGAAATTTCCAGCTCTGCTAACCCAAGAGAATCGAATGGCAAATCCAACTTCCTCATCCATGGAGGTGCATTCAAAACCTGTAGTTGCTCTGCTCCTTCTTCATTTTCAATAATTGATTCCCCTATTAAGGCTCTCCCTAAGGTATCTGACTTTGGCAATTGCTCAGGTTCTGAATTTACTACAGAGTCGACCCACTCTACTTTAAAGCACTCCTCTTTAGCTGTGGGTAACTTTATTTCCTTGAACATATTTAAAGTGACCTTTTGATCGTAAAACTTCATCGAAAGCTCTCCTTTTTGTACATCGATCATAGTTCGGCCTGTAGGCAAGAATGGTCTTCCCAAAATAATGGGAATCTTCTTATCTTCCTCGAAATCAAGAATTAAAAAGTCAGCAGAAAAGGTGAGTTTATCCACCTTGACCAAGACATCCTCCACTATACCTCGTGGATAAGCGATGGAATGGTCAGCTAGTTGCAATGACATGTATGTTGGTTTCGGATCAGGAAGACCAAGCTTCTTAAAGATAGATAAGGGCATCAGATTGATGCTAGCTCCTAAATCACATAAACACTTGTCGAACGACAAGTTTATGATGGTGCAAGGAATAGTGAAGCTTCCAGGATCTTTAAGCTTCGGAAGCAACTTCTGTTACAGCACAACTCTGCATTCCTCCGTTAGAGCAATGGTTTCTAAGTCATCGAGCTTCACTTTCCGAGGGAGAATACCTTTCATAAACCTCGCATAGCTAGGCATCTGTTCAAGAGCTTCAGCGAAAGGTATGTTGATATGAAGTTTCTTGAACACCTCCAAAAACTTCTCAAACTACTTATCCAACTTTTTCTTTTGCAACCTCTTAGGAAAAGGAGGTGGAGGATAGATCTGTTTCTCCCATGTATTACCCTCAGGAGGAGTGTGTTCCACAGTAGTCTTGCTTGGTTCCACCTCTGCTTCCTTCTGCACTTCTTCTCCACAACTGCATTTTCTAAAATTTGAGATTTTTTAGACTCTTCATCTTGCTGAATTTGGGGGCTTGCGACCTTTCCAGACTTCAAGGTGATGGCGTTTACCTGTTCTTCAACTTCCCTCTTGCCTGGATTGGCTTTTGTAGCACTAGGAAGCGTTCCTGGTGGTCGATTCAATAAGGCATTAGCAATTTACCCTATTTGGTTCTCCAGAGTCTTGATAGAAACAGCATGGCTTTGGCATATAAGAGCCTGGTTTTTGCACATAAGCCGCAACTCCTCCAATTCAGATTTTTCATTCGAAGATAGACATGCACCAAGAGTTTGTTGTTTTGGTGTACTTTGTTGCTGAAAACCAGGATGGTTGAATAGCTTATTTCCAAACTGCTGGAATGGCTATTGCATCGCATTCTGATTGTTGCTCCAGCTGAAGTTAGGATGATTCCAGTTGTCAAGATTATAAGTGTCTAGAACTGGTTGCTGCGATCTCTGAAAGCTGCTCACAAACTGAGCTGATTCACTAGATATAGCGCATTGCTCCGTCACATGCGAACCTGCACATAGCTCACAAACACTGGTTATCTGATTAACACCCAAGTTAGCCAGAGAATCGATTTTCATAGACAATTCCTTTAGTTGAGCAGTGATAGCCATAGCTGTATCTGAAAGAGATGTGTCCTAAGTCCAATCATGTATGATGATTTAGGAATAACTTTTATGTAATCTGTAACACCCCCAGATCCGGGGTCGGGAATCCGGGTCGTCACGGTCTTTCTTTCCACAATATCACTTCACTTAATTATAATAAATAACCTTATGCTATGACCCCACACTAACACAAACCACAACCCGTTATAGTCTCAGAGATGAAATTGAAATAAGTACAAGTCCTTGAATCCACAATTTAAAAGTTATTACAACCCAAAATGATTACTTGATAAATTTATAGTTAATTGCCATTATCTTCCATAAGTTATAATTATACAATATTTGGTTCCCAAAAGTAGAATGCCTGATCTACCAATAGATCTACCTCTGCAGCTATAGCAGCTACAACATCAACGGAAAGACGCGGGACGCTTCCCACGCGCTTGCGCTGGGTCTGCTTGAGTCTGGCCATCTTTCCTAACTGTTGTTGTGTAATGAAGAAATGAAGCAAGAGTGAGCATTACAGCTCGCAAGATAATATATAGTGTAGACAATAATGCAAGTATCTAAATGGATAACTTACTAGAATCCTTTATCAAGTGTAAGGTAATTACTTACTGGATATAAGCTTAAAGGAAGATGAATTTACCAATTACTTCACTATACTTATACCATTTTTAGAAATCTACTTGAACTACTACTGTTCAAAGTATAATGAGTTTCAAAAGGTCATCCCATAGATGAGACCACAAGTTAAAACTTGAATAGATTCAATCTTTGAAATATTTTTACAGGAAATGAAGTTACGAGATACTTCATTCAATGGGAACACCATTAAAACTATTTGACCCTGTCAATGCTTCGACATCCACCCATTCGTAGCCTTTCGATCGAAATGCTACGGGTAATGTTGCAGAATTATCCAACTGGATGATGAACTCATTACGGGAGTTTGTCGCGCCAGGAAGACCACTTATGATGATCAGTCGCAGTAGTACAACCCCACCATTTTCTACATGTAGAGGAGAACCTGTCGGATTTACTTGTCAACCGAACACTGGACTCCTAAGGAATGGACCATCTTAGCGGAACTTCCAGGTCATTTGGGCCAATATAATTAGGCTGGGCCGGCGCCACTTGACCACTTACGCCACTCCTAGTTCAGATGAAATCCATGACTCTAAAACGTAAAGCTCGTCCCCACTTTCCCCAAGTAGACACTTGTTGATACGGCTCCACCAAGAAGTCGTATCTAGTTGGAAAGGAAAACTCACCGATATTTCCCAGGCGATGCCTGTTAATGGATTAAGTGTTCCAAGAATTTTACTTCCCGAGTATTGGGTAAGTAATCAAAACTCTTTTATCAAAATAGCAACCTGGTTGTGAATATAAAACACACCACAGAGCCGGATCCCTCAGGTTTTGAGCGAATATTTAAATTCCCTTTCAAAGGAAGATCTTAAATATATAAAAAATGAGTTTTGAGGTCCGCTCTAACTTTTAAAATCATTTTGAAGGCTCGCAAACATTTTTAAGAATGTTTGGAGTAATGCTGATTTAATGAAATAAATCAGTCCCGATTTATTAGATAATATCCGAATATTATTATTTAAATAATATTCTCATAAAGAATAATCTTTATAAAAATAATTGAAGTAGAAGTTGTAAAACTTATACTTGAAATGAATATTAAATAACCAAAGATATACTTATACGAAAGTAATATCTTTATTTGAATAATCAAAAGTAAGTTTGATCATCGACACATTATTCTTTAATAAAATAAAGAATATTATTTAGTAAATAATCGGAGTCATAAGTCCTCGAATGAATATTCAAATAATAATATTCATAAATAAATTAAGCGGAGTCATAAGTCCTCGAATGAATATTTAAAATAATATTCAGTAATAAAATAAACGGAGTCCTATGTCCTCGAATGAATATTCAAAATAATATTCATTAATAAAATAAAGTTATCGAATAAACCTTATTTGATTCATAGTTTTAAAAACTATTCACATATATATATAAAAATACATATATATATATTATACTCGGGAGCATCGACTCTCGGTTTTAGAAAAAATGTTCACCTATACTAAGGGTATATGCAAATTACCGTTTATCTCTAGCATAGGTATTATGAACTGAATCAGCAGATATATGTATCAAGAATACGAAACAGGCATGCATATATACTATATCACATGCTACAATATATCGCAAGAATTTGCTAAATAACCATTATGCATCTATCACAAGATAATGCATGTACAAATGTATACATAACAACAACAGTATAACGGATAGAAAACTTGCCTGAGCGACTGGGGGTTACAGATGGCTTGGGACGAGTCGGGTAACCTATAAACAACATATAAGTTGGAATTAACCCAAAGTCACTTATAAATCTATACTTTAACCAATTTAGACTCTAACGCTCGCTTTGCGCTTACTGATTCTCTTAAGTCGCTCGAGTACCCTCGGCTCCACCATTTTTAATAAATTAACCATTACGAGTTTTAAGGAGATTCTTTCGCGAGTGTCTTACCAACTGCCTAATACACTTTACATAATTGTTTCATACTCCAATTAGTCCTTTTAGGTCTTTAACCTATGTTTCAAAGTAAGGCGAGGGGTAATGATTCGTTCGTGAAACGTCGTTACTTAAAATGGTCGTTTCTCCTAAACCGTACATCGGAATCAAACGAACTACATATCAAAACGAAGCTCGTAATATGAACTATCTAATAATGGCAATGGTCAAAACCTAGCAGTAAGTTCACGGGTCCTAATGTTAAGAACAAAAACAGCCTAAAGTAAATCGGACATTACGACGGCTATGTTTACGCGATTACCCAAATTTAAACCACTCCAAATCATCTCACAATCAACTCACAATCAACATCCCAACCAAACTCCATCCATACTTCATCATAACAGCCCCAACAACTCCACAGTATCAATTTATACTATTCTTAAACATGAATTTAAACTACACTTAAGTTCATTAATCAACAATCCAAGAATTACCACTCCAAAAACTTCACAAAACCAACTAATCTCTACATTCACAACAAACAAGCCTCTCATGAATTATAACAACAAAACTAAACCTAATTACTCAAATAAAGTTAGGGTTTGGAGGGGTTATACCTTCCTTGGAGAGTGGAGAATCAAGTAATTAGCTTGGAATCACCCTTAAAAGTCCTTATCCAAGCTTAATCTAAACAAAAACTCAAGAACAAAAATTTTAGTTCTTGAAAAACATTATTCACCATCTTCTTCCATGATTTTTAGGAAGAGATTGTGAATGATTTAGGAGCTCAAACTTGTAGGATAGCTATATCTATGCATAAGGAGTCTTAGATAATTACCTTGCTAATTAACAAAGCTTGGAACTAGGATTTTGATTTTTCTTTCTTTGGAAAAGAAGAAAAGCCGAGAGCTTTGATGAAGAAGATGAAATAATTTTGTGTTTTTGGTGAAAATGAAATGGTTTGGCTTGGTTGGTTGACATTTTGATTTGTTTGGTTTTGTTTTATTACCTTTTACCATGGTAACTTTTGTGTGGTTCTAATTCAACCAACAACACACTTTGTTTGGTCATGCTTATGTCACCATGTGATGTCACCCTCCCACCTTTGTCCTCTTCTTATTGGTTTGATGACATCATCCCCACTAACCTCTTTGATTAGCTTTTAATTATTTGGCTAATGAAAAGGTTCAAATTTGGATTCTGACGATCTTTACATACACTTATATATCATATAGAGTACCAATAAAATCTCAGAATATCCATAAAAGAACCCCTACATAGTGTGGCATGAAAAGTTTTCTTATTCACCAATATCAGCAAAAACACTATTCATAAGGGTTACAAAAAAAGTTCAAAATTTTGGGGTTATTACAGTCTCCCCTCCTTAAAAGGATTCCATCCCGGAATCAAATAGAAAACAAATGGGGGTACTTTTCTAGCATTGCGCTCTCTAGTTCCCAAGTTGATTCTTCCACATTATGATTCTGCCATAGCACTCTGACTAGCTTGATCACTTTGTTCCGAAGCACCTGCTCCTTCTTATCCATAATCTTTACTGGTTTCTCCACGTAAGTCAGATCTGGTTGCATATCCACATGCTCGTACCCCACTATTTGTCTGGCATCCCGATGATACTTCTTTAGCATTGACACATGGAACACATTATGAACTTGTTGTAGGTTCGGGGGTAAGGCTAGCTCGTAAGCCAACTTCCCAATCCGTCTTAGTATCTCAAAAGGTCCAATGTATCTTGGGCTTAGTTTTCCTTTCTTTCCAAATCTCATTAACCCCTTCCAAGGGGATACTTTTAGTAGTACTAAGTCCCCTACTCCATACTCCTTGTCCTTTCGGTCTAGGTCTGCATATTTCTTCTGTCTGTCTTGGGCTGTTACCAGCCGTCATCTGATGAGATCCACTATGTCTTTGGTCCTTTGGACCACTTCGGGTCCGAGCATCTTCCGCTCTCCTACTTCATCCCAGTATAAGGGAGATCGATACCTTCTTCTGTACAGGGCCTCATAAGGCGGCATTCCGATGCTAGCATGAAAGCTATTGTTATAAGAAAATTCGATCAACGGCAAGTGATCATCCCAACTTCCTTTAAAGTCTATTGCACAGACTCTCAATATATCCTCTAGTGTCTGGATGGTCCTTTCACTCTGCCCATCCGTCTGGGGACGGTAAGTGGTACTCATATTTAACTTGGTCCCCGCACATTCTTGAAAGCTCCTCCAAAATCTGGAGTTGAACCTGGGGTCTCGGTCTGAGACAATGGACGCTGGGACTCCATGTCGCGTCACTATTTCCTTAAGGTAAATGTCCACCAGTCTATCGACTGTGTATCTCTCATTGATAGGAATGAAATGAGCTGACTTTGTCAGTCGGTCTATAATCACCCATATGGCATTATGGTTGGCTTTCGTCCTTGGTAAACCGACAACAAAATCCATGGCTATCCGTTCCCATTTCCATTCTGGAATCTCCAGGGGTCGTAAGAGTCCACTGGGTCTCCGGTGCTCTGCCTTTACTCTTTGGCAAGTCAAACATTTGCTTACCCATTCTGCTACGTCCCTCTTCATGTTGGGCCACCAGTAATATTCCTTCAAATCCCTATACATCTTGGTGCTTCCCGGGTGAATGGAATATCTTGAACTATGGCTTTCATCCAAAATCTCATCTTTAAGCTCTTGAACGTTCGGAACCCAAATCCGGTAGGAGTACCTCATTATCCCATTATCATCTTTCTCAGTATGGATCTCTTCTTCAGTCATTGACTCTATGCCCTCATTCATTATTTTCTCTTGGCACAATCTGATCTTTTCCAATAACTCTGGCTGCATTGAGATCTCAAACAGCTTTTCAGTTCCGGTTCCGGTTACCTTTACTTATATTTCCATCCTCTCGAAATCCTTTATTAATTCTTCTGAAGTCATTATCATCTTGAGTCTTTCCTTTCTACTAAGGGCATCAGCCACCACATTGGCTTTCCCCGGATTATAGAGAATCTCACAATCATAGTCCTTGATTAGCTCTAACCATCTCCTCTGGCGCATGTTGAGCTCTTTCTGAGTAAATATGTACTTGAGGCTCTTATGGTCTGTGAAAATCTCGCACTTCTCTCCATACAAGTAGTGCCTCCAAATTTTTAGGGCAAAAACTATTGCTGCGAGCTCAAAGTCATGAGTAGGATATCTAATCTCGTATTCCTTCAGTTGTCTCGACGTATACGCAATCACTTTACCGTGCTGCATAAGCACACACCCTAATCCTTTGTGCAACGCGTCACTATATATCACAAAATCTCCTTTTCCGTCTAGCAATGCCAACACCGGGGCCGTTACCAACCTTTTCTTTAATTCCTGAAAACTGTTCTCGCATTTATCCGTTCATTCAAACTTCTCTGTCTTACGAGTAAGTCGTGTCAAAGGGGCTGCGATCTTCACAAAGTCCTGTACAAATCTATCATAGTAGCCGGCCAATCCTATGAAACTCCTTACCTCTGTGGGTGTGGTTGGCCTTTCCCAATTGGAGACCGCCTCTATCTTGGAGGGGTCGACCAATACTCCTTCTTTATTGATCACATGTCCTAAAAACTGTACTTCATTCCGCCAGAATTCACACTTCGAGAATTTGGCATATAATTGTTCCTCTCTGAGTATTCCTAGAGCTATCCTCAAATGCTCTGCATGCTCTGCCTCAGTCCTTGAGTAGATTAAAATATCATCGATAAAAGCTATCACACACTTGTCCAAGTACTTCTTGAATACTCTGTTCATTAAGTCCATGAAAGCCGTTGGGGCATTGGTTAATCCAAAGGACATTACCAAGAACTCATAGTGCCCATACCTGGTACGGAACGCTGTCTTGGGAATATCTTCAGGTTTAATCTTTAGTTGGTGATATCCAGTTCTCAGGTCAATCTTGGAAAAATAAACAGCATCCTTTAGCTGGTCGAACAGATCGTCTATTCTAGGTAATGGGTACCTGTTCTTTATGGTTAGCTTGTTCAACTCTCGATAGTCGATGCACAGCCTCATGCTCCCATCCTTCTTCTTAACAAATAATACTGGTGCTCCCCACGGAGACACACTGGGTCTTATTATACCCTTATCAAAAAGTTCCTGCAATTGGGTAGCTAATTCCTTCATTTCTAATGGGGCCAACCGGTAAGGTACTTTTGAAACTGGCGCCGTCTCGGGGGCCAACTCAATAGCAAATTCAATCACTCTATCGGGTGGTAATCCCGGAAGGTCTTGTGGGAATACGTCTTCAAATTCGTTGACTACCGGAATATCTTGTAAGTTGGGCACCTCCTTCTGCGTGTCCACCACATAGGCTAGGTAAGCCTCATTTCCTTTTCGTAGCATCCTTCTAGCCTGGGCCATAGTCAAAAATTTCTGCGTCTGCCTCTTTCCTCTAAATATGACTTCTTTCTTTCCTGGGATATTTAACTTAATTTTCTTCCCCTTACAGTCTATCTAAGCATCATTGCTAGATAGCCAATCCATTCCCAAAATTACATCAAACTCCCCTAATTTAAAAGAAATCAGATCAACACTAAAAGATTGCTCCAGTATGCCTAACTCACAGGCGGGGTGAATCTGGTTAACAGGAATAATTTCATGATTGGCTATTTCTACTTGTAAGGGTTCTATCAAGGGTTCAGCCTTAAGTCTTAATTTACGCGTAAGGTCCTTTGATATAAAAGATTTAGTTGCTCCCGAATCAAATAAAACATTTGCACTGACTGAATTTAGAGAAAGGGTACCTGCTATCACATCTGAGTCTTTCATAGCATCCTGGACTGTCATGTTGAAAGTCATCGCAGTAGGTGGCTTATTGGAAGCAGCCCTGCTGGCTCTTGAAGCTGCTGGTTTGTTCATTGGGCATTCCTTCTTCCAATGACCCGGGCGTCCACACTGATGACAAGTGGTGGTTGGAATGACGGCAGGGGCTGACGAAGGGCATTTATGGGAATAGTGGCCCACTTGCCCACACTTAAAGTAGGTTACTGGCTTTCCCTTACATTCCCCAGAATGCATCCTTCCACAAGTGTTACAGGCTGGCAATGGGGGTCGAGACTGGTTGGAATAGGACATTCTTGACTTCTGGCCGCTCTGGCTCACATTCACACTCTTTGGCCGCTTAAACCCAGTGTTCTTTCCCGGTATGGACACTGCTCCTCGATTAAATCTAGTTGGGAAGCTCCTTCCTGCGGAACCTCCACCCATGCTCATGCTTTTCCTCTTTATTCGCTTCTTCTCTCTTTCCTTCTACATCTGTTCACTTCCGGATTCTACAATTGTTGCTTTTTGCACCAAAGTGGCATAATCAGTAAGCTCAAGGATTACCACCCTATTCTGGATCCACGGTTTCAGTCCCTGCTGAAACCTCCTAGCTTTCTTTTCCTCGATGCTCACAAATTCCGGCACAAACCTTGATAACTCAGTAAATTTCGCTTCGTACTCTGCTACAGATAAGTTATTCTGCTTTAGCTCCAAGAACTTGAGCTCCATCTGGTTTTCCATAAACCTCGGGAAATATTTTCCCAGAAACAACTGACTGATCTCTCCCAGGTTATAATAGCATTTGTCTCCATGTTTTTCTTGGCCTCCCACCAGTAGTTAGCCTCTCCTTTCAGAAGGTAGGTAGCAAATACAGTCTTCTGTGCCTCATCGATACTCAGAATCTCAAAGGATTTCTCCATTTCCTTTAACCATGCCCTTGCCTCAACTGGGTCGGCTGATCCGTGGAACTCAGGGGGCTTAAGGGACTTAAAAGCCCTGAAAGAGTATGCCACAGCATTGTTATTTCCTTGAGGGGGTGGGTTGGGTTGACGTTCCAAGTTCTGCCTTAGTAGTTGCATGAACTGGCCCATGGGATCCATGCCTGGGTTTGGTATTGGTTGCTCAACCTCAGTTTCTCCTTCCTCAGCCTCTATCTCAAATCCCTCAACATCATATGTTTCCTCCTCCTCTTCATACAGGGAGTCATCCTGTTCAATATAATCCTCGTCTTCCTCTTCACTGTGTTCCTGGTTCCTATCGCCCTGGTTATGGCTTCCCTGGTCCTCAGATCCAGGGTTCGCCCTAGTTCCAATCTTTCTTGGCGGCATGATACTGATAATAAAAAAAATTATTGGGAAATTCAACGTTAGGTCATAATCATACACAACATTGTGCCTTGCACAGCTCTATAATGGGGAGAATGTATCTCGCAGTTCTATTATTTTATGACAATTCTAATAAGAAGTGCAGTAATAATAATGATAAAAACAGTGATCTTGTCACTAAGGAACTGAACTGAAAGGAAACAAATATATACATAATGCGAGAAATACATAGTTTGATCTGGTCAAAAGTACAACAGTGCTACAGCCATCTATCCCAAAAGCGATACACAATAGTCTATCTGTCTAGTCAGAAAAAGGGATGCTATATACAAGTCAACTATCCCGGAAAATTGGCTCTTACTAAGGCCTCGACTAACTAGACAACTAGACTATCCCATCGTCAGTCCTGAATCACACACCGGAGCGGGTCAGCTTCCATACCCTTTCCATCGCACGACGGAAGATATAGTCGGCCTGCCGCTTGGAGATCCTACCATGCATGTCCCCCTGGAGCGATCGGAGTCTCGCTCGGGATGTGAGCTCTATCCCCGTCAGCTCCCTCCTCAAGGATCGGGGTATAGTAGCCGTAGTCTCATAAGCTCGGGCACGCCTACCTGCCCTCTCCGCATCCAACTCCCTCCTGACCTCATCCAGCTGGGCCTCAGCAACAGCCACTCAGGTCCTCAGTACATCCTGAACATAGTTGTGGGCTAACAAAGACTGCCTATGGGCAGGGTCGAGAGGTGGTGAATCCGGAGCCGCTGGGGGTGTGTAACACCCCCAGATCCGGGGTCGGGGATCCGGGTTGTCACGAGTTCCATTTCCCTTAGTAACACCCAACCTTAATAATTAATCAACTACTATGTACTGTGACCCCACAATAAACACACACACCACACGTTATAGTCTCAGAGATGAACATCCAAAAATAATCACAAGTCATTTTATTCCACAATTATCTGCCAATACACCTTAGAATTTCTGAATAAATTTTCATTTTCTTTGTCATTATTACAATTCGTAAATATACATAATCTGGTACATCAAAAGCTGAAGCCTAGTCTATTGGTATTTCCCTACCTCAGCTACAGTGACTTCAACGCCTATAGGAAACTGCGGAATGTTTCCTAATCGCTTGCGAATCGGGAGCTTGGTCCTGTTCATCTTTTCTATCTGTTGTTGTGTGATGAAAGAAGAAAGCAAGGGTGAGCAGCAAGCCCACCAAAATAATATGTATAATGATTAACAATATATGAGCCTACTCATAATACTCATGAAAGTCTTGGTCAAAAGAAATGAACCAAGTTGATATCTTAATGCGATGAAGTCGCAAAATATTCAGTATATATACATATATACTTTTCAAAATCTTGGAAGTCCTCTTCCATGCATAATATACACAGAGTTCCAGTGTATAACTGTATACAAATATCGTTGCAAGGTGATCTCATATATCTAACCTTGTCTCAACGTTTTTCTGAAAATCTTTGTCATGCATAAGATAATCATTTACTAGATATAAGTTTAAAAGATGGGGTTACCAGATACTCCGATATACTTATATCTTTTCCAAATACTACTTGAACTACCTTCGTTCAAGTTATAATCAGTTTCAAAAGTTCATCACACTGATGAGACTACAAGATAAGACTTGAATAAATTCAATCTTTGAAATATTATTAAAGGAAATGAAGTTATGATATACTTCCTTAAGTCCCGATATATATATACACCTATATATATATATACATACATTTCCTGAGAACCTTTGTCATGTAAAGTATGAACATAATTTCAATATCCAATAAATTTGGAAAGGAAAGAATTTTGGCATAAACCTGATATCTTGCTGATCAGGCAAAGATACCAATAAGTAACCTTTTCTACTAGTAGATGGACGAATTCCCCACTGGTCATCACCCTGGTCGTAATAGGACCTTATGCTGGACTGCCACTCAGCCACTTATGCATTTGATGGACTCCCACTGAGCCACTTACACTATCATGGACGCCCACTGAGCCCATGTTGCTTATGCCGACTCGATAGATGGACTTACCTCCCGAGTGTTGGGTAAGTAATCAATTCATTTACCAAAACTGCAACCTTGTTGCGAATATAAAATACACCATAGAGCCGGATCCCTTAAATTTTTGAGCGAGTATTCAAGTCCCCTTAAAATGGAAGATCTTGAATTTGAAAACAAGTTTTGGGATCCGCTCTACCCTTTTTAAATTCATTTTGAAGACTCGAAAACATTTTTAAGAATGTTTGGAGTAATGCTGATTTATGAAATAAATCAGTCCCAATATGAAAGAAATATCTGAATATTATTATTTAAATAATATTCCCATAAAGAATAATGGAGGTAGAAGTTGGAAAACTTATACTCGAATGAATAGCAAATAATCAAAGATATACTTATACGAAAGTAATATCTTTATTTGAATAATCAAAAATAAGTTTGATTATCGACACCTTATTCTTTAATACAATAAGGAATATTATTAAGTAATAAGCGGAGTCATAATACCTCGAATGAATACTATAAATAATATTCATAAAATAAAGGAGTCATACATCCTCAAATGAATATCCAAGTAATATTCGATAATAATATAAACTGAGTCATAAGCCCTCGTATGAGTATTCAAATAATATTCAATTAATAAAATAAACTGAGTCATAAGCCCTCGAAGGAATACTCAAATTAATATTCAATTAAGTAAAATAAAGGTATCGAATAAAGCTTATTCGATCAATAGTTTTAAAAACTATATCCATATATATATATAAATATATATATATATATAATATACTCGGGAATATCGACTCCCGGTTTAGAAATATGTTCACCTTTTATCCCCTATACTAAGGGTATACGCAACTACTTGCTTATTTCTAGCATAGGTATTATGCAACTATAAGCATTGAAATCAACAGATAGATAACCAGATTACGAAACAGACATGCATATATACCATATCACCATGCTCCAATATATCGCAAAATTTGCTAATAACAATCATGCACTATCATAAAATAATGCATATACACATATACATCACCACAACAGTATAACGGGTAGAAAACTTGCCTGAGTGACTTGGGGTGATAAAAGGCTCGGGACGAGTCTGGTAACCTATAAACAACAAGTAAGTTGGAATTAAACCAAAGTCACTTGTAAATCTATACTTTAACTAACTTAGACTCTAACGCTTGTTTTGCGCTTACTGATTCTCTTATGTCACTCGGGTACCCTCGGCTCCACCATTTTTAATAATTTAACCTTTACGAGTTTTAAGGCGATTCCTTCGCGAGTGTCTTACCAACTGCCTAACACACTTACCATAAATGTTTCTTACCCCAATTAGTCTTTTAAGGTCCTTAACCAAGGTTTCAAAGTAAGGCGAGGGGAAAAGTTTCGTTCGCGAAACACCGTTACTTGAAACGGTCGTTTCTCCTAAACCGTGCATCGGAATCGAACGAACTATATATCAAAACGAAGCTCGTAACATGAGCTATCTAGACATGGCAATGGTCAACATCTAGCAGGGGGTTCTCGGGTCCTAATGTTATGCACAAAAACAGTCTAAAGAAAATCGGACGTTATGACGGCTATGTTTACGCGATTTCCCAAATTAAACCATTCCAAATCAACCACAATTCAACCCACAATCACAACCCAATAAAAACTCCATCCAAACTAAATCATAACAGCCCCAACAACTCCACATTAAAAATTTATACTTATTCCCCACATGAACTAAAAGCTTTACTTAGGTTCATTAACTAATAACCAAGATTTCCAACTCCAAAAATATCACAAAATCAACCCATCTCTAAACACACAATAATCATGCCTTTAACCAACTAAACTACTCATAACAAGCTTTAAACATGATTACAAACCCATTACACTAACCCATCATCTCAACATTAGGAAATCTAAACAACAAAACTTAAAACTAAGATCATGAAGAGTTATACCTTCCTTGAAGCTTTTAATCCATGAAAGATCCTTGGAATGCCCATGGAAGCCTTAATCTAACCTCCTACAAGCTTGTTCTTTCAAAGAAATCAAGAACACAAAAATTAATTTCAAGAAAGTACTATTCACCATCTTCTTCCTTGATTTCTAGAAAAAGATTGGCTTGGAATTAGAAGCTTAAACTTATAGGAAGTATGTAACTTAACTAGGAGAAGCTAGGATAATTACCTTGTAAAATAGCAAGTGGAGGAGCTTGGACTTTCATTTTTTAAGAAAAGAGGCCGAGAGCTTGAAGAAGAAAATGGGGGTTTTGTGTTTTTTGATGAAAATGAAATGTTTTGGCTTGGTTGGTTGCTTTTTGTCTTGTTTTAGTTAATTACCTATTTGCCCTTGATTTTGTGTGGTTAAAAAGCCACCACATCTCCTTCCTTCCCATGTCATGCCCATGTCATGTGGTGATGTCATCTTTCCCTCCTTGTCCTCTTCTCATTGGTTGGATGACATCACTCTCTCTAATCCCTTTGATTAACTTCCTACTTGTTTGCCTAATGACCGCTGATCTGTTATACGGTTCGCTTAACTTTCGTTCTCGTTTATCGTTTGAAGGATCATACCCAAGATCTTATTACTTAGGTTCCCTTAACCCTTCTCAATACATTATATTCCTTTTTATGATCCTCTATTATAATCCTTTAATTTAAATCCTTTTTATCCTGTTACCTTATACTCAATTCTCTCCGTATCTAGTGGATTTCCGGGAAAAAAATCAAAGTGTTCGGATTTGGATTCTGACGATCTTTACATACACTTATATCCCATATAAGGTACTAATAAAATCTCAGAATATCCATATCAGAACCCCTACATAGTGTGGCATGAAAAGTTTTCTCATTCAGCAAAAATACTATTCATAAGGGTTTCAAAAATTTCCAAAAAATTGGGGTTATTACAGTCTCCCCTCCTTAAAAGGATTCTGTCCCGGAATCAGATAAAAAATGAATAGGGATACTTTCTTAGCATTACACTTTCTAATTCTCAAGTAAATTTTCCCACATTGTGGTTCTTCTATCAAACTCTGAATAGTTTGATAACCCTCCTCCTAAGCACTTGTTCCTTTTTCAATCTATAACCCTTCCTGGTTGCTCCATATAGGTTATGTCTGGTTGCATGTCTATGCGCTCATATGCCCCTATTTATCTGGCATCCGAATTACACTTCCTTAACATTGATACGTGAAACACGTTATGACTTGCTACATGTTCTGGGGTAAGGCTAGCTCATATGCTAACTTCCCAATACTTCTTAATATATCCAAGGGTCCGACAAATTGTGGACTTAGCTTTCCTTTCTTTCCGAATCTCATCAATCCTTTCCAAGGGTTTCCAAGGGGATACCTTTAACAACACTAGGTCCCCTACTTCCTATTCTTTGTCCTTTCGTGTCAATTCAACATACTTCTTATGTCCATCTTGGGCTACTACCAGCCGTCCTCTGATTAGATCTATTATATCCTTGATCCTTTGGACTACTGCGGGTCCGAGCATCTTGCGCTCTACAACTTCATCCTAACATAAGGGAGATCGACATTGTCTTCCCTCAAGGATCTCATAAGGCGACATCTCGATAATGACATATGATCTATTGTCGTAAGATAACTTAATCCGTGTTAAGTGATCATTCTAAATTCTTTCAAGTCTATTGCACAGACTCTCATTATAGCTTCTATCATTATAGCTTTTGCTTCTCAATACCCATTCTTTTCCAGTTCGTAATCGCTATCACCTTCCGTTCCTAATCTTATACTGGTTATACTTTTGCTCGTTAGCGTTCTATAACCTTTTAATAACCACGTCAACCTTAGTATCACGAATGTGTTCCCATCCCGAATACTATCACAATTTTATTATCCTTTTTCAGCAGTTTCTATTTCCCAAAGTTTGATCAATCAGATAGAAGTAAAGGAATTTATTGAGAGATCACTATGATCATGAACACTTGTTGATAGGGATAAATAAATTATGCTTGTATAATTAAATACTGCATTAATTGTACAAGCTGTGGGCTGCTAGGCCCAATAAAAAGATATATGATACTCAGACCAAAAAGGTTAAGCCTGATGGACCAGATCAGGCCTGATGGAATAAAAAAGGCCCAAAAGCCCTGATTATTAATTAATTTCGTAATTAATTAATAAGGGACAAATCAGATGTTGAAAAGAGTCCCGATAAGGATATAAATCCTTGGAGATTAGCCTCAAGGGGACCTAAAAGGATAAGGAATCAGTTTCCTACTATCTAGGACTCCAAAGTCCATTCTAATTATGAGACTTGCCCACCAAGTCTCCTATACCAAGTCCAATTCAAGGACTCCCAACATCTATATAAGGGGTCTCACCCCCACCAATCAGAACTACGTTTTTTGGCTTGATTCTCTAATTCACAGAGATACGTAGGCATCTCGTAAAGGCAGATTGAGTCACGAAACACGAGAGCAGCCATTAAAGGCCTTGAGCTCCCGAATCTTAGTATTAAATACAGCAAGTAATAACCTTAGTTTTTTATCCATAACATTTGGCGCCGACTGTGGGGAAAACGCAACAACAACCATGGCGAGAACACGGAGAACAATTGGAGCTCTAGAGGAAGGAACACCATCAGAGACAACCCAGGTGATTTCATCAACCGTGGAGGTTCCTCCCCATTCAACTTATGCATCTACTCAGGGGGAAGCCCAGACAGGGGCAACTCAACCTCAGCCACAAGGGACAACTCCCCCGACTATTCAAGGTATGAATCCTCAAGTTCAATAAGTACATATACCTATGAATTCTCGACCCGTCGGGTATGAATATTCAACTGTTGTCACAACTAACCCCCTTATGGGATGCCCCTTCGCCCTGAGGTTGGAGGAAGCGGATATGCTGGGCGAGGCGAAGCACGAGGGCAGTCACCCCCTATATATGAGGTTTGGGTCCTATTCCTGAGGATCGGGAATTTTCTGGTCCTTATACTGAGAGAGACTCCGAATCTTCGGATGATGAAGTGGCCCCGAGAAGGAGGCGTCCTGGAAAAGAGCCAATGGCCGATGGAAGGCAACGCCCCCAAAGCACCCCAGGGGCGAATCCTCAAGAAGTGCAGGAAAGGATCAGGGCTCATGAGGCTGAAATTCAAAGGCTGAGGCGTGATTTGGAGGCTCACCAGGCCACCAGACCCCAGATATCTCCTAGGAGGAGAAATCCTCCTCCTGTCATAGACCTGGATGGTTCGGTAAGAAGAAGGGCTGTTATCCCAAGAACTGATCCAAGCAATCTCCTTCCCCTTCGAGATCCTGATGATCCAACTCCACCCTTCACAGAAGAGATAATGAATGCCCATATCTCAAGGAAATTCAAGATGCCCACTATCAAAGCCTATGATGGCACGGGAGACCCCGCTAATCATGTTAGGACATTCTCTAATGCACTGCTGCTGCAACCCGTGAATGATGCTATAAAATGTCGGGCCTTCCCTCAAACCCTGTCGGGTATGGCTCAAAGATGGTACAGTCGCCTGCCCCCAAATTCTATTGGATCGTTCAGAGAATTAAGTCAGGCTTTTATTAAGCAATTCATCAGTGGAAGAGTCCATGAGAAAAGTTCAGCATCCCTTATGAGTCTTGTGCAGGGAGCTAAGGAATCCTTGAGAGATTACCTGAATCGTTTTACAAAGGAGGCTTTAAAAGTCCCAGACCTTGATGATAAGGTAGCCATGATAGCACTACAACAAGGAACCAGGGATGAGTTTTTCAAGATGTCCTTGGCCAAACGTCCCCCTGAAAACATGTTGCAACTCTAAGAGAGAGCAGGGAAGTATATCAAGGTTGAAGAAAGCATGAGGAAGACCATAGTAAGTAATGAGCCTACTGGAGGCAAGAAGAGAAAAACTGATTTGGAATATATTGCAAAGGACAAATATCCTAGAACCGAGCAAAACCCTGATTCAACCCCCAAGAAGGGAGGACCTGGGCAAAAGTTCACTGAATATGCTAAGCTTAATGCTCCTAGAAGTCAGATTTTGATGGAGATTGAGAAAGACAGAGATGTTCGCTGGCCTAAGCCCTTGAAGGCTGATCCCGCCAAGCTAGATAAGAGCAAGTATTGCAGGTTTCATAAAGATGTTGGCCATGACACCGATGAGTGTGGGCAATTGAAAGATGAAATTGAGTTCCTCATTCGAAAAGGAAGATTGAACAAATACACTGGAGAAGGAGGGGATAGGAATAATAATGGAAGGAAGAACTTTGAGGATCGTAGGAGGGACCAAGACGATCAGGGGTGAAACCCCCAGCCTAGAGGACCAGTTATAAACACCATTTATGGAGGGCCGAGACCTCGAGGGCCTGTGATAAACACAATCTTTGGAGGTCCAACTGCTGCTGGATTGTCCAAAAATTCCAGAAAGGCATATACTAGAGAGGTTATACATATTGTTGGAGAAGCCCCGAAGAGGGCCAGGACAGAAGTAACATTGGCTTTTGATGATTCTGACCTAGAGGGTGTGAAGTTTCCCCATGACGACCCGCTGGTCATAACACCAATAATAGGAAATAGCCCGGTTAAGAGGGTCCTTGTGGATAATGGTGCTTCTGTGGATATCTTGCTCCACGACACCTTTCTAAGGATGGGGTATAACGACTCCCAGTTAACACCAACCGACATGCCGATATATGGATTTGCTGGAGTAGAATGTCCTGTGGAAGGGATAATCAAATTGCCAACCACCATAGGTACGGAGCCAAGGCAAGCAACGCAGATGCTGGATTTTGTGGTGGTAAAGGCTAGTTTGACTTATAATGCTATCATGGGGAGAACAGGGATACATGCCTTCAAGGCTGTCCCCTCTTCCTACCATTCAGTCATGAAGTTTCCCACCCGAAACGGGATTGGAGAAGAGAGAGGAGATCAAAAAATGGCTAGAAGCTGTTATGTGGCCTCTTTGAGGGCAGATGGAGTCGGGGGGCAGGTTCTTCCTATTGAAGATATGGATGTTTGAGAAAATGATGAGAATAGAGGAAGGCCAGCAGAAGAATTGGTTTCGGTTCCTTTAGACCCCGAGAATCCTGAGAGGACGACTTTCATTGGAGCCACATTAGAGGAGCCCCTTAGAGGGAAGTTAGTGAAATTTTTGCAAGAAAATAGTGATGTGTTTGCATGGTCAGCAGCTGATATGCCAGGCATAGACCCGGAGTTAATTACTCACAAGCTAAACGTAGATCCAAGCCGGAAGACAGTGAAACAAAAGAAAAAAAATTTTGCCCCGGAAAGACAAGAGGCTATAAAGCAAGAAGTGGAAAAGCTCTTAGAGGCTGGTTTCATTGAGGAGATTCAATTTTCGGAGTGGTTAGCAAACCCTGTAATGGTGAAGAAGGCTAATGGAAAGTGGAGGATGTGTATAGACTTTACCGATCTGAATGATGCATGCCCCAAAGACTGTTTTCCGCTGCCTAGAATTGATACTTTGATTGATGCCACCGTTGGACATGAGATGCTGAGTTTCATGGATGGGTTTAGCGGATACAACCAGATCAAAATGCATAAGGATGACATTCCAAAGGTATCATTTATCACTGACTTTGGTGTTTATTGTTATCTTGTTATGGTGTTTGGTCTCAAGAATGCAGGAGCCACCTATCAAAGGTTGGTGAATAGAATTTTTAAGGATCTTATTGGTAAGACTATGGAAGTCTATGTTGATGACATGTTAGTCAAGAGTCTAGTAAAGACTGATCATATAGCCCATTTAAGGGAAGCTTTTGAGGTCCTGAGGTACCACAAGATGATGTTGAATCCGACGAAGTGTGCTTTCGGAGTTGGATCTGGAAAATTCTTGGGACTGATGGTCTCAAAGAGGGGAATTGAGGCTAACCCGGATAAGATAAAGGCGATTCTGGACATGGAACCACCAAAAACTGTTAAGGATGTTCAGAAGCTTACAGGAAGGGTTGTTGCGCTAGGACGATTCATCTCCAAGTCGGGGGAAAAGTGTTTGTCATTCTTCAAATCGCTAAAGAGCATCAAAGACTTTGTATGGAATGAGGAAAACCAGAAGGCATTTGAAGAGTTAAAGAAGTATATGGCCCAGGCCCCATTGTTGGCCAAGCCAGTTCTGAGTGAAATTTTATTCTTGTACTTGGCTGTTTCAGAGAGCGCCTTGAGCGCGGTGTTGGTTAAGGAAGAACTGAAAGTCCAGAAACCCGTATACTATGTCAGCAAAATTTTGCATGGTGCTGAGTTGAATTATTCAACTATAGAGAAATTTGCTTTAGCCTTGGTAATGGCTTCAAGAAAGCTGCGTGCTTATTTTCAAGCTCACCAGATTGAAGTGCTAACAAATCAGCCACTGAGAAATATCATTCACAGTCCCAAAGCAAGTGGGAGACTGATTAAGTGGGCAATAGAGTTGGGAGAGTTTGATCTCAAGTATAAGCCACGTACGGCTATAAAAGCCCAGGCACTAGCTGACTTCATGGTGGAATGTACCATACCCAACCAAGAAGTCGGGGGGCAGGAAGATACCATACCTCAAGACAAGGGAGTCGACAATGGGGACAGGGAGAAGAATGACAAGGAGAAAGAATATTGGGTTCTCTATTTTGATGGAGCATCAAAAACAAATTCCAGTGGAGCAGGGTTGGTTTTGCAAAGCCCTGATGGGTTCTTAATTGAGTATGCGATGAAGCTAGATTTTCCAACCACAAATAATGAGGCAGAGTATGAAGCCCTGATAGCTGGCCTTGGTCTAGCTGGGACACTTAGAGTCAAAAACTTAAAGGTCCGTGGAGACTCAAAGCTGATCATATCCCAGGTAAAGGGAGAATTTGAGGCAAGGGATGATACGATGGCTAAGTATGTCCGCCTAGTAAGGGTTGTGATGACCCAATTTAATGAGTGCCATGTTGAACACATTCCAAGGGAAGAAAATGTTAAGGCAGATGCGCTATCAAAGTTTGCTTCGTCTGAGATTAAAGAAAGTTCAGGAAGTGTGTACTTCCGTGTTTTGAAGACACGAAGCATAAATGTTAAGCTGCTGGCTCCCATAGGCTTGGGGACGTCATGGATTGATCCCATCAAGGCTCACATTCAGACCGGTTGGTTGCCAAGTGATGCAACTGAAGCACGGAAGTTAACTGTTCGGGCACTAAGGTACTCTTTGATAGATGGGATTCTTTACAAAAGATCTTTCGTGGTTCCCTACTTGAGGTGTCTCAGGCCCAATGAGGCACGCTTGGCTCTTGAAGAAGTGCATGAAGGTATTTGTGGACAACACTTGGGGGGCAGGGCCTTGGCTCATAAGATAACTCGTTTAGGCTTCTATTGGCCAGAAATGATGGCTGATGCCAAAGAATATGTGAAGAAGTGTGATCGCTGTCAGAAGCATGCACCAGTTGTTAGACAACCCCCCGAGATGCTGACCTCTATCAACTCGCCTATTCCCTTTGCCATGTGGGGGATGGATATTCTAGGGCCTTTTCCTATGGCCACGGCACAAAGGAAATTTCTGATTGTAGCCATTAATTATTTCACCAAGTGGATCGAAGCCAAACCCTTGGCCAAAATCACAACTAAGCAGGTTGCACAATTCCTGTGGGAAAACATTATGTGCCGATATGGAATTCCCCGTATCCTCGTCACTGACAATGGAACACAATTCAACAATGAGGAATTCAAGAAGTATTGTGAAGAAAATGAAATTGAGTTACGATTCACCTCTGTGGCTCACCCGCAAGCCAATGGGCAAGCAGAGGTAGCAAATCGGATAATCCTGGATGGACTAAAAAAGAGGATCGAGAAGTCAAGAAATAATTGGGTGGATGAGATACTTCCAATATTATGGGCCTATAGGACTACCTGTAGAGTCACGACAGGAGCAACTCCTTTCATGTTGGCATATGGGGCAGAAGCAGTAGTTCCCGTGGAGATATCGCATTCCTCTCCAAGGATTCAGACTTTCAATGGTGTAGAAAATGAGGAAGGGCAGAGGTTAGCCCTGGATCTAATTGATGAAGTGCGAGATGAGGCACATGCAAAGATAGTAGAATATCAGAAAAAGGCTTCATTCTATTACAACCTAAGGGTTAAAGAGAGATTTTTTAAACAAGGAGATCTAGTCTTGAGAAAAATAGAGGCTTCTGGTGTTGGACAGAAAGGAAAGCTTGCCCCGAATTGGGAAGGGCCGTACAGAGTCAAGAGCATTCAGGGTAGAGGAACCTACAAGCTGGAAACTATGGAAGGTTTTGAAGTCCCGAGGACCTGGCACGCACAAAACCTGAAGGTTTACTACGTGTAAGATAGGTGAAGTACGATTCTCACTTGTCATTGACAAGTAGGTTTAAAAGCACCATGAAGCTTTGCTTGCGTAGGATTTTATATTCCAGTAGAATTTACATTGTCTAGTTATTGTTGATTAGGGTCGAACCCATGCTGTGTAAGGTTTTGGAAAACCAGACTTCATATTAAAGAGTTTGAAATTATTTCTATCTAAGGATGTTTAAAGTTCAAATGCGTATTAAGATTGTAAAGTTAAAACAGAAAGAAGAAAAGCAACATATGAAATATAACCCCGAAGGGTGACAAGTTTAGATATGAATGAAGTTCAAATAGAAGATATACAAAAAGTTAGGCCTTGGAAGGCTGAGATTCCTCAGAACCACTATCTGAAGTCTCCTCGGAAGTCTCGGTCGTTCCTTCGGACGTCTCGGTTGTCCCCTCCGAAGTCCCTGTAGAAGTTCCCTCTGCAGGAGATGCTGGCTGTTGAGGCGTTGCTTTTGGAGGCTCTTCCACCCTGGCCTTCTTAGCGACAGGCTCAAACTCCTCTTCGGAAGAATCTTCCTCCTCTCCGTCCTTGATCATAACAGCAAGCTTCTCAGTAACCCCTCCAAGCTCTGGAACCCGCACAGGGCAAGGAAAGGGAGACTGCTCAAGGACCTCGGGAAACTCATCCTGGATGGCCTCCACAGCAGCATCCCAGCCCTTTTTATAGCTAACTGGGTAAAGAAGGGCATCATGCTCCACCATCAAGTCCTTGAATTCTTGGGTGTCCATCCAGCCATCAAAGGCTTTGTCCTTCTGCGCCTTCAGAATGACATTTTCGGCCCGGGCCGTCTCTAGGTCAGAAGTGGAAGAGGCCAGTTGAGTTTCAAGGGCCTCTATTTTTTGGTTGGCCTCTTCCAACTTCTTGTTGGCATCTTCCAGGCCAACCTTCCAAGCTTTAGCTTGGTGGATTGCCCCCTGGAAATGGGCGTTAGCCTGCAAGATAAACAACGAAAGTTCAGAAAAGAAACGTGGAAAAATAAGTAAGAAGAGCATAAGTAAAGGACGTACCGTCGCCAGAGCCTGGGCTCCAAATAGCTCATTCCCCTCTAAGTCCTGTTGAAGGACAAAATCTTGATAGTCCACCGGGGAGATGGAATGCTTAGACCATTCCTTGGACAGCGCCGTGCTGCCCACGATAGAGTCCTTGCCCCGGATCCCCCAGGCAGGTTGAAAATAGGCCCCTGGCCTCTGCTTGGTGCGCAAAACTTGGCTGGGGCCTGCCTCGCTTGGCTCCATTGCTTAAAGGAGGAACTCAGGGAAGCGATCACCAAGTCGAGGGTCTTTAAGAACTTCCCAGCCCTCTTCATCCTGGTTGTCTCCAGGTCCTTCGGCTTGGTAGCCTCCTCAATCTTCTCAGCCACTGCAATAAACAAAGTCAGTTAAAAATCAATGAAATAAAAGTGCAGGAAATAAAGGAGATAAGAAAGGGAACTTACTTTTCTTATTAACGGGCGAAAGGCCGCGGTCTACCAGGACGGTCTCCCGGATAAGGTCCCAACAATGGGAAGTGCCGTTGTCTTGCGTAAGGAGGTTGAAACCTCTAGCCTACTCCTCAGACAAAGTTATGTCGTTTGGGCTCCCGTCCACGGCCAGCCCAAAGGATGATCGAAACAGGGAGCCCCAATCTCCACCTTCCCAAATAACAAACAAAAAGTCTTTCTTCCACCCCAAGTTGTTGTCAGGGATGGACTTCCCATTCACGATATGGGGGATAGTGGGGCGCTGGTTGATAGAAACCCAACCCGGACTTTTATCAGGGCTGTTTTTGAACTGAAAAATCTTCCTGAAGACAGCAACAGATGTGGGGACGTTGTGCTTGGCGCATTGCAACAGATAGCACAGAATCAACCTCCAGGAATTAGGGGGAAGTTGGCAAGGGCTGATGCCCACATCAGCCAGTAGCAAAGGAATGAATGGATGAAAAGGGAGTCTAATACCTGCCCTTAGAGTATCCCTATAGACGCATAGCGCGTCCCTCTTCCACTGACAGGCCCTGTCGGTCGGACCCGCAAGAACCAGCTTAAAAGGCTCCTTGATTTTGAAGCAGCTGCTCAACTTTTCCAGCTCCTTGGGATCCCGTAAAGCACTGATATGATCGTGCGCATCCAGATGCGCATCAGACGGATACTCGTCCCCTCGAGTGTTGATCATGTCGATTAAGGAAGTATACCTCGATCGAATAGAAAAATCGTTGGACTTTCTAGCCACGTTCATCTTGGCTAAATGGGTCATTCTTTTGTCAGCCATCTGAAAAAAAGTAAGGGGCACGTAAATAGGCTATCTTAAAGTGGCACACAATGGAAAAATAGACACGAAAAGCAAAGGGAGGAATCTTACCTGAAGAAGCGCTCCTGAAAAAGGCTTTGAGCTCCGACTTGCTGTTATTCCTCTGAGAATCTTAGCAGGAAGATGAAGAAGAAAACTAAGAAATGAGAAAGTGAGGAGTAATAGCCTTTCCTCATTCCTTTATATAAGAGGAAAAGGAAGTTGAAGGGACGAAAAGCCCATTGAGGACAAAAGCCCATAGGAAAAAGCCCAGAAAAAAGAATATTCCAGAATATTCCTAGGAATTCTAGAGCATTCTAAACAGGGTGTATTAAGCCCAGATCAATAAAAGAGGCCCAATAAGATTTTGAAAAGGCCCAATAAAAGAGGCCCAATAAGATTTGGAAAAGCCCAATAATAGAGGCTCAGTAAAATTTAATAAGGCCCAACAAAAAAGGCCAGGCCCAAATCCAATTAGGATTTGGAAAATACAATACCCTAAATTAAAGCTAAATAAAGAAGGCTAGTGGAAGACCAGGAACCAGGTCGAAATCCAGGTCGTGAATCCTGCCCGAAATCTTTCGAGCAGACACCCGAAAATAACGGGTAAAAAAGACCAGAATCCAGGTCGAATTCCAGGTCATGAATCCTGCCCGAAATCTTTCGAGCAGACACCCCAAAATAACGGGTAAAAAAGACCAGAATCCAGGTCGAATTCCAGGTCGTGAATCCTAGTCGAAATCCTTCGACCAGGAAGCAAGAAAATCAAAGAATTTTCGAACAGGATTCAGGTCGAAATATCGACTAGAATCCTAGTCGAAATCCTAGTCGATAGGCTCATGGCAAGAAGCTGGAATAACGGGACTGAATTGAGGTTGAAACTTCGACCAGGAATGAGGTCGAATAAACCAAGCATCTTTCAAAAAAAAGGGGATTAAAAACTCAGGTCGAAGTTCGACTAGGATCCTGGTCGAATTCCAGGTCGTGAATCCTAGTCGAAATCCTTCGACTAGGAAGCAAGAATATCGAAAAATTTTCAAACAGGATTCAGGTCGAAATATCGACTAGAATCCTAGTCGAAATCCTAGTCGATAGGCTCATGGCAAGAAGCTAAAAAAAAAAAAAAAAGAGAGGTGGAATTTTCGACCTAGATCCAGGTCGAATTTTCGACTAGGATCCTGGTCGAATTCCATGTCCTAGATCCAGGTCGAAATTTCGACTAGGATCCTGGTCGAGTTCCAGGTCGTGGATCCTAGTCGAATTCTTTCGACCAGGATGGCAAGGCTGACCCCTATTTTCGACTAGGATCCAGGTCGAAATTTTGACTAGAATCCTGGTCGAAAAAGGGCTGGAAATCTGAAAAATAGGGAAAATCCCAGAAAATTAGGGAAAATCCCAGAAAATTAGGGAAAAATCCCAGAAAATTAGGGAAAAATCCCAGAAAATTAGGAAAAATCCCAGAAAATTAGGGAAAAATCCAGAAAATAAGGAAAAAATACTTAGCCCAATAAAAAGATATATGATACTCAGACCAGAAAGGTTAAGCCTGATGGACCAGATCAGGCCTGATGGAATAAAAAAGGCCCAAAAGCCCTGATTATTAATTAATTTCGTAATTAATTAATAAGGGACAAATCAGATGTTGAAAAGAGTCCCGATAAGGATATAAATCCTTGGAGATTAGCCTCAAGGGGACCTAAAAGGATAAGGAATCAGTTTCCTACTATCTAGGACTCCAAAGTCTATTCTAATTATGAGACTTGCCCACCAAGTCTCCTATACCAAGTCCAATTCAAGGACTCCCAACATCTATATAAGGGGTCTCACCCCCACCAATCAGAACTACGTTTTTTGGCTTGATTCTCTAATTCACAGAGATACGTAGGCATCTCGTAAAGGCAGATTGAGTCATGAAACATGAGAGCAGCCATTAAAGGCCTTGAACTCCCGAATCTTAGTATTAAATACAGCAAGTAATAACCTTAGTTTTTTATCCATAACACTTGTTATATTGCATAGTTAGTACAGAAGGTGGCCAGCCGTTAGTACTTGACAAGCAATTAAACAATAGATGGTATCCTACTAGGCTTCTATCACACAGATAGATAGTCATTCGGTAATACCTCCCCTTCTGGAAGGGTTGTTCTTCTCAGCTTACATGAAATGAAAAGAAGAGAAAAGAACGAACTGAAGAGAATTGTATATTCATAAAAATTTTATTGCCATAAAATATCTGGCTTGGAATCTACCTCTGAACTATAGAGGTTTGTCATAGGAGAACAAAACATATACGTATTATAGCATCGTATTTCACATGCCTAAATATTTTTGCTATTCCGTCCATCATTCTATGGACCCATGCTCTTCCTCGAGCTTATACACAATCACCTTTGAAACTTCCTCGACATCGAAAATCGAATCTGGGATCTCATTCTATATATCCCGTTACTAGGATTCTATGCTCGCACCGCAACCTTCCTCATATAGTAATACGACTCTCTTTTCATAAGAGGGAATAAATATTCAATAGGTAGATACTCTACTTAATTAGTATATCAATGATAACTTATACACTACCACGACCCGATTAGTGGTACTCAATCTCAACACCCATTCCAATACAACTCTCACGGTTGTAATCAGCTCATTACTCGCAGAATCATTGCTGCCTTACTATGGTCCACCACTGACCTACTGTAGTCATTCATTTTCCATGAAGTCTTAATAGCTAACCATACGAAGTCCATACATCTCGTATCTAATTCTCCTAAGGAGTTAACATAACCACCAATCACAATTCATGAAGAACACTCCAAACTCTGACGTACTTTTATGACATGAAGTAGATAAAATTGCAGAAGAGTTTCAATTAAAGTAACGATAGCAGGTTAATACCATTCTTAATCATATGCCTTCGATAGAAGACTTAACTCAAAGGTTCGTTTAGTCCTTTTGAAACATGGTCCAGGCTCATTCTCAAGATAGTACCTTCTAAGATAGATAGCCTGCTCATGGCGATTACACGAATTAAACCTTTACCAACTACTATTACGGCTTGGTATTGCATAGTCATCAGAAGGAATGTCAATCTTCCAAACCATAATACAACCTTCATAGCTTTAACCATCATCATTGTATTCCTTTGGCACAAGCGCCTATAATTATCTTCTTACCTTTAAAGTGTCGGCCACCTCTTTGGCCTTTCTTGATAGTAAAATTTCCTTACAGTCAATGTCATTTTAACCACCTCCAAATAAATTTTCTACCTTATTTCAATCACAGTTTATGTGAAAATGCTTTCCTTAAAATCTGATGACCACAGTCTTTAGAGGTTAATCACTATCATGACTGACTCTCAATCATAATTAGAACATCTTTTATCTTAAGTCCTAATTGCCCTGAACAATTTCGACCTTTACTGGTTCGATCCATACCCTCTCGTGGTTTAACACGTGCCTTACTTGGCATCATTATAATTACGTCATATTTCCTTTATCAACATTTCTATTCTTGAGAATTTTGAATATTACCTTTTTCCTTGTAAAACCTCTAAGGTTATCCTTCAATCGTTCCTCCTGTATTCCCTAGATACAGGGCATATCAAAATACCATATACTAATACTAGAACCATTGTCTATATACTTCTGAAAAATTTCTCCACTGATTCTTAAAGGTTGTTGTTACTTTAACCCTTTCCAAATCATACTGTCAAAACTCATACTGTCCCTATTAAGGGTGGAATGCCAGCCTTTATGCATTCCCCTAGGATTCATTTTAAGTTACCGATGTTCTATCCTTATTCCACCTTTAAAAAGGTACATGCATCCTTCCATGGATAAATCAAGTCATATATCCCTGATAAGGGTGTCTTATTCAATCATTCCCACCTCGATAGTATATGCCTAATTTTACAATAACATATGTATTTAAAATGAGGTCAATCAATATGGCCTCCAAAAGATAACAATGGTCATCCGCTTTTCTTGCCTAATTTGGTAACGATAACAAGGATGACCTGGAAGATATTGGTCATGTTCAACGTGAACTTCTTCTTAATAATTCCTTATTTACTTTTGTTGTTTATCTCAACAGTCACCTCAATGTTGGGATATCTTTCATATCTGGCGTCTCCCTTTCTGGGTATCATGCCACCGGTCTTACACTTCACCTTCTTGAAGGTCACTTCCTTCATCCAATTTTCTTAATTTCTTACTTTCTTGTCTCCTCAATCTATCCGCGTCTCATTATTTATCCTTCGAATTATCTCAAGGTTTCCTCGAATCTTCCCAACTTACAGGGGATAAAATATATGTATCTCTTATGCCCTCAACCATCAATTTTAACTCATGGTGAATCACCCTCATCTTGACGAATGCATACTTTTCTATTTCTATTGCTACGAGTCGATAGGGTTTCCTCATACCCACTCCCTTATCATACCTCAAACTCTATTGCCTTTATATTCCTTTCCACTTCAGTTTCTTTTTATTTTCCTTTCTCTTATCATTATTTCATGAACCAACACAATATAAGCATTGATTTTAAACATCCCGTCATTCTGGATTCGTGTCCTCGGAACGAATCTTGACAACTTTTACAACTTAGATTCATAATTCATCATACTCGTCTGCCTTTGTTCTGGCTCTAAAGCTTTTACTCTATCTCTATAACCTTGGGAAGTACTTTCCTGAAAACAATTGACTGAACTTAAATCAGTTTATTATAATCTCTTGCTCCGTGCCTTCCTTGGTCTTTCACCAGCGGGTGGTCTCTCTCTTAGGAGGGTAAGTGATAAAAACAGTCTTTTGTGATTCGTCAATCATTTAGAATCTCAAATGATTCCTATATTTCCTTTAGCCAGGCTCTTGCCTCGACTGGGTCAGCTTGTTCCTTGGAACTCTGAGAGCTTAGAGACTTAAAGGTCCTAAAAGAATTTCCTACTGCATTGTTTCCTCAAGGTGGTGGTTGGGGATAATAGTTTAAGTTCTTTTCAGACAGGTCCATGAATTGCCGTATAGGAGTACCGTCTCGAGTCTCCTTTCCTTTCTCAACTTTCTGTTTCCTTAGTATGAAATGTTTCATCCTTTTCCCATACTTGGGGTTATCTTATACGTTAAAATCCTCATTTTCCACTTCATTATGTTATGGGTTCCTTCTATCTTGATGGCGTCCTCCCTGACTATCACATTCAGGGTTTGCCCTTAATCTTATTCCTTGAACTATGACTTTCATCTAAGATCTCATCTTTAAGCTCTTGAACATTTGGAATCCAAATTCTATAGGAATACCTCATTATTCCCTTATCATCTTTCTCGGCATTAACCTCTTATCTATTTGTTGGCTCTCTGCCTTCATTCATCACTCTTTCTGGCACAATATGCTCTTTTCCAATAATTCGGTCTCTATTGCAATCTCAAACAGCTTTTCGGTACCGGCTCCGGTTACCTTCACTTCTATTTCCATCTTCTCAAAATCTCTTATAAACTCTCTCAAAGACATTATCATCGTGAGTCTCTCCTTTTTACTAAGGGCATCAGCCACCACATTGGCTTTCCCCGAATGATAAAGAATCTCATAATCGTAATCCTTGATTAGCTCTAACCACCTCATTTGGCACATGTTGAGCTCTTTTCTGCGTGAAAATGTACTAGAGCACTTATGGCTTAGGTAATTCTCGCACTTCTCTCCATACAAGTAGTGCCTCCAATCTTTAGGGCAAAACTATTGCCATGAGCCCAAGCTCATAGGTGGGGATATCGAATTTTAAATTCCCTTAATTGTCTTGACGCAGACGCGATTATCTTGCTGTGCTATATAAGAAGCACCCTAATTCCTTATACGGAGTGTCACTTACAAATCACAAAATCTCCTTTTTCCATCCGGCAATGCCAACATAGGGGCCGTCACCAACCTTTGCTTCAGTTCTTAAAAGCTGTTCTCGCATTTCTCTGTCTATTCGAACTTCTCAGTCTTATGAGTAAGCCACGTTAAAGGGGCTACTATCTTTACAAACTTGAACGAACCTCCGGTAGTGACCGACCAATCCTACCTCTGGTAGTCGACCTAACCATGGTCATCAATTCATCAGTGGTCCTTTATTCATTCTTGTCAGGATCCTCCATGGGATCCTCCTCAGCAACTATCCCTTCTAGGACAACATCCTCAACCGCTACATCCTCAATATCAACATCATCCGGTCCTGCATTAGGACACTCTATCGGATCCACAATCCGATCTCCAATTAGTAATAAACATCATCGCGCTGTTGCTCCTCAACCTCAGGGTTCGGAGTCCCGCTACCATATACGATAACGAACTACGCTTCTATCACGATATTTATAAGGGTTCCCATAAGGGTTTTAACTGTCAGTACTACGTTAGGTAGCCCGACTATGAACTTGGAAAGAGTTCTTATTATCTTAGTGAACTTATTCTCTTAACGTCACATCATCTCTGAGGTTTATAACGCTTAGCTCTGATACCACTTCTGTAACACCCCCAGATCCGGGGTCGGGAATCCGGGTTGTCATGAGTTCCATTTCCCTTAGTAACACCCAACCTTAATAATTAATCAATTACTCTGTACTGTGACCCCACAATAAACACACACACCACACGTTATAGTCTCAGAGATGAACATCCAAAAATAATCACAAGTCATTTTATTCCACAATTATCTGCCAATACACCTTAGAAGGTTTTCTGAATAAATTTACATTTTCTTTGCCATTATTACAATTCGTAAATATACATAATCTGGTACATCAAAAGCTGAAGCCTAGTCTATTGGTATTTCCCTACCTCAGCTACAGTGACTTCAACGCCAATAGGAAACTGCGGAACGTTTCCTAATCGCTTGCGAATCGGGAGCTTGGTCCTGTTCATCTTTTCTATCTGTTGTTGTGTGATGAAAGAAGAAAGCAAGGGTGAGCAGCAAGCCCACCAAAATAATATGTATAATGATTAACAATATATGAGCCTACTCATAATACTCATGAAAGTCTTGGTCAAAAGAAATGAACCAAGTTGATATCTTAATGCGATGAAGTCACAAAATATTCAGTATATATACATATATACTTTTCAAAATCTTGGAAGTCCTCTTCCATGCATAATATACACAGAGTTCCAGTGTATAACTATATAAAAATATCGTTGCAAGGTGATCTCATATATCTAACCTTGTCTCAACGTTTTTCTGAAAATCTTTGTCATGCATAAGATAATCATTTACTAGATATAAGTTTAAAAGATGGGGTTACCAGATACTCCGATATACTTATATCTTTTCCAAATACTACTTGAACTACCTCCGTTCAAGTTATAATCAGTTTCAAAAGTTCATCACACTGATGAGACTACAAGATAAGACTTGAATAAATTCAATCTTTGAAATATTATTAAAGGAAATGAAGTTATGATATACTTCCTTAAGTCCCGATATATATATACACCTATATATATATACATACATTTCCTGAGAACCTCTGTCATGTAAAGTATGAACAGAATTGCAATATCCAATAAATTTGGAAAGGAAAGAATTTTGGCATAAACCTGATATCTTGCTGATCAGGCAAAGATACCAATAAGTAACCTTTTCTACTAGTAGATGGACGAATTCCCCACTGGTCATCACCCTGGTCGTAATAGGACCTTATGCTAGATTGCCACTCAGCCACTTATGCATTTGATGGACTCCCACTGAGCCACTTACACTATCATGGACGCCCACTGAGCCCATGTTGCTTATGCCGACTCGATAGATGGACTTACCTCCCGTGTGTTGGGTAAGTAATCAATTCATTTACCAAAACTGCAACCTTGTTGCGAATATAAAATACACCATAGAGCCGGATCCCTTAAATTTTTGAGCGAGTATTCAAGTCCCCTTAAAATGGAAGATCTTGAATTTGAAAACAAGTTTTGGGATCCGCTCTACCCTTTTTAAATTCATTTTGAAGACTCGAAAACATTTTTAAGAATGTTTGGAGTAATGCTGATTTATGAACTAAATCAGTCCCAATATGAAAGAAATATCTGAATATTATTATTTAAATAATATTCCCATAAAGAATAATGGAGGTAGAAGTTGGAAAACTTATACTCGAATGAATAGCAAATAATCAAAGATATACTTATACGAAAGTAATATCTTTATTTGAATAATCAAAAATAAGTTTGATTATCGACACCTTATTCTTTAATACAATAAGGAATATTATTAAGTAATAAGCGGAGTCATAATACCTCGAATGAATACTATAAATAATAATCATAAAATAAAGGAGTCATGCATCCTCAAATGAATATCCAAGTAATATTCGATAATAATATAAACTGAGTCATAAGCCCTCGTATGAGTATTCAAATAATATTCAATTAATAAAATAAACTGAGTCATAAGCCCTCGAAGGAATACTCAAATTAATATTCAATTAGGTAAAATAAAGGTATCGAATAAACCTTATTCGATCAATAGTTTTAAAAACTATATCCATATATATATATATATATATATATATATATATAATATACTCGGGAACATCGACTCCCGGTTTAGAAATATGTTTACCTTTTATCCCCTATACTAAGGGTATACGCAACTACTTGCTTATTTCTAGCATAGGTATTATGCAACTATAAGCATTGAAATCAACAGATAGATAACCAGATTACGAAACAGACATGCATATATACCATATCAGCATGCTCCAATATATCGCAAAATTTGCTAATAACAATCATGCACTATCACAAAATAATGCGTATACACATATACATCACCACAACAGTATAACGGGTAGAAAACTTGCCTGAGCGACTTGGGGTGATAAAAGGTTCGGGACGAGTCTGGTAACCTATAAACAACAAGTAAGTTGGAATTAAACCAAAGTCACTTGTAAATCTATACTTTAACTAACTTAGACTCTAACGCTTGTTTTGCGCTTACTGATTCTCTTAAGTCACTCAGGTACCCTCGGCTCCACCATTTTTAATAATTTAACCTTTACGAGTTTTAAGGCGATTCCTTCGCGAGTGTCTTACCAACTGCCTAACACACTTACCATAAATGTTTCTTACCCCAATTAGTCTTTTAAGGTCCTTAACCAAGGTTTCAAAGTAAGGCGAGGGGAAAAGTTTCGTTCGCGAAACGCCGTTACTTGAAACGGTCGTTTCTCCTAAACCGTGCATCGGAATCGAACGAACTACATATCAAAACGAAGCTCGTAACATGAGCTATCTAGACATGGCAATGGTCAACATTTAGCAGGGGGTTCTCGGGTCCTAATGTTATGCACAAAAACAGTCTAAAGAAAATCGGACGTTACGACGGCTATGTTTACGCGATTTCCCAAATTAAACCATTCCAAATCAACCACAATTCAACCCACAATCACAACCCAATAAAAACTCCATCCAAACTAAATCATAACAGCCCCAACAACTCCACATTAACAATTTATACTTATTCCCCACATGAAATAAAAGCTTTACTTAGGTTCATTAACTAATAACCAAGATTTCCAACTCCAAAAATATCACAAAATCAACCCATCTCTAAACACACAATAATCATGCCTTTCACCAACTAAACTACTCATAACAAGCTTTAAACATGATTACAAACCCATTACACTAACCCATCATCTCAACATTAGGAAATCTAAACAACAAAAATTAAAACTAAGATCATGAAGAGTTATACCTTCCTTGAAGCTTTTAATCCATGAAAGATCCTTGGAATGCCCATGGAAGCCTTAATCTAACCTCCTACAAGCTTGTTCTTTCAAAGAAATCAAGAACACAAAAATTAATTTCAAGAAAGTACTATTCACCATCTTCTTCCTTGATTTCTAGAAAAAGATTGGCTTGGAATTAGAAGCTTAAACTTATAGGAAGTATGTAACTTAACTAGGAGAAGCTAGGATAATTACCTTGTAAAATAGCAAGTGGAGGAGCTTGGACTTTCATTTTTTAAGAAAAGAGGCCGAGAGCTTGAAGAAGAAAATGGGGGTTTTGTGTTTTTTGATGAAAATGAAATGTTTTTGGCTTGGTTGGTTGCTTTTTGTCTTGTTTTAGTTAATTACCTATTTGCCCTTGATTTTGTGTGGTTAAAAAGCCACCACATCTCCTTCCTTCCCATGTCATGCCCATGTCATGTGGTGATGTCATCTTTCCCTCCTTGTCCTCTTCTCATTGGTTGGGTGACATCACTCTCTCTAATCCCTTTGATTAACTTCCTAATTGTTTGCCTAATGACCGCTGATCTGTTATACGGTTCGCTTAACTTTCGTTCTCGTTTATCGTTTGAAGGATCATACCCAGGATCTTATTACTTAGGTTCCCTTAACCCTTCTCAATACATTATATTCCTTTTTATGATCCTCTATTATAATCCTTTAATTTAAATCCTTTTTATCCTGTTACCTTATACTCAATTCTCTCCGTATCTAGTGGATTTCCGGGAAAAAAATCAAAGTGTTCGGATTTGGATTCTGACGATCTTTACATACACTTATATCCCATATAAAGTACTAATAAAATCTCAGAATATCCATATCAGAACCCCTACATAGTGTGGCATGAAAAGTTTTCTCATTCAGCAAAAACACTATTCATAAGGGTTTCAAAAATTTCCCAAAAATTGGGGTTATTACAGGGTGCCTCCTCAGTCTGCCTAGGCTCGGAAGTATGGGTCTCTGAGCTGTCATCATATGGGCTCCAGGATAGTGGTGGAGGGGTAGGAGCTCTGACCACCGGGAGTGAGGGTAAATGGGTACCAGTGTACACTACCATAGCTCCGACACTCTCCTCAGCCACTGGGACCTCATCCGGGTCCTCCTCATCTGAAATAGCAACAACCTCTGTCTCTGACTCCTCTGAGGGGTCCTCCTCATCCTCCTCCATCTCAGGCTCCTCCTGATCCTCGGCATCTAGCAGTGCCTCATCATGCTCACGCTCGAACATCTCAGGGTCCTCTATCTCATGTGCCTACACATTAAACGAGCTAAGTTACTATCATGATACTTATAAGGGTTCCCGTAAGGGTTTTAACTGTCAGCGCTACTTTAAGTATTCCGACCATGAACTTGGCAAGATTTCTTATTATCTTTAAGAGTTTATTATTACATCGTCGCATCATCTCTGAGGTTTATAACGCTTAGCTCTGATACCATTTCTGTAACACCCCCAGATCCGGGGTCGGGAATTCGGGTCGTCACGGTCTTTCTTTCCACAATATCACTTCACTTATTTATAATAAATAACCTTATGCTATGACCCCACACTAACACACACCACAACCCGTTATAGTCTCAGAGATGAAATTGAAATAAGTACAAGTCCTTGAATCCACAATTTAAAAGTTATTACAACCCAAAATGAGAACTTGATAAATTTACAGTTAATTGCCATTATCTGCCACAAGTTATAATTATACAATATTTGGTTCCCAAAAGTAGAATGCCTGATCTACCAATAGATCTACCTCTGCAGCTATAACAGCTACAACATCAACGGGAAGACGCGGGACGCTTCCCACGCGCTTGCGCTGGGTCTGCTTGAGTCTGGCCATCTTTCCTAACTGTTATTGTGTGATGAAGAAATGAAGCAAGAGTGAGCATTACAGCTCGCAAGATAATATATAGTGTAGACAATAATGCAAGTATCTAAATGGATAACTTACTAGAATCATTTATCAAGTGTAAGGTAATTACTTACTGGATATAAGCTTAAAGGAAGATGAATTTACCAATTACTTCACTATACTTATACCATTTTTAGAAATCTACTTGAACTACTACTGTTCAAAGTATAATGAGTTTCAAAAGGTCATCCCATAGATGAGACCACAAGTTAAAACTTGAATAGATTCAATCTTTGAAATATTTTTAAAGGAAATGAAGTTACTAGATACTTCATTCAATGGGAACACCATTAAAACTATTTGACCCTGTCAATGCTTCGACAACCACTCATTCGTAGCCTTTCGATCGAAATGCTACGGGTAGTGTTGCAGAATTATCCAACTGGATGATGAACTCATTACAGGAGTTTGTCACTTACGATGATCAGTCGCAGTAGTACAACCCCACCATTTTCTACATGTAGAGGAGAACTTGTCGGATTTACTTGTCAACCGAACACTGGACAACTAAGGAATGGACCGTCTTAGCGGAACTTCCAGGCCATTTGGGCTAATATAATTAGGCTGAGCCGGCGCCACTCGACCACTTACGGCACTCCTAGTTCAGATGAAATCCATGACTCTGAAACGTAAAGCTCGTCCCCACTTTCCCCAAGTAGAAACTTGTTGATACGGCTCCACCAAGAAGTTGTATCTAGTTGGAAAGGAAAACTCACCGATATTTCCCAGGCGATGCCTGTTAATGGATTAACTTGTTCCAAGAATTTTACTTCCCGGGTATTGGGTAAGTAATCAAAACTCTTTTATCAAAGTAGCAACCTGGTTGCGAATATAAAACACACCACAGAGCCGGATCCCTCAGGTTTTGAGCGAATATTTAAATCCCCTTTGAAAGGAAGATCATAAATATATAAAAAATGAGTTTTGAGGTCCGCTCTAACATTTAAAATCATTTTGAAGGCTCACAAACATTTTTAAGAATGTTTGGAGTAATGCTGATTTAATGAAATAAATCAGTCCCGATTTATTAGAAAATATCCGAATATTATTATTTAAATAATATTCTCATAAAGAATAATCTTTATAAAAATAATTGAAGTAGAAGTTGTAAAACTTATACTTGAAATGAATATTAAATAACCAAAGATATACTTATACGAAAGTAATATCTTTATTTGAATAATCAAAAGTAAGTTTGATCATCGACACATTATTCTTTAATAAAATAAAGAATATTATTTAGTAAATAATCGGAGTCATAAGTCCTCGAATGAATATTCAAATAATAATATTCATAAATAAATTAAGCGGAGTCATAAGTTCTCGAATGAATATTTAAAATAATATTCATTAATAAAATAAACGGAGTTATATGTCCTCGAATTAATATTCAAAATAATATTCATTAATAAAATAAAGTTATCGAATAAACCTTCTTTAATTCATAGTTTTAAAAACTATTCATATATATATATATAAATATATATATATTATACTGGGGAGCATCGACTCCCGGTTTTAGAAAAAATGTTCACCTTTGGGTCCCCTATACTAAGGGTATATGCAAATTACCGCTTATCTCTAGCATAGGTATTATCAACTGAATCAGCAGATATATGTATCAAGAATACGAAACAGGCATGCATATATACCATATCACATGGTACAATATATCGCAAGAATTTGCTAAATAACCATTATGCATCTATCACAAGATAATGCATGTACAAATGTATACATCACAACAACAGTATAACGGATAGAAAACTTGCCTGAGTGACTGGGGGTTACAAATGGCTTGGGACGAGTCTGGTAACCTATAAACAACATATAAGTTGGAATTAACCCAAAGTCACTTATAAATCTATACTTTAACCAATTTAGACTCTAACGCTCGCTTTGCGCTTACTGATTCTCTTAAGTCGCTCAAGTACCCTCGGCTCCACCATTTTTAATAAATTAACCATTACGATTTTTAAGGCGATTCTTTCGCGAATGTCTTACCAACTGCCTAATACACTTTACATAATTGTTTCATACTCCAATTAGTCCTTTTAGGTCTTTAACCTATGTTTCAAAGTAAGGCGAGGGGTAATGATTCGTTCGCGAAACGTCGTTACTTAAAACGGTCGTTTCTCCTAAACCGTACATCGGAATCAAACGAACTACATATCAAAACGAAGCTCGTAACATGAACTATCTAATCATGGCAATGGTCAAAACCTAGCAGTGAGTTCACGGGTCCTAATGTTAAGAACAAAAACAGCCTAAAGTAAATCGGACATTACGACGGCTATATTTACGCGATTACCCAAATTTAAACCACTACAAATCATCTCACAATCAACTCACAATCAACATCCCAACCAAACTCCATCCATACTTCATCATAAAAGCCCCAACAACTCCACATTATCAATTTATACTATTCTTAAACATGAATTTAAACTACACTTAAGTTCATTAATCGACAATCCAAGAATTACCACTCCAAAAACTTCACAAAACCAACTAATCTCTACATTCACAACAAACAAGCCTCTCATGAATTATAACAACAAAACTAAACCTAATTACTCAAATAAATTTAGGGTTTGGAGGGGTTATACCTTCCTTGGAGAGTGGATAATCAAGTAATTAGCTTGGAATCACCCTTAAAAGTCCTTATCCAAGCTTAATCTAAACAAAAACTCAAGAACAAAAATTTTAGTTCTTGAAAAACACTATTCACCATCTTCTTCCATGATTTTTAGGAAGAGATTGTGAATGATTTAGGAGCTCAAACTTGTAGGATAGCTATATCTATACATACGGAGTCTTAGATAATTACCTTGCTAATTAACAAAGCTTGGAACTAGGATTTTGATTTTTCTTTCTTTGGAAAAGAAGAAAAGCCAAGAGCTTTGATGAAGAAGATGAAATAATTTTGTGTTTTTGGTGAAAATGAAATGGTTTGGCTTGGTTGGTTGACATTTTGATTTGTTTGGTTTTGTTTTATTACCTTTTACCATGGTAACTTTGGTGTGGTTCTAATTCAACCAACAACACACTTTGCTTGGTCATGCTTATGTCACCATGTGATGTCACCCTCCCACCTTTGTCCTCTTCTTATTGGTTTGATGACATCATCCCCACTAACCTATTTGGTTAGCTTTTAATTATTTGGCTAATGACCGCTGATCTGTTATACGGTTCGCTTAACTTTCGTTTTCGTTTATCGTTTGAGGGATCATACCCGGGATCTTATTACTTAGGTTCCCTTAACCTTTCTCAATACATTATATTCCTTTTATGATCCTCTCTTAAAATCCTTGAATTTAAATCCTTTTTATCCTGTTACCTTATACTCAATTCTTTCGATATCTGGTGGATTTTCGGGAAAAATCAAAAGGTTCAAATTTGGATTCTGACGATCTTTACATACACTTATATATCATATAGAGTACCAATAAAATCTCAGAATATCCATAAAAGAACCCCTACATAGTGTGGCATGAAAAGTTTTCTTATTCAGCAATATCAGCAAAAATACTATTTATAAGGGTTACAAAAAAAGTTCAAAATTTTGGGGTTATTACATAATCTGTTTTGATTTCATTGATATTAATAAAAGACTTGTTTTAGTTTTATTGCGGGCTTTATCTATTTAAGTGTTTAAATAAGATATACCATAGTTTAGAGTAAAGCTTTTTATGGATTATGATGAGATCATAATAATGAGACCTAAAAGATGATAACTCTAAACTTAAATATTTCCTGGTCGTAGGATTACTAACTGGTAATTAGTAATCCGCAAAGATCGGTACATACTATGCTTGCTTCATTATGAAGGATGTCTGTTCTCATAGATATTTGTGTGGTGACACTATAGCTAGTATGTAGGTGCTTATTATAGAATAAGTTCACTGAACATGACTCACACAACAGTTGTTCATATAGTGATAGTTGTACAAGTATCCTTAGACTTGAGGTCATCATAGTCATCTTGTGGACACTGAATTATGCTTTGGTTTAGTTCTTAGTCTTCAGGGACAATTATAAGGGCTCTACTGGGTATAGGAATTTGTACACGAAGATAGTGTATGATCAATAAAGGATCTACCCCTTCCAGTGAAGAAAGAGAATGTTCAATGCTGATCCACTTATGCTAGTTCAGGAATCTCTGGCCAGAGTGAATGAAATTAGAAAGGAGTTTCTAATTTACATTAAATAGAATAAGCATAGTGAATGGGAAAGCAAATGATTAAATAATATAGGCTTGACACAAGTTTCATGCCTTGTATTTAATCGTGACATTGCAGGGTAGAAGGAATTGATTGTACGGTAACTACTCACTGAATAGGTTTTTGGTATTCTAAGCAGTGAATTCGTATTATCCGGATAGTCGCGATATGCTGAGAAGTATCCCTCACGATGTAGAATAAATATGATTAATTTATTAATTAATCATATTTAATGAATTAGAGATTTTATATAAATAATGATAAAATAGTTTTATTATTATTTATTTCTACTACCGGCTTAATATTGAACCTACAGGGTCACACCATAAAAGAGAATGATTTAATGGTGGAGGAATTAATTAATAATGGCTGGTAATTATTTATTTGTGAAATAAATAACTAATTAGCATATTTAATAATTGATTAAATGAGATTTAATTAATTATAAATTAATTAAGAAAAGTTCTTAATATTATTAATTAAGAATTTAATTTTTGAAATTAAATCAAGTGAGAGAATTATTTTTCTAAAGTGTTTAGAAAAGGGATTAATGATTAAAAGGTATTTTAATTATTAGTTAATTGGTTAATAAGAATAATCAATTAAAGGGTTAATAATAATAATATTTTATGGAAAATTTTGCCTATAAATATACTATTATAAACCCTATTTGCCAAAACCCAAAATAATTAACCCTAATTCTAAAGTAGAACAAGAGGGAGGCAACTAATTCTGTCAATCTCTTCCTCCTTCATCACATTGTACTCTTGGTGGATATCGGTGGAGTGCTTCACACTTGAGGAGCAGCTGCTAGGGATTTCCGTTCATCGTTCTTGGATCGCTATTAACGTAAAGCATCTTAAGGTAAACATACTAAACTACGAATTAAATATTATTTTTCGCATGGATCCTGCGGAGGGTTTCGGTTTTTAAGATTTAAATTTACGTTTTCGTTGCGTTTATGTGCTAAAAACATAAACTCGTCTGTAAGGCGTTTGACGTCGTTTACTGCCCGTAAACAGTGATTCTTGTTTTTCTGATTTGATTCTGATTTTTCTGATTTTTTTCATATTTTTTTTTATGATTAGATCATGGATAATATGATATGTTAAGATCAGATTATGTGTTTTAACATTCTTTTATGTGTTGTATGAGCATGGTGGATGGTTATGGCCTTTCGACCTTAGTGTAATGGTTTTTGTTTTGGTTTTAAATACGACTTGCATGTCGTCAATCTTTGTAATCATAAATCTCGAATGTAACTCGAGTTATTCTTGTAAGTTCATTATATTAGTTTTACTTTCAATCATGTAATGTAATTGAAGACTCAAGAAGGCTATACAATGGAGGTGATACAAAGAAGAAGACGAGGCATACAAGAAGTCTAAACAAAGAAGAAGACTTATGTAATAAGTAGTTGTATTTATTTCCATCACCATATTAGATTGACATTGATCTTTATCATGAGCTTGATAAAGATCACATAGGATGGGGCCATAACCAAACACATTTACTTTATTGCACTTTACATTTACTTGTTTATTTAATTTTATATATGAGATATATGCCTATGTTTACCATGCGATGATAGATTTAGGTGAACTTAAATCAATATATGGCATGCTCAAGAAAATCTAGAATAGGAATCGTTTCTTGCCTTAACAATAATATTATGAATACAATCATGAGATTCTTGTGTTTATGAAACATGTAATTAAATATGAATTTTCAATATTGAGAGAAAGGATGATTTTGTCAAAAGCAGATTTCTATCTGTAAGAAAGGGGTATTAAGTGACGCCTCTTAACAATGCTCCCCCCGATCTGGGAATCATCTGATTATCGATTATTGATTTGAAATATTTAATTTAAAAGGAAGAATCTCTTTATAATATGATTATTATTGTAACATAATATAATCCCTCTAAAATTAAATAATATCAAGTAGTAATTGGCCAATGACACAACGGGCTTGTGTCGGTCATAGCCTTCCAACATGGTAGAAAGTGGTTCTTATTTTTAAATCATTGTCGTTTCATGCTACAGCCGAAAGCTTTGATTTCAAAATAAGAAATACTTGTCTATTACATAGAGATGTGTACATTGAATTAGAATCTAAAGGTCGTTACGTGCTACAGCCATGGGCCGTTGGAGACTGATTCAATTCTACGAAATGTTGGGTTAGACTTGACTTAGAATATTGAGTTTGTCGTGCTACAGCCGTGACTCAATTATTCAAGAGGCTAAAGTTTTATTAGGGAATAACATAAGATGTAATTGACAAGAGTTGTCTGCCTATTGAACATCACATGACGTTTCGTGCTACAGCCGAGGTTGTGTGATGGAATGTAGGATCCATATTCCCACTAGCATCATGAATTGTAACACCCCCAGATCCGGGGTCAGGGATCTGGGTCGTCACGGTCTTTCTTTCCATAATATCACTTCACTTAATTAACAATAAATAACCTCATGTTGTGACCCCACACTAACACACACCACAACCCGTTATAGTCTCAGAAATGAAATTGAAATAAGTACAAGTCTTTGAATCCACAATTTAAAAGTTATTACAACCCAAAAATAATTACTTACTAAGTTTACAATTAATTGCCATTATCTGCCACAAGTTATAATTATACATAATTGATTCCCAAAAGTAGAAGGTCTGATCTACAAATAGATCTACCTCTGCAGCTATAGCAGCTATGATCTCAACGGGAAGGCGTGGGGCGCTTCCCACGCTCTTGCGCTGGGTCTGCTTGAGTCTGGCCATCTTTCCTAACTGTTGTTGTGTGATGAAGAAATAAAGCAAGAGTGAGCATTACAGCTCGCAAGATAATATATAGTGTAAACAATAACGCAAGCATCTATATGGATAACTTGCTGGAAACCTTTATCAGGTGAAAGATAATTACTTACTGGATATAAGCAAAAACAAGGGATGAAGTTACCAATTACTTCACTATACTTATATCATTTATAAGGCTACTTGAACTACCACTGTTCAAAGTATTATAGGTTTCAAAAGGTCATCCCATAGATGAGACCACAAGTTAAGACTTGAATAGATTCAATCTTTGAAATATTATTGAATGAAATAAAGTTACGAGATACTTTATTTAGTCCCGATATATATATCCACATATATATCTCTTAAACATTTCCTGGAACCTCTGTTATGTAAAGTATGAACAGAGTTTGTAGCATCCAATGAATTTTGGAAAGGAAAAGAATTTTGGCATAAACCCAATATCTTGCTGATCAGGCAAAGATACCAATAAGTAAACTTTTCTACTAGTAGATGGATGAATCCCCCACCGGTCATCACCCTGGCCACATAAGGACCTTGTGCTGGACCGCCACCCGGCCTCTTACACGTTGATGGACTGCCACCCAGCCATTTACACTTTGATAGACCGTACCCCGGCCTGTCGCTTATGCCGACTCAATTAGATGGACTTACTTCCCGAACGTTGGGCAAGTAATCAAATTGTTTTCTCAAAACAGCAACCACGTTGCGAATGTAAAATACACCACAGAGCCGGATCCCCCAGGTTTTGAGCAAGTATTTAAATCCCCTTTGAAAGGAAGATCTTAAATATAAAAATGAGTTTTGGGGTCCACTCTAACTTTAAAAATTATTTTGAAGACTCGAAAACATTTTTAAGAATGTTTGGAGTACTACTGATTTATTAAAATAAATCAGTCCCGATATATTAGAAATATCTGAATATTATTATTTAAATAATATTCTCATAAAGATAATCCTTATAAAAATAATCGAAGTAGAAGTTTTAAAACTCATACTTGAAATGGATATTAAATAACCGAAGATATAATTATATGAAAGTACTATCTTTATTTGAATAATCTAAAATAAGTTTGATTATCGAAACATTATTCTTTAATAAAATAAAGAATATTATTAAATAATAAGCGGAGTCATAATACCTCGAATGAATATTATAAATAATATTCATTCAATAAAATAAACGGAGTCATACATCCTCAAATGAATATCCAATTAATAATCATTAAATAGAATAAACAAAGTCATAAGTCCTCGAATGAATATTCAAATAATATTCATTAAATAAAATAAAGTTATCGAATAAACCTTATTCGATCTATAGTTTTGAAAACTATATCCATATATATATAAATATATATATATAATATACTCGGGAACATCGACTCCCGGTTTAGAAATATGTTCACCTCTGGGTCCCCTATAATAAGGGTATACGCAACTACTGCTTATTTCTAGCATAGGTATTATGCAACTAATAAGCATTTGAACCAACAGATATATAAATCAAGAATACGAAACAGGCATGCATATATACCATATCACATGCTCCAATATATCGCAAGAATTTTCTAATAACAAATATGCATTTATCACAAGATCATGCATATACACATATACATCACAACAACATTTTATACGGGTATAAAACTTTCCTGAGCGACTGGAGGTTACAAATGGCTCGGGACGAGTCTGGTAACCTATAAACAACATGTGAGTTGGAATTAAACCAAAGTCACTTGTAAATCTATACTTTAACCAAATTAGACTCTAATGCTCGCTTTGCGCTTACTGATTCTCTTAAGTCGCTCGAGTACCCTCGGCTCCACCATTTTTAATAAATTAACCATTATGAGTTTTAAGGCGATTCTTTCGCGAGTGTCTTACCAACTGCCTAACACACTTAACATAATTGTTTTATACCCTAATTAACCTTTTTTGGTCTTTAACATAGGTTTCAAAGTAAGGCGAGGGGTAACGATTCGTTCGCGAAATGTCGCTACTTAAAACGGCCGTTTCTCCTAAACTGTACATCGGAATCAAACGAACCACATATCAAAACGAAGCTTGTAACATGAACTATCTAAACATGACAATGGTCAAAACCTAGCAGGGAGTTCTCGGGTCCTAATGTTATGAACAAAAGCAGTCTAAAGTAAATCGGACATTACGACGGCTATGTTTACGTGATTTCCCAAATTTATACCATTCCAAAACAATTACCAATCAACCCCAATCCATTCATACAACCAAAGTCCATCCATATCACACTAAAACAGCCCCCAAAACCTCAACTTCTCCAATTTATGTTATTCTCGATCATGAATTTAAAACTATACTTAAGTCCTTTACTAATCATCAAGTTTCAACATTCAATTCACTACAACTCCAACCCAAACTCTAAACCTACAAGCATTAAGCTACTCTTTTACCATAACAACCAAAAGCATCCTAATATACAAAGTAAAGCTAGGGTTTGGAGATGATATACCTTCCTTGAAGTGATGTGAGTAGCTAGGAAGCCTTAAGAAGCCTTGAGATGTCTTAGGGATGCTTGGATCTTAAAGGAAAAACAAGAAAAATCAAGTTAAAAATCTTGAAATCACTATTCATTATCTTCTTCATTGATTTCTTGGAGAAGATTGTGAATGATTTGGAGGCTTAAACTTATAGAATAGCCATAACTATGCATAAGGAGTATTAGATAATTATCTTACCAATTTAGGAAGCTTGGAACTTGAATTTTGAAAATTCTCCTCCTTGAAATGAGAAAAAGCCGAGAGCAAATGTGGGAGAAATGAAATGATTTTGTGTTTTTGATTTGTTTAGCTTAGCTTGGTTGTTTTTGTTTTGTTTTTGGTTAATTACCTTTCTAACCTTGAACTTTGTGTGGTTTTAAATCATCCAACAATTCATTCCCTTATGTCATGCTTATGATGTCATCATCCCTTACTTGCCCTCTTCTTATTGGTTGGATGACCTCATCATCCCTAACCTCCTTGATTAAATTCCTAATTGTTTGCCTAATGACCGCTGATATGTTATACGGTTCGCTTAACTTTCGTTCTCGTTTCTCGTTTGAGGGATCATACCCGGGATCTTATTACTTGGGTTTCCTTAGCCTTTCTCAATACATTATATTCCTTTTATGATCCTCTCTTATAATCCTTTTATTTAAATCCTTTTTATCCTGTTACCTTATACTCAATTCTTTCTGTATCTAGTAGATTTCCGGGAAAAATCAAAGTGTTCGGAATTGGATTCTGACGATCTTTACATACACTTATATACCATATAGAGAACTAATAAAATCTCAGAATATCCATAACAGAACCCCTACATAGTGTGGCATGAAAAGTTTTCTCATTCAGCAAAAACACTATTCATAAGGGTTACAAAAAGTTCAAAATTTTGGGGGTTATTACAATCTCCCCTCCTTAAAAGGATTCCGTCCCGGAATCAAATAGAAAACAAATGGGGGTACTTCTCTAGCATTGCGCTCTCTAGTTCCCAAGTTGATTCTTCCATATTATGATTCTGCCATAGCACTCTGACTAGCTTGATCACTTTGTTCCGAAGCACCTGCTCCTTCTTATCTATAATCCTTACTGGTTTCTCCACGTAAGTCAGATCTGGTTGCATATCCACATGCTCGTACTCCACTATGTGTCTGGCATCCCGATGATACTTCCTTAGCATTGACACATGGAACACATTATGAACTTGTTGTAGGTTCGGGGCTAAGGCTAGCTCGTAAGCTAACTTTCCAATCCGTCTTAATATCTCAAAAGGTCCAATGTATCTTGGGCTTAGTTTCCCTTTCTTTCTGAACCTCATTAATCCCTTCCAAGGGGATACCTTTAGCAGTACTAAGTCCCCTACTTCATATTCCTTGTCCTTTCGGGCTAGGTCTGTATATTTCTTCTGTCTATCTTGGGCTACTACCAGCCGTCCTCTGATGAGATCCACAATGTCTTTGGTCCTTTGGACCACCTCGGGTCCGAGCATCTCCCGCTCTCCTACTTCATCCCAGTATGAGGGAGATCGACACCTTCTTCCGTACAGGGCCTCATAAGGTGGCATTCCGATGCTAGCATGAAAGCTATTGCTATAAGAAAACTCGATCAACGGCAAGTGATCATCCCAACTTCCTTTAAAGTCTATTGCACAGACTCTCAACATATCCTCTAGTGTCTGGATGGTCCTTTCACTCTGCCCATCCGTCTGGAGATGGTACGCGGTACTCATATTTAACTTGGTCCCCGTACATTCTTGAAAGCTCCTCCAAAATCTGGAGTTGAATCTGGGGTCTCGGTCTGAGATAATGGACGCTGGGACTCCATGTCGCGTCACTATCTCCTTAAGGTAAATGTCCACCAGTCTATGGACTGTGTATCTCTCATTGATAGGAATGAAATGAGCTGGCTTTGTCAGTCGGTCTATAATTACCCATATGGCGTCATGATTGGCTTTCGTCCTTGGCAAGCCTACAACAAAATCCATCGCTATCTGTTCCCATTTCCACTCGGGAATCTCCAGGGGTCGTAAAAGTCCACTGGGTCTCTGGTGCTCTACCTTTACTCTTTGGCAAGTCAAACATTTGCTTACCCATTCTGCTACATCCCTCTTCATGTTGGGCCACCAGTAATATTCCTTTAAATCCCTATACATCTTGGTGCTTCCCGGGTGAATGGAATACCTTGAACTATGGCTTTCATCCAAAATCTTATCTTTAAGCTCTTGAACGTTCGGAACCCAAATCCAGTAAGAGTACCTCATTATCCCTTTATTATCTTTCTCAGTATGGATCTCTTCTCCAGTCATTGACTCTCTGCCCTCATTCATCATTCTTTCTTGGCACAATCTAATCTTTTCTAATAACTTTGGCTGCATTGATATCTCAAACAGCTTTTCAGTTCCGGTTCCGGTTACCTTTACTTCTATTTCCATTCTTTCGAAATCCCTGATTAATTCCTCCGAAGTCATTATCATTTTGAGCCTTTCCTTCCTACTGAGGGCGTCAGCCACCACATTAGCTTTCTCCGAACGATAGAGAATCTCACAATCATAGTCCTTGATTAGTTCTAACCATCTCCTCTGGCGCATGTTGAGCTCTTTCTGAGTAAATATGTACTTGAGGCTCTTATGGTCTGTGAAAATCTCGCACTTCTCTCCATACAAGTAGTGCCTCCAAATTTTTAAGGCAAAAACTATTGCCGCTAGCTCAAGATCATGGGTAGTATATCTAATCTCGTATTCCTTCAGTTGTCTTGATGCATATGCAATCACTTTACCGTGCTGCATAAGCACACACCCTAATCCTTTGTGCGACGCGTCACTATATATCACAAAATCTCCTTTTCCGTCTGGAAATGCCAACACCGGGGCCGTTACCAACCTTTTCTTTAATTCCTGAAAACTGTTCTCGCATTTCTCCGTCCATTCAAACTTCTCTGTCTTACGAGTAAGTCGTGTCAAAGGGGTTGCGATCTTCGTAAAGTCCTGTACAAATCTACGATAGTAGCCGACCAATCCTATGAAACTCCTTACCTCTGTGGGTGTGGTTGGCCTTTCCCAATTTGAGACCGCCTCTATCTTGGAGGGGTCGACCAATACTCCTTCTTTATTGATCAAGTGTCCTAAAAATTGTACTTCATTCCGCCAGAATTCACACTTCGAGAATTTGGCATATAACTGTTCCTCTCTGAGTATTCCTAGAGCTATCCTCAAATGCTCTGCATGTTCTGCCTCAGTCCTTGAGTAGATCAAAATATCATCGATAAAAACTATCACACACTTGTCCAAGTACTTCTTAAATACTCTATTCATTAAATCTATGAAAGCCGCTGGGGCGTTGGTTAATCCAAAGGACATTACCAAAAACTCATAATGCCCATACCTGGTACGGAACGCTGTCTTGGGAATATCTTCGGTTTTAATCTTTAGTTGGTGATATCCAGTTCTCAGGTCAATCTTAGAAAAATAAACAGCATCCTTTAGCTGGTCGAACAGATCGTCTATTCTAGGTAACGGGTACCTGTTCTTTATGGTTAGCTTGTTCAACTCTCGATAGTCGATGCATAGCCTCATGCTCCCATCTTTCTTCTTAACAAATAAAACTGGTGCTCCCCACGGAGATACACTGGGTCTTATCATACCCTTATCCAAGAGTTCCTGCAATTGGGTAGCTAATTCCTTCATTTCTAACGGAGCTAACCGGTAAGGTGCTTTTGAAACTGGCGCCGTCCCTGGGGCCAACTCAATCGCAAATTCAATCACTCTATCGGGTGGTAATCCCGGAAGATCTTGTGGGAATACATCTTCAAATTCGTTGACTACTGGAATATCTTGTAAGTTGGGCACCTCCTTTTGCGTGTCTACCACATAGGCTAGGTAAGCCTCGTTTCCTTTTCGTAGCATCCTTCTGGCCTGGGCCATGGTCAAAAATTTCTACGTCTGCCTCTTTCCCCTAAATATGACTTCTTTCTTTCCTGGAATATTCAACTTAACTTTCTTCCCTTTACAGTCTATCTGAGCATCATTGCTAGATAGCCAGTCCATCCCCAAAATTATATCAAATTCCCCTAACTTAAAAGGAATCAGATCAACACTGAAAGATTGTTCCCCTATATCTAACTCACAGGCGGGGTGAATCAGATTAACAAGAATAACTTCATGGTTGGCTATTTCTACTTGTAAGGGCTCTATCAAGGGTTCAGCTTTAAGTCTTAATTTACGCGCAAAGTCCCTTGATATAAAAGATTTAGTTGCTCCTGAATCAAATGAAACGTTTGCACTGACTGAATTTAGAGAAAGGGTACCTGCTATCACATCTAAATCTTTCATAGCATCCTGGACTGTCATGTTGAAAGTCCTTGCAGTAGGTGGCTTATTAGAAGCAGCCATGCTTGCTCCCGAAGCTGCTGGTTTGTTCATTGGGCATTCCCTCTTCCAATGACCCGGGCATCCACACTGATGACAAGTGGTGGTTGGGCGGGTAATGGGGGTTGGCGAAGTGCACTTGTCCGAATAGTGACCCTCTCGACCATACTTGAAGCAGATTACCGGCTTTCCTTTACACTCCCCAGAATGCATCCTTCCACAAGTGTTACAGGCTGGCAATAGGGGTCGAGACTGGTTGGAATAGGACATTCTTGAGTTATGGCCGCTCTGGCTCACATTCACGCTCATTGGCCGCTTAAACCCAGTGTTCTTTCCCGGTAGGGACACTGCTACTCGATTAAATCTAGTTGGGAAGCTCCTTCCTGTGGAACCCCCACCCATGCTCATACTTTTCCTCTTTATTCCCTTCTTCTCTCTTTCCTTCTGCATCTGCTCACTTCCGGCTTCTACAATTGTTGCCTTTTGCACCAGAGTGGCATAATCCGTAAGCTCAAGGATTGCCACCCTATTCTGAATCCACGGTTTCAGTCCTTGCTGAAACCTCCTAGCTTTCTTTTCCTCGGTGCTGACAAATTCCGGCACAAACCTTGATAACTCAGTAAATTTCGCTTCGTACTCTGCTACAGATAAGTTATTCTGCTTTAGCTCCAAGAACTTGAGCTCCATCTGGTTTTCCATAAACCTCGGGAAATATTTTCCCAGAAACAACTGACTGAATCTTTCCCAGGTTATAATAGCATATGTCTCCATGTTTTTCTTGGCCTCCCACCAGTAGTTGGCCTCTCCTTTCAGAAGGTAGGTAGCAAATACAGTCTTCTGTGCCTCATCGGTACTCAAAATCTCAAAGGATTTCTCCATTTCCTTTAACCATGCCCTTGCCTCAACTGGGTCGGCTGATCCGTGGAACTCAAGGGGCTTAAGAGACTTAAAAGCCCTGAAAGAGTTTGCCACAACATTGTTATTTCCTTGAGGGGGTGGGTTGGGTTGACGTTCCAAGTTCTGCCTTAGTAGTTGCATGAACTGGCCCATGGGATCCATGCCTGGGTTTGGTATTGGTTGCTCAACCTCAGTTTCTCCTTCCTCAGCCTCTATCTCAAATCCCTCAACATCATATGTTTCCACTTCCTCTTCATACAAGGAGTCATCCTGTTCCACATAATCCTCATCTTCCTCTTCACTGTGTTCCTGGTTCCTATCATCCTGGTTATGGCTTCCCTAGTCCATAGATCCAGGGTTCGCCCTAGTTCCAATCTTTCTTGGTGGCATGATACTGATAATAAACAAAATTATTGGGAAATTCAACGTTAGGTCACAATCATACCCAACATTGTGCCTTGCACAGCTCTATAATGGGAAGAATGTATCTCGCAATTCTATTATATTATGACACTTCTAATAAGAAGTGTAGTAATAATAATGATAAAAACAGTGATCTCGTCACTAAGGAACTGAACCGAAAGGAAACAAATATATACATAATGCGAGAAATACATAGTTTAATCTGGTCAAAAGTACAACAGTGCTACAGCCATCTGTCCCAAAAATGATACACAGGAGTCTATCTGTCTAGTCAGAAAAAGGGATGTTATATACAAGTCAACTATCCCGGAAAATTGGTTCTTACTAAGGCCTCTACTAACTAGACAACTAAACTATCCCATCGTCAGTCCTGAATCACACACCGGAACGGGTCAGCTCCCATACCCTTTCCATCGCACTATGGAAGATATAGTCGGCCTTCCGCCTGGAGATTCTACCATGCATGTCCCCCTGGAGCGATCTGAGTCTCGTTCGGGACGTGAGCTCTATCCCTGTCAGCTCTCTCCTCAAGGATCGGGGTATAGCAGCCCTAGTCTCATAAGCTCGAGTACGCCTACCCGCCCTCTCCGCATCCAACTCCCTCCTTGCCTTATCCAGCCGGGCCTCAGCAACAGCCACTCGGGTCCTCAGTACATCCTGAACGTAGTCGTGGGCTAACAAAGACTGCTTGTGGGCAGGGTCGAGAGGTGGTGAATCTGGAGCCGCTGGGGGTGCCTCCTCGGTCTCCCTAGCCTCGGGAGTATGGGTCTCTGAGCTGTCATCATAGGGGCTCCAAGATAGTAGTGGAGGGGTAGGAGATCTGACCACCGGGAGTGTGGGTAAAGGGGTACCAGTGTACACTACCATAGCTCCGACATGCTCCTCAGCCACTGGGACCTCATCCGGGTCCTCCTCATCTGAAATCGCAACAACCTCTGTCTCTGACTCCTCTGAGGGGTCCTCCTCATCCTCCTCCATCTCAAGCTCCTCCTGATCCTCGACATCTAGTAGTGCCTCATCATGCTCACGCTCGAACATCTCAGGGTCCTCTATCTCATGCGCCTACACATTAAACGAGCTAAGTTACTATCATGATACTTATAAGGGTTCTCGTAAGGGTTTTAACTGTCAGCGTTACTTTAAGTAGTCCGACCATGAACTTGGAAAAAGTTCTTATTATCTTTGTGAGTTTATTATTATATCGTCGCATCATCTCTGAGGTTTATAACGCTTAGCTCTGATACCACTTCTGTAACACCCCCAGATCCGGGGTCAGGGATCCGGGTCGTCACGGTCTTTCTTTCCACAATATCACTTCACTTAATTAACAATAAATAACCTCATGTTGTGACACCACACTAACACACACCACAACCCGTTATAGTCTCAGAGATGAAATTGAAATAAGTACAAGTCTTTGAATCCACAATTTAAAAGTTATTACAACCCAAAAATGATTACTTGATAAGTTTACAATTAATTTCCATTATCTGCCACAAGTTATAATTATACATAATTGATTCCCAAAAGTAGAAGGTCTGATCTACAAATAGATCTACCTCTGCAGCTATAGCAGCTATGATCTCAACGGGAAGGCGCGGGGCGCTTCCCACGCTCTTGCGCTGGGTCTGCTTGAGTCTGGCCATCTTTCCTAACTGTTGTTGTGTGATGAAGAAATAAAGCAAGAGTGAGCATTACAGTTCGCAAGATAATATATAGTGTAAACAATAACGCAAGCATCTAAATGGATAACTTGCTGGAAACCTTTATCAGGTGAAAGATAATTACTTACTGGATATAAACAAAAATAAGGGATGAAGTTGCCAATTACTTCACTATACTTATATCATTTATAAGGCTACTTGAACTACCACTGTTCAAAGTATTATAGGTTTCAAAAGGTCATCCCATAGATGAGACCACAAGTTAAGACTTGAATAGATTCAATCTTTGAAATATTATTGAATGAAATAAAGTTACGAGATACTTTATTTAGTCCCGATATATATATCCACATATATATCTCTTAAACATATCCTGGAACCTCTGTTATGTAAAGTATGAACAGAGTTTGTAACATCCAATGAATTTTGGAAAGGAAAAGAATTTTGGCATAAACCCGATATCTTGCTGATCAGGCAAAGATACCAATAAGTAACCTTTTCTACTAATAGATGGATGAATCCCCCACCGGTCATCACCCTGGCCACATAAGGACCTTGTGCTAGACCGCCACCCGGCCTCTTACGCGTTGATGGACTGCCACCCAGCCACTTACACTTTGATAGACCGTACCCTGGTCTGTCGCTTATGCCGACTCAATTAGATGGACTTACTTCCCGAACGTTGGGCAAGTAATCAAATTGTTTTCTCAAAACAGCAACCACATTGCGAATGTAAAATACACCACAGAGCCGGATCCCCCAGGTTTTGAGCGAGTATTTAAATCCCCTTTGAAAGGAAGATCTTAAATATAAAAATGAGTTTTGGGGCCACTCTAACTTTAAAAATCATTTTGAAGACTCGAAAACATTTTTAAGAATGTTTGGAGTACTACTGATTTATTAAAATAAATCAGTCCCGATATATTAGAAATATCTGAATATTGTTATTTAAATAATATTCTCATAAAGATAATCCTTAAAAATAATCGAAGTAGAAGTTTTAAAACTCATACTTGAAATGAATATTAAATAACCGAAGATATACTTATATGAAAGTACTATCTTTATTTGAATAATCGAAAATAAGTTTGATTATCGAAACATTATTCTTTAATAAAATAAAGAATATTATTAAATAATAAGCAGAGTCATAATACCTCGAATGAATATTATAAATAATATTCATTAAATAAAATAAACGGAGTCATACATCCTTAAATGAATATCCAATTAATAATCATTAAATAGAATAAACAGAGTCATAAGTCCTCGAATGAATATTCAAATAATATTCATTAAATAAAATAAAGTTATCGAATAAACCTTATTCGATCAATAGTTTTGAAAACTATATCCATATATATAAATATATATATATATATAATATACTCGGGAACATCGACTCCCGGTTTAGAAATATGTTCACCTTTGGGTCCCCTATACTAAGGGTATACGCAACTACTGCTTATTTCTAGCATAGGTATTATGCAACTAATAAGCATTTGAACCAACAGATATATAAATCAAGAATACGAAATAGGCATGCATATATACCATATCACATGCTCCAATATATCGCAAGAATTTGCTAATAACAAATATGCATTTATCACAAGATCATGCATATACACATATACATCACAACAACAGTTTATACGGGTAGAAAACTTGCCTGAGCGACTGGGGGTTACAAATGGCTCGGGACGAGTCTGGTAACCTATAAACAACATGTGAGTTGGAATTAAACCAAAGTCACTTGTAAATCTATACTTTAACCAAATTAGACTCTAATGCTCGCTTTGCGCTTACTGATTCTCTTAAGTCGCTCGAGTACCCTCGGCTCCACCATTTTTAATAAATTAACCATTATGAGTTTTAAGGCGATTCTTTCGCGAGTGTATTACCAACTGCCTAACACACTTAACATAATTGTTTCATACCCTAATTAACCCTTTTTGGTCTTTAACATAGGTTTCAAAGTAAGGCAAGGGGTAACGATTCATTCGCGAAACGTCGTTACTTATAACGGCCGTTTCTCCTAAACCGTACATCGGAATCAAACGAACCACATATCAAAACGAAGCTCGTAACATGAACTATCTAAACATGGCAATGGTCAAAACCTAGCAGGGAGTTCTAGGGTCCTAATGTTATGAACAAAAGCAGTCTAAAGTAAATCGGACATTACGATGGCTATGTTTACGCGATTTCCCAAATTTATACCATTCTAAAACAATCACCAATCAACCCAAATCCATTCATACAACCAAAGTCCATCCATATCACACTACAACAGCCCCCAAAACCTCAAGTTCTCCAATTTATGTTATTCTCAATCATGAATTTAAAACTATACTTAAGTCCTTTACTAATCAACAAGTTTCAACATTCAATTCACTACAACTCCAACCCAAACTCTAAACCTAAAAGCATTAAGCTACTCTTTTACCATAACAACTAAAATCATCCTAATATACAAAGTAAAGCTAGGGTTTGGAGATGATATACCTTCCTTGAAGTGATGTGTCTAGGACGCCTTAAGAAGCCTTGAGATGTCTTAGGGATGCTTGGATCTTAAAGGAAAAACAAGAAAAATCAAGTTAAAAATCTTGAAATCACTATTCATTATCTTCTTCATTGATTTCTTGGAGAAGATTGTGAATGATTTGGAGGCTTAAACTTATAGAATAGCCATAACTATGCATAAGGAGTACTAGATAATTATCTTACCAATTTAGGAAGCTTGGAACTTGAATTTTGAAAATTCTCCTCCTTGAAATGAGAAAAAGCCGAGAGCAAATGTGGGAGAAATGAAATGATTTTGTGTTTTTGATTTGTTTAGCTTAGCTTGGTTGTTTTGTTATTGGTTAATTACCTTTCTAACCTTGAACTTTGTGTGGTTTTAAATCATCCAACAATTCCTTTCCTTATGTCATGCTTATGATGTCATCATCCCTTACTTGCCCTCTTCTTATTGGTTGGATGACCTCATCATCCCTAACCTCCTTGATTAACTTCCTAATTGTTTGCCTAATGACCGCTGATCTGTTATACGGTTCGCTTAACTTTCGTTCTCGTTTCTCGTTTGAGGGATCATACCTGGGATCTTAATACTTGGATTTCCTTAGCCTTTCTCAATACATTATATTCCTTTTATGATCCTCTCTTATAATCCTTTTATTTAAATCCTTTTTATCCTGTTACCTTATACTCAATTCTTTCCGTATCTAGTGGATTTCCGGGAAAAATCAAAGTGTTCGGAATTGGATTCTGACGATCTTTACATACACTTATATACCATATAGAGTACTAATAAAATCTCAGAATATCCATAACAGAACCCCTACATAGTGTGGCATGAAAAGTTTTCTCATTCAGCAAAAACACTATTCATAAGGGTTACAAAAAATTCAAAATTTTGGGGGTTATTACATGAATGCTTAATTTTCACTTAGGGGTTGTATAAATTAGATAAACTTGTGGGAGCCACTTATGAATAAAGACCCGATTCATATAGTGTCTTGAAATGAAATTGAATATTTGCTAAGTGTTGTTATATGTTCATTATTTACAGATTTACTATATTCGTTATGTCTTCGAAACTTGAGAATTGTTCTCAGGGTTGAGAAGCTGTAATATGTGCTTGACTCACCTAAGCCTACTGAACCTGCTAGCGATGCACATAATGATGAACATGTTGTGTATCGTAAGTGGATAGATGATGCAAATGTTGGTCAATGCATCATGCTAGCTTCCATGAACATTGAGCTACAGAAGCAACATGAGCATATGGATTCTCACACTATCCTTATGGATCTACAAGAGTTGTTTGATGTGGCAGGGAGGACAGCTCGATATGAGATATCGAAGGAACTGTTCGGTTTTAAGATGTCTGAGGGATCATCTGTGAATGACCATGTAATTAAGATGATCAATTTGATTGAACGTCTTGGACAACTTGGTTTTGCCATGGATGGGGAGCTGAGCCAAGACTTGGTCTTGCAATCACTTCCGAGTTCGTTCTCACAGTTTGTTGTGAACTTTCACATGAATAAGCTGGATGTCAGCCTGCCTGAACTCCACAACATGTTGAAGACTGCGGAATCGAATTTTCTCCCTAAGAAGAGTTATGTTCTTCTAATTGCTGAAGGTTCCAATTTTAAGAAAAGGAAGAAGAACCCTTCCAAGAAGAAGAAAGTAGGTGAGAAAAAGCCGGTTCCACAAAAAGCTGAAGACCACAAGAGCAAAGCTGTTTTCTTTCACTGTAACAAGGTGGGGCACTGGAAGAGGAACTGCAAGGTTTACCTTGCAGAATTGAAGAAGAAGAAGGATAGTGAGACTACCGCTTCTGATTTAGGTATGTTCATGATCGAAGTTAATATGTCACTAAGTCAAATTTCTACTTGGGTATTAGATACCTCTTGTGGTTCTCATATTTGCAATTCGTTGCAGGGACTAAGGAGAAGTAGGACTCTTGAAGAAGAGGAGGTGATTCTACGGATGGGAAATGGAGCAAGAGTTGCTGCTGGAGCTGTAGAATGATTTCATTTACATATGCCTACGGGCAAGACTATTGTTCTAAATAATTGTTATTTTATTCCCTCAATTATGAGGAATATTATTTCTATTCCATGTTAGACTTGGCTGGATTTTCGTTTGTTATTCAGAATAATAAATGTTCAATTCTTAGAGATAACGTTCTTTATGGAAGTGGTATTTTAAACAATGGTCTGTATGTATGTGACGTAGAGCATAATTTACTACAAATTGAACATACTAATAAAAGAAAAATGGATGATGAAAATCTCACTTTCTTGTGGCACTGCGGACTTGGTCATATTAGTGAAAATAGACTGCGGACATTGCATAAGGAATGGGTTACTTGACCCCTTTGATTTTGAATCATATCCTACATGCGAGTCTTGTCTATTGGGTAAAATGACCAAATTATAAAGACAAAGCCACTTTCTCAAAGTCACTTTGATCGTCATAAAGACAAGATGGGTATTAGATACCAGAGTGATTGGCTTTAGTACAAGTGGGAGATTGAAAGAGATGTATCCTAAGTCCAATCATGTATGATGATTTAGGAATAACTTTTATGTAATCTGTTTTAATTTCATTGATATTAATAAAAGACTTGTTTTGGTTTTATTGCGGGCTTTATCTATTTAAGTGTTTAAATAAGATATACCATAGTTTAGAGTAAAAATTTTTATGGATTATGATGAGATCATAATAATGAGACCTAAAAGATGATAACTCTAAACTTAAATATTTCCTGGTCATAGGATTACTAACTTGTAATTAGTAATCCGCAAAGATCGGTATATACTATGTTTGCTTCATTATGAAGGATGTCTGTTCTCATAGACATTTGTGTGGTGACACTATAGCTAGTATGTAGGTACTTATTATAGCATAAGTTCACTGCACATGACTCACACAGCTGAACAACTGATGGAGTTCACTCACGTGTCAGCAGTTGTTTACATAGTGATAGTTGTACAAGTATCCTTAGACTTGAGGTCATCATAGTCATCTTGTGTACACTGAATTATGCTTTGGTTTAGTTCTTAGTCTTCAGGGACAATTATAAGGGCTCTACTGGGTATAGGAATTTGTACACGAAGATAGTGTATGATCAATAAAGGATCTACCCCTTCCAGTGAAGGAATAGAATGTTCAATGCTGATCCACTTATGCTAGTTCAGGAATCTCTGGCCAGAGTGAATGAAATTAGAAAGGAGTTTCTAATTTACATTAAATAGAACTAAGCATAGTGAATGGGAAAGCAAATGATTAAATAAGATAGGCTTGACACAAGTTCCATGCCTTGTATTTAATCATGACATTGCAGGGTAGAAGGAATTGATTGTACGGTAACTACTCACTGAATAGGTTCTTGGTATTCTAAGCAGTGAATTCGTATTATCCGGATAGTCGCGATATGCTGAGAAGTATCCCTCACGATGTAGAATAAATATGATTAATTTATTAATTAATCATATTTATTGAATTAGAGAATTTATATAAATAATGATAAAATAGTTTTATTATTATTTATTTCTACTACCGGCTTAATATTGAACCTACAGGGTCACACCATAAAAGAGAATGATTTAATGGTGGAGGAATTAATTAATAATGGTTGGTAATTATTTATTTGTGAAATAAATAATTAATTAGCAGATTTAATAATTGATTAAATGAGATTTAATTAATTATAAATTAATTAAGAAAAGTTCTTAATATTATTAATTAAAAATTTAATTTTGGAAATTAAATCAAGTGAGAGAATTATTTTTCTAAAGTGTTTAGAAAAGGGGTTAATGATTAAAAGGTGTTTTAATTATTAGTTAATTGGTTAATAAGAATAATCAATTAAAGGGTTAATAATAATAATATTTTATGGAAAATTTTCAGCTAAAAATTTTGCCTATAAATATACTATTATAAAGCCTATTTGCCAAAACCCAAAATAATTAACCCTAATTCTAAAGTAGAACAAGAGGGAGGCAACTAATTTTGTCAACCTCTTCCTCCTTCATCACATTGTACTCTTGGTGGATACCGGTGGAGTGCTTCACACTTGAGGAGCAGCTGTTAGGGATTTCCGTTCATCATTCTTGGATCGCTATTAAAGACCTTCATCTTTCCATTAACGTAAAGCTTCTTAAGATAAACATACTGAACTACGAATTAAATATTATTTTTCGCATAGATCCTGCGGAGGGTTTCGGTTTTTAAGATTTAAATTTACGTCTTCGTTGCGTTTATGTGCTAAAAACCCTTCAGTATCCACCTCAAGAACTCCTGCTACCTTGCCCTGTGGACATCTCTGGGTTGGATACTGATATTCATTAGCAGCCATCAGTTCAATTAGATCATAAGCTTCCTCATAGCTTTTTGCCTATAATGCTCCGCCTGATGCTGCATCGAGCATGGGTCTGGACTGTGCTCCCAACCCATTGTAAAAACAATTGATGATCATCCAATCAGGAATTCCATTATGAGGACACTTCCTAAGCATCTCCTTGTAGCGCTCCCAAGCTTCACACAAAGATTCTCCCATTTGCTGCGCAAATTGAGTAAGAGCATTCCTCTTTGCAGCTGTCTTTGCCAGAGGGAAGAATTTAGTAAGAAATTTCTGAGCAAGATCCTCCCATGTAGTAATTGAACCAGCTGGTATAGAGTGTAACCAGCTTTTAGCTTTGTCCCTCAGAGAGAATGGAAACAGTCTCAGCTTCACAGCATCTTTAGAAACACCATTGAACTTGAAGGTGTCTCAAATCTCAATGAAATCCCTAATGTGCATATTGGGATCTTCCGTTAAAGAACCCCCAAACTGGATTGAATTATGCACCCATTGAATTATGACAGGCTTGATCTCAAAGGTATTAGTTGTGATAGCTGGCCTGACAATGCTAGATTGAATGTCATTGATCTTGGGTTGAGAAAAATCCATAAAGGCTTTCATTTGTGCTGCTGGATCTCCCATTTTAATGAGTACCTAAAACACAAACAACTAAACAGTGAGAGTAAAAGAGTCCGAGTCAGTGAACTTTAACGACCACTGATGACAAACACATAAACTAAATTTTAACATCGAGTCCCCGGCAGTGGCGCCAAAAACTTGTTAGGGAGAAAACGCGCGCTAATATTCACGCAAGTATACGCGTTCGCAAGTAGTATAAGATATAAATCAGATTCGTTCCCACAGAGACCGGTTTAGGTTAACTTCAATTTATGCACCTATGCAACAATGTATGGTTATCGCTCAAAGCTAAGTAAGACAAATAATAAATTGGGTTTTTATTAAACTAAGAGATTATACTAAATAACATTAACTAAGAGAATTGAGGTTGAATTACTATATATGACAAATATGGGATTCTAACTTCATTAAATACTTCATTCAATAGCCTTATTATTCTTAACCTTAGCATGTAATGATGATGACACTAATCAGATAACACAAAACTAGTAAACGCCAACTTTCGTTGTACGAATACCCTACTACCAAGCATCCACAAAAGAGATAGAAGTTGAATAGACACCAATAACGCTTAGTCCTTATATGTTTATAAGAATTGAAAACATAACGGTTTAATGTGCAAGTTATCTATCGTGATTACATAGGGCAAGTAAGATGGTTAAAATTACCTACGAATCATGCATAACAAATACATGAACCTATGCTAGCATGGCAAGTTCTAAACCTCTATATTCACTATCGCTTCAATAGAGATTTACACGCTATCTTATATGTTAGCTACGCACATAAGACGAATAAGCACAACCAATATTAGGATATCAATCAATCACCACACACCAAGATATCAAAACAAATTAATTATTGAAATCCATAAGTAAATCCGCTAGAATCCCATGACAACGATTAGTTCATAATCGAACTCATCGTCACCATGGGTTCCAATGAAATCATGGTATGAACAAGGTCTTAATAAACTGAATAATAATTAAAATACGAATAAACGAGATCTAGGTTCAACAAGAACGAAAACGAGTATCCAAAGTTAACACTAATTCAAAGAACCACAAGTTGAAAATAAGATCTTCTTTTTCAGAGTTGTTTTGTGCTTCTAGGTCTTCTTCTTGGTATCCCAATCTTCCCGGATGATGAAAACCTTTTTTTTTAAGTATATATAAGCCCATATTGGACCTGGACAATTAAAATCGTAAAATTCCACTCAAAAAAGGTTTTTTCAGCGAAATCAGCGAAGTCAGCCACGCATCAGCGCGCGGCCGCGCGGCACACCAGGCGGGCGCCTCCACCAGCGGGCGGGCGCCTGAAGCCTGTCTCGAAAAATTCTGATGAATCTTGTTTTGGCCATAACTTGAGTTCTACTCGTCAGAATTAGGTGATTCAACTGTCCACGCGAAGCTAATGAGATTCTCTAAAACTTGACAATGACCTTGGCTTCCAATTAGGATTACTTTTCATCATATTTTCTTTGAAAGCTCAGTCTTCATATAATTGATACCTGAAATGCAATAACACAAAAACACATCAAAATACCAACAACTTGAGTCCAAAACACCAATTTAAGCTTGTAATAAAGCATTCCAAGTGGATATAAAATCCACTTATCACCAGGCAATCAAGGTAAATGGTTAGAGATTGAAGCATTACTATGGTGACACGGCAAATCGTGAGGTGGTTAGTGTCGTTCTATTATCCGTTTCAGCTCAAGGTTCTACGTCAAGCTAGCGACATAAAAGAAGAGCTTCTTGGGAGGCAACCCAAGTTTGTTGTACATTAGTAAGTAGAGGAAATAAGAAGAAAGGAGAAAATCATAAAAAAAAATCAGAAAAAGAAAAAAATTCAGGGCTCACTTCAGAAGCTTGGCGCGCCCGCATTGTCCTAGCGTGGCCGCGCTGATTTCACAGAAACATGTCGCGCCCACGCTGTTACAGCGCGCCGTGTCCCGACTGAAAAAGTTTCAAGAGAAAATCAGGATTTTTAGTCAAAAATCAATTCTAAACCGATTTTTACTCTCCCACATCCCATAATTCCCTCTCCAAATCAAAAACATTACTCCCATTATTCCCATAATCAAATCCCATTTTTATTCTATATATAATTCTCTTTTCACGACTTATATATGCATACACCTCATACACAACTTCTTCACCAATTCACAAATTCTCAAACATAAATTCTCTCTCAAACACAACTCTTATTCTCTCTACTCAATTCCAATGGCACCCAAGAGACCAAGAACTCAAGTCGATAGCAGCACCACCGATTCATTAAGTGTGGGTGGTGTAAGGCCAAGGTTCTCTACTCCCGAGGCTGAAGCGGAGTATATTAGGCTTCTTTCGAAGCCTATCATCAAGGAGCGAGATTTTCTGCCATCAGGGAAGGATGGTCAGCTATTGGAGATGATTCAGGAGATGGGTTAGGTTTCATTTTTTGAGGAACCCGTTGTTGTGCATATGAGTGTTGTACGAGAGTTTTATGCTAATGCGAGGGCGTAGAAGAATGGTTTCACGGTAGTTAGGGGGATGAAGGTGGAGTATAGTGTTGGAGCGATAAGGAGGGTAATTAATCAGCCCGCGAAAAAACCCGGTCAAGCCATTTGGAATGATAAGACTCCAGAGGATTTTTACTTGGATTTGATTGTTGCTACTCTATGTGTGCCTAAGACTCAGTGGAAATTCAAGAGGGGCACAACTGATTATGCCACATTCCCTGCTTCTTGTATGAACAGATTTTTCCGTGCTTGGAATGCCTTTATTTGTGCTAATATTTTGCTATCGTCCCATATGCGTGAGGTGACGGTAGAGCGAGTACGTTTATTGTGGGGTATTCGGAAGGGTGATTATGTGGACATTAGTAGGATTATTCACCTTGGTATTCTGTGATTTTTGAGAGGGAGCACTACAGGTTTTATACCATATACGTTTATAGGGACGAAGTTGTGTGGGGCAGTTCGTGTTCGTTGGGCCGAACATGAGCAGCTTCAGCTCCCTAGTTCTTCTATTGATAATTCGATTATATTAAATATGGTTGAATGGTATGGTGGTAAGCCCGATCCTAAGGGGTTAGGTTATTCATTTGATATGCTTCCAGGCAAGCGGCCCTATGATCAGTATTATGTTGGTGGTTCCAAGTTTTCCCGTGAAACGGGTTGGAGAGCTCAATTGGGTGAGGAGATAGAGTCATCACAATTGAAGGAATCGTCGAAGAAGAGCATGACGCAGTACAGGCGTCTGGCACGGAGGATGGATATGATGTATAACATCCACAGCAGGTTCGCACGTGATCTCACCCAGTCACTTGGGATAGCTTTCAGAGCCACCGGAGTTGATATCCAGTGGCCAGTTTTAGGTGAGGATTCCATGTATCCACCTCCGGACACACCCGACACTCCACCCGCTGAGGGTGAGGATTCTGATTCTGATTAGGTATGTTTGATTCCTTACTATTACCTTCATTGAGGACAGTGAATATTTTAAGTTTGGGGTAGTAGTTGAAGGAATATGTTTTTGTGTGAGTCTCATATAGTTTGCATATTCATGATAGTTTAGTTCATATAGTTTGCATATTTTGCCATATAGTTTTTTATTTATTAATTTTTGATAGTTTTATGTTATTTTTTCATATAGTTTTCATGCATTCGTATTATAACATGATCCCTTAGATGATTTTTCCAGTTGACTTGTGATATTGATGCTAGTGTAGTGATGTCGTATTTAGAGATGTTAAGTCATATTAAGTTGATTTGCATGCTAGAGACACTTGTATTTCACTAAGTCTTATAGGTTGCTAGAGTGTTAGCTCATAGTCATGGTTTGTTGGTTTGTCGAGGTTTAATCGCTTGTTTATATTTAGAATTTAGGATATTCTCTTAATAATAAAAGGCATGGATATTTAAAAATTGGAGAAAATTGGATTTCATTGCTAGTTGTGTGGCTAGGTGTCAAATGGCTAGTAGCCGGTTTATATTAATATGAGCAGTCTAGGGTTGGATGAGATGGAGCGAAACGCACTCATTCAGAAATTCGTAGAAAAAAAATATAGAAAAAAAAAGAAAAAAAAAAGAAAGAAAAAAGAATAAGCGTTATGTATAATTGATCATGAGTGGGCTCTTTAGTACTCGAGTTATTAAGTTCTTAGGGTACTTTGTGCCTAGTGACCTAAGGCTTTTATAGTCTGGGATCCGCTAATCTAACGATCGCTACATGGGTACTATTGTAACAGTCTTTTGTGGAACTTGCTCATTGCATGATCAAATAAGCATACTTTTGTTGTTTTATTGTGAATAAAAGCATGAATCCATGTTAAACTCCGATATAGAATTGAAGTGTTATAAGTTATTTTAAGTCTAGCTTTTATTCTGTTTATAAACTTTTGATTTTCTTGATAAGTAGTGAGTCATGATTGTTGATCTAGTTGCGATAGTATATCTGTAAGCATCTGCACACACGCACGTCTCTAGTTTGTAAGTTAATTTGTATGATTTAACTGATCTTTATGCGAGTAACTGCATTTGTTGATATGTTGCTTATCGATTGGTTTAGTTATTCTATTGGGATTGTTGCATTCATATTAGCTGCATTCATGCATTTTTATTCTCTTGTTCTTTGAGTCTGTTTATGCTTGAGGACAAGCATCGATTCAAGTTTGGGGGTATGTGAGTGGAATTTATGACACTTTATAATGCTCTAATAAGCTTTAAATTGATGCATTTGTACTCAAGTTATTAAGTGTTTTAATATGTTTTCTAGTGTTTTTGCATTTCAGGCATTAATCTGTGAATCAGGTGAATTAGCATTATTTTGGTGCTAATTTGGTGTCAAGGTGGTGTTGGAATAAAAGCTCCTGGAAAGCCGGCTTGAAGCAGCATGGAAAAAGATGAAATCTGAGTTTTTTCCAGAAGGACGGCGCGCCCGCGCTGTGATAGCGCGCGGCCGCACCAGGATTCCAGAAAGGCAGCGCGCCCGCACTGTGATAGCATGCGGCCGCGCCGGTACGGAAAATATGAATCCTAATTCTAATTCGATTCTAAGTGGGGAGAATTCAATATTGCAAAGGGCTGCTATTTATATTCAAATAAGAACGTTTTCAAGAGATATCAAGCAGGGGAGACATACAAAAGCGCAAGGAGACCCGTAAGAAGACCGTTTTTAGCACGATTCAACGAAGGTGAAGGAGACCTTGTTTTTACTTGTGAATCTTTGTTTAAAGTTGTATTTGGATGCTAATTTTCTTACTTGTGAACCTCTACTCTTGTTTGTACTTGGTTTTGTTTATTTGTTATAAAGACTACATTTGTTATACCATGCTTTCATCGGAACCCACGTTGATGATGAGTCCGATCATGGGCTAATCGTTATCGTGGGGTTCTAGCGGATTTATTTATGGATTTATTTAGTTAAATTATTTCGATACCTTAGTATGTGGTGATTGATTAATATTCTAGTATTGGTTGTGCATATTCGTCTTATGAGCGTCGTGAACTTATAAGACAGTATGTTAATTCTTAATGAAGCGATAGTGAATTTAAGGATTTAGAACTTGCCATGCTAGCATAGATTCATGTGTTATTGTTATGCATGATTCGTACGTAATTTTACCCATCTTACTTGCCCTGAGTAATCAAGATAGATTACTTGTGCTTAAACCGTTATGTTGTCAAATTCTATAGACATATAGGGTCTCAATATAATTGGTGTATATTCAGCTTCTATCTCTTTTGTGGATATCTGGTAGTATGGTACTCGTGCAACGAAAGTTCGCGTTTATCAGTTTCGTGTTGTCTGATTAGTGTCATCACCATTGCATGCTAAGGTTGAGAACAATAAGGCTATTGAATGAAATATTTAATAAAGTTAGAATCTCATGTTTGCCATATATATTAATTCAGTCAACCTTAATTTCGTAGTTATAATAGTTAGCATAATTCTTAGTTATAAACAACCTCAATTTGTTATCGTCTTAGCATTGAATAATAACCATACATTGTTGCTTTAGTGCGTGAATTAGTTAGTTAACCAATACAGTCTCTGTGGGAATAAACTAGAAAAGATTTTATACTACTTACGAACTCGTATACTTGCGTGTAATATTAGCGCGTGTTTAGCGACTAACAAACATACTTTCAGGGGGGCGCTTAGCTAAGGACATCTTGAAGAACTCATATTTAGTCCCTTACTGCAATGCTATCATAGCTACCTTGTCGTCAAGATCTGGGACCTTCAAGGATTCCTTTGTGAAATAATTTAGATAGTCTCCTAGGAATTCCTTCGCTCCTTGCATAATGCCCATGAGAAATGCTGAAATTTTCTCATGCACTATGCCACTAATAAATTGCTTTGTTAGGTAATGAATACAACACATAGGGGGTGAATGTGTTTTGGACAATTTTAATCTTTATGAATTGTTTTTAGATGGTGAACAAAGTAATCTAACTTTTAGAGATAATATGTTTCAACAGAAAATAATAAAACATACATAGGAACATACTATCTTTCAAAACTTAATTTTATATTAAAATCAAGTATGTGTTTTGCTACAAATTTTTGGGTTCTTGTTATATTAAGAACTCATCTTCTATCTTGAGAGTTACAATATTTTTAGATCTATTTGTTACAACTAAAATAAAGCATCCAGTGTTTACTTTATAGAACAGTAAACACAGGTTTTTACACAGCAGTTTATCTTTTCACATAGTGGATGTATGTGACTTTACTTTGCTAGTTAATCTTGGCCTTTAATCTTGTACTTTTCAAGCTGCTTTTGTAGACTTTTCAAATCTGTGATTGATTTATTTGGTGATTGATAATCTTGGATATTTAACTGGTCTGCACTTTGTACTTTGAGTTTTCCCTCGAGATCTCCAGTTTGGTATAAAGAGAACTAGACATCTCTATAAGTATAATGACTTATCGAGATCTCTTATTACTTCATAGTTGTTATGACTTATCGAAGTCTCTGAGTTCTCTAGTGTGAAATTGACTTGTTGAGATCTCTGAGTTCTCGAGTATAATCTTGACTTATCGAGATCTCTGAGTTCTCAAACGAGCTTGACTTTTCGAGGTCTCCATTTCTTTGTATGCACAATTAACTTATCGATATCTCTAAGTCCTCTAGTGATATTTTGACTTGTCGATATCTCAGAGTTCTCTAGTAAAGAAATGACTTGTCGATATCTCTAATCTTTATGTCTTCAATTTGGCTTGTCGATATCTCCGAGACTTCTCTATAAGTTTTTCTTGACTTCTTGATAAGTCATTCTGGAGTTCTTGAATGACTTCTCTATACCACTTAATTTGTGACTTGTAGATTTCTTGACTTAGAATATTTTTCCCAAAACATATTTATTCAACTCCAAGATTCTTCACACTTTCTCTGAGGCATGATCTTCTTCCAGAGTTTATTCTTAGGCTTGAGGTTGTTTATAGAAAAATACTCCAGTCTAATCTAATTACACTTTTACAGACTTAAGTGTTACAATACAAAATGCAAACTTTGATTATCATACAACTTACTTAGGGTTGTCAATTTGACTTAGTCTTGTTACAGCACAGGCATGTCTTGTACAACAATCTCCCCCAATTTGTGAGAAGAATGCTTATCATAAATTCATGCATGTTAACAAGACTAACCCCAAGCTACAATGAAATATTAGACTATACAAACAAGTTGACACAAACATAATATTTATACATTTAATGATTTCTTTGAGTTCATCAGATACATACATCAGACAAATGTCTCATCTCCTGTTTCTTCTCTAATGAGATCCTTTAGGTGTACAAGAATTCCCAGTTCCTCTATGATTGGTGTCCCTCTTAAAGCTTCCACAAATTTGAGTTTGTCATGTACTGAATAACTACTCAGTAAATCAATCCTAAATCTTGAAAATGTGCCAACTTTGACATTCAAAAATTTTCCATCTTTGGTAACTCTACTCATCCCATTTACCTTGAGATCTTTAGATTTTTGAATGTATATTTCTATCTCCTCATCATACTTTCTCTTCATCTCCTCACTTTCAGCCTTGTTCCTTGCTCTTCTTTCTTCCCTTTCTACAAACCATTCATCCAAAACAGATCTCCATGCCTTAGTTACAGTATCCTTGTCCTTCAGTAAGCTTATCACTCTCTTGATTTCTGTGGAAGAAAAGGTGTCCATTAAGTTGCTACCAAGAAATATGAAGGACCCATCCTGATAGTAGATTCTTACTTCTCTTAGTGTTACAACCCAAACTCTGACCATTTCTTCAGCTAATTGTTGAAAGTAGTCTTCATCTGAGATGCACCAGTTTAGAGGTAGAAAATCACTTTGATTGTAACAATTCCAGATGGCCCTCTCAGTAACTTGCATTTTCTTAGGTTGTCTCCCAACAGAATTGTAGTGAATTTTGGTTGATGGCTTGACAAAAGTTAGGTTTAAGATTTTCTTGAGAAATGTTTGATTTGATATGATTGGTATTTTCAGAAAGGTGTTAGCAGTTTGTTTGTACAAGTATTTAGGCTTTGAGGTTTGAAGTGGTTTAGTATTTGAGTTTGTTGGCTTAGAGGGTTGAGTTTGGTTAATTTGGATTTTTGGGGTTTGTTGTTGTGGTTCTGAGCAATCTTGTCTTTTCTTTCTCCTCTTTCATCCCCTTTCTTCTTTTTATCTTCCTTTTTCTTATCCTTCTTCTTATCCTTGCTGCTAGTTTTTTTTTGAAGACCGACTTGGATTTGAGCCAGAAGGTTTTTGCCCATCATGCTTTTGCTCATCATCATCCTTGTCATCTTGTAAATTGAATTAAGTGGTTGGCAACATGGTGTCAACATTCAGTAGATATCTATCCAAGATCCTTATCATCTCCACATCTCCAGCCTTCTTGTTCCTTTTGTATTTTAGATCAGACTGAATAGTCATGATTAACATCACATTTAATCTAACACAATTTTTAGGAATAGTAAGTTGTTTGCATTACTTGGTTCTTGGACAGATGTAGGCCACCCCTTTGTTTGGATATAGATAGGCTTCTAGAAAAGCTGTTATCTCTGCATTTTTGAGCTCATGAAGAAGCTGGGTGTCCTCTGTGATGACTACATGTACTTTGTCAATCATAACATCTAGTTCAGATGCCCTTAGAGTTCTGAGATTTGAAATGGACACTTGAAGACATCTGTCCGCACCACCATCATTGATGTTGACAACAATCCTCTTCTGTAAGTAATTCTCAACATTCACAACTACTGCCCTAATGGAGTTGATAGTCTTGACCAGTGCTCTTTTGTATATGATGTAGTCGTTTTGAAGAGACATCCTCAGGACTGCAAGAAGTTCACTGAATTCTTAATCTTGATTTGGTCCTTGTGCAGCCTTGATGAGTCTTTCTTTTTCCACATCTTGAAATTTTTGAGTTTATGAATAACTTTGACCACGTTGAACTGAGGTGATAGGTTCTTTGGATTTAGATTTACCAGCATCCTTGGATTGTTGAATCCTAGCTTCAATCTCCCCCTTAGTCTTGGTGACAGGCATGATTAGGGGAATTGGTAATTCTGGCCTTATAGGTTCAGGTAATGAGGGCAGTGGTATGTTGAACTTCCCCATAATGGCTCTCAAAGCAACAGAATTTTGCATTTGAAGATGCTTGTGAGAATCCACCAGGGTTTTTGTGTCTGTCTGTTGACTTTGCACCAAGGATGTGAGAGGTTGTACTTGTGCATTTAGTGATTCATTAGAAGATTGGAGAGAAGACACTTGTTGAAGTTCCTGCAAAGGTATCCTACACAGCCTTCTTAAATTCTTCCATGAGCAAAGCTGAAGGAGTGTATCTGCTAGAGTGCATTTGATCCAGCTTCAGTCTTGAATAATTGGAATTTGTGATGTGATTTTGAACTTGGTCATACAGGGCTACAAATGAAGTTCTCATGTTCTTGATAATAGTTTCCACCCCACTTAGATCATACCTAGACATTTGATCAACAAAAGTGGGGAATTTGTTCTTGATCTCTGTCTGGGAAGGAATTATTTTATCCATCTTCTCTCTAACCATCTTCATTATCTTGTCTTGATGCCCAATGAGGGTAATTTGAAGTGCTTTTCCAAAATTATGGAAAGCTTTGATTTGAGCTTTGTATACCTCATTCACTGCATCATATACCTCCTATGGGGTTAAGGATCTAGCATTGCTCCCCAAGATGGTTAGGTATTCTTCCCTGAATCGGGCTAGTACATCATCCATTTCAAAAGAAAACTCCTTGTCCAGCCATTTATCATAATTTGCATCCTGACAAGCTTCATCAACAATTTTTTCCTGTTGTTCTTCCACATTATTATGGTAGGATAGCATGATGTCTTGGTAGTCCAGATTTGATATATTGGATGTGAGAAGCTGGTGAGAGATCTGAGCAAGACCACCAAGTTGATCAACTAAGAGATCATCTATTGTGGAATATGGAGGTTCATCTTCTTGTAGCCATTGAGAGATGAGGTGAGGTTCTTGTGGTTGAGAAGTGGAAGGTTAGTTGGATGGGTGAGAAGGAGATAAGACAGAACTACCTGTGGCAGGAGTCACAGTTAGACTCACATATTGCCCTCTAGTTATGACAAGTTATTGTTCTTCGCTTGTGATGGGAACCTCCAGTTGAATTGGAGGGGATGTGACTGGTTTACTGTCATGTGCACCAGTCTCAAACCATTGTGCTTCTTGCAAAGCACTGTCACATGAATATGATGATCTTGCCTCTCCCATAACAGGGTCATTGGCAACTGTACTCCCAACTTCAATTGTTAATGCAATTTCAGCCAGGGTTTTGAGGGAAGTTGTTCCTGTGACAGGAAACTCCAATTGAATTAGAGAGGATTTAGATAGCTCCCCCTCAGGAGTACTACCCCCAAACCTTACAGCCTGTGAAGATGATTTGCACATGAAGGTGCATTTGTGATCACCATGGTGTCTTCAGTAAAAACTGATGAATCCCCCAAGCTTATGATGGTGTCATCAAGGTCTACCCCAGCTAGTAGCCTCTCACCATCTAAATTTGGTGTTTGGGTGGTGAGCAAGGTTTCTTGAACCATGTCACTTGAGTAAGTTTGCACTTGAGGATTGGGTTCAAGTGCAGTGTATGAAGAAGAAATATGAGAGATTAAGAGTTGTTTTTTAGTAGTGAATGTTGGTAGCTCCCTCTGAATAGATGAGGGAGCTTCAATTGATGTGCTCTCATGGTGTGTGCCATCCTTGTTTCTTCTTTCATATACTTGAACTTTGTCAGGTGCAGGTTCAGACTCTGTACAGGGTACATTTGGGAGAATGCTCTTTTCAATAGAGACACCATGTTAAGAGGATGTTGTTGAGTGGAATTTATGACACTTTCTAATGCTCTAATAAGCTTTGAATTGATGCATTTGTACTCAAGTTGTTAAGTGTTTTAACTTGTTTTCGAGTGTTTTTGCATTTCAGGCATTATATAGGTAATTAGGTGAATTATCATTGTTTTGGTACTAATTTGGTGTCAAGGTAGAGTTGGAATAAAAGCTCACGAAGACCAGCTCGAATCTGCAAGAAAAAGAAAAGAAGTCAGTTTTGGCAGAAGCCCAGCGCGCCCGCGCTGATCAAGCGTGCGCCCGTGCCGTGTCGGGATGACAGAATCCTGTCTCCACTTGGTTTTTGAGAGAAAGAATTCTACACTGCATTTGGCTGCTATATAAACATCTCTAGGTCATTTTTAATAAAAAAATCAAGCTAAATAAAGCTATATCAAGCCAGCGACATATCAACAAAAGCCGTAAGAAGACCGTATTAGCATGATTCAACGAAGACGAAGAAGATCTTGTTTTATTTGTGAATTTTTGTTTTAAGTTATATTTGGATGCTAGTTTTCTTACTTGTGAACCTTAATCTTGTTTTGTACTTGGTTTATTTATTCGTTATAAAGACTTCATTTGTTACACCATGATTTTATCGTAACCCACTTTGATGATGAGTCTGATTATGGGCTAATCGTTATCGTGGGGTTCTAAAGGGTTTATTTATGGATTTCTTTAGTTAAATTGTTTAATGCCTTAGTGTGTGGTGATTGATTGATATCCTAGTATTGGATGTGCGTATTCACTTTATGAGCATCGCGAACTCATAAGATAGTGTGTTAATTCTTAGTGAAGCGAAAGTGAATTTAAGGATTTAGAACTTGCCATGCTAACATAGGTTCATGTATTTGTTATGTATGATCCGTAGGTAATTTTAACCATCTTACTTGCCCTGTGTAATCAAGATAGATAACTTGGGCTTAAACCGTTATGTTGTTAAATTCTATAGACATATAGGGTCTCAATATAATTGGTGTCTATTCAGCTTCTATCTCTTTTATGTTGAGCTTCCCTAACATAGTCTCTATGGGAATGAACTAGAAAAGATTCTATACTACTTGCGAACTCGTATACTTTCGTGTATTATTAGAGCGTATTTAGCGACTAACAAGTTTTTGGTGCCGCTGTCGGGGACTGCAATGTTAATTTATAATTTATGTGCTTTCCGTCAGTGGTCGTTAAAGTTCATTGACTCGGACATTGTTACTTATTTGTTTTCTTGCATTATTTCAGGTACTCTAGCGAGGGTGTATGCATACGCGTTCACGTACTCGTAAGAGAACACTGGATAAAGCCGAGGAAGAAGTTGTAGTAGTTCGTAAGGAAGTTTTCGAGGAAGAAAAGAAGGTAGAATAAGAAGAGAAAGTTGAAGAACCAGCTTTAGTAGAGATGGGTGATCAAGCAGAAAATTTGAAGGCTTTGATGGACTATTCTCAGCCTAAGATTAATGACATTCAGTCAAGCATCATCAGGCCATCCATCAGGGCTAATACTTTTGAGATCAAGTCAAGCACAATCCAGATGATACAGAACTCAGTTCAGTTTGGGGGTTCTCTAACTGAAGACCCCAACATGCACATTAGGGATTTCATCGACATCTGCGACACCTTCAAGTTTAATGATGTGACTGAAGATGCTATCAAGCTACGCCTCTTCCCATTCTCTCTGAGGGACAAAGCTAAGTGTTGGTTACACTTTCCACCAATAGGGTCTATCACCACTTGGGAGGACTTTGCACAAAAGTTTCTCACTAAATTCTTCCCTATGGCGAAGACTGTTGCAATCAGGAATGCTCTTACCCAGTCTGCTCAGCAAACAGGAGAATCTCTGTGTGAGGCTTGGGATCGATATAAGGAGATGCTAAGGAAATGCCCACACCTTGGCATGCCTGATTGGATGATTATTAACTGCTTCTATAATGGATTGGGTGCTACTTCCAGACCCATGCTTGATACAGCATCAGGGGGAGCCTAGTGGGCTAAGAGCTAGGATGAAGCTTATTAACTTATTGAACTGATGGCTGCTAATGAGTACCAGAATCCTTCCTAGAGACTGACTCAGGGAAAAGTCGCAGGAATTCTGTAGTTGGACGCAGTAACTGTTATCGCTGCCCAACTTAAGGCTTTGATGATGAAGGTGGACATTTTGGCTAATTATGGAGTTAATCAAATCACCCGTGTCTGCGACCTTTGTGTTGGTGCCGATGAGACTGATCAGTGCACAATTTCTAGTGAATTAGCTCAGTTTGTGAGCAACTTCCAGTGATCGTAGCAACCAGTGCCAGCCACCTATCATCCCAATAAACGCAATCATCCTAATTTCAGCTGGAGCAACACTCAGAATGCGGTTCAACAACCTTATCAACAATATCCAGCTAAGCAGTACAACCCCCTGGTTTTCTGCAACCACAGTATGCACATAGACAGCAAATCCAGCTGCAACAAGCCAATGAAAAATCTGAATTAGACGAGTTGAAGCTTATGTGTAAAAGTCAAGTTGTTTCTATCAGGACCTTGGAAAATTAAATTTGTCAAATTGCCAATGCCTTGCCAAATCGTCAGCCTGGTACACTACCTAGTGACACTGAAGTGCCAGGAAAAAGGGAAGCTAAGGAGCAGGTAAAGGTAATCACTTTAAGGTCTGTAAAGGTTGCGAATTCCGATTAAACTCAAGTGTTGACTGAAGAAGCTGAGGCTGAGAAAGAAGTGGAGCAGCAGGAAGTAGAAGTGGATCCAAGGAAGAATACTGTTGAGCACACTTCGCCTGAGGGTAATACAGGGGAGAAATAGATCTATCCTCCACCGCCTTTTCCTAAGCGGCTGTAGAAGAAAAAGCTAGACAAGCAATTTGAGAAGTTTCTTGATGTGTTCAAGAAACTTCATATCAACATACCTTTCGTTGAGGCTCTTGAGCGGATGCCAAGTTATGCAAAGTTTATGAAAGGTATTCTCTCTCGGAAAATGAAGCTAGATAATTTAGAGATTGTTGCTCTCACAGAGGATTACAGTGCTGTGCTACAACAAGAATTACCTCTGAAGCTTAAGGATCCAAGAAGCTTCACTATTCCATGTACTATTGGAAAACTGTCTTTTGACAGATGCTTATGTGACTTGGGAGCTAGCATCAATCTGATGTCTTTGCTATCCGCGAGGCATAGTGGAGGATGTCTTGGTCAAGGTTGATGAACTCATCTTCCCTGATGATTTCGTACTTCTTGATTTTGAGAAGGATAAGAAGATTCCCGTAATCTTAGGGAGACCTTTCTTGGCAACTGGCCAAACCTTGATAGATATGCAGAAGGGTGAGCTCACAATACGAGTTCTGGATTAGGATGTTACTTTTAATGCGTTCAACGCTATGAAATTTCCTACTGATAATGAGGAGTGCTTAAAAGTGGAGTTGGTCGATTCAGTGGTCACATCGGAACTTGATCAATTACTAAGGTCCGATGTCTTAGAGAAAGTCTTGTTGGGGAATTCAGATAGTGAAGATGACAAAGGTGAAGAACAACTACAATATTTGAATGCTTCTCCCTGGAAAAGGAAGATTGATATGCCTTTTGAATCTCTTGGAATGGAGGGATTGAACAAAGCTCCTAAACACCTAAAGTCATCTATTGAGGAAGCTCCCACTCTTGAGCTTAAGCCTTTACCTGAGCATTTGAGGTATGCATTTTTAGGTGATGCATCTACTTTGCATGTTATTATTGCATCTGACCTTTCAGGTAGTGATGAGGAAAAGCTTATGAGGATTCTGAGAGAGTTCAATCGGCAATTGGCTGGACTATAGCAGATATAAAGGAAATCAGCCCTTCTTACTGCATACACAAAATTCTGCTAGAGGAAGGTAGAAAGCCTACGATCGAGCAGCAAAGAAGACTTAATCCAATCATGAAGGAAGTAGTGAAGAAGGAAATTCTTAAGTGGCTAGATGCAGGAATCATCTATCCTATATCTGACAGTTCATGGGTAAGCCCGGTTCAATGTGTGCCAAAGAAGGGTGGTATTACAGTGGTAGCAAATGAAAAGAATGAGCTTATTCCTACTAGAACAGTCACGGGGTCGAGAGTTTGCATGGACTACAGGAAGCTGAACAAATCCACTAGGAAGGACCACTTCCCTCTTCCTTTCATTGATCAGATGCTTGACAGATTGGCTGGGCATAATTACTATTGTCTTATGGATGGCTATTCGGGTTACATTCAGATTTGTATCGCTCCAGAAGATCATGAGAAAACAACCTTCACTTGTCCATTTGGTACTTTCGCCTTCAGACGAGTTTCTTTTGGACTGTGTGGTGCGCCAGCCACATTTCAGAGATGTATGACGGCCATCTTTTTTGACATGATTGGCCAGAATGTGGAGGTGTTCATGGAAGACTTTTCAGTCTTTGGCGATTCTTTTGATGAATGCTAGAAAAATCTTGGACATGTTCTCAAAAGGTGTGTTGAGACCAATCTGGTTCTCAATTGGGAAAAATGTCACTTTATGGTGCGTCAGGGCATTATTCTCGGGCACAAGGTTTCTAGTAAGGGTCTAGAGGTGGACAAGGCCAAGGTGGGGGTCATTGAGAATCTTCCTCCACCCATTTCTGTTAAGAGAATTCGCAGTTTTCTTGGTCATGCGGGTTTCTATAGGCGTTTCATTAAAGACTTCTCGAAAATTTGAAGCCATTGTGCAGTTTTCTAGAGAAAGATGTTCCTTTCAAATTTGATGACGAGTGCCTTGCAGCTTTTGAGACATGAAGAAGATTTTAATCACGTCACCGGTCATAACTGTACATGATTGGAATGAACCTTTTGAGATGATGTATGATGCAAGCGACTATGCAGTTGGAGCAGTTCTTGGACAGAGGAAGAACTACATATTACATGTGGTCTACTATGCTAGTAAGACTCTTAATGGTGCTCAACAGAATTATACTACTACGGAGAAAGAACTTTTGGCTTTTGTCTATGGTTTAGAGAAATTTTGATCTTATCTACTTGGGACTAAGGTGACAGTTTTCACTGATCATGCTACAATTCGATATCTCGTCTCAAAAAAGGACTCGAAGCCTAGATTGATTATAACGACTCGTGTATTTTTGAATTATTTAAAAATGTGATTATGGAAATTATTAAATAAATAAAATATGTGTATTGGGTTTGACCGCTATGTGTTGTTTAATTAATGTGTGATTTATGGTGTACCGGGTTGTCCGCGTGATTAATTATGGAGTCGTATTGATTATTTTCAATTTCAAAAGTGGATTTAGTGTAAATTTAATTGCATAAATATTTGAAATATCTTTAAAATCATTTTTATGGTTCTCCAATTACAATAGTTATTTTTGGGATTTTATAAAATTTAGAAATTAATATTTTATTAATTATTTATCTTTAAATGATTTTCTGATTGTGTTTACTTGTAAAATCTGTATTTAATTCCAGAATTATTCAAAAATTATGAAACTCATATTTATTCAAGTTTGAAATATTATGAGAATTTTAAAATTATGTTGGGAATTTTTGAGATTAATTTCACTCACGCGTCGATTCGTTTAATTGCGAAAATCGGGTATAAATTGCGTTTCAAAAATTGTTTTAAAATTTTAAAATTTATGTTTTGATAAACTTCGGGATATTTGTAACATTTAAAAACTATTTTCCTGATTTTCTGAATTTATTTTAAGTAGAGCTCGATTCGTTAATTGTGAAATGCGGGTACGAGTTGTGTTTCAAAAATGCTTTAAAAATTATGAAAATTTTATTTTATTGGTTTCGGGATTTTTAGAAAATTTTAAAACTATTTTGGTAATTTGAAAAGTTTATTTTATGTGTAACTTGGTTCGATGAATTATGAAACGAGGAACAGAAACCGGGCTACAGTCCCTTTTTACTAATACGTGTCCCAAATATGAGACACGTGGCAGTCAATGGTGTTGTTTGAGCCACGCGTTGGCTGCAGAGTGAATAGAAAAAAAAAAGAAACAAAATAAAAGAAAATAATACACACAACTATACCCCTATATCCCCTCATTTTTTTCACTCGGCTAATCTCTCTCCTTACTCTCACCATTTTCATTTCTTTTCCATTCAATTACCACTCGACTTTGAATGGGTCTTAAGTCCTGGTACATAGTTCTTTGTTCTTGTTCCTATGGTCGCATTTCTGTTCGATTTTCTGAGAAACCCACCTCGGGGTTCGATTGTTTTCTGGCGTTTGATCTTTGTTTTCTGGCGCCTGAGTTCAGTTGTGCTGTTGGTATGTATATATACACAAGTATGAGTGTATATATATCTCTGTTGTGATGATTGCCATGCTGCTGTGTTGTGATTTTCCGACCACCGGCGTATTTCCGGTGACCACACCGGAACCATATCTCCTGCTTTGACTGTTACTTTGTTCCAGTTTATTTTTCCAAATTATTATATATATTAATTTGGAATTTTATTTTATAATTTGCTGCAGGGCATTATTTGATTAAACTTTGTGATATAAAATATTTTGCACGGAAAATTTTGATTAATCGATGGAATTTATTTGGAAACCCGACACGTATCGGGCACCGATAAATTTTACTACCGTCGACGGTGGACGGTGATGACACAATTCTGAGTCCTAATACTTTTATTAAATAAAATTCGTGTTATGTTTTTATTCTGGATCTAAATAGTTAATTAGTAAATATTAAATCGTGATGGTTAAGTTCGTAGTGATTACTAAATTGTATCGGTGATTGGAATTTGCGAGTTGTGATTGGTTGTCGTGTTTTAAATTGGATTGTTGTTGTTGAATTGACGTCGATTGATGTTTCGATGGGTAGTCCGATAAACAAAGGAGACGCTGCCCGATTTCCGGGAAACTGAATTACGTAAATACAGAAACGTATCCGATGAATATCGGGACGTCGAGAGACTATATATATATGTGTGTGTGTTTTATACGAAACTTGGTTGTACAATGTGATGAAATATTTTGCCAAATCGATAACCCTGATTTCGTAAAATAAACAGTATATGTATTTTCCGAAAACGAACACCGAACCGATTATCGAGATTGTGAACCCTACTTGTTGTGTGTGTTATTATAATATATATAATTACGAGTCGGGTTTGAATATCGTTGGGTAAAATTGGTATCGAGGATATATCAAGCATACCTAGACGTCTAACGTAGGATATTTCGACCCTGTAGGTTATAGTCGGGAACCTGAAAGTGGACGATGGACTAAAGATAACCTAGTGGTCAGTCGACGAGCTCAGTAGAGTTTCAACAGAAAAACCTGAGTGTCGAAGTTGAATCCAATGGGATCTAGTGGTTGGACGTTAAAGCCTGAGCGACAGAGTCGGCTCAGAGTTGATCAGTAATAGCTATAAAGCCCTGTAAGGCAAGTACTCCTGAACTTTTCTTCAAGATATATTACAAATATTTTTGAACTGTTTCACAATGTGTCATTATTATTCAAAATAAATCATGTTTTAGTATTGCAAGTACTTCTAAATTTTTTCAAGATACAATGCAAATGTTTCCAAATTCTCTCGTGAAATATTGTTAAGTGTTCAAAATTTCTCTGTTTTATATTTTAAGTACTTTGAGTCATACAACCTTGAACCCGAATCACCTCATTTGATATTTGAGCCATAAGCCTTAAATTTTTCATAAATCATCCTTTGTTGATTTTCAGATACCGAATTACACAAATATGACAATACTTCCCCAAATATTTAACTGTCAAACACCAAACATTGGAACAAAACTGTTTGAAAATACAGAAACTTTTATACTCAACCATTCTTTATAATATCAAAAAACTATACCTTGAAAAATCAGTACTCGTCCAATACCTGATCATTTTATAGACTGAAAATTGTTTCTTATATATATACCCTTGTTATATCCGTGAATTTTCTTACGTTTTTATGTAAGTGTTCAATCATTATTGATTATGATCTTGTTTTATTGAAGTATATTGTTTATTATACGGAACTGTTTTAGAATTGGATAGTTTTCTTACATGGACCAGATTCGTGGTCAGACCAGATTTGTGGTCGAATTAGGACAATGTGTGCCTTGGATCCAGTTCGTAGAGCAGTGCTGTGTGCTTTGCTCGGGGTTAGTGTGTGACTGATCAGCAGCCTAACCTTGGTTTTAATATTTAAAATAAATGTTCAATTCTAATGATTGTTTAACAATAAACTTGATTCTTCTGAATCATTCCATTTGAACATTGCTTAACCTCAGTTATCACTGTTATGACTTGCTGAGCTAGTTAGCTCACCCTTGCGATTCTTTTTATATATTTTACAGTTGGAAATGATACGGATGATAGTGAAGTTCCTCAGTCCAAAGTGCGAGCTAAGATTCCAGATAGAGTTGGATTGAGCTAGTAGGAGTTTATTGCGGTAGTGAGATAATAAGATTGTAAGAATAATTTTATTATCAATTTTAAGTTAAATTAGTTGAGATTTGGTACGATGTAATAAAAGTTAAGGTTGTGGCTTGTTGTCATACTTTAACCTGTTACGATCCGTGGTTATGTGAAGTAGGGTCATTGCAAATAATATTTTTTATACAGGTTTATATATTATGTATGTATTGTGGACCCCAAACTTCTGACCCCGGGTTTGGAGGGCGCCACATTGATTAGATGGGTTATTTTGCTTCAAGAATTTGAACTAGAGATCAAGGACAGAAAAGGAACTGAAAATCAAGTCACTGATCATCTCTCGTGTTTAGAGAATCCTAATGCTACTTCATTGGATAAGACATTGATAAATGAATCTTTTCCCGACGAGCGGCTGTTGGAGTGCAAGAAGAAGAATCGTGGTTTGCAGACATTGTGAACTACCTTGTGAGTAATATCATGCCTCCCAACTTATCTTATGCTCAAAGGAAGAAGTTTTTACTTGAAGTCAAGTGGTATATGTGGGATGAGCCGTTTCTTTTTGACAAGGAGCTGATCAAATCATCAGGAGATGTATTCCTTATAGAGAAATAGGGGTATCTTGCGAGATTGCCACTCAACGGCTTATGAAGGACATTATGGTGGAGAAAAGATAGCAGCTCGTGTTTTTCAAGCAGGTTTCTTTTGGCCGACATTATTTAAAGATGCTCACCAGTTCGTTTTGAAATGTGATCGATGTCAACGTGTGGGTAATATGTCTAAGATGGATGAGATGCCACTTAATGTGCTTCTCGAGGTTGAGGTCTTCGATGTATAGGGAATTGACTTCATGGGGCCATTTATCTCATCTTGTAACAATCAGTATATCTTGTTGGCGGTTGATTATGTGTCAAAATGGGTTGAAGTTAAGGCGTTGCCAACAAATGATGCGAAATTGGTGCTTAATTTTCTTCACAAGCAGATACTCACTAGGTTTGGAACTCCAAGAGTCATAATCAGTGATGAGGGGTTGTATTTTTGCAATCGCAAGTTCACTGCTATGATGAAAAGGTATAATATGAATCATCGCATTGCTACAGCTTATCATCCTCAGACGAATGGTAAAGCTGAGGTATCTAACAGAGAGATCAAGCACATCTTAGAGAAAGTGGTGTGTCCATTAAGGAAAGATTGGTCTTTGAAGCTTGATGAAGCTGTTTGGGCGTATAGAACAGCATATAAGACTCCTTTGGGAATGTCGTCATTTCAGTTGGTGTATGGTAAAGGGCGTCATTTGCCTGTGGAGCTCTAGCATAAAACATACTGGGCTTTGAAGAAGTTGAATCTGGACTTGGATGTAGCTGGAAAGAAGAGGATGCTTCAATTGAATGAACTCGACGAGTTTCGACTTCAAGCTTATGAGAACAACAAAATGTATAAGGAGAAAGTCAAGAGGTGGCATGATCGGGGTCTAGTGCTCAAATCATTTATGCCGGGACAACAAGTTCTTCTGTTCAACCCTCGTCTCCGTCTTTTTCCTGGAAAGTTGAAGTCAAGGTGGTCAGGGCCCTTTCTTATCAAAACTGTGTTTCCACATGGAGCGGTGGAAATTTTTAAGAATGATCCGGGCCAAGCATTCAAGGTAAATGGTTAGAGGTTGAAGCATTATTATGGTGACACAGCAAACCGCGAGGTGGTTAGTGTCGTTCTATTGTCCGTTTGAGCTCAAGGTTCTACATCGAGCTAGCGATGTGAAACAGGCGCTTTTTGGGAGGCAACCCAAGTATGTTGTACATTAGTAGGTAGAGGAAGCAAGAAGAAAGGAGAAAAATACAAAAAAATCAGAAAAAGAAAAAAATTCAGGGGCAACTACAGAAGCTGGGCGCACCTGAGCTGATCAAGCGTGCGGCCGCGCCAATTTTCCAGTAACCAAGCGCGCCCGCGCTGTCCTAGCACGCGCCCACGCCGGTTTTTCAAGAGAGTGAGCGCGACCGCGCTGACCTAGCGCGAGTAAAACACTTTTACACATATAAAATCCAAATAAAAGCATATAAATCGTGATTAAAATATATGAATCGATTACTAACTTTTAATAGCGATCCAAAAGCAACGATCGGAGATCCTTAGCAGCTGCTCCTCAAACGCGAAACACTCCACCGGTATCCACCAAGAAAACGACGTTAATGAGGATGAGGAGGTGGAGAGAATTAGGTTTTCTAAAAACTTTTGGGTTGTTTGGGTTAGAATAAAAATAGGGTTTATAATAGTATATTTATAGGAAAAATTTTCAGCTAAAATTTTCCCATAAAATATTATTATTATTAAACCATTTATTATTCTCAATAATAATTAAAACACCTTTTAATTATTAATACTTTTTCTAAAAACTTTAGAAATAATTCTCTCTCTTGATTTAATTTCCAAAAATTAAATTCTTAATTAATAATATTAAGAACTTTTCTTAATTAATTTATAATCAATTAAATCTCATTTAATCAATTATTAAATTTGCCAATTAATTATTTATTTCATAAATAAATAATTATTAGCCATTATTAATTAATTCCTCCACCATTAAATCATTTTCTTTTTATGGTGTGACCCTGTAGGTTCAATATTAAGCCGGTAGTAGAAATAAATAATAATAAAACTATTTTATCATTATTTATATAAATTCTCTAATTTATTAAATATGATTAATTAATTAATCATATTTATTCTACATCGTGAGGGATACTTCTCAGCATATTGCGACTATCCGGATAATACGAATTCACTGCTTAGAATACCAAGAACCTATTCAGTGAATAGTTATCGTACAATAAACTCCTTCTACCCTACAATGTCCTGATTAAATACAAGGCATGGATCTTGTGTCAAGCCTACCTAATTTAATCACTTGCTTACCATTTGCTATGCTTAGTTCTATGCAAATTAGAAACTCCTTTCTAATTTCATTCACACTGGCCAGAGATTCCTGAACTAGCATAAGTGGATCAGCCTTGAACATTCGCTTCCTTCACTGGAAGGGGTAGATCCTTTATTGATCATACACTATCTTCGTGTACAAATTCCTATACCCAGTAGAGCCCTTATAATTGTCCCTGGAGACTAAGAACTAAACCAAAGCATAGTTCAGTGTACACAAGATGACTATGATGACCTCAAGTCTAAGGATACTTGTACAACTATCACTATGTGAACAACTGCTGACACGTGAGTGAACTCCATCAGTTGTTCAGCTGTGCGAGTCATGTTCAGTGAACTTATTCTATAATAAGAACCTACATACTAGCTATAGTGTCACCACACAAATGTCTATGAGAACAGACATCCTTCATATTGAAGCAAGCATAGTATGTACCGATCTTTGCGGATTATTAATTACCAGTTAGTAATCCTATGATCAGGAACTATTTAAGTTTAGAGTTATCATCTTTTAGGTCTCACTATTATGATCTCATCATAATCCATAAAATGCTTTACTCTAAACTATGGTATATCTTATTTAAACACTTAAATAGATAGAGCCCGTAATAAAAACAAAACAAGTCTTTTATTAATATCAATGAAATCAAAACACATTACATAAAAAGTTATTCCTAAATCCTAATACATGATTGGACTTAGGACATATTCCTTTCAGCCGCGCCGGGTCCCTGTTCGAAAAAAATAAAAAAAATAGCAGTTTAAGAGAAAATCGGGATTTTTAATCAATAATTAATTCCAAACCAATTTTTACTCTTCCACATCCCATAATTCCCTCTCCAAAGCAAACCCATTATTCCCACGATTCCCATTATCAATTTCCACTTTCATTCCTTATCGAATTCACACCTTTCCACCTATAAATACATACACTTATACACAACTTCTCCACCACATCACAAATTCTCAAACACAAATCTCTCTCAACACTTAACTTTTATTCTCTCTCATTCAATCCCAATGGCACCAAAGAGGCAAAGAACGCAAGTAGGCAGCAGCACCACCGATTCTTTATCTGCAAGTGGTGTGAGGCCCAGGTTTTCTACTCCTGAGGCTGAGGAGGAGTACACGAGGCTTTTCTCGAAGCCTATTACTAAGGAGCGAGGTTTTCTGCCATCAGGGAAGGATGGTAAGCTGTTAGAGATGATTCTCGAGATGGGCTGGGTTTCTTTTTGTGAGGCGCCTGCTGCTTTGCCCATGAGTGTGGTGCGGGAGTTCTATGCAAACACCATGGCGGAGAAGATTGGCTTCACGGTGGTGAGGTCGAGGACTGTAGAGTACAGTGCTGATGCTATCAGGACGGTGATTGGGGAGCCCGCGAGGAAGGTGGGTCAGGACACTTGGAACGATAAGACTCCGGAGGACTTTGATTTGGATCTCATCGTTGCTACTCTCTGTGTGCCTGAGACTCACTGGAAGTTCAACAGGGGCACTACTGATTACTCCACGTTCCCTGCATCATGCATGAACCGGTTTTCACGGCTTGGAACTCGTTTATTTATACTAACATCATGTCATCTTCGCATGTGCATGAGATTACTGTGGAGCGTGCTCGTCTGCTATGGCGTATTCTTCAGGGTGATTACATTGATTTGGGGATGGTGATTTATCAGGGGATTCTGAGATTCTTGAGAGGAGGTACTACATGTGCTATTCTGTATGCGTCCGTTGTGATGAAGTTGTGCGTGGCGGTTGGTGTTCACTAGCCGCACATGAGCAGCTTCAGCTTCCCAGTGCTCCTATTAACAGTTCTACGCAGCACAGGATGGTTGAGTGGGGAAGAGGTAAGCCCGATCCTAAGGGGCTTGGTTACATGTTTGATCATCTGCCAGGAGGTGTGCCCCATGATCAGATGTATGCTGGTGGTACGCAGCAAGCAAGTAGAGCAGCTTGGAGAGCTCAGTTAGGATAGGAGGTTGGTTTATCGCAGCAGCAGCAGCAGGATGCAGCAGAGGTTGGAGCTGGTTTGAGTTTGGCGCTGTATAGGCTTCTAGCTAGGAGGATGGATGCGATGTACGACATCCATAGTCGGTTTGCACATGATCTCACCCAGGCACTTGGGACAGCTTTTAGAGACACCGGAGTTGACATCCAGTGGCCAGTTTTTGGTGAGGATTCCGTGTATCCGCCTCCAGACACGCCTGACACTCCACCCGTTGAGGGTGAGGATTTTGATTCACAGTAGGTATGCCTGATTCCTTACTATTACCTTCACTGAGGACAGTGAATATTTTAAGTTTGGGGGTAGTAGTTGAAGGAATATAGTTTTGCGTGAGTCTCATGTAGTTGCATATTTCATAATAGTTTAGTTCATATATTTGAATGTTTTGCCATGTAGTTTTTTTATTATTTAATCTTATTTTTGGTAGTTTTATGATATTTTGTTCATGTAGTTTCATGTATTTGCATTATAACATGATTCCTTAGATAATTTTTCCGATTGATTTGTGATATTGATGCTAGTGTAGTGATGTCATATTTAGTGATGTTGAGTCTTATCGAATTAATTTGCATGCTAGAGACACTTGTATTTTACTAAGTCTTATAAGTTGCTAGAGTGCTAGATCATGGTCATGGTTTATTTATTTGTTGAGGATTTATCGCTTATTTATATTTGAAATTTAGGTTATTCTCTTAATGAAAAAGACATGGATATTTAGGAATTGGAGAAAATTGAATTTCATTGCTAGTTGTGTGGGCTAGGTGTCAAATGGCTAGTAGACGGCTCATATTTTTATGAGTAGTCTAGGGTTTAGCGAGAAAGAGCAAAATGCACTCGTTCAGAAATTCGTTGAAAAAGAAAAAAAAATGAAAAAAAAGAAAAAAAAAGAAAAAAAGGAAGAATAAGTGTTATGTATAATTGATCACGAGTGGCCTCTTTAGTACTCGAGTTATTAAGTTCTTAGGGGACTTTGTGCCTAGTGACCTAAGGCTTTTATAGTCTGGGATCCACTAACCTAACGCTCGCTACATGGTTACTATTGTATAAGTCTTTTGTGGACCTCACTCATTGCACGATCAAATAAGCATATGTATTTGTTTTATTGTGAATAAAAGCATGAATCCATATAAAACTCTGATATAAATATGGAAGTGTTATAAGTTATTATGAGTCTAGCTTTTATTATATTTATAAACATGCGATTGTTTTGATAAGTAGTGAGTCATGATTGTCGATCTAATTGCGATAGTATATCTGTAAGCCTTTACACACATGCACGTCTCTGGTTTGGGGAATGTTGCATTCATTTAGTTGCATTCATGCATTTTTATTTCTTATTCTTTGAGTCTGTTTATGCTTGAGGACAAACATCGATTCAAGTTTAGGGGTATGTTGAGTGGCATTTATGACACTTTATAATGCTCTAATAAGCTTTGAATTGATGCATTTGTACTCAAGTTGTTAAGTGTTTTAATGTGTTTTCGAGTGTTTTTGCATTTCAGGCATTATCTAGGTAATCAGGTGAATTAGCATTGTTTTAGTGCTAATTTGGTGTCAAGGTGGTGTTGGAATAAAAGCTTGCGAAGACCGGCTTGAATATGCAAGAAAAAAAAGAAGTCAGTTTTGGCAGAAGCCCAGCACGCTCGCGCTGATCAAGCGCGCGGCCGTGCCGTGTCGGGATGACAGATTCCTGTTTCTACTTGGTTTCTGAGAGAAAGAATTCTACACTGCATGGGGCTACTATATAAGCATCTCTAGGTCATTTTTAATAAAAAAAATTAAGCTAAATAAAGCTATATCAAGCCAGAGACATATTAAGAGGAGTCGTAAGAAGACCGTATTAGCACGATTCAATAAAGACGAAGAAGATCTTGTTTTTACTTGTGAATCTTTGTTTTAAGTTGTATTTGGATGCTAGTTTTCTTACTTGTGAACCTTAATCTTGTTTCGTAGTTGGTTTATTTATTCGTTATAAAGACTACATTTGCTACACCATGCTTTCATCGGAACCCACGTTGATGATGAGTCCGATTATAGGCTAATAGTTATCGGGGGGTTCTAGCGGATTTATTTATGGATTTCTTTAGTTAAATTGTTTAATTCCTTAGTGTGTGGTGATTGATTGATATCCAAGTATTGGTTGTGCGTATTCGTCTTATTAGCATCGTGAACTTATAAGATAGTGTGTTAATTCTTAATGAAGTGAAAGTGAATTTAAAGATTTAGACCTTGCCATGCTAGCATAGGTTCATGTATTTGTTATGCATGATTCTTAGGTAATTTTAACCATCTTAGTTGCCCTATGTAATCAAGATAGATAACTTGGGCTTAAACCGTTATGTTTTCAAATTTTATAGACATATAGGGTCTCAATATAATTGGTGTCTATTCAGCTTCTATCTCTTTTGTGGATGTCTGGTAGTATGGTACTCGTGCAACGAAAGTTGGCGTTTATCAGTTTCGTGTTGTCTGATTAATGTCATCACCATAGCATGCTAGAATGAAGTATTTAATGAAGTTAGAATTTAATGAAGTATTTAATGAAGTTAGAATCACATGTTTGTCATATATAGGCTATTGAATGAAGTATTTAATGAAGTTAGAATCACATGTTTGTCATATATATTAATTCAGGAAATATTAATCTTGTAGTTATAATTGTTAGTTAATTCTTAGTTATAGACAACCTCAATTTGTTATCATCCTAGCATTGAATAATAACCATACATTGTTGCTTAAGTGCGTGAATTAATTAGTTAACCAATACAGTCTATGTGGGTACGAACTAGAAAAGATTATATACTACTTGCGAACTCGTATACTTGCGTGTATTATTAGCGCGTGTTTAGCAACTAACAGATTCCACTAGAGTCTGTTCAAGTCCCTTGTTTACAACTACATCCTTTTGAATGGATGCAGAGGTGCCTTGAGTGGTCAACTTAGTTTTCTTTTGCTTCTTTGTTCTTTTGGCCAAAGGTGACTCAGGTTGTGTTTGTTCCTCACCACTCTCATTCAATATAGTAAGGGTTACCTCCTTTCTATTCTTTTTATTCACTTGACCCTTTTGAGAGGATGAAGTGGTTGGATTCCTAGCAGCTATTGGTTTTGAAGAAGTAGGCTCAACATGGAAAGGTCCCTGTGGCTGTGCATGTGTTTGTGCTTCCACGGGCTCATGAACCATTGTTACACTAGGTTGAACTTTATCTGTCCTCATGTCAGGCATAGGGTAAGGATATGTCCTAAATCTTTCAATCATGAAAGGTGTTAACCTAAGACCCACATGTACCTTATTCTTGGTAATAAGTGATCCAAATAAGATTTTGGACATTTGTTTACAGTTTCCTATTAATGACCTATCTACACCTTCAAGCATACGTATGTCATTTACTTTATGATTTATAGCAGACATAATGAATCTACGAAGAAAAATTTCTTTACCTCTTGAAGTTAATGGCATGATGAGCCTGGTGCTCAATTCCTCCAGAATGTAGTGTCCTACATTAATATGTTTCTTGTGAGCCATTGAGTAGACCAGCTTCTGAACAACACTAAAAATGTTGTCAAATCCTGATTTCCTACATGTGAAAGCCCTCACCACAGAATAAAATAGAAAGGACCACTCCATCCTTAGATTTTTCTTGTTCAAGCTAGCTACGTTGATCTTCTCAGAGTAGTTGATAAAGTCCAAGAATTCATACAGCTCCTCCTTAGTTGGAATCTCTACTAGCTTGTCAGTTGGAATTTTCAAGGCCAGGTTCATATCAGCTTCAGTTATCTCAACCTGTTGTCCTTTGATTTGACAGTTAACCACTAAAGTTGAAGATTGGTATTCATACACAACTATCCTAGCTACAGCTGTGTTCCAGAAATCCCTCAATACATCCAGATAGAGAATTGGGTTACCTGTAAGAGCTCCAACAAAGTAAGTTTCAGATAAGAACTTGACAAAGCTTTTGAAAGCTTCAGGAGCTTGATTTGTATCTAAGAATTCAAGGAAGTTGGTCTCCTTTGGGATTAAGGGTACAATAGTGTTTGATGCCATTGTTGTTTATGTGAAGATTAATGAGTACAAGAAATTAGAGAGAAAGGATTTGAAATAAGAGAAATCGGTTTGAAATTAAAAAATTAGGTCACTTAGAGTTCTCAAAGGCATAAGTATGTGTATGTCGAGATGTCTAAGTATTTATAGTAAAAGCAAATGACTTATCGAGAACTCAAAGATAAACGTTTGGAATTTGTTTATCGAGAAGTCACTTTGAAAAGAGAATTACATATCGAGAAGTCATTTTAATTTATTCTTATAGAGAACTAACACTGACTTGTCGAGCTGTCAAATAAATACTCAGTTTGTCCAAAAAGGATTGTGCTGTTTCCAATTTTTATTTGAATTAATCCAAATAAAATCAGAATAATTTTGCCAATAGTATTTTACTAAAATAATTTATCGAGTTAAATTATTCCAGTTCTGAGTTATATGTAAGTCTAAAATTATACTTGTAGAGAACTCTGTGAATTAACACTTATAGAGAACTCTACAATGACTTATCGATAAGTCATAATAAAGCTTATCGAGAAGTCACTCGAGAAGTCAGGAGATTGACTTATCGAGAACTCACTCGAGAAGTCTTAAAATGACTTCTCAATAAGTCAATTAGACTTATCGAGAACTCAATAATCTGAATACTTTTGATCACTTTGATTCTATCTTGTGCTAATTTTACATATTGAAAATGCAAATCAACATTTAGACAGTTTTCTTAGAATTAAAAAAATTCCAAGCTAAAATTTGAATTTTAAAAAATAAATATGCAGAGAATTCTGAAATATTTATAATTCATATTTCAGTAAATTTCCAATTAATCAAATGAATTTTGATTTAGTAGAAATTAATATGCTGTAAAACATTAGCTTAGTTCTTGCCTTAGGATGAAGAATTAAGCATTCCAATTTCACCTACAAGTCTAGTGAAAGTTGCTTCATCCAAAGGTTTAGTAAAAATAACAGCTAATTGTTTTTCTGTTGGAACAAAAATTAGCTCAATAGTACTATTTGCAGCAGGTTCTCTAATAAAATGGTACGTTACATTAATGTGCTTTGTTCTAGAATGATTAACTAGATTAGCCACAATAGATATAGCACTAGTATTGTCACACATAATTGGAATTTTTTGTAACACTAGGCCATAATCCATTAGCTGATTTCTAATCCAAAGCACTTGAGCACATCAACTTCCAGCAGCTATGTATTCAGCCTCAGTTGTGGAAGTTGATACAGATTGTTGTTTCTTGCTAAACCAGGATACAAGTCTTTTTCCAAGAAACTGATAGCTTCCACTAGTGCTCTTTCTATCAACCCTGCATCCAGCAAAATATGCATCTGTGTATCCAACAGCTTCAAAACCATTTCCCTTAGGATACCATAATCCCAAGTTTGGAGTCCCCTTCAAGTATCTGAAAATCCTCTTCACAACCATCAAATATGATTCTTTTGGATTGGATTGAAATCTTGTACACAGACATGTTACAAACATGAGGTCTGGTCTACTTGCAGTTAAGTAAAGCAATGATCCAATCATTCCTCTATAGCTTGAAATGTCTACACTCTTGCCCTTTTTATCTTCATCTAACTTTGTGGCTGTAGACATCGGTGTAGATGCAGGTGAACAATCAACCATGCCAAACGTTTTCACTAAATCTTTGACATACATAGTTTAGCTGATAAAGATTCCATCACTTTTTTAGTTGACTTGAAGTCCAAGAAAGTAACTTAATTCCCCCATCATGCTCATTTCATATTCACTCTGCATAAGCTTAGAGAACCTTTGACAAAGCTTTTCATTAGTAGAACCAAAGATAATATAATCAATATAGATCTGAACTAGGATCATATCATTACCATGTTTCTTGTAGAAGAGAGTCTTGTTAATAGTACCTCTAGTGAATCCATGCTTAATCAAAAATTCTAATAGTATATCATACCAAGATCTAGGTGCTTGTTTAAGTCCATATAGAGCCTTGAGTAACTTGTATACGAAATTCGGAAATTCTGGATCTTCAAAGCCAGGTGGTTGTTGCACATAAACCTCTTCTTCCAACTCACCATTAAGGAATGCACTCCTTATATCCATTTGATATACCTTGAAACTTGAATGTGCAGCAAATGCAAGAAAATCTTTATTGATTCAAGTCTTGCAACTGGAGCAAAAGTTTCATCGTAAAAAATTCCTACCTCCCGTGAGTAGCCTTTTGCAACCAACCTTGCTTTGTTTCTGGTGACAATTCCATTTTCATCCATCTTGTTCCTGAACACCCACTTTGTTCCAATAATACTTCTGTTCTTTGGTGTAACACCCCCAAATCCGGGGTCGGGGATCCGGGTTATCACAAGTTCCATTTCCCTTAATAATACTTAATCTTAATAATCAACCAACTACTGCATACTGTGACCCCACTATACACACACACCACAAGTTATAGTCTCAGAGATTAATATCCAAAAATAAGACAAGTCATTTTATTCCACAATTATAAGTCATTACACCTCAAAAGGGTTTCTGAAAAAATTTACATATTCCTTGCCATTATTACAATTCATAATATACATAAGTCTGGTACATCAAAATTTGAAAGCCTATCCTATTGGTAGTTCCTACCTCATCTACAACGGCATCAACGGCTACAGGAAACTGCGGAACGTTTCCTATCCGCTCACGAATTGGGAGCTTGGTCATGTTCATCTTGTCTATTTGTTGTTGTGTGATGAAAGAAGAAAGCAAGGGTGAGCAGCAAGCCCACCAAAATAATATGTATAATAATTTACATATATGAGCATTCTCATAATACTCATGAAAGTCTTGGTCAAAAAGAAATGAACCAAGTATGATATCTTATCGCGACCAAGTCACAAAATATTCAGTATATATGTATATATACTTTTCAAAATCTTGGATTCCTCTTCCATGCATAATATACACAGAGTTCCAGTTTATAACTGTATAAAAATATCGTTGCAAGGTGATCTCATATATCTAACCTTGTCTCAACGTTTTTGTGAAAATCTTTGTCATGCATAAGATAATCATTAACCAGATATAAGTTGAAAAGATGAAGTTACAAGATACTCCAATATACTTATATTTTTTCCGAATACTACTTGAACTACCACCGTTCAAGGTATAATAAGTTTCAAAAGTTCATCACATAGATGAGACTACAAGAAAAGACTTGGATAGATTCAATCTTTGAAATATCATTATAAATAATGAAGTTACGAGATACTTCATTAAGTCTTGATATATATATACACCTATATATATACATTTCATACACTCCTTGAAAACCTCTGTTATGAAAATTATAAACAGAGTTGCAATATCCAATGAATTTGGAAAGGAGAAAACCTTGGCATAACCTGATATCTTGCTGATCAGGCAAAGATACCAATAAGTAACCTTTTCTACTAGTAGATGGACGAATTCCCCACTGGTCATAACCCTGGCCGCATTAGGACCTATGTTGGACTGCCACTCAGCCACTTACGCATTGATGGACTCCCATTGAGCCACTTACACTTTCATGAACGCCCACTGAGCCCATGTTGCTTTAACAATTCTGACCTTCATTGGTTCAATCTATACTTCTTATGGTTTAACACGTGCCCACCTGGCATTATTATAATTACGCCATTTTTCCTTTATCAAATTTTTATTCTTGAGAACTTCGAATATTACCTTTCTCCTTATAAAACCTCTAAGGTTATCCTTAAATCGTTCCTCCTGTATTCCCTAGATACAGGGCATATCAAAATATCATTTACTAATACTAGAACCATTGTTTATACACTTCTGAAAAATTTCTCCACTGATCCTTAAAGGTTGTTGTTACCTTAATCCTTTCCAATTCATACTGTGAAAACTCATACTGTCCCTATTAAGGGTGAAATGCATATATATCGCAAAATTTGCTAATAACAATCATGCACTTATCACAAGATAATGCATATACATATATTTACATCACAACAACAGTATAACGGGTAAAAAACTTGCCTGAGTATTCCCGGATAGACTTAAGCTTAGAGTGAGTCCGATAACCTATGAACAACAACATAAGTCGGAATTAAACCCCGGTCGCTTAAGAAACTAGACTTTAACCAATTGAACCTTAATGTTCGCTTATGGTCACTTCTACGCTTAACGAATCACACAAGTCATTCGAGTACCCTCGGCTCCACCATTTTTAATAAATTAACCATTATGAATTTTAAGGCGATTATTTCGCGAGTACCCTACCAACTGCCTAATCCACTTTACATAATTGTTTCATATTCCAATTAGTCATTTAAGGGCCTTAACCAAGGTTTCAAAGTAAGGCGAGGGGTAGTGGTTCGTTCGCGAAACGCCGTTACTTAAAACGGTCGTTTCTCCTAAACCGTACATCGGATTCAAGCGAACCACATATCAAAACGAAGCTCATAACATGAACTATCTAAACATGGCAATGGTCAGAATCTAACAGTGAGTTCACGGGTCCTGAAGTTAAGAACAAAAACAGTCTAAGGTAAATCGGGCATTACGACGGCTATGTTTACGCGATTACCAAAGTTTATACAACTCCAAATCAATCACAAACCAACTTACAACCAACATTACAACCAAAATCCATCCAATCCTCACTACATCAGTCCATTAATTCATGTTTTATCCAACTCATTTAATCACAACAAAAGCTACTAACCATACTAAGGTTTATTAACTAATAACCAAGATTCAACCATCAAAATCACTACAAACTCAACCAACTTTAAGAAAACAAGCATAATGCTTCCCATATACTATATCAATCACAACCATTCATAAATACTCAAAAGTAAAGCTAGGGTTTGGAGTTTATACCTTCTTGAAGCTTCTTAACACAACACAAGAGCTTTGAATGCCTAAAAGAACCTTGATCCTTGCTTATATAACCTTAAACTTTCATAAAAATTCAAGAAAACTAAAGTTATTTTTTTGAAAGTTACTATTCACCATCTTCTTCCTTGAATTATTGGAAGAGAGTCATGGAGAATTGGAAGCTTAAACTCCTAGGATATGCTTATCTAATCATCAAGAAGCTAAGGAAATTACCTTGGATTTGTTTATGGAGTGAAGCTTGAATTTTTGCAATTTTTCTTCTTGAAAAAAAGGAAGGGCCGAGAGCTTGCTTCTTGGAAATGGAAAGTCAATTTCTAATTTTGTGTTATGAATTTTCCTTGGCTTGGTTGATATATTTTGTTTGTTAATTAATTGTTACCATGGTGAAAAATGTGTGGCTCACAATCAACCAACCAATCATTCCCACTTTGTCATGCTTACATCACCCTACTTATGTCATCCATTTGCCACATGTCTTCTCCTTGTGGTGTGATGACATCATCATCCACTAACCTCTTTGATTAACCCCTAATTATTTGGCTAATGACCGCTTATCTGTTATACGGTTCGCTTAACTTTCGTTCGCGTTTATTGTTCGAGGGATCATATACGGGATCTTATTACTTGGGTTCCCCTAAACCTTTCTCAATATTTTATATTCCTTTTATGATCCTCTCTTATAATCCTTGAATTTAAATCCTTTTAATCATGTTACCTTATACTCAATTCTTTCGGTATCTAGTGGATTTTCGGGAAAAATCAAAGTGTTCGAATTTGGATTCTAACGATCTTTACATACACTTATTTACTTTATGGAATACTAATACGATCTTAGAATTTCCATAACAGTACTCCTATATAGTGTGGTCTGATAATTTTCCTTAATCAGCATCATCAGCAAAAATTACTATTCATCAGGGTTTCAAAATTTCCAAAAATTGGGGTTATTACATTTGGTGCAGGAACTAATTTCCATACTTTGTTTCTCTCAAACTAATTTAGCTCTTCTTGCATAGCAGATACCCAATCACGATCAAGAAGGGCTTTCTCAATTTTCTTTGGCTCGCCTTGTGACAGAAAACATGCATGAAGGCTGTTAGGTCGCGTAAAAGGGCTATTTTAAGCTAGAAGGGGGTTGAATAGCTTAATTACCAATTTAAAAATTATTATGGCGTTTTAAAAATATTTATCCAGTTTTACATATTTTACCGATGCAGATTATATACGCAGAAATAATAGACAAGGAAGAAAATACCACATGGGAGATTTATCCTGGTTCGCGATGGCGCAACCTCTAATAGATTCGCTCACCCCTACGTCCAGTCCTCGAGCTCCTCTCTAGAACCCGAGTTTTTCCCTTAAAATACCTTGCTCCTTATGTAGGTGGAGAAGCCTTTACAACCTCACAAATATCTGTCTTGGTGCGTAACTCCGGGTTACCACCTCAAAATAAATGTGCAAACCTACACAACCTATCTCCGATAATAACACCCTGTTATTTCTTCAAAGTTGATGTAGAACCCTTGGTGTAGTCTTTGTCCTTCTAAGCTTTTGCTGGTCTTGGATCTTAGTAGTTGGTCTTGGGTCTTTCCTCTTCCTCATGGTATGAGGACTACTAACTTCCCGTTAGTACGTCTAGGACTTGGGTCTTAGAACGAGAATCACCTCACTATACTTTACCTCACCGCAAAACGAAGAAGACAATATCTACGAAACAATACCCGTTATAGATAAAAAGAGTTTGGACTAGTAATACACTTAACTAGACCGGATGACTTAAAAATATTCTTAAAAGAATATTAGTGTATATTTTTCTTTAGATTAAATGAATGTTAGAGTATACTTGGTATTACTTCATTTTGAATAATATATCTTATTTCCGAAGTAATAAATATATCAAGTCCTTAGTGAAGCGTTTAGCTTTCGTATCTTTGATAAAATATTTTCTCGTTTAATATAGTCGTGTGTAGATTTTTATAAATCGAGAACGTTACACTTATTCTTTAACTTTTTGCACTTATAAAATATTTGGCCGAGAGAATAAAAGGTGCGTAATTTAAACACAATATATCACAAAATATAAGAGCAGAGTTTAAATTATAATAGCACAGTTTATATGTGTATATATATAATACAATATAAGCTTTAAGTTTTTCCCACGAAACACTAAATATGCTAGTAAGGGAAATCGCTTAATTCTTATACGATTATATATACACATATATTTACTTAAAAGTTTTAAGATCTTCCCAAGAAATACTAGAGGTGTTGGTAAGGGAATTCACTTAAATCTTTTAACTAAATATAATAAATATATATATATAGATATATATAATATAAGCCTTAAGTTTTTCCCGCGAAAACTAAAGGTGTTAGTAAGGGAAGTCGCTTAAGTCTTGTTAAACAATTATAACAAATATATCAATATATGGCCAAAATAAGTGCGTTTAAGTTTAAAGAATAAAATGCTAGTGTTAGGTCACACAACACTGTAGAAGGGGGTTGAATACTGTGTAGAATATAATCAAATCGATTTTGAACACAAGTAACAGAAAACAGATGTATTCGATATAATAAACTCTGTTACAATGGAACTGTTCTCTCTCAGTGATGAACAAATATCACAAGAGCTTCTAGGTTACAATGTATGATCTTCTCGATAATGATAACACATATAGTGTAAACCTACGTCTGTATTTATATAGTACACAGTTACAAGATAACTTCTAATTGATATGGAATATAATTATGTCTCCTAAAATATATCAATCAGATATCTTATATAATTCTTCTAGTCCTCTAACTCTTTCCTTGCATATTTTCTTCTGTATTAGTCTCGATCTTCTACTGTTAATCAGCTTCCTTCCTTAACTGTAAGTCCTCTCGTACTTAAGTTCTGATATGACCTTAAGTCCTGATATGACATTAAGTCCTGACTTCCAGTAAGTACTGATTCCAGTAAGAACTGATATTTCTTGTTTGTTAAGATCTGAAATCTAAATATGAAACATATTAGACATGACATTTCAAATATATCCAATAGCTAGCTTTGTAATTTAATTCCCACGAAACACTAAAGGTGCTAGTAAGGAATATAAACCAAGCGTTGTATGAAATTATCACTTCGTGCTAGAAGTGTATAATTTGTTGAAAACAATCCTTGTACGGATTTGTTTTTCTTCAAGTTATTCTATATAAGAGTTTATAGAGATGAAGATAATGTGGTACTAAGCTTCTTATATAAATATTAAGAGTGGTCGGTTAAGACTCGGATGAAAGCTAAGAGGTCGTACCACTTTTAAGAGATGAACGGAAAAGTTCGCCGGAGGTTCGGCCGGATTTTGGCTTGTTGGTCGAACTTAGGCAACCCTTCGGGAGACAAGAAAGTGGTATGGATGAGTTTTGCTTGGGACGATAGAGCTTGGTTGGTGGAACTAAGCTTGAAAATCAAAAACCTTGAATATATGATATATATTTGTAAGAGAGAAGGTCTTTGAAATGAAGTATTTGAGTTTGGATATTAGAGAGTGTGTACAGAGAATACTTCTTGAAAATACCCTGTAATTAATTATCTCTTAGCTTGTTTCAAAAATGGTGAGGGTGGGTGTTTATTTATAGAAGGGATTAGGTGAAGGGAGTGGTTGAGATTGAGTTAAAATGAATGGTGGATGAAGAGAGTGGTGTGGATTGATGACATGGAGGATAAGGTGTGTTTGTTTGAAACTTGCATATAGGACAAAAAAGAAAAATCCCATCAACTATTAATTATATAATAATGATTTTTAGCTTTTTCAATTAATCATTAATTACTTAATTAATTAAGTAATTAGCACCATTAAATATAACGACTTTGAAAACCCTTTAATAAATACAACCAAAAATATGATAATTACCTAAATATCATAAAATAATGATCTGCAAGTTTTGGTCAATTTTATACAAAGGTAGCTTGGTCAAACGCTCGGTCAAAGTCTTGGTCAACACCCAGAAAAATCACACCCGGACAAATTTTCTCAAAAATTATGAAACTTTAACCATGCATAAAATATACCATTTAAGTGGCAAATTTTAAGTTTCAAGATTTTCTAGAAAGTGTAAGTATTTTATTTGGATTTAAAATGATTAAATCAGGGTTCGGTTCCAAATAAAATATGAACGATCTTTTATGAAAGCAGATATACGTTGTTGACTCAGTTTGGGCTAAAATAAATACTTAGAATATATTTCCTTAAATATAAAATATTTTGAGAGTGTGGTAAATATTTTTTAAGTATTTAAAAGTATTTTCTCCGATAAATAATATATTTTAGATACGAGAGAAAATTACTTTGAAAGATATGAGGGGGATAAAATGAGATATTAATATTCCTTTATTAAATATTAATATCTGAGAGTGTAAAAATATATCTTTTGGATTTATAAATGTTTATGGAGTGAAAGATATATATTTTATCCCTTTTAAAAATATCTGTTTTTGAAATAAATTTAGCACGAGCCTTCTAAAGAATATCCAAGTTCTGATGTTCCTTTTTCAAACTTGTTGCCTTATTAATATTGTAAGAGAGCCTAAGAAAGATCATATTTCTGATAGTTCTTTTATAATCTCAATGTTTTGGAGTATATTCCTTTAAAATATATTTTTTTGATTTTCAGCAAATTGGAATATCTCTTGTATTTATATTTAAAATATAAATACATTTTAAAAAACATTTTTGAAAATATTTTGCTAGATATGGCTTTTCACTTTTGATTATGTCAATTAAATTCATGCCTATTTGGAGAGGATATACATGTTTTAAATTTTATGTTAAATTATGCAAATACCAAATTAAATAATTAATCGAAGATGTCATTTCAATCTTCCCCTTTTTGGTATTTTCCAAATAAAACATAAAATTTAAAATTTTCTAAATTTGTGCTTCCCCTAAATGTATGCATGTATTTTGAAAAATATTTTTCACATAAATATATAATAGAGAAAGTCTTGTTGTATATCCCTTGAATTTAATTCCTGCAAAACTGAACAGCTTATCAGAAAAATATATTTTGATGTGGATTTTATGTCATTCTAGCAAGAATATTTTTAAATTTTTAAATTGGGGGTCTAATTTCTTCTTCCCCTTTTATTTGGATAATCTCAAAAAGAATAGTCAAAAGAGTATAGACTTGGCTTCCCCTTGATGTATTATGACCCTTTTTAACAAGAATCTTTCATTTTAGTGAAAATGTGAAGAAGTTATAAGTTTAATTTTAAGAAATCACCATTTTTCTAACTTCTTCTTTCCTTTTAAAAACTGTTCCTTTTAATAGAATTTTTGTTGCACTTTATTTACTCATGTTTGGTTAAAAAGTATCTACTTTGGTTTATACTGTCTCAGATTTAATAATAGTATGCTTATTTGTAAACTGATTTTAATTTGATCTTGTTTGGATCATTTGTATGAATCTGAAAGAAAATGTATATTCTAGTTGTAAAAATCTCAATCTAAAAGATTTGCTATGATCAAAACCGTTGATAGTAATGTAGAAGTATAGTCAAGTTCTTAGTTTGGATTAATTGGAACTTTTTATAATAATGTCAATTAAAAAATAGCTTATTTGATTCACTTGAGTGATCCATGTCTAAAAACTTTCTGCCCATATGCTTTTCAGATGAAGATTTCATTTTTTAATACAAGAAAGGAGACAAACTGTGATATTTAAAAAATCTCCTGATAACCATTTTCGAGTTTGTGTATATATATCTTTAAAGTATCACCTCTTTTGATGCATATGTGATCCAATTTTTATTTTATCACATTAATCCTGAATAGTCAAGAATCATTTATATAAAGATCATGTAAATGATCTGGTTAGTGGCATTTTCTAATGCAGTTAGTAAGTTAGTGTTGCACAAAACGGGTGCTCTAATTTTACTCTCATAAATAGGAGTATATGTTTTTGTTACAGAATTCTCAGAAATTAAAAAATATACATTCTCAATACTGTTTTCTACAACTACATATTATAATTGTATAACAAATTTGTCAATTTAAAAAAATTGAACTACCTGAATGTAATTGTATAGCTAAGCAATCATGTACTTCTGAAATAATCAGCCCTGTCAAGTATAAACATATTCATGCAGATTCTGTGATTTTTAAGCTAGATATCATGTCAGGAGAATATCAGAATTCAAGAGCAAAGCAGAAATATTCATAAGATTATTATTGTCCTGAATTCTAGAATAGCAGAGCCAAATCAGCAAGTGAAATGTCATTCATAAGTACTAGAACCTTACCATAAGTAAATCATTGCTTAGCCCTTCATGTTCACCATGATAATCAGAAGAATGATAAGGAATTGAATCGATAATCTTTTATTTCTTCTTAATATTCCAGAGACAATGTATAGGGTATAAATAGCCTACACAATTTTGCTAAACAAGGAAATACAATATGAGACATTGAAAGAATGGCTGTCAATTAGCCAAGCCTAGAGATCAGCCTTAACATCTGTGATCTTGATTTTTAGGAGGTCAACAGATTATTTTGGGAAATGATAGAAATTGATCTCATCGAATATTTCAACATTCTTCCTCAAGTTGAATAATGGGGTTTCCAATATTCAACTTGCCAAGACAGTGCATAAAAATCTTCTCATTGACCGCCTTTGTTAATATATCTGTGAGCTGGTCTTCTGATCGGACAAATGGAAGCTCAATTATCCCGTTTTCTAGTTTTTCTTTGATGAAGTGTCTGTCCACCTCAACATGCTTTGTGCGATCATGTTGAACTGGATTTTCTGAAATTTGAATGGCCGCCTGGTTATCACACATGATTTTGCTGGTTTGAGTTGGAGGGTACCCAATTTCTTTCAGGAGCTTTCGTGTCCACAATGCCTCTGCTAGACCTCGTGCTATTCCTCGAAATTCTGCTTCAGCACTTGAGAGAGCTACCACTTTCTGTTTCTTGCTTCTCCAGGTAACAAGATTTCCACCAATAAGAGTAAAATAACCAGATGTTGATCTCCTCTTTCCTTTGTCTCCCGCCCAGTCTGCATCAGTATACACTTGGGTTTCTAAGTGTCCATTTGCCTTGAACAGAACTCCATGCCCAGGTGTCCCTTTGAGGTATCTAATAATTCTCAATACGGCTTCCATGTGAGAAACTTGAGGTTGGTGCATGAATTGACTTGCAACTCCTACTGAATAAGCAATGTCTGGACGGGTATGTGAAAGGTAGATTAGCTTCCCAACTATTCGCTGATACCTTTCCTTGTCTGCCAACTTCGCCTCTTCCTCCATATAGAGTTTCTGGTTCACCATCATAGGAGTATCCACAGGTTTGCAGTCAATCATTCCTGTTTCTGCAAGCAGGTCAAGGACATATTTCTTTTGGCAAATAAAAATTCCTTGTTCGGATCTCAGGACTTCAATTCCAAGGAAATATTTGAGTCTCCCCAGATTTTTCATTTCGAATTCTTTAAACAGACTTGTTCTTAACTTCTTCATCTCTTCCTCATCATTTCCTGTGATTATCATATCATCAACATAAATAATTAAGCAGGTTACAAGTTTTCCCCTCCGCTTGAGAAATAGAGTATGATCTGAATTACTCTGTTTAAAGCCATATTTTTTCATGGCTAAAGTAAACCTGCCAAACCATGCTCGAGGAGACTGTTTCAATCCATATAAGGATTTCTTCAAATGACACACTAATCTTGGATTAGAATTTCCACCGAATCCCGGAGGGAGGTCCATATAGACTTCTTCCTTAAATTCTCCATGCAAGAAAGCGTTTGTTACATCGAATTGATGAAGAGGCCATCCCTTATTTGCAGCTATAGAGAAGAGAACTCTGATTGTGTCAATCTTGGCTACAGGAGAAAACATCTCGGAATAGTCAATCCCGTACGTTTGAGTATATCCCTTTGCCACTAGCCGGGCTTTGTATCTGTCGATAGTTCCATCCGGCTTGTGTTTTATAGTAAAGACCCAACGACATCCCACAATTTTTTTCCTTGAGGAAGAATACATTTTTCCCATGTGTGGTTCTTGTTCAAAGCATCCATTTCAGTCTCCATTGCCTCTCTCCATTTTCTGGACTCTAAAGCTTGTTCGATGGAAGTTGGAATTTCTTCAGAGTATAGAGAGGTTGTAAAATTCTGGACTTCTGGCGATATGTTCCCTTTTGCTATGTTTGCCATCGGATATCTAGATCTTCGAGCTTCCTTTTCAGGAGAGTATCTTTTTGGAGGTACCCCTCAGTTAGTTCTTGGAGGGAGTTCATATCTAACTGGTTCTACTTCAGTTTGATTCTCTTGTTCGACCTGTGATGACTACTGTTCTGTTTCATTGTTAGATGATTCAGGAGATTCACTATTTTCATGTGTTTCACAAATAATGTTTGAACTAGAGAATTCAGAGAGAGTAGGAGTGGGAGAATCAACATGCTCTTGAGTTTGAGGATTACTTACCTTAGACAATAGGTTGGGAAGATCATCATTAGTGGTAGTGTTTCCTGGGTCTGTGGATTGTGGTAGTGACATATGATTAATTTCTTCTGATGATGACATCCATTTCAACCAACTCAATGTGTCATTGTACTCCTTTTCCCCCTGACCAGTGTGTTGGGTATTGTAAAAATATTCGGTTTTAAGAAAGTCACAGTTCATGGTGGTGAACATATGACGTTTGTTCGGACTATAACACCGATAACCATGTTGATTTATTCCATAGCCCACAAACACACATTTTTCAGCACATGGATCAATTTTGGAACGTTCTGTTTTTGGTATGTGGACAAAAACTGAACATCCAAAGACACGAGGTTCAAGGGTAAGTGTAGATGGAAGTCTATGGAATTTGGACAGAGCTTGGAGAGGGGTTTTCAAACCAAGAGCTCTTGTTGGAAGACGATTTACAAGATAAGTTGCGGTAACGAGAGCTTCGGACCAAAAAAATTTTGGAACTTGGGATTCAATCATAAGGGCACGAGTTATTTCTAAAAGAAAACGGTTTTTCCTTTCGGATACCCCGTTTTGTTCAGGTGTATGAGCACAAGAGGTTTGATGAATTATTCCCTTTTCTTTGCAAAACTCTTTCATGGAGGTATTTACAAATTCTCCTCCATTGTCAGATCTAAGAATTTGTATGTCACTTTTAAATTGGGTTTTAACCATGGCACAGAAATTTGTGAATTTTGTGAATACTTCGGACTTATTTTTCAAAAGATAAGTCCAAGTCATGTGTGTGCAATCGTCAATAAACAACAAAAAATAATGAAAATTTTGTCCCCCTCCCCCAACTTTTGTTGGACCCCACACATCTGAATGAATTAATGAGAAAGGAAAATCAACTTTAGTATCATTCGGTTTGAAAGTATGTCTATGACTCTTGGTTAAAACACATGTCTCACAATTCAAGACTTTATTTGTAGAAAATAATTTAGGAAATAAACGATGTAAGTAACCAGTGGATGGGTGTCCCAATCTTCGGTGCCATAACCAAGCCTCCCTATCCGTAGATCCATGAGCTAGCATTACAGTTCCTTGTTGAGTCACTACTTCATCCACATAGTATAACCCTTGGCGCTCAGTACCACGCCCAATGATCTTCCCCGTCCTGATGTCCTGTAAGATACAAAAAGTAGGATGCATTAGAACTACACAGTTTAGTTCTTTTGTAACATGACTAATCGATAACAATTTATGAGATAAAGAGGGAACATAAAGACAGTTTGATAATTTCATGTCTTGCGACACTTGAATAGTCCCTCCTCCTTTTACTTGAAGAATTTCTCCATTTGCGGTATGAATCCGAGATTTCCAGGGTTTTGACATTGAGCACATGTCGGAAATCTCATAGGTCATTGTATCAGTGGCTCCACAATCAAATATCCATGAGTCATTTTTTCGAAAACCTATACCTGTCACAGTTTCTTCCTCCTTTTCTTCTTCCACTGCTGCCATAAAGCACGCTCCTCTGCCTTCTCTTCCAGTACCTTTCTGATGGTTATTACTACCACTGCCACTACTGGTGGTTTCTTGACTGCCCACGGCTGCGGTTCCCTTACCATCTCTGCATTTTTTTTGACCATCAGCCCACCACTCAGGATACCCCACAAGTCTGAAGCACTGTTCTTTTGTGTGCTTCATCATACCACAATGATCACATTTGAGCTTGCTTTTATCGATCCGGGGTGATGACAGATTAAATTTCTGGTCTGACCGGCGGCCCTTCGAAATGAGCCCTACCCCATCAAAGTCACCTGTCAAATTTACTCCTGATGCTACCCCTTGTTGTGTAGCCCCAAGAATATTCTGATGGGCTGTTTCTTTACGAACCGCTGCATATGCGGCTTCGGCTGTCGGTATTGGATCCCACCAGAGTATTTCCCTTTTTATGAGATCATATTTTCGATCGAGAGCATTGAGGAATTGAAACAATTTATTTTCTGACCTGATTGTATTGTATGCAGCAATGTCAGTGGAGCATTTCATTGGGTTAGGATCTCTTCGTTCAATTTCTCCCCAGATGCCCTGCATCATGATCCAGAATTCTTCTAATGATACGCCATTTTGTTTCAACTCATTTGCTCGGACATGGAGATCGAAAGTTTGAAGCTTATCCTTGCCACTACTATATGTAACTGTGAGAGCATCCCACAGCGTTTTTGCTGTTGGATACTCTGTTAAGTTACTAGCAAGTGTCGACTCAATGTTTTGAATGAGCCATGAAAATACAATCAGATCATCCTGTTCCCACTGTTCATATTTTTCATCAGTGGATTTCGGTGGTTCCTGGGTGAGATGGTTTAGGAGTGCTTTCGATTTCCCCCCCACGGCAACTCGTATCATCCGAGCCCATAGAGGATAGTTTTGGCTTGTAAGTTTGAGATTAAATTTTAGGCTATCGAATTGATTTGGTTTGGTATTTTGGATCTGGGTTTGATTTTGAACTCCATTTTTAAGAAGGTCGGCAATTTGGATGGCTAGGCTGTTGGTATTTTCTTCAGACATGATTTTTGATTTTGGTAGATGATGAGCACAACTGGATTTTGGATCACAAACACTGCTCTGATACCATGTTCACCATGACAATCAGAAGAATGATAAGGAATTGAATCGATAATCTTTTATTTCTTCTTAATATTCCAGAGACAATGTATAGGGTATAAATAGCCTACACAATTTTGCTAAACAAGGAAATACAATATGAGACATTGAAAGAATGGCTGTCAGTTAGCTAAGCCTAGAGATTAGCCTTAACATTTGTGATCTTGATTTTTAGGAGGTCAACAGATTATTTTAGGAAATGATAGAAATTGATCTCATCGAATATTTCAACACTTCATTTTTATAAAGATGAATTCTAATTAATCAGCAAAATTGACATTATAGGTAGACAAATTTGCATAAACAAGTTAGTAAGGACATATAAATGTTTATTACAAGTAAGTCATTTTCTGGTTGTTAGTGAATTACATTTTAGGATAAAAAATGCAGTGTTCAAAAATGAAATCAACTGGTTGACACGATTTAAACAAGAGTTGTAGCAGCTGATACTTTTAGTCAAGTCAGAAACAATTTACCTTATTTTTTAATTTTATAGGATCAACCAGGTTGTAAACCAAAACACAGTAAGGTTCTCATAACAAGAAACATATAACTGAATTTCATCAGGATTTAACAGAATATGTCATCAATAGTCTTATCTTTAAAGGAACAATAACAGCCAAATTGAAATACAACAGAAATAGCAAAATTCTCAAAGCAAAGGAACTGAATAAGAACTTGATATACCTACAACACCAAAAACTAAATAGCACAGATACAACAGTATTGGTGTATCTATGCAAGAACACAACAAATTACTCTTTGACATGAGATTTGTTAACATCAATAAAACCCAGATTTCCATTAGTCTCATACAACTCAGGCAGCATAGTAATATCTGCCAAACCAACAAACTCATCATCCTTCTGACCAACACCATCAATCTTATCTTTCTTCTCACTAACACAAACACTTACAGGCTCAATTGCCTCCTCACTCACATGCCTTCTTGAGGTTGCTTCGGAATCCTCGAGTAAAGCCTCGTTCCTAAGAATCTTTTCTTCTAAGTAGTTAATCATATTAACCAACTTACGATTGATTTCTTTAAGACTGCTTATTTCAACTTTTAGCACTTTAATCTCATTTTTGGTTTTCTCAAGATTAACAATTTTAGGCATTTTAATCAGATTCACAGGCTAGGGCTTATACACACTCAAGGGGACCTTATCTTGGTAAAGAGTTTCAACATTAAAGTATTCAATTTGCTTAGAAAAGGTTTTGATTAGTTTAACTTGATTAATTTCAAACAGAGAGGTTATAAGCAAGGCATATGGCATGAATTCTTCATAAAACCCTTTTAACATGTTTAAAATTATGACATAGCTTAAGTTAAACTCAACCTTATTAGTTACTAGTTGAAATATTACCTTAAGATCAACAAAATCAAAAACTCTATCTTATTTTGGTTTAGGGAGAATGTTTGTCCTAAGTATGATAACTAGTTTTTGATATGTGTGTGTGAAGTGTTTAAAGTGTATACCCCAGTTAGACTCACAGAGACCCAAAGGCACATCATCATCACATAAGAGACCAACATACAACTCAAACTCCTTTTGATCAAAGACGAACTTATCAAAGATATTGATGCATGGTTTTTGCAAAGTATGACTTCCTAACCTCGTGGCCTTATGGATAGAGTTACTATCAACTTTCAAATTAATCCCTTGCACATAAGACTCAACATAATAAACACCATCTTCCCTTTGACAGACTTTCATGTTCACATAGAATTCACTTATGAGTTGCACATGATAGTTCCTACCTCTATAGAAAACAAAGTTGTCCCATTTAGCATCCATGATTATCTTAAAGAGTTCACCCATTTTCTCAACTTGAATCATCATTCCAGTTTGAATGTTCTTCAATATTTTGTTGAGTTTACAAGAATTGGTCAGTTTGACCAATGTAGGTAAGGGTGTTGTTAAGTGTGTGTATAGCAGTGATGGTGGTGCAAGGTTTAAAGGAGTGGCATTGACGACTTGATTAGAGTTAGGGTTTGTAACTCTTGGTGAGTTTTCATGTGTACTGTGATATAGTGGTGTTTGGTGTGTGATGTTGTTGAGTTTTTGCTTTTTATGGTGAGGATAGTGATGGTTATAGTTTGAAAAGAGTGCTTCATGTGACTGTTGTGGAGAGTTAAACAGTGATCTCTTATCAACGGTGTCAATGAGAGGGAGAAGCATTGGAGCTCTCCTTGGATAAAAGTGAGAGTTTCTAGAGTCCATGCAAGAAGAAAATGAATGACAAAGAAGAAATGAAGTGCAGTTTGTGTTTGTATATGTGTGTGATACAATGCATGCATAGAAGTGGTCTTATAAAGAGTTCAAAGAACTCCTGTGGTAGCATAGTGAATTAGAATAAAGAATTAGCATAATATGTATGTGTATGCATGGCAGACAAATGCATAGTACAGATTTTAAATGTAAAGCAGATATGGATGACCTCATGTAAGTTTGTCAACAAGCCACTCAAGTAATAAGCACAGAAAGGACAGGCATTGTCTTACTTAGACACTTACTTCCAATTTTATTTAAAGATTATATTGACTTCTACTGAATGCATTTTATTTTGGTTGTTTTTATATGATAGCATTTATGCAAGAAGAGATGCAGTGCTTATGTATGCAAGGTCTGTGCAGAGAGTTCAAGAAATAGAACTTTCAAGGCTGTGCATATGCATTTTGTTAGGTGACACAACACTGTAGAAGGGGGTTGAATACAGTGTTTATACAATCAAATCGATTTTAACACAAGTATGTAACAAAGATCAAGTATATTCAAATAAACTATGTTACAATATGAATTGTTGTTCTCTCTCAGTGATGAACAATATCACTAAGAGATGCTAGGTTACAATGTATAATCTTCTCGATAATGATAACACATATAGTGTAAACCCTAAGCTGTGTTTATATAGTACACAGTTACAAGATATATTCTAATTGATATGGAATATAATTTTTTTCTCCTAAATATATCAATTAGATATCTTCTACAAGTCTTCTAGTCTTCTAACTCTTTCCATGCATATCTTCTATTGTTTTAGCCCAGATCTTCTCCTTTAAATCAGCCGCATTCCTTATCTGAAAGTCTTCCCGAACTCAAGTACTTATATGTATCTTCGGACACCTTAAGTTCTGATATTAAGTTCTGACTTCAGTAAGTCCTGATTTTAGTAAGTCCTGCTATGTCTTGTTGTTAAGTTCTGAAAAATAACACAAATTATATTAGACATGACATCTCAAATATATCTAACAAGGTAATAGGAGAGAGAGAAGAAGTTCTACTGAAGATTGAATTTCATCCAGTTGTGCTTTTTGAGAAGCTTGATTCTGCAGGACCTCAGTAATTTGGGCCTGTTGCTTCTCCTGAATCTTCTCAATTGCTTCAACTTTTTCATAAATGTCGGATTTTATTCATCACAGAAGCATGGTAAAACATTTTCTTGATATAAAATCCATATAATCGCATACAAATCGTGAATAAATCGAGGGATCGATTACTAACCTTTAATAGCGATCCAAGAACGATGAATAGAGATCTCTAGCACCTGCTCCTCAAGTGTGAAGCACTCCACCGGTATCCACCAAGAGATCAAAATAATGGAGGGAGGAAGAGGTTGAGAGAATTAGTTGCCTCCCTCTCTTTTCTACTTTAGAATTAGGGTTTGTATTTTGGGTTGAGGCAAATAGGGTTTATAATAGTATATTTATAGGCAAAATTTTCAGCTGAAAATTTTCTCATAAAATATTATTATTATTAACCCTTTAATTGATTATTCTTATTAACCAATTAACTAATAATTAAAACACCTTTTAATCATTAATCTCTTTTCTAAACACTTTAGAAAAATAATTCTCTCACTTGATTTAATTTTCAAAATTAAATTCTTAATTAATAATATTAAGAACTTTTCTTAATTAATTTATAATTAATTAAATCTCATTTAATCAATTATTAAATTTGCTAATTAATTATTTATTTCATAAATAAATAATTACCAGGCATTATTAATTAATTCCTCCACCATTAAATCATTCTCTTTTATGGTGTGACCCTATAGGTTCAATATTAAGCCGGTAGTAGAAATAAATAATAATAAAACTATTTTATCATTATTTATATAAATTCTCTAATTCATTAAATAAAATTAATTAATAAATTAATCATATTTATTCTACATCGTGAGGGATACTTCTCAGCATATCGCGACTATCCGGATAATACGAATTCACTGCTTAGAATACCAAGAACCTATTCAGTGAATAGTTACCGTATAATTAATTCCTTCTACCCTGCAAGGTCATGGTTAAATACAAGGCATAGAACTCGTGTCAAGCCTATCTTATTTAATCATATCCTTTCCCATTCACTATGCTTAGTTCTAATTAATGTAAATTAGAAACTCCTTTCTAATTTCATTCACTCTCGCCAGAGATTCCTGAACTAGCATAAGTGGATCAGCATTGAACATTCTCTTCCTTCACTGGAAGGGGTAGATCCTTTATTGATCATACACTATCTTCGTGTACAAATTTCTACACCCAGTAGAGCCCTTATTATTGTCCCTGGAGACTAAGAACTAAACCAAAGTATAGTTCAGTATACACAAGATGACTATGATGACCTCAAGTCTAAGGATACTTGTACAACTATCACTATGTGAACATCTGCTGACACGTGAGTGAACTCCATCAGTTGTTCAGCTGTGTGAGTCATGTTCAGTGAACTTATTCTATAATAAGCACCTACATACTAGCTATAGTGTCACCACACAAATGTCTATGAGAACAGACATCCTTCATAATGAAGCAAGCATAGTATGTACCGATCTTTGCGGATTACTAATTACCAGTTAGTAATCCTATGACCAGGAAATATTTAAGTTCAGAGTTATCATCTTTTAGGTCTCATTATTATGATCTCATCATAATCCATAAAAAGCTTTACTCTAAACTATGGTATATCTTATTTAAACACTTAAATAGATAAAGCCCGCAATTAAAACCAAAACAAGTCTTTTATTAATATCAATGAAATTAAAACATATTACATAAAAGTTATTCCTAAATCATCATACATGATTGGACTTAGGACACATCTCTTTCAATAAATAGGTCTAATAAACCTCTTTTTATCAAGCTTGGTCTCCATATCCAGCTTTTCAGCTTTTTCCAGAAGTTTGTCAACCTTTTCATGAGTGGTAGAGTGTTGACCTTGAAGAGACTTGACACTCAGAGCTGTGACTTTGAGTTGGTGCTTAAAATCAGAACTTGTCATTAGCTCATCAGCTTTGGCAATGTGCTCTGTCAGAACTTTAGAGCTTGAAATGAAATCAGTTTATTCCACTTCTTAGTCCACTCCACACCTCTGTGAGTATCTTCCCAAGGAATAGGAGCAGCTTGTTCAACAAACTTTTCAATAAGTGCTTCCTTTCCAAGAGTAGGAGCTGGAGTATCTACTGAAACACTGTCTCCAGAACTTGAAGAAGACTCATTATCCTCTGACAACACAAGAGTGTGTGAGGCTATAGGAGATTGATCATCAGAATTTATCTCCTGAATTGGTGTAGAGGGCATCTCAGTCTGTAAGATTGGAGAATTTATTGTAGATGGCTAAGCTACTGATGGAGCTTCCAGATAAAGAACAGTTGAAATGTGCAGCCTATGGATGTCAATTTCAGGACTTAATCCTAAATCTTCAACTGTTGCAGCTTGGACTGGAGATACAGGAGGTGTGATAACTGTTTCCTGAACAGTGTCTTGAGCTTGACTTGGGGATGGAAAAGCTTCAATTATGATTGGCTTTGAGATCAGAGATTCCTGATTTCCTTCCTCAGCTTCTTCAGTATTCTCTGATGGAGGCTTAGCCATATACCTTACTGCCCTCTGTTTCTTTGATCTCCTTGATAGGGAAGGAGTTGCTTGATCAGCATTAGAACTTACAGTTCTTTTCCTTTTCAAATTATCATGACCCTCACCTTCAGTATTTATCAGATGGGTTGACCCTTTAGCTTCTTGTGTCACAGGTTCTGATGCATAAACCTGTGCTTCTTCTTCATCTGATTCATCCCTTAAAATCATCCTTTTTTTCCTTGGTGGAGATTTAGGAACAGATTTTGCTCTTTTAGGCCTTGAGGAAGAAGGTCTGATGGTAGGTGTTGATGATTGTTGTTGTGAGGATTGTGCTGGTTGGAAGTATGTTCTGATGGTAGGTTGAGTTGGTTGAGGTTGAGAAATGGTAGGTTGTGTAGGTGCTGATGGAGGTTGGGATGGTTCGACATCAGGATATATGGTAGTATAGGTGTTTGGGTCAGAGTTTACTAAGACCTGTTTGACTGATTGTGGAATTTACAGGGGTCTTAGAACAGTTTTCTTATTATCAGTTGATAATAAGTCATTAAAATCTCTTTTAGCAAGTTTAAATGGTGAAATCAACTCACTAGCTAGTTGGGGTGCATCAAAGCTACAAAAACTGTATAAAAGCTGACAAAATCTAGCAAAGTAAACTGTATTTCTATCTTCTGTCATTCTATCACCAATGAAACCTAGTACAACATTAGCATAATCAAACTGAGATTGAGTAATTAGAGCATACCCAATTTGCTGACTAAGTATTGGAATTGCATCAAAGTTTGAACATTTGTTTGCAAAAGTTCTGGTGATGCAGTCAAAAAAGAAACTTCATTCCTTCCTTATGTATGGCCTCTTCAATTGTCCCAGCTTGGACAATGATTTTTCATAACCCAGATTAGCCATCATCTGTTGAAGAGCTGGCTCCTCAACTGTTGAAAAAATGCAGTCTTCTGGAAGATGAAGAGCTTGGCGAATTGTAGACACAGTCACCACATGTTCATCTTCCCCGGTTGTGAATATAATACTAGGGGACCCATGTGCACCACCATCATCATAAACCCCACTCATCAAAAACTCCAGTATATGAGTTCCTGAGAGGTATTGAGGTTGGGTCAAAGCATACTCAATCTCGCTGTTAGCAAGGAAGTCCTGAACAAAGTGAAGATCTGATGGGGCTTCATCCATGCTAAGAATAGCTAAGTAGCTGTTAGGAACAAACTTAGCTCCATTGAAAACGATGTCTTTTGGTGCCATTTCTGTGAAAAAAAATCAAGTGAGAATAGTGTGTACACAAAGTGTTTGATTAAATGCCTGTGAGAAAATAGAGTTTCAGAGAATATTAGTGGGTGAGAGAAAATAAGAGAGATGAGAGAATGAGAAAAGTAGGTAAAAGATAAGAAAATCTTTTAACTTTCTTATTTATACAGCCCACGTGACAACGGCTATATTTGTGAAGCATGACAGACAATTTACACCTGGCAACATGTGAACAGTCAGTAAATAGTTAAAGCAATAGTTAGTGGGCACGAGAAATAAGCAGTAATTATTGTGCACATGCAGTTTTTCAAGACTAACACGTTTCCCACCAAACAAATGATTATGACTAATTTTATCTCACTTAAATATATTCTGATAAAATATGACCGTTCAGTATATACCACAAATAAGTCAAGTAAATAAATAATGTCACGTAAGCATCAGAGTTTCCATCAGGATTTAATATCATAACTTGACTATTATCAGATTTAACGGTCATCAGAACATGGCTTCTGTTCTCAGAAAATGAATGTTTGTTTCTGTGATTCTTCATACAAAAACTGACTTGTTTCTTCAGAGGTTAATCATCAGAACTTGTCCTCAAAATTTATTCATATGACACTTAACTGTTTATCTAAAATAGCTTAATCACCACAATAATTTTCATCATTCATATAGAGTGATAGTGTGTGCATTAGCAAAATATCAGATAAAGATTAAAGTCTGATATACTTCAGTACATCTTAGAAATAAGGCATAACTAAGAAAAGTGCTTAAAATCTGTCATTAATAATGAAGTCTACTATAGAATAAATTTATGCAAGAATCCACCTCAACTGTTTGTGCTCATTTTGTGCATCTTTTAACATTCTTTTACAGTGGCTTCTCAGTGCAAGTGAGTCACAACTATTATCAGAATTTATGCTATTATCAGAGTATTTCTCCAGTAATCAGAGAATATGAAAAGTCCCCAAGAAAAATTTATTTGCTTTTCTAATGCATATAACTTAATACCAGCAATGCACTTGGGTCTTCCCTTTCATATATTTACTCTAGATCTCAAAGGAGTACCTGACTTCAATTTTCTTTTCTTTTCTATTCTTCAGATAAGTGAGGCTTATCAAGCATGTGGTTCATCCTTAAGATTTACTGACATCAGAATTTGACAGATAAGAAGAAGAATCTAGTTTGTGACTTAGTAATAAGATACACAAAGTAAATTTGACTGAGCTCAACATCAGAATTTGCTTGTGTTAATGAATTTCCACATAAACAACTAATTCAAACATGGGATTTCTAGTATGTTAAAGACTACTAGGTCAGCATCTAGCACAGTAATCCTCATTGGATTGAATAGTCACAGAACATTCAAAACACTATCAGAGTATATAGAATCACATCAGATAACAATCAGTATTTAATATATTACCATTTAAGCACAGATTATATAGAGATAAGACAATCTGTAAACACTGATCATAAAGTCTGATGCATGAGAAAAAAACTAAGCAGATTTTGAGAAAGAACCTGAAACCATTCCAAGTTCATTTACCAGACTTGTAAAAGTAGCTTCACATAGTGGTTTAGTGAAGATATCTGCTAGTTGTTAATCTGTTGGAACAAAATACAATTCCACTATACCTTCAATCACATGTTTCCTTATGAAATGGTACATAATGCTGATGTACTTTGTCATGGAATGTTGAACTGGATTACCTGTCATAGTAATAGCACTTTGATTATCACAGTAAATAGGTATTTTAAAAAATTCTAACCCATAGTCCAGTAACTGATTCTTCATCCAAAGAATCAGTGCACAACAGCTTCTTGCAGCAATATATTCTGCTTCTGCATTTGATGTGGAAATTGATTTTTATTTCTTGCTAAACCAAGAAACCAATCTGCCTCCAAGAAATTGGCACCTTCCACTAGTGCTTTTCCTGTCTATTTTGCATCCTGCAAAATCTGCATCTAAGTAACCTATTAGCTTAAAATCTGATTCTCTAGGATACCACAATCCTAGATCAGCTGTACCCTTGAGATACTTGAAAATTCTATTCACAGCTATTAGATGAGGTTCTCTTGGATCAGCCTGAAATCTTGCACAAAGATAGGTAGCATACATGATATCAGGTCTACTTGCAGTTAAATAGAGTAAAGAGCCAGTCATACCTCTATAGTTAGTAATATCTACTGATGAACCAGTATCTTTATCTAACTTGGTTGCAGTGGCCATGGGAGTGGATGCAGCTGAACTGTCTTGCATTCCAAATTTCTTGAGTAAATTTCTGGTGTACTTGGATTGATTTATGAAAGTACCTTCTTTATTTTGCTTGACTTGAAGTCCCAGAAAATATCTAAGTTATCCCATCATACTCATTTGATATCTTGACTTCATTAGCTTTGCAAACCTTTCACAGAGTTTGGCATTTATAGTACCAAATATGATATCATCAACATATATCTATACCAAAAGTAAGTCATTTCCATGGTTGAGGTAGAACAGTGTTTTATCAATTGTACCTCTGTGAAATCCACTTTCCAGAAGGAATTGAGTTAAAGTCTCATACCATGCTCTTGGAGCTTGGTTAAGGCCATAAAGTGCTTTGTCAAGTCTGTAGACATGATTTGGAAATTTTGGATCTACAAATCCTGGAGGTTGTTCATCATATACCACTTCTTCCAATTCTCCATTGAGAAAAGCACGTTTCACATCCATTTGAAAGACTTTAAACTTCTTGTGAGCAGCATAAGCCAAAAAGATTCTTATGGCTTCCAATCTAGCAACTGGTGCAAATGTTATATCATAATTAATACCCTCCTGTTGAGAGTAACCTTTAGCAACCAGCCTTGCTTTATTTCTTGTAATTATGCCATCACTGTCAGTTTTGTTTCTGAACACCCATTTTGTGCCAACAATTGATCTGTTCTTTGGTCTTGGCACTAGGGTCCAGACTTTATTTCTTTCAAATTTATTTAACTCTTCCTGCATTGCTTGCACCCAATCAGCATCTTGAAGAGCTTCATTCACTTTCTTTGGTTCAGTCTGAGACAGAATGGAATGATATAGACATTCATTTGGTATTGCAGTTCTAGTTCTGACACCTGCTTCAGGATCTCCAATTATTATGTCAGGTGTATGTGATTTGGTCCACTTCCTTGTAGATGGAAGTTGATTTCTAGAACTGGATCCTCCCCCATGATCCATGTTGTCTCCATCAGCATTTTCTGATGCTCCCCCTGTAGTTATGCTCTCTGAATCTTCAGAATTTGAGTTGGATCCTTTAGGATTTGAAGTATCAGAGTTTCCAGAATTATCAGAATTTGGCTCATCAGAACTTAATGAATTAGAACTTGAAGAGCCAATGACAGGTTATGATGCTTCTTGAGAGTCTTGAGTTGTGGTAGGATCTTCAGCTTGCTTCCCCTAAACAGGTGCATTTTCCCTTGGAGTAGTTACCACAGTTTCAATGACATAAGAATTTAACCCATCAGAACTTACAGGATCAGTATTTAAGCCATCAGAATTTATAGAATTATTATTTAAATCTTCATTTTCAAATCTCAGTTGATCGTGATCATTGAAATCTTCAAGTCCAGTAATCTTTTTATCATCAAAAGATATATTGATAGATTCCATGACAAACCTTGTTCTTAAATTGTAGACTCTGAAGGCTTTTGTGGAAAGTGGGTATCCAACAAAAATACCTTTATCGGCTTTTAGATTAAATTTTGACAGCTGTTCAGGATGAGTCTTAAGAACAAAACACTAGCATCCAAATACATGAATGTATTTTAGATTTGGCTTCTTTTTCTTCACCATCTCATATGGTGTTTTTCCATGCTTGTTTATGAGTGTAGCATTCTGTGTAAAACAAGCAGTCTGCACAGCTTCAGCCCAAAAGTAGGTTGGCAGCTTTGCTTCATCAAGCATAGTTCGTGCAGCTTCAATGAGAGTCATGTTCTTTCTTTCTACAACTCCATTTTGCTGTGGAGTTCCAGGTACAGAAAATTCCTGCTTTATTCCATGCTCTTTGCAGAACTCTTCCATGATTGAATTCTTGAACTCAGTGCCATTATCACTTCTTATGATTTTAACAGAATCTTTGACCAATTTATCCAGCTGTCATACATGATCAGTTAGAGTAGATGCAGTTTCATTCTTCTTGTGCAGGAAATACACCCAAGTGTACCTTGTGAACTCATCCACTATAACCATAGTATATTTCTTCTTTACAATTGACATGACATTTACTGGACCAAATAGATCAACATGCAGTAAGTGATAAGGCTCAAGAATTGAGGATTCAGTTTTGCTCTTGAATGAAGATTTTCTTTGTTTTACCTTTTGACATGAATCACAAAGGCCATCAGGAGTAAATACTGATTTTGGCAGTCCTCTCACAAGATCTTTCTTTACTAGCTCATTTATGTTGTTAAAATTTAAATGAGAGAGTCTCTTGTACCAATTCCAGCTTTCTTCAATTGATGCTCTACTCAACAGACATATTGCAGAACCATCGGAGTTTGTTGAAAGTCTGGCTTCATATATGTTACCATGCCTGTAACCTTTCAGAACCACTTTGCCTGTAGAATTAATTACAACTTCACAGTGTTCTTCAAAGAAATCCACATTATAACCTCTGTCACATATTTGACTCACACTTAGCAGATTTTATTTATGTCCTGAGATAAGAGCTACTATTTCAATGATGACATTCCCAAGATTGATATTGCCATATCCCAGAGTTTTTCCCATGTTTCCATCTCCATAAGAAACTCCTGGGTCAGCTTTCTCCACAAAGACTGATAGCAGGGCTTTATTTCCTGTCATACGTCTTGAACATCCACTGTCCAGAACTAGGATGTTTTTCCTGTTGCCCTGCATCACAAAGACTACTATTAGTTAGTTTTAAGGACCCAGACTTGCTTGGATCCTTTGGCCTTTTTAAGTTTGTTAGCATTTGCAGCGGATTTAATTTCAGAGTTTATGCTAACATGCTGTTTATCAGAATTTATATCAGACTTTGCATCAGACTTTACACTAGAAGGAATAATACTAACTTTCTTCAAAGAAGGTTTTATTTGATAATAATCATAGTACAAACTATGATATTCCTTACAAGTGTAAATGGAATGCCAACAACTACCACAATGAAAACAAGGATTTTGTGGATTAAACCTAACAGGCTGACTCTTAATTCCTGATTTAGGAGGTAAAGAGTTTATATCTTTATTTTTCCTGTAAAAAGAAGCAAGATGGTTAGAGTTTCCATAGTTATAACATTTCTTTCTAGGAGCATTAGGAACAGGCATATAATTATTGCTTTTATTCACACCTTCCTTTCCATTCCTATTTTTCCTAGCTTCTTTTGCCTTGTTCACATTTCTAATCTCTTTCAGCTTATACTTAAGCTGCTTCTTTGTCATTAAGTCTATGTTAACTTCAGCTGGTTTTTCCTGTTTTAATTTGTCAGAAGTTGGCTTTTTTTTTCTTTGTCAGAAGTCTGATCTCTATAACTAATGAACATGGTTTTAAGATATAATCTCAACTCAGTAATATCATCATTATGAAAAGCATAAGTTGTTTGAGATACCTTCAATTCAGCAGTTTCAGTACTGCTATCAGCATTTGCCATCAAGGCATAGTTCACCTTATTTTCAGAATCTGAAGTGTCTGTCCAACTTTTCTTCTTTATGACAAGTGCCTTGCCTTTGTCACTTTTTCCTTTCTTGTAGTCAGGAGATATGTGGCCTCTTTCACCATAATTGTAGCATTTAACATTTGAGTTGTCTCCTTTGTCAGACTTTCCTCCTTTGCCTTCAGACTTTTTGAATCATTTCTTATCAAAACTTCCACCTTTCCTGGAAAACTTCTTGCCCTTTCTAAATTTCCTGTAGGCTATCTTTGTGATACCATTCACCATAAGAGCACACAGTTGCATCATCTCTGCATCAACATCCATTTCAGGTAAACTTTCAGTTTCTGAATCATCATCATCAGAATATGATGACTCTGAATCAGACTTTATGATGAGAGCCTTTCTTTTGCCCCTTTTTGAGGCAAGCATTTTAGGAGATTCCTCCTCAACTTTAAGAGCAACTGACCTTGACTTTCTTCCATGCATCTTGCTCCTTTGATCCATCTCAAGTTCATAAGTCTTGAGCATACCATAAATTTCATCAAGAGTAGTTTCAGTAATGTCATAGTTGTCTCTTATGGTAGTAGACTTCAAATCCCAATTTTCAGGAAGAGCTAAAAGGAATTTTAGATTTTAATCTTCAAGATCATATTCCGTGTCCACTAGTGACATATCATTCAAGAGTTTGATAAACCAGTCATATAAGTCAGTTAATGACTCATCGGCTTTTGAGTCAAAGTGCTCACACTCTTGAGTGAGTATAGTCCTCCTGTTCTTTTTTATTGCATCAGTTCCCTGGCATCTTGTTTCCAAAACATCCCATATCTCCTTTGCAGTCTTGCATCCAATTACCCTGTTTGACATGACATTATCAATGGCACTATACAGCAAATGCCTTACCCTTGCATCCTTGGCAATAGATGAGATGTCTTCGGCTTTGTAATCTCCTTTCTCCATTGGTATGGACTTTGCTGGTTGATCAGCAACTGCAACAGAGAGCTTGGTAGGCTTATATGGTCCTTAATTAATTCTGTCAAGGTATTCTGGATCTGTAGCTTCCAGAAACATAGCCATCTTCACTTTCCATATGGGATACTCAGAAGTCTCAGTATGGGAACCCTAATAGTCTCATATCGACTGTGGGTTTGAGTGTTTTGAGTTTCTTGAGTTTTGGTGGGCTTAGTTGGGGTTTGTGTTTCTTCAGACATGATTATTTGGATCTTTACTGTATGTGTGTTAACTGAAAAGCTCTGATACCACTTGTTAGGTCACACAACACTGTAGAAGGGGGTTGAATACAGTGTTTATACAATCAAAACGATTTCAACATAAGTATTTAACAAAGATCAAGTATATTCAAATAAACTCTGTTACAATATGAACTGTTGTTCTCTCTCAGTGATGAACAATATCACTAAGAGCTGGTAGGTTACATTGTATAATCTTCTCGATAATGATAACACATATAGTGTAAACCCTAAGTTGTGTTTACATATTACACAGTTACAAGATATATTCTAATTGATATGGAATATAATTCTATCTCCTAAAATATATCAATTAGATATCTTCTACAAGTCTTCTAGTCTTCTAACTCTTTCCATGCATATCTTCTATTGTTTTAGTCCAGATCTTCTCCTGTAAATCAGCCACATTCCTTATCTGAAAGTCTTCCCGCACTTAAGTACTGATATATATCTTCTGACACCTTAAGTTCTGATATTAAGTTCTGACTTCAGTAAGTTCTGATTTCAGTAAGTCCTGATATGTCATGTTGTTAAGTTCTTGAAACTAAACACAAATCATATTAGACATGACATCTCAAATATATCTAACACAATTAATGAAGCATGCATTAAAGAACCATGAGTGTTCATTAATATATTCCTTTTATAAACAAAAGAGTGCTAAAAAGAATAGATATTATACAAAGGGACAGAGGTTCGTTAAATAGGTGCAGTCACTTTGTAAAATTATGCATTAAATGACCAAGACTCAACTGTTCATGATTGATGTGACTGATTTTGGATTCTTTTAGACCATTTAATTTCCACTCATATAAACATCAGCAACCAAATATCAATTGTAAATATTCGTACATCCATATAGAAGATGCCAGCAACCAAATAAAGCCATAAACAGCTTCTATTTGTGGTCGTTTCACTAGTGATCCAGATACTGGGATTCTCTAAGGGATTCCCAGCCAGGTCTTAGTGTCAGGGCATTATGTGTGTGTGATTTATACTACATGAGGAATGCAATAATCAATCTTTATAAATCAACAAATAATTTTAACAAGTCTACTCGTCCAAGTAAACAACAACTCATGACATATAGTAAAAACTTTGAGTATTGCACATAACTGTTTTAAGTTAATTATCATTCCACTGTGTTATCACAAATTCACATTTGATTTATTCAAAACAATTAATCACTTAAGTTTAACTTTTATATTAATATACTACTCACTGTATTTCATCAAGATAGATTATAAACTGTTGTAATTCACAGAGTCAAGAAGCAGTAGTTCAGATACATAACACATCACAAAGAACTTTCATATTTATCTCATTTTAGATGAGCAGTCTAGATAGACAGTCATCGATCTGATTAAAGTTCATACCATAAGTATTATTATTTCACAAATGTTAAGAATCTTCTGATCAACCATCAAACAATCGTAATATCCTAATTCATATTTTCAATTTATCTTTTTTAAGTAAACAATACTAGCCAACATCTTTATATGCTTTACAAATGATCATATTAATTCAACAATTCACACATTAATGGCTAGGAACTAGATTTGTATTGCTTAGTGAATCTATATACAGACTAGTTAATTCAAACACATAAACAATCATCCTGAGATCATACACTAAGCATATAACATACTAAGTCACTTTTCTTAACAGTCCATAGCCTTGAAGCAAAGAATTCGAATTAAGTTAAACTGTTTTAGTGATTTAGTCTATTAAAACTACATGCACCAGAATTAATAGCAAATAACTTATGACCTTTTTTAAAAAAAATAAACTGATTCATCACTTAATCAAATTAAGTACAAATGATCCCATAAATACATAACTGATATCTCAGATAATCCAAAAAAATCGAGTTCAATCACTTAAGTCAGGATAAATCAAATCAATACACTACTGATAACTCAAATAACCCAACACAAATTGAATTCTACATTTAAATCAAGATGAATCTATCAATACACTATTGATAACTTCAAATATTCCAACACAAATTGAATTTAATCGAATGAATAACAAAGATTTCATCAATACACAGTTGATAACTCAGATAAACACTAAATCAGTTCATGCACAGGGATTAAAATCATTTAAACCAAAAATAACTTTGTTTTAATATAACTAAAACATCGAATCAGAACTCAAACAACCAAGCAATCCAAAGTTCAATCATCAAAACAGTTTATTTCGAATAATCCAAATAGTCACGCAATAATCAGTTTTGAATTAAAAGATATACCTGAGTCCATAGCATTGAAGCATTCATGGATACTTACCTGACTCAACTCGTCTGAACCCGAGTTGAGTGACTCAGTGAGTTAACTCGGTAACTCGTCCGAGTTGACTCAACTGAGTCGAGCCGATTCCTTCGCCAAACATCACTTTTCTCCTCGATCTATCATTCTTCTGTTCTTGTTCTTCGTTTATCCTGCAAAAAATGCTCAAAACATCGAGTTAGGGTTTTGGAAATTCACCAATTTCAGTCAAACAAAAGTATATATATATATATAAGTGTGTGTATGTATATTCCAATTCAAAACCCTAGTTCAATTGATTTGAACTCGAGTATATTAATCGAAATCTCTTCGATTTGCCCAACCCTAAACTTTGATTTAATCGATTTATGATTAAATCCTTTAAGAATATATGTATAGTATCTGAAAAATGAAGTTTGATTGTGTTTTGAGTGAAAGAAGTCGATGAATACATCGGAAAAGTGAGAACGAAAGCTAGGGTTTCAGAGAGAGAAAGAGGCGAGAGGAGAGACTGAGTATAACACCCTCCAAATCCGGGGTATAGATTTGGGGCATTATTAATACTAACTACTCACTAAACCTGTACAAGCATAATATAAATAAAATAATTACCCATAACTACTACTACTCGGGATCTTTTTAAGGTTAGGGATTGAAAACAAGAACGACAAACCAACTTTATTACAAATCAAACTAAACAACTGTCTCAAGAACTCTCTTTGCTATAAAACATTATTCTAATTACATTTTAAACTAAACATCTTTTATTCAAACTATTACTATTACTTATCCTGCTACACCTGATCTGGCAACTCAAAGCTCTCTTCTAGGATAGGGACAAACACCCTTGGTATAAGAGGGTCCCACTACTTGACTCGCTTCTTGACTACTCGGGTTCTGATGGATTTCATTCTCTACCTTAACTGAAAAATAATGTGAATAACAATAAAAGGGGGTGATCCAAAATTGCTCAACAAGCCTGCAACAATGTATATAGTATAGAAAGAAAAGAATAAATAAACCGGTAATCTGCTGGATTGAACAACCATCTGATTTTGTAAGAATAATAAATTGCCATTGCTGGCGAGTGCCAAATGAACAAGACTGGAAAAAATAATCAACATATGCACTATAACCTGCTGATCAGTCAGGATACAGTGCAGATTTATACCCAACTGCATAGACCCAACCAACATAAGGGTAACCCAGGCAACTATGGCCTCATAATCAAGGGTTCGGTTAATACTCGGCCCGTATAGTAACAATCAAGTCCATAGCTTAGCATCCAGAACAATCGGTATACTTTAGATGTATCCTAACATCAGGATATATCAGAGTATATGTAACAAGGGTAAAAGTATTAAAATATAAATAGAGGATTCAATAAATTGGGAGAAATCAATAATTGAAATGAAATAGAATAAGAATCAATAATTGTGTATCAGTGTATATGAACAAGAATTATCAAGGTGTAATTGATAAGGAAAGTGGGGTATATTTCACTATTTTGAACTTAGAAAAGGGGAAAAACTTGCTTGGTGTGCACTTCACCTCGTAAGCCTCACTGCCTTCGGTCTCTGTCTTGATTCGCCTTGCGGATATGGAATCTATCATGGAAAGATATTTGTTTAGATAACTTACTTCATACGTGTATCTCGAATTGATACCACGTAGCCCTAATCGTCTACCCATACGATTCTATCTGACTCGTATATATAAATATATATAATTATATAGCACATAAGGTTCACATAATCACGTAAAGCACATAGCACATAAGGCAAATAATTGATATTAGACTCATAATTATTTTTAGGATCGATACTAGACTTATACTCGCACAAAGAAACACTATCTGGTTCGATTTATAATTTTTTCGGAATTTATTGGACTCAATTTGATCCCTAATAGGGCCCACAAGCAATTAACTACCATAAGACGACTCGCTTCCGGAATTATGATTTATAATTATTTTTAATGGAATTGGGTCATTTTTCTGATTCTAAGGGTCTTCGTTTCACTCAAATCAGACTAACGGTTTAATTACTATGCAATAAACAAGATTTAATTAATTATAAATCAATTATAAATAATTAATCATAATTAAATAAACCTTAATTATATTTTTAAATAATTATTTAAGAATTATTGTATTTTAAAATAATTAATCCTTAATTATTAGAATTAATTACAATTTATTATAATTAATCACAAATTATATGAATAAATCGATCATTTACGAATAACTATTCGATACGAATAACTATTCGATACGAATAACTATTATAACTATATTCGAATAAATAAACTAACGCTCGAATAATAATCCAACTTATCGATTAACTACTCGTACAACTACGAGTTACTCGCATTATTCGATTAATTATCGAATTATTAATCATATTATTTAATCTTATTTAATAATTAATTACTTACTTATTAAATAATAAATAGATAATTAAATAAATAAATAAATAAATAAATAATCAATTTCAAATTTCTAAATTAATAAAATAATTTAGAAATTAATTATAATAATTTTCAGAATTTAAAACTAATTTTTAATAGATTTTTGGAATTTATAAAACTGATTTTTGATTTAATAAAATATTATTAAATAATAATTTAATCAAAAATAGAAAACAGGAATTGATCTTGGGTTTCCATGGATCAAACCCGGGTCATTTCCCTTGTCGAAACCGGGTCGACCTCGGGTTGATCAAGAACACGCCGGCCGGCTGCCTAGAACCCGGCACGGCGGGGAAATTTCCGGCGACGCAAATTGACGAAATCAGGTGGCTTCGATCCCGTGCTTCCAGCGTTTTGAATCAAGAATCATACCGTAACAACTTCGTGAGCAATACCCAGTTGTTCACCTTCGTCTTCGTCATCCCTCGACGTCGGGAGTTCGTGAACGGCGGCGGCGCCGTTTCCGGCGACGCTAAAACGGAACCCAAAACACGCAAAACCGGTGCCAAACGATTGAGAATTCAACGATCTACACGCCTATAACATCGGAATCTTCTAACAACTAACACTAATCAAAACCCGAATTCATGAATTAACCCGAAAATCACAAATCAAAATTCGAATAATTATTAACTGAAATTGATCACAGAATCATAAACTAGATCGAATAATCTTTGCAACGACTACTTACATGACTGATTTGGTGAACATAAACACCTTCAAAATCTGATTTGATTCCAAGAACTCCAAACCCTAATTTCAGAGAATTGGGGATTTTCTTGATTTTTCTGATTTTTTTATGATTAATTAATAATTAATTAATAATTAATCAGCTATTTATATTTATAAAAATAATACCTCCAAATAAAATTAAGGGGCTAATAACACATTTAATAAAAATATTTGGCCTCGACTTTTATAATTATTGGGTATCAGTTATAAATTTTTAATTATCCAATAAATACAAAATATATGCCAAAAATTCTCAAAAATTATGAATATTACAAAAATGCAAAGAAAAATGATATTTGATAATTTCATGATCATATAAAAATAAAAATGTGATTTTTGTGGGGTTTTTGACTCCCGAAGGGGTCCGGAAAAGTCATTTTTCGCGAAAAGGGTAAATTTGTAAAACGTTTAGGGGTTCAAAATAGTAATATGATATAGGTCGTTCTTGGAAAAATAGGGCCAATAATTTGTTTAAATTACGGGCTTTTAAAACACTGTTTGAGCTGTACGGGTTTTGAAATAAAACCTATAACTTATAATAAAACACTCAATAAATACCTGAAACACATTCTGATCAAAACAGACAACACGTAATACATAGCAATTAGGGTTTTATGACTTAACACTCTTAATCACATAATTATCTTTATTAGAGTATAATAAAAATGTAATTTTCTCGGTCGTTGCACTGAGTGGATAGTGTAAACCCTGATTTGCACTTGTATATATCTGATAGATAATTGACAGCTGGGATTAGACTGTTATAGAAATGGACGGTTTAGATTTTAGGGTTAAAAACTGGGCTGGGTTGTTTAAATGAGCTGAAAACAAATTTGAATCCCGAATATTTTTAAAGGGTTATAGATTTATTTGTCAAATGGGTTGTACTTGTGACTAAATAAAATAGAAAATAATTTTTATTTTTAGAAAATAATTAAAAACTATTTTTGAATTAATATATATATTTATTTATTTAGAGAACAATTTTGATATTTTAATTAGTAAAAATATTTAATTTATTTTAAAATAAATTTCTTTTCAAAGCACTTAGTCCATTTAATTTCTCAAAATCCGATCAATAAGTAATTGATAAATCTGAATTATTGAGATAATTAACAGATAGTAGAAAAGAATTTTTTTTATTTTAAAATAGATATATATAAATGTTTACCCACAATATAAATAATATATTTAGAGAACATATTATTTATTTTAAATATTCCAACATTCCTAAATCCAAACGGAGTTTAGTGAACCTATCAGAATTTAACGGTTTTGTAAAGATGTCAGCGATGTTATACTCAGTTTCAATATGAGTCATTTTTATATCGCCTTTGTTGACATGATCACGTAAAAAATGATGTCTCACATCTATGTGTTTGGATCTAGAGTGCAACACGGGATTTTTACTTAAATCAATAGCACTCGTATTATCACACAAAATGGAGATTATAACAAATTTTGTGTTATAGTCTGCCAATGTTTGTTTCATCCACAGTATTTGTGCACAACATTTGGCAGCAGCTATATACTCAACTTCAGTGGTGGATATAGACACGGAGTTTTGTTTCTTTGAAAACCATGAAACTAAACATCCACCCAGAAACTGACACGTACCACTTGTACTTTTTTTGTCGACTAAATGTCCAACATAGTCTGAATCAGAATAACAAGTCAAGTCAAATGGTATTCCTTTAGGATACCAAAGACCAATATTCGTGGTACCATTAAGATATCTTAGTATCCTTTTTACTGTGAATAAGTGAGATTCTTTTGGTGCTACTTGAAATCTAGAACACTTACAAACACTATATTGTATATCGGGTCGACTTGCGGTAATATATAATAAGCTACCAAACATTCCTCGATATTTCTTAGTTTCAACGGGAATTTCTTTGGGATCCTCCGTTAGTTTGTCAGATGTTGACATAGGTGTGGAAATTGGTTTGCAATTTTCCATTTCAAATTTCTTTAGCATTTCATTACAATATTTTGATTGTGAAATATGAATGCCTTGGTCAGGTTGTCTTATTTGCAATCCCTAAAAGAAATTTAATTCACCCATCATACTCATCTCAAATTCTTTGCTCATATAGTCAGAGAATTCTTTACATAGTGTATCATTTATTGAACCAAATATGATGTCATCTACGTATATTTGTACAAGCAAGATATCATTTGTTTTTTGTCTTATAAATAAGGTTTTATCAGCCGTTCCCATTTTAAAATAATTTTCTAACAGGAATTTGCTTAACCTTTCTTACCAGGCTCTTGGGGCTTGTTTTAATCCGTATAAAGCTTTGTATAATTTGTATACATATTATGGATGTGTTGCATCTTCAAAGCCGGGAGGTTTTTTAACATATACTTTTTCTTCTAGTATCCCGTTTAAGAATGTAGATTTTACATCCATTTGATATACTTTAAAATCCTTATGACCTGCAAAAGCTAATAACATTCGAATTGACTCAATTCGTGCTACCGATGCATATGTTTCATCAAAGTCTATACCTTCCATTTGAGTATAGCCTTGTGCAACCAGTCTAGCTTTATTCCGAACAACAGTTCCATTTTCATCTAACTTATTTCTAAATACCCATTTAGTTCCAATTATGGAAGTATCTTTGGATTTTGGAATAAGTTCCCAAACTTTGCTACGAGAGAATTGGGTTAATTCTTCTTGCATTGCAGAGATCCAATCTTCGTCTAACAAAGCTTCTTTAGCGGTCTTAGGTTCTATTTGTGATAGAAAACTAAGGCGATTCACAATGTTTTGAACTTGTGACCGCGTTTGAACTCCTTTACTTAAGTCTCCTAGAACATTGTCCAAAGAATGACTTCTAATGTTTGGAACATCTTTAGGTAGTTCAATATCCGGTTCTAACAATTCTAGTGGATTTGTTGGGGATGATAAGCCAAAATCCACATTTTCAAATTGTCGAATAATATTATCAATATTGTCTTATGTAACATCTTCTTTGTCTACAAGATCTTTGTATTTAGGTGATGGTTTTGATTCATCAAAAGCTAAGTTCATTGATTCTTCCATCACTAGAGAATTTAAATTAAATACTCTATAAGCTTTTCTATTTGTTGAATATCCAAGGAATATACCTTCATTTGATTTTGGATCAAATTTTGTATGGAGTCTTTGGAGTTTAATATATAGCATTTACTTCCAAATACTCTAAAGCAATTAACTTTAGGAGTTTTACCAAAATAAATCTCATATGGAGTCTTTTGTATTATAGGTCTTAATAAGAGTCTATTTAGTATATGGCATGTAGTAGACATTGCCTCGACCCAAAAATATTTAGGACGGCGATATTCATTTATCATTGTATTTTTCATTTCTTGTAATTTTCTGTTCTTCCTTTCAACTACTCCGTTAGATTAAGGAGTATAAGGGGCAGAAAAGTTATGAGTAAAACCATTAGTTTCACAAAAACGTGTAAAGTTTGAATTTTCAAATTCTTTACCATGATCAGTTCTTATATAGACTATGGTGTTATTTTGTTGGTTTTGAATTCTTTTGTATAGAGAAGAAAAAGATTCAAAAGTATCACTTTTGGTTTTGACGAATTCTGTCCACGTAAATTGTGAATAGTAATCAACAACTACCAAAGTATATGAACATCCTACGAGACTTTGTACAGGGACTGGACCGATAAGATCCATGTGTAAAAGCTCGAGAGGTCGTGAGGTAGATACCATAAATTTTGCTTTGTGAGAGGCTCGTATTTGTTTGCCAATTTCACAAGCTTCACATATGTGATCCTTTTTATAATTTAATTTTGGTATTCCTCATACATGTTCTTTAGTTGATATATTTTTAATCAACTTCATATTTGCGTGTCCTAATCTTCGATACCACAACCAAGGGTCATCTATAGTAGTGATTAGGCATATATTAACATGATTACTCATGTCACATATATAGATATTTTTGTCTCGAGGACATGTAAGGACTAATTTTCCATCTTTGTTAAAAATAGAACAATAAGTAGGATAGAAAATTACCTTATTTCCATTATCGCAAAGTTGACTTATCGAGAGAAGGTTGTACTTTAGTCCCGTGACTAGTTGTACGTCAAATATCATGAAGTGCTCGTTCCCGATGTCACCGATGCCAATAATGATACCTTTACTGCTATCTCCGAACGTGACACTTCCAACAGTGACCTTTTTAATGTTGTTCAAGAGTGACTTATTACCGGTCATATGTCTCGAACATCCACTATCAAGGTACCACAAGTCTTGCTTAACAATAAGGCAAACCTACCAAATAAATCAATTAAATACATAGGTACCCTTTTGTCTTGAGGGTCCCGAGGTTAGTACATCATAAATAGCATTTGAATTTGCATGGAAAAATCTAGGCATTGGATAAGCATTATTATTCACATAGAGATTTCTAGATGCATCATTCCTAATATTATAAAGTGTTCCCCGTGGATATGTGGTATTTAATTTTGATCTTCTTGTACTAACATAATTTTTAGATTTTCCATGTTGATATATCATGCTTCTATCATTTGGATAATACACATTAATTCTGGGAAAGATGCCATGATATATTGGTTTATTATCTTCAAACCTAATAGATGGTTGAAAGAATTGAGATCTAGGTTGCCTTTGATTGTTATTAGCTACCTTAGGATGGAATACATTCTTTTCAACATTTTTGGATGACTTATATCCTTTTTGAACCCATAAATGATTTCCTTTAAATTCACCATTTTTAAATTTACAATATGAAACAGTATGTTTGTGTCTATTACAGAAAGAACATATAAATATAGGTGATTTAGGAGCATCACTTTTAGTTTGTTCACAGTGTTGAACAACTTTCTTTGGTTGGACATTCTTATCATATCCTAAACCTTCATGGTTAAAGGAATTTTTAGAATGTACCATTTTATTTAATATCTCATTGCCTTTTGTAAATATTTGAATAACAATTTCAATATTTTCTTTTTCTTTGTTTCAGGCATCAATCTTGTTGTTAAGAAATATTTCTTGATCCTTAATTTGAGATATGAGCTTGAAGTTTTCTTGTTTTAACCGTTGAGCTTCTAATTCTAAATCTTTTTCTTTAAGCCATTGGTTTGTTGTAGCTCTTTCTCTTTTTCAAGATTGTTTATTTGAGATTTAGTTGTTGAACTTTCTTGAGTGAGTGACTCATTTTGTATTTTTAAGTTCAACAATTCAACATGAAGTTTACAAATATTTTCATTTATTTGTAACTTCTCATTTTCCATTTCTTCATATTGGAAAATTAATGATACATTTTCCACTTCTAGCTTGAGAATATTTTCCTTGTGAGTATTATTCTCAATTTTTAGTAAGTGGGTTTGATTATTTAGAGATGAAATTTCATCTTCATATTGGACTTTTGACTCCATCATCCGAGTAAACTCTTTACTTTGATTGTAATGTATTTCCTCGAGTTTCATTTTCTCGGACCATAATAGATGATGTCTTTTGTCAAGATCTTTATACTTGTCATTAATGTTTACTACAAGTTCAATTAAATCATGATTATTCATATCTACAAGATTCAAATTAGATTCATGTAATTGAATGAAGTTTGAAGAAAGGGTTACCTCTTGATTTGAAGTGGAGATTTCCTTTGAAGTAGATGCAACCCCGATAGCCATTAAGCATAGATTCACAATTACTGCACTAGCTTCCGGAGCTTCTTCATCTTCACTTAAATCCCACCCATTCTCAACCACGAGAGATCCTCCTTTTATGAGTTTAGGACATTCTCGTTTAAAGTGACCGGGTTGTTTACATTCGTAACACACCTCTTTTATTTCCTCCGTATTTTGTTCTTTTTGTATGGGAGGAGTGTAAGTGGGAGTGTTATTATTATAGACACTAGTATTTTGCATACCTTTGCCTTTATTATAGCTCGTTCACGAAAAATTACTCTCATAGTTAGGAGTGTAATTTTGAGAGTAATTTAGCATTCCATTAGAGTTAAAAACTCTTTGTTGATTATTTGATTTAAGGAAGCCTTTTTCGTATCTTTGAGCTTTGCTTTGAAGCACACAACGTAGTTGTCTCGTAAGTAAAGCAATTTCGCTTTCATCGAGATTTTGGATTTCTTCGTTTAATTCATCATCGTTTTCTTCTTCATCTATAAGTATAGATTTTAAAGCCATGTTTTTCTTTTTGTCTTCCACTTTTGGAATGACTTTTTCTTATAAATTATCTTCTTCGTATGCACGAAGATTTCCAAATAGATTATCTATTTTGTAATCATTGAGATTGTGCATCTCTTTGATTGTGGTTACTTTAACCTTACAACTTGGAGGTAATGATTTAAGAACTCTTCGGTTATTTTCATTTTGTGTATAACTCTTTCCGAGTTGAGATAGTTCATCGACAATGCGAGTGAATCTAGTTTCCATGTCGATGATATTTTCTCCTTCTTGGAGTTTAAAGTTCTCGTATTCTTGGATCAAAGTGTTCATTCGAGAATATTTGATATCAGTGGTTCATTAGTAGGTAACCACTATTTTATCCCACATTTCTTGTGCTGACTTGTAATTATTTACTCTTTTATATTCTTTTTCAGCAAGTGCACTTGTGAGTACCATTTCTGCCTTAGTAGCTATATTCATTCTTTCTTCCTCTATTGCGTTATATTCACTAACCTTCTTTTCGATGATGATGAAATCAACCGTTTTGGTAGGAATAATAACTCCATCTTCTATGGCCATCCAAACTCTGACTCCTTGAGATCTAGTATAGATATGAAACCTCATTTTCCATGTTGCAAAGTTGGTGCCGTCAAATAGAGGAGAGCGAGAGCTAGATAGACCTTCACCACGGCCGATGGTATTTAGATACGCCATTTCGGATCACTTTTTGTTGTGCCTGTAAATCTGTAAATCACTTAACAAATACGTTAAAAAACATTGCTCTGATACCAATTGTTAGGTCCCGTAAAAGGGCTATTTTAAGCTAGAAAGGGGATTGAATAGCTTAATTACCAATTTAAAATTTATTATGGCATTTTAAAAATATTTATCCAGTTTTAAATATTTTACCGATGCAGATTATATACGCGGAAATAAAAGACAAGGAAGAAAAAATATCACACGAGAGATTTATCCTGGTTCGCGATGGTGCAACCTCTAATAGATTCGCTCACCCCTACATCCAGTCCCCGAGCTCCTCTCCAGGACTCGAGTTTTTCCCTTAAAATAACCTTGCTCCTTACGTAGGCAGAGAAGCTTTTACAACCCCACAAATATCTGTCTTGGTGCGTAACTCCGGGTACCACCTCAAAATAAATGTGCAAACCTACACAACCTATCTTAGACAATAACAACCTGTTATTTCTTTAAAGTTGATGTAAAACCCTTGGTGTAGTCTTTGTCCTTCTAAGCTTTTACCGGTCTTGGATCTTAGTAGTTGGTCTTAGGTCTTTCCTCTTCCTCACAGTGCGAAGACTACTAACTCACCGTTAGTATGTCTAGGACTTGGGTCTTAGAACGAGAATCACCTCACTATACTTCACCTCACTGCAAAACGAAGAAGACAATATCTACGAAATAATACCGTTATAGATAAAAAAAAGTTTGGACTAGTAATACACTTAACTAGACCGGATGACTTACAAATATTCTTAAAAGAATATTAGTTATACTTTTCTTTAGATTAAATGAATGTTAGAATATACTTGGTATTACTTCGTTTTGAATAATATATCTTATTTCCGAAGTAATAAATATATCAAGTCCTTGGTGAAACGTTATAGCTTTCGGATCTTTGATAAAATAATTTCTTGTTTAATATAGTCGTGTGCAGATTTTTATAAATCGAGAACGTTACACTTATTCTTTAACTTTTTGCACTTTTAAAATATTTGGCCGAGAGAATAAAAGGTGCATAATTTAAACACAATATATCACAAAATATAAGAGCAGAGTTTAAATTATATTAGCACAGTTTATATGTGTTTATATATAATACAATATAAGCTTTAAGTTTTTCCCACAAAACACTGAAGATGCTAGTAAGGGAAATCGCTTAATTCTTATACGATTATATATATACTTATATTTACTTAAAAGCTTTAAGATCTTCCCACGAAACACTAGAGATGCTGGTAAGGGAATTCACTTAAATCTTTTAACTAAATATAATAAATATATATATATAATATAAGCCTTAAGTTTTTCCCATGAAACACTAAAGGTACTAGTAAGGGAAGTCGCTTAAGTCTTGTTAAACAATTATAAAAAATATATCAATATATGGCCAAAATAAGTGCGTTTAAGTTTAAAGAATAAATTGCTAGCTTTATAATTTAATTCCCACGAAACAGTAAAGGTGCTAGTAAGGAATATATGTGGCGCCCTCCAAACTCGGGTCAAAAGTTTGGGGTCCACACACATACACACCTTTTATATAAATATGCTTATAACAATAATAAAGATAATAATAATATGCAGTGACCCTACTTACCAGCTTTCACGGATCGTAACAGGTTAAAGTATGCACACAAGCCACACACACTTATATTTCAAACGTCCAAATCCCAATTATTCAAACTTACAACTGAATATTAAACATTCTTACAGACTTCACAAACTTAAACTATCACAAAAGTCTTCAGCTAGCTTATTCCTCTTAACTTGGAATCCTAGCTCGCGCACTGGATTGGGGATCCTCTCTACCAACAGGTTCCTTCTTAACTGGAAAAGAACATAAACGGAACCGCACAAATGAGCTAACTAGCCCATCAAGTCACATTGACAATACTGAGATTAAATAATGATCAAGTGAAATGATTTAAGGTATCAAGTTTATGGATGAGCAATGATTTAGAATTGGATATTAAGTTTTCATTTTAAAAACCAAGGTTAGGCTGCTGATCAGTCACGCACTAACCCCAAGCAAGGCACACAACTCTGCTCTAATTACTGGATCCAAGGCAAACATTGGCCTAACTTGACCACCAATCTGGTCTGACCACGAATTTGGTCCACAATTTTATAAAACAATCCAATTCTATAGCAACAACAGAATAAGCAATGTAAAAAATGAACATAATCATAAACAACATCAGGTCCCAAGCATAAGATGGTTTGCAATCTTCACAAGAGAATAACATGGAAATTACAAGGATTGGCTATCAGTTAGTACAAGATTTGGATAACAAAAGAATCAAAGTCTTGTGGTTATAAGGATTGGTCTTTCAATGTATAAGGTTTAAAGGTTTGAGTGTTGAGCAATTTCAGTTCTGTAATTGGTATGTAGTTTGTATGTATTTGTGGAGTGGTATTGTATGTTTGTAGTTCATATTTGGTATTCAACAATCAATGGTTCAGAAAGAATAAGGCTTACGGCTCAAAGATCAATAAATGGAATCAAGGTTTAGGATTCAGTGCTTCAAAGCACTTGCAATATAAAATAGGACTATCAATTATTCACAATATGTATTGAGAAGGTTCAGAACACTTGCCTCGTCTTAATTCACTAACACTTCACTGGCTTTTAATCACAATCTCCTAATCTACGACTATATGCTTCCCTTTTCTACACCTTGCCTCTTCTGCTCACATAGCACAAGTATCTATCAATACCCATCTCGTATGATTCCATACAATATAAGCTTCTATCTACCCTTCGTTTTACCCCAATCCGATTTATGAATTGAAAGATATGATTAAAACAGTCATATGATATACACATACCCATTTAACATGTAAATCAATACACATATAACACATAAAACGTAAGGTGTTTGATGAAAATACTTTTTCAAGGAAGATCTGATGTTAAAATGATTTTTCGGATATTTAATATGAATTTTTAAACATTTTTCAGAATTTAAACGGGTCGTTGAATCATTTTAAAATAATAAACAGGGTTTGATTGGCCGAATTTGGCTTCAAAATAATTTTATAATAAATATCGAGCCTTGAAAACAATTTAAAATAATATTTTAAAGCTCGAAACTATTTTTCGGAATTTTTAAATAAAAAATATATAATTAATCTAATTAAATAATTAATTAATATCAATTAATAATTAATTAAATTAATTAATCAATTAATTTCGTATTAATTGAATAATTAACTAATTAATTATTAACTAAAATTAATTAACTAATTAATTCAGATTTATTTTAAAATAATTTTTAGAATTAAAATAATAATTTTTAGGATTTTAAATAATTAAAAACGAATTTCTGTAATTAAAATAAAGAGAAAATATGATTTTTAAATATTTTTAAAACAGGAATCCTAAATATGAAAATTCTGGAAACCTTGGGGACTAAACTGTATCGTTTTCGAAAGTACAGGGGCCTGTTTGCAATTTTTGCAAACCCCGCCGTCGACTCGTCGGAGAGTGGACGGAGAACACGATTCCGGCCACCTCAGACCACCAAACTCTCCAGAATTAAGTTACTGGTTACCAGGAACATGTACGAGCAATCAAAACACACAACCCTTTCCAGAATCAGCCGGAAAATGATCAAGAAACTCGTCGTCTCCGGCGAGTTTTGTTTGCTTCGATTTGAGCAAACCAGGAATCGTTTGTTGATGTACTATACATGAATCAATTGAAAATTCAACCAAGAACATGAAGCAAGCAACAAAATCATCTAATAAACCATGGGGAAGAAACCTCTAAATTTCCGTTAAGAACATTCATACGGGTTATAAATCCTAATTCAACAATTCGAAATTAAAACTTAATTTTGAACATGTTATTGAACTCCAAATCAGTCATATAATATATCAAAATCATCAGGAAGAAAAGCTCTACAAAAGATATTTTCATAAATGATATAGGAATTCCGTAAAAAATGTTTTCTACGGATTCCTATAGATTGGAGGCGTAAGTTGCCGAGTGACGCTGGTCCAGCATTTTTGGTTGTGTTGCGCTAGCAATGGCAATAACTCTAGCTGACTAGTTTTGGAACTAGTCTTAGGGGACCCTATATATATATGGAAGCTCAGAAGGACGATTAGGTCCTGATGGGAGGCATTACGTGGCTGATCACCTGTATTGTCTATGACGTTGTGGGAAAACTCCAATCAAAAGATATGTTTTGAAATAAAGATTTCCTTAGAAAATGTTTGCTTGAAAAGGTTTTTGAAAAGATGTTAGAAAGAATTTTATGAAGAGTTTTGAAAGAAAACTTGAAATTTTGAACTGACGATAAGGAATTTTTCTATAATTCCTTTCCTTATTCCTTATATTGGATTTCCATTTGAATATCATAGTTGGCCTTGATACCTATTGATCCCTGATAGCTTAACTGTTTTAATGTTATTGTTACTTGCTGAGCTTTTCTAGCTCACGTTGCTTTGTTATCTAAATTTTACAGTTAAGCTCGAGTATGGTTGAATTTAGAAGGTCAGCTAGGAAGAATGCTAATTTTGGACCTTCGCGCACAGTTAGATTCGCTATAACGTCGCAGGTAGCTAGAAAGGGGGTAGATCAGTGGCAGCTTCTATATGAAATTATATTTTGTATTTAGAAAAGATTGTAATAGCATCGTGTTGTGTAGTTAGATGTAACTTGTTTCATACCTTAACCTGTATTAGATCCTGTAGCAGTGCAAGGGGCCATGGCATTATGTTTATGATTCTGTTTTATATTATTGTAATTTGTAGCATGGTGACTCCACAATCTAGGCCCCTGATTGTGAGGGTGTCACAGTTGCAATCATCAAATCATACAAACAATCTCTCGAACAAAAATTAGTATCTTAAATCAAATTAATTCGAAAATAATTAAAGATATGGAAAATAAACCTTTGATTCTACAGTAAAACCAGTCCTAGAATCTGATAGTACTTCTCAAACCCTTCATTTTGAGTACTCGAGCTTTCCAAACAGAGTTCGATAACACCTTGAAAAGTTGCTTTGATTCTCGGAAGGTTATATGAATATTAGGGTTTTCTCTGTAAAATTATATTATTAACTGTTTGCAAATGATTTTCTGTACAAAATAAAATACGGTAAGGGCTATTTATAATTACGGAATATTGGTACCCCGTTGGATCATACCGGATATAAAATATTACGTTTATTTGAGAAAACAGATCCAAAACGGTACCGATTTTGGGATAATATCCAAATCTGTACATTTTGTATTGCGGTCTTGGTCTCAGCGCTTTGGCTACACGTATTACGAGATGATAATTATATTAGTTTAATAAAAAGATCCCGTTTATCGAAAATACGGATTTTATGGATTTACCTAAATAAATTTTGTATCGAAAATATCGCGCCGGGACCCGCACGGGGAAAACCGTATGCCAGATCGAAAAAGTCAAAACATGGAAAATGCTCGGAATATTGCAATTAGGTTAGAAAGGAGTTCTCGGAAGAGTTTCGGGTTATAAAAACGTAAAAACGGGTGATGTCGGTTGGTTCCTGATTATATAAAATAGTTTATAAATACTCGGAAAAATAATTTATTAAATCCATAAATCTTTTATAAAATTATAAATCAACATATAAATTAATAGAAAAATAAGACAATTATCTATATTTTATTTTGGACATATAAAAATTAATATACTCAAATTATATTATATTAAAACATCCAAACACATACACTATTTAACAAATAATTCACAGAATAATTACAGAAAATACAAAATATTTATTTATTAGCAAAAATAATTACATGATATATCCTAGATATTACAATATAAACCAAGCGTTGTATGAAATTATCACTTCGTGCTAGAAGTGTATAAATTATTGAAATCAATCCTTGTACGGATTTATTTTTCTTAGAGTTATTCTATATAAGAGCTTGTAGAGATGAAGAGAATGTGGTACTAAGCTGCTTATATGAATATTAAGAGTGGTCAGCTAAGACTCGGATGAAAGCTAAGAGATTTTGCCAATTTTAAAAGATGAAAGGAAAAATTTGCCGGAAAAATTTGCCGGATGTTCGGCCGGAATTTGGCTTGTTGGTCAAACTTGGGCAGCCCTTCGGGAGCCAAGAAAGTGGTATGGATGATCTTTTCTTGGGACGATAGAGCTTGGTTGGTGGAACTAATCTTGAAGATCAAAAACCTTGAATATATGATATATATTTGTAAGAGAGAAGGTTTTTGAGATGAAGTATTTGGGTTTGGATATTAGAGAGTGTGTAGAGAAAATACTTCTTGAAAATGCCCAGCAATTAATTAGCTCTTAGCTTGTTTCAAAAATGGTGGGGGTGGGTGTTTATTTATAGAAGGGATTAGGTGGAGGGAGTGGTTGAGATTGAGTTAAAATGAATGGTGGATGAAGAGAGTGGTGTGGATTGATGACATGGAGGATAAGGTGTGTTTGTTTGCAACTTGCATATAGGACAAATAAGAAAAATACCAACAAATATTAATTATATAATAATGATTTTTAACTTTTTCAATTAATCATTAAGTACTTAATTAATTAAGTAATTAGCACTATTAAATATAACGACTTTGAAAACCCCTTAATAAATACAACCAAAAATATGATAATTACCTAAATATAATAAAATGATTATCTGCAAGTTTTGGTCGATTTTAATCAAAGGTAGCTTGGTCAAACGCTCGGTCAAAGTCTTGGTCAACACCTAGAAAAATCACACCCGGACAAAATTTCTCAAAAATTACGACTCTTTAACCATGCATATAAAATACCACTTAAGTGACAAATCTTAAGTTCCAAGATTTTCTAGCAAGTGGAAGTATTTTATTTGGATTTAAAACAATTAAATCAGGGTTCGGTTCCAAATAATTATGAACGATCTTTTATGAAAGCATATAGACCTTGTTGACTCAGTTTGGGCTAAAATAAATACTTAGAATATATTTCCTTAAATATAAAATATTTTGAGAGTGTGGGAAATATTTTTTAATTATTTAAAAGTATTTTCTCCGATAAATAATATATTTGAGATACGAGAGAAAATTACTTTGAAAGATATGAGGAGGGGAATAAAATGAGATATTAATATCCCTATATTAAATATTAATTTCTAAGAGTGTAAAAATATATCTTTTGGATTTATAAATGTTTATGGAGTGAAAAATATATATTTTATCCCTTTTAAAAATATCTGTCTTTGAAATAAATTTAGCACGAGCCTTCTAAAGAATATCCAAGTTCTGATGTTCCTTTTTCAAACTTGTTGCCTTATTAATATTGCAAGAGAGCCTAAAAAAGATCATATTTCCGATAGTTCTTTTATGATCTCATTGCTTTGGAGTATATTCCTTTAATAATATATATTTTGATTTTCAGCAAATTGGAATATCTTCTGTATTTATATTTAAAATATAAATACATTTTGAAAAACAGTTTTGAAAATATTTTGCTAGATATGGCTTTTCATTTTTAATTATGTCAAATAAATTCATGCCTATTTGGAGAAGATATACGTGTTTTAAATTTTATGTTAAATTATGCAAATACCAAAATAAATATTTAATCGAAGATGTCCTTTCAAAGACATTCATTAGCAGTTGCACTCCTGGTCCTTACTCCAGTATTGGGATCACCAATAATTGCATATGCATTGTGACTCCTATCCCATTTCCTTGTGTGAGTTTGTTGACTTGTATTTTCTGCTTCTTCTTCTTCATCAATGGCATGACTTCCAGAATTTTCTCCTTTTTCTCCCCCTGAGATTGTGCTATCAAATTCAGGTGTTTGAGATGAGCTTACATTCTCATGATTCACTTGTTCAGTAGACTCTTCATTAACTCTGTGATTTGTGTTGACTTCAGCTTCATCATCATAATCACTATAAATGTTGAAATTTTCAAACTTGAAAGTTTCAGCTTCATTTTCATCAAGGCATTCCAAGCCTGGACATTTGTCATCATCAAAAGTAACATCTGTGCTTTCCACAATCTTCTTTTGCTCAATTACATGGACTTTGTATGCAGCTCTTTCCAATGAATATCCCATAAAAATTGCCTCAAAAACTTTAGAGTCAAATTTTCCCACATATTCAGAGTTGTCCTTCAAAACATAACACTTGTTTCCAAATACATGAAGATGATTTACAATAGGCTTTCTTTTAGATAAGATTGAGTAGGGTGACCTGCCAAGATTCTTGTTAATGAGATACTTGTTTTGAGTATAGCATACAGTATTCATAGCTTCTTCCCCAAAACTAGTTGGCAACTTTGCATCTTGCAATATTGTTCTAGCAGCTTCCACCAATGTTCTGTTCTTTCTCTCAACTACACCATTTTGTTAAGGTATTATAGCTGCTGAGAATTCTTGAACAATGCCTTTGTCTTTGCAGAATTCAGTTAAGGTTGCATTCCTGAATTCTGTTCCATTGTCACTCCTCAACCTTTTCACACAATTCTGATCTTCAGCCTGCTTCTCAATCTTCTTGATGTGATAAATTATAATGTGTGGAGTCTCATCTATAGAGTACATGTAACACCCCCAAATCCGGGGTCGGGGATTCGGGTTGTCACGAGTTCCATATCCCTTAACAACACTTAATCTTAACAATCAACCAATTACTGTGTACTGTGACCCCACAATATACACACACACACCGCAAGTTATAGTCTCAGAGATGAATACCCAAAAAAATAACACAAGTCATTTTATTCCACATAATAAGCCATTACACCTCAAGAAGGTTCTAAATAAATTTACATTTCTTTGCCATTATTACAATTCATAAATATACATAATCTGGTACATCAAAAGTTAAAAGCCTAGCCTATTGGTAGTTCCTACCTCAGCTACAACGACATCAACGCCTATAGGAAACTGCGGAATGTTTCCTATCCGCTCGCGGATTGGGAGCTTGGTCATGTTCATCTTGTCTATCTGATGTTGTGTGATGAAAGAAGAAAGCAAGGGTGAGCAACAAGCCCACCAAAATAATATGTATAATGATTTACAATATATGAGCATTCTCATAGTACTCATGAAAGTCTTGGTCAAGAAGAAATGAACCAAGTTGATATCTTAACGCGACCAAGTCGCAAAATATTCAGTATATAAGTATATATACTTTTCAAAATCTTGGAAGTCCTCTTCCATGCATAATATACGCAGAGTTCCAGTTTATAACTGTATAAAAATATCGTTACAAGGTGATCTCATATATCTAACCTTATCTCAACATTTTTCTGAAAATATTTGTCATGCATAAGATAATCATTTACTAGATATAAGTTTAAAAGATGAAGTTACAAGATACTCCAATATACTTATATCCGAATACTACTTGAACTACCACCGTTCAAGTTATAATCAATTTCAAAAGTTCATCACCCAGATGAGACTACAAGGTAAGACTTGAATAGATTCAATCCTTGAAATATCATTATAAATAATGAAGTTACGAGATACTTCATTAAGTCCCGATATATATATACACCTATATATATATACATTTCATACACTCCTTGAAAACCTCTGTTGTGAAAATTATAAACAGAGTTACAATATCCAATAAATTTTGGAAAGGAGAAAACATTGGCATAAACCTGATATCTTGCTGATCAGGCAAAAATACCAATAAGTAACCTTTTCTACTAGTAGATGGACGAATTCCCCACTGGTCATCACCCTGGCCGCAATAGGACCTTATGTTGGACTGCCACTCAGCCACTTACGTATTTGATGGACTCCCACTGAGCCACTTACACCTTCATGGACGCCCACTGAGCCCATGTTGCTTATGCCGACTCAATAGATGGACTTACTTCCCGAACGTTGGGTAAGTAATCAATTCATTTATCAAAACAGCAACCTCGTTGCGAATATAAAATACACCCCAGAGCCGGATCCTTTAGATTTTTGAATGAGTATTCAAGTCCCCTTCAAAAAGGGAGATCTTAAATTTTAAAATGAGTTTTGGGATCCGCTCTAAACTTTAAAAGTCATTTTGAAGACTCGAAAACATTTTTAAGAATGTTTGGGGTATTGTTGATTTATTAAAATAAATCAGTCCCAATATATTAGAAAATATCTGAATATTATTATTTAAATAATATTCCCATAAAGAATAATCTTTATTAAAATAATTGAAGTAGAAGTTGTAAAACTTATACTTGAAATGAATATTAAATAACCAAAGATATACTTATACGAAAGTACTATCTTTATTTGAATAATCAAAAATAAGTTTAATTATCGACACCTTATTCTTTAATAAAATAAGAATATATCTCAGCAAATAATCGGAGTCATAGGTCCTCAAATGAATATTCAAATAATATTCATTAGATAATATAAACTAAGTCATAAGCCCTCGAATGAATATTCGAAATAATATTCATTAAATAAAATAAAAGGAGTCATAAGTCCTCGAATGAATATTCAAGTAATATTCATTAAATAATATAAAGTTATCGAATAAACCTTATTCGATTAATAGTTTTTAAAAACTATTCATATATATATATATATATTATACTCGGGAGCCGAGCCTCCCGGTTTAGAAAAAGTTCACCTTTTGATCCCCTATACTAAGGGTATACGCAAATACCGCCTATCTCTAGCATAGGTATTATGCAACTAATAAGCATTTGAACCAACAGATATATAAATCAAGAATACGAAACAGGCATGCATATATACCATATCATATGCTACAATATATCGCAAGAATTTGCTAATAACAAATATGCATTTATCACAAGATCATGCATATACACATATACATCACAACAACAGTTATACGGGTAGAAAACTTGCCTGAGTGCTCCCGGATAGACTTAAGCTTAGAGTGGGTCCGATAACCTATGAACAACAGCATAAGTTGGAATTAGACCCCAGTCCCTTAAGAAACTAAAATTTAACCAAATGAACCCTAACACTTGCTTATGGTCACTCCTACGCTTAACGAGTCACCTAAGTCGTTCGAGTACCCTCGGCTCCACCATTTTTAATAAATTAACCATTAAAAGTTTTTAAGGCGATTCTTTCGTGAGTACCTTACCAACTGCCTAATCCACTTAACATAATTGCTCCATACCCCAATTAGTCATTTAAAGTCCTTAACCAAGGTTTCAAAGTAAGGCGAGGGGTAATGGTTCGGTCGCGAAACGCCGTTACTTAAAACGGTCGTTTCTCCTAAACCGTACATCGAATTCAAACGAACCACATATCAAAACGAAGCTCGTAACATGAACTATCTAAACATGGCAATGGTCAAAACCTAATAGTGAGTTCAAGGGTTCTGATGTTAAGAACAAAAATAGTCTACGGTAAATCGGGCATTACAACGGCTATGTTTACGCGATTTCCCAAATTTAAGCCACTCCAAATCATCTCACAATCAACATCCCAACCAAAACTCCATCCATAATTCATCATAAAAGCCCCAAAAACTTCACATTATCAATTTATACTATTCTTAAACTTGAATTTAAACTACACTTAAGTTCATTAATCAATACTCCAAGAATTACAACTCCAAAACATTACAACACCAACTATCCTCTACATTCACAACAAACAAGCCTCTCATGAACTATAACAACATAACTAAACCTAATACTCAAGTAAAGTTAGGGTTTGGAGGGGTTATACCTTCCTTGGAGAGTGGAGAAGCAAGTAACTAGCTTGGAATCACCCTTAAAAGTCCTTATCCAAGCTTAATCTAAACAAAAACTCAAGAACAAAAATTTTAGTTCTTGAAAAACACTATTCACAATCTTCTTCCATGATTTTTAGGAAGAGATTGTGAATGATTTAGGAGCTTAAACTTATAGGATATCCATAACTATGCATAAGGAGTCTTAGATAAATACCTTATAATTTAACAAAGCTTGGAACTAGGTTTTTGATTTTTCTTTCTTTGAAAATGGAGGAAAGCCGAGAGCTTGATGAAGAAAGTGAAATATCTTTGTGTTTTTGGTGAAAATGAATTGTTGGTTGGCTTGGTTGACATTTTGATTTGTTTTGTTACCTTTTTACCATGATAATTTTTGTGTGGTTCTAATTCAACCAACAACACACTTGCTTGTCATGCTTATGTCACCATGTGATGTCATCCTCCCTCCTTTGTCCTCTTCTCATTGGTTTGATGACATCATCCCCACTAATCTCTTTGATTAGCTTTTAATTATTTGGCTAATGACCGCTGATCTGTTATACGGTTCGCTTAACTTTCATTTTCGTTTATCGTTTGAGGGATCATACCCGGGATCTTATTACTTAGGTTCCCTTAACCTTTCCCAATACATTATATTCCTTTTATGATCCTCTATTAAAATCCTTGAATTTAATTCCTTTTTATCCTGTTACCTTATACTCAATTCTTTCGATATCTGGTGGATTTTCGGGAAAAATCAAAAGGTTCAAATTTGGATTCTGACGATCTTTACATACACTTATATATCATACAGAGTACCCATAAAATCTCAGAATATCCATAAAAGAACCCCTACATAATGTGGCATGAAAAGTTTTCTTATTCAGCAATATCAGCAAAAACACTATTTATAAGGGTTTCAGAAAGTTCAAAATTTTGGGGTTATTACAATCTCCCCTCCTTAAAAGGATTCCGTCCCGGAATCAGATAGAAAATGAATAGGGATACTCTCTTAGCATTGCACTTTCTAACTCTCAAGTAAATTTTCCCACATTGTGGTTCTTCCATCAAACTCTGAATAGTTTGATAACCCTTCTCCTAAGCACTTGTCCCTTTTTCAGTCTATAACCCTTTCTGGTTGCTCCATATAGGTTACGTCTGGTTGCATGTCTATGCGCTCATATGCCCCTATTTATCTGGCATCCGGATTACACTTCTTTAACATTGATACGTGAAACACGTTATGACTTGCTACATGCTCGGGGGTAGGGCTAGCTCATATGCTATCTTCCCAATACGTCTTAATATGACTTTCAGTTCGTAATCGCTACCACCTTCCGTTCCTAATATTATACTGGTTATACTTTTGCTCGTTAGCGTTCTATAACCTTTTAATTACCACATCAACCTTAGTATCACTAATGCGTTAGAATCAGAATACCACCGTACTGATACTACTTCCTTTAGCTGCTTCCATCTTTGAAAGCTTGATCCATCATAAAGAAGTAAAGGAATTTATTGAGAGATCACTATGACCATGAACACTTGTTCTATTGCATAGTTAGTACAGAAGGTGGCCAGCCTTTAGTACTTGACAAGCAATTAAACAATAGATGGTATCCTACTAGGCTTCTATCACATAGATAGATAGTCATTCGGCAATACCTCCCCTTCTAGAAGGGTTGTTCTTCTCAGCTTATACAAAATGAAAAGGAGAGAAAAGAATGATTTGAAGAGAATTGTATATATATAAAATATACTGCCACAAAATATCTGGCTTGAAATCTACCTCTGAACTATAGAGGTTTATCATAGGAGAACAAAACATATATGTATATAAATCAACATCAATTATAATAGCATCGCATTTCACATGCCTAAATATTTTTGCTATTCCGTCCATCATTCTATGGACCCATGCTCTTCCTTCAGCTTATACTCAATCACCTTTGAAACTCCCTCGATATTGAAAATCGAATCTGGGATCTCATTCTAGACATCATTGTTACTAGAATCCTATGCTTGCACCGCAATCTTCCTCGTATGGTAATACAACTCTCTATTGATAAGAAGGAATAAGTATTCAATAGGTAGATAATCTACTTAATTAGTCTATCAATTGATAACTTATACACCACCACGACCCGATTAGTGGTACTCAATCTCTACATCCATTCCAATACAACTCTCATGGTTGTAATCGACTCATTACTCGCAGAATCATTGCTGCATTACTATGGTCCACCACTGACCTACTGTCGTCATTCACTTTCCATGAAATCTTAATATCTAACCATACGGAGTCCATACATGTCGTATAGAATACTTCTAAGGAGTTAACATAATCACCAATCATAATTCATGAAGAACACTCCAAACTCTGACATACTTTCATGACATGAAGTAGATAAAATTGCAGAAGAGTTTCAGTCAAAGCAACGATAGCAGGTTAATACCATTCTTAATCGTATGCCTTAAATAGAAGACTTAACTCAAGGGTTCGTCTAGTCCTTTTTGAAACATGGTCCTGGCTTATCTCAAGATAGTATCTTCTGAGATAGATAGCCCGCTCATGGCGATTATACGAATTAAACCTTTACCAAGCTACTATTACGGTTGAGTATTGCACAGTCATCAGAAGGAATGTCAATCTTTCGAACCGTAATACAACCTTCCCGGCTTCAACCATCATCACTGTATTCCTCTCGCACGAGCGCCTATAATTATCCTCTTACATTTAAAGTGTCGGCCACCTCTTTGGCCTTTCCTGATAGTAAAATTTCCTTACAGTCAATGTCATTTTAACCACCTCCAAATAAATTTTCTACCTTATTTCAATCACTGCTTTTGTGAAGATGTTTTCCTTAAAATCTGACGAGTAAAAAAAAATATCACCATTTTTCCATAAGTTATTGCCTCAGTCTTTAGAGGTTAATCACTGTCACGACTGACTCTCAATCATACTTAGAACATCTTTTATCTTAGGACCTAATTGCCCTGAACAATTTCAACCTTTACTGGTTCGATCCATACTTTCTCATGGTTTAACACGTGCCCCACTTGGCATCATTATAATTACGTCATATTTCCTTTATCAACATTTTTATTCTTGAGAATTTTGAATATTACCTTTCTCCTTGTAAAACCTCTAAGGTTATCCTTGAATCGTTCCTCCTGTATTCCCTAGATACAGGGCATATCAAAATACCATTTGCTAATACTATAACCATTGTCTATGTACTTCTGAAAAAAATTCTACTGATCTTTAAAGGTTGTTGTTGCCTTAATCCTTCATTCCGTATTACCCAAACTCATAATGTCCCTATTAAGTGTGAAATGCCAACCTTCATGCATTCCCCTAGGATTCATTTTAAGTTACCGATGTTCTATCCTTAATTCCACCTTTAAAAAGGTACATGCATCCTTCCATGGATAAATCAAGTCATATATTCCTGATAAGGGTGTCTTATTCAATCATTTCCACCTCGATAGTATATGCCTAATTTCACAATAACATCTGTATTCAAAATGAGGTCAATCAATATGGCCTCCAAAAGATAACAACGGTTATCCGCTTTTCTTGCCTAATTTGTTAACAATAACAAGGACGTTCTGGAAGATATTGGTCGTGTTCAACGTGAACTTCTTCTTAATAATTCCTTATTTACTTTTGTTGTTTATCTCAACAGTCACCTCAATGCTGGGATATCTTTCATACCTGGCGTCTCCCTTTCTGGGTATCAAGCCACCGGTCTTACACTTCACATTCTTGAAGGTCACTTCCTTCATCCAATTTTCCTAATTTCTTACTTCCTTGTCTCCTTAGTCTACCCGCGTCTCCTTATTTATCCTTCGAACTATCTCAAGGTTTCCTTGAATCCTCCCAACCTACAGGGGATAAAATATATGTATCTCTTATTCCTTCAATCATCAACTTTAACTCATGGTGAGTCACCCTCATCCTGACGATTACATACTTTTCTATTTCCATTGCTACGAGTCTTTAGGGTTTCCTCATACCCAACTCCCTTATCATTCCTCGAACTTTATTGCCTTTATAATCCTTTCTATTACAATCATTTCGTGAACCAACTCCCTTATCATTCCTCAAACTTTATAAGCCATCAGAACATGGCTTCTGTACTCAAAAAGTGAATGTTTGTATCTGTGATTCTTCATACAAATACTGACTTGTTTCTTCAGAGTTTAATCATCAGAACTTCCATCAGAACTTGTCCTCAGAATTTATGCAAATGACACTTAACTATTTGTCAAAAATAACTTAATCACCACAGTAATTTTCATTATTCATATGGAGTGAGAGTGTGTACATTTGCAAAATATCAGATAAAGATTAACGTCTGGTATACTTCAGTACTTCTTAGAAATAAGGCATAACTAAGAAAACTGCTTAAAATCTGATTCTCTAGGATACCACAATCCTAGATCAGCTGTACCCTTGAGGTACATGAAAATTCTTTTCACAGCTATTAGATGAGGTTGTCTTAGATCAGCCTGAAATCTTGCACAAAGACAGGTAGCATACATGATATCAGGTCTACTTGTAGTTAAATAGAGTAAAGAGCCAATCATACCTCTGTAGTTAGCAATATCTACTAATGAACCAGTATCTTTATCTAACTTGGTTGCAGTGGCCATGGGAGTGGATGTAGTTGAACTATCTTGCATTCCAAATTTCTTGAGTAAATTTCTGGTGTACTTGGATTGATAGATAAAAGTACCTTCTTCATTTTGCTTGACTTGAAATCCCAGAAAATAACTAAGTTCTCCCATCATACTCATTTGATATTTTAACTGCATTAGCTTTGCAAATTTTTCACAGAGTTTGGCATTTGTAGAACCAAATATGATATCATCAACATATATTTGTACCAAAAGTAAGTCCTTTCCATGGTTGAGGTAGAACAGTGTTTTATCAATTGTACCTCTGTGAAATCCACTTTCCAGAAGGAATTGAGCTAAAATCTCGTACCATGCTCTTGGAGCTTTCTTAAGGCCATAAAGTGATTTGCCAAGTCTGTAGACATGATTTGGAAAATTTGAATCTACAAAACCTGGAGGTTGTTCAACATATACCTCTTCTTCCAATTCTCCATTTAGAAAAGCACTTTTTACATCCATTTGAAAGACTTTAAACTTTTTGTGAGCAGCATAAGCCAAAAAGATTCTTATGGCTTCCAATCTAGCAACTGGTACAAATATTTCATCATAATCAATACCCTCCTGTTGAGAGTAGCCTTTAGCAACCAGCCTTGCTTTGTTCCTTGTAATTATACCATCACTGTCAGTTTTGTTTCTGAACACCCATTTTATGCCAACAACTGATCTGTCTTTTGGTCATGGCACTAAGGTCCAGACTTTATTTCTTTCAAATTCATTTAACTCTTCCTGCATTACTTGCACCCAATCAGCATCTTGAAGAGCTTCTTCCACTTTCTTTGGTTCAGTCTGAGATAGAAAATAATGATAGAGACATTCATTTGATGTTGTAGTTCTAATTCTGACACCTGCTTCAGGATCTCCAATTATTAAGTCAGGTGTATGTGATTTGGTCCACTTCCTTGCAGATGGAAGTTGTTCTCTAGAACTGGATCCTCCCCCATGATCCATGCTATCTCCATCAGCATTTTATGATGCTCCCTATGTAGTTATGCTCTCTAAGACTTCATAATTTGAGTTAGATCCTTCAGGATTTGAAGAATCAGAGTTTCCGGAATTATCAGAATTTGGCTCATTAGAACTTGATGAATCAGAACTTGAAGAGCCAGTGACAGGTTCTGATGCTTCTTGAGAATCTTGAGTTGTGGTAGGATCTTCAGCTTGCTCCCCCTGGACAGGTGCATTTTCCTTTGGAGTTGTTACCACAGTTTCAATGACATCAGAACTTAACCCGTCAGAACTTACAGGATCAGAGTTTAAGTCATCAGAATTTACAAAATCAGAATTTAAATCTTCATTTTCAAATCTCAGTTGATCGTGATCATTGAAATCTTCAAGTCTAGTAATCTTTTTATCATCAAAAGATACATTGATAGATTCCATGACAAACCTTGTTCTTAAATTGTAGACTCTGAAGGCTTTTATGGAAAGTGGGTATCCAACAAAAATTCCTTCATCGGCTTTTAGATTAAATTTTGACAGCTGTTCAGGATGAGTCTTAAGAACCAAACACTAGCATCCAAATACATGAATGTATTTTAGATTTGGCTTCTTTTTCTTCACCATCTCATATGGTGTTTTCCATTCTTGTTTATGAGTGTAGCATTCTGTGTAAAATAAGCAGTCTGCACAGCTTCAGCCCAAAAGTAGGTTGGTACCTTGTGAACTCATCCACTATAACCATAGCATATTTTTTCTTTGCAATAGACATGACATTGACTGGACCAAATAGATCAACAAGCAGTAGATGATAAGGCTCAAGAATTGAAGATTCAGTTTTGCTCTTGAAAGAAGATTTTCTTTGTTTTGCCTTTTGACATGAATCACAAAGGCCATCAGGAGCAAATACTGATTTTGGCAGTCCTCTCCTAAGATCTTTCTTTACAAGCTCATTTATGTTGTTGAAATTTAAATGAGAGAGTCTTTTGTGCCAATTCCGGCATTTTTCAATTGATGCTCTACTCAACAGACAGATTGCAGAACCATCAGAACTTGTTGAAAGTCTGGCTTCATAAATGTTACCATGCATGTAACCTTTCAGAACCACTTTGCATGTAGAATTGCTTACAACTTCACAATATTCTTCAAAGAAATCCACATGATAACTTCTGTCACAGATTTGACTTACACTTAGCAGATTATGTTTAAGTCCTGACACAAGAGCTACTGATTCAATGATGACATTCCCAAGATTGATATTGCCATATCCCAGAGTTTTTCCCATGTTGCCATCTCCATAAGAAACTCTTGGGCCAGCTTTCTCCACAAAGTCTGATAACAGGGCTTTATTTCTAGTCATATGTCCTGAACATCCACTGTCCAGCACTAGGATGTTTTTCCTGTTGCCCTGCAATCACAAAGACCACTAATGGTTAGTTTTAAGGACCCAGACTTGCTTGGATCCTTTGGCCTTTCTAAGTTTGTTAGCATTTGCAGTGGATTTAATTTCAGAGTTTATGTTAACTTACTGTTTATCAGAGTTTATATCAGACTTTGCATCAGACTTTACACTAGAAGGAATTAAAGTAACTTTCTTTAAAGAAGGTTTTATTTGATAATAATCATAGTATAGACTATGATATTCCTTACAAGTATAAATGGAATGCCATAAACTACCACAATGAAAACAAGGATTTTGTGGTTTAAACCTAACAGACTGACTCTTAACTCCTGATTTATGAAGTAAAGAGTTTATATCTTTATTCTTCCTGCAAAAAGAAGCAAGATGGTGAGAGTTTCCACAGTTATAACATTTCTTTCTAGGAGCATTCGGAACAGGCATATAATTATTTCTTTAGTTCATACTTTCCTTTCCATTCTTATTTTTCCTAGCTTTCTTTACCTTGTTGACAATCCTAATCTCTTTCAGCTTATGTTTAAGCTGCTTCTTTATCATTAAGCCTATGTTAACCTCAGCTGGTTTATCCTGTTTAAATTTGTCAGAAGTTGACTTTTCCTTAACTTCTGTCACAGACTCTTTCATCTTTTCAGAATTAGACTTTACAGTTTTTGCTACAAACTTAACAGGATTTACCTTTGGCTTAGCAGTCTGTTTAACAACAATTGGCTCAATTTGTTCAGTTCCTTTTTCACTTTTATCATCTCCATAACCTAAGCCCTCTTTCCAGTTTCCACTACTTAATAAATTCTGAGTTGTTCTGCCAGAGTTAGTCCAAGTTCTGATAATTTCTCTTTCCTTTTCTAACTCAGTTTTTAGAGATTCATTCAATTTTAGCACTTCATCTCTAACATAAAAAGCATCATCTCTTTCTTTCTGAGTTTGATGAAACATAACATACTCTTTTTCTAAATAATCAATCCTCTTTTTAAAAGCAAGATTTTCAGATGTTAATCTTTTACATGTTAAAGTATGATCTCTATAACTAATGAACATGGTTTTAAGATATAATCTCAACTCAGTAATATCATCAGTATGAAAAGCATAAGTTGTTTCAGGTACCTTTAATTCAGTAGTTTCAGGACTGCTATCAGCATTTGCCATCAAGGCATAGTTTACCTCATGTTCAGAATCTGAAGTGTCTGTCTAGATTTTCTTCTTTGTGACAAGTGCCTTGCCTTTGTCACTTTTTCCTTTCTTGCATTCAGGAGATATGTGGCCTCTTTCACCACAATTGTAGCATTTGACATTTGAGTTGTCTCATTTTTCAGACTTTCCTTTACCTTCAAACTTTCTGAATCTTTTCTTATCAGAACTTCCACTTTTCCTGGAAAACTTCTTGCCTTTTTTGAATTTCCTGTAGGCTATCTTTGTGATACCCTTCACCATAAGAGCACACAATTTCATCATCTCTTCATCAGCATCCATTTCAGGTAAACTTTCAGTTTCTGAATCATCATCATCAGAATATGATGACTCTGAATCAGACTTTATGATGAGAGCCTTTCCTTTACCCCTCTTTGAGGCAACAACTTTAGGAGATTCCTCCTCAACTTTAAGAGCAACTGTCCTTGACTTTCTTCCATGCCTCTTGCTCCTTTGATCCATCTCAAGTTCATGAGTCTTGAGCATACCATAAATTTCATCAAGAGTAGTTTCAGTAAGGTCATAGTTGTCTCTTATGGTAGTAGACTTCAAATCCCAATTTTCAGGAAGAGCTAAAAGGAATTTTAGATTTGAATCTTTAAGATCATATTCCTTGTCTACCAGTGACAGATCATTCAAGAGTTTGGAAAACCTGTCATATAAATCAGTTAATGACTCATTAGCTTTTGAGTCAAAGTGCTCATACTCTTGAGTGAGTATAGTCCTCCTGTTCTTCTTGATTGCATCAGTTCCCTGACATCTTGTCTCCAAAGCATCCCATATCTCCTTTGCATTCTTATAATGAATTACCCTGTTAGACATGACATTATCAATGGCACTATGCAGCAAATGCCTTACCCTTGCATCATTGGCAATAGATGAGATGTCTTTAGCTGTGTACTCACCTTTCTCCTTTGGTATGGTCTTTGCTGGTTGATCAGCAACTACAACAGAGAGCTTGGTAGGCTTATGTGGTCCTTCATTAATTCTGTCAAGGTATTCTGGATCTGTAGCTTCCAGAAACATATCCATCTTGACTTTCCATATGGGATACCCAGAAGGTCTCAGTATGGGAACCCTAATAGTCTCATATCGACTGTGGGTTTGAGTGTTTTGAGTTTCTTGAGTTTTGGTGGGCTTGGTTGGAGTTTTTGTTTCTTCAGACATGATTGTTTGGATCTTTACTGTATGCGTGTTAACAGATAAGCTCTGATACCAATTGTTAGGTCACACAATACTGTAGAAGGGGGTTGTATACAGTGTTAATACAATCAAATTGATTTAACACAAGTATGTAACAAAGATCAAGTATATTGAATAAACTCTGTTACAATAAGAATTATTGTTCTCTCTCAGTGATGAACAAATATCACTAAGAGCTGCTAGGTTAAAATGTATAATCTTCTCGATAATGATAACACATATAGTGTAAACCCTAAGTCTGTGTTTATATAGTACACAGTTACAAGATAACTTCTAATTGATATGGAATATAATTCTGTATCCTAAAATATATCAATCAGATATCTTCTACAAGTCTTCCAGTATTCTAACTCTTTCTATGCATATCTTCTTTTGTTTTAGTCTCGACCTTCTACTGTAAATCAGCTTCCTTCCTTATATGAAAGTCTTCCCGCACTTAAGTTCTGATATGACCTTAAGTTATGATATTAAGTTCTGACTTCCAATAAGTCCTGATATGTCCTGTTATTAAGTTCTAAAAACTAAACACAAATCATATTAGACATGACATCTCAAATATATCTAACATAGGCATCTCGATAAATATAATGACTTATCGAGATCTTTTATTACTCCATAGTTGTTATGAATTATCGAAGTCTCTGAGTTCTCGAGTGTGAAATTGACTTGTTGAGATCTCTGAGTTCTCGAGTATAATCTTGACTTATCGAGATCTCTGAGTTCTTGAATGAGCTTGACCTGTCGAGGTCTCCATTTCTTTGTATGCACAATTAACTTATCGATATCTCTGAGTTTTGTAGTGATATTTTAACTTGTCGATATCTCAGAGTTCTCTAGTAAAGAAATGACTTGTCGATATCTCCAATCTTCATGTCTTCAATTTAGCTTGTCGATATCTCTAAGACTTCTTTATAAGCTTTTCTTGACTTCTCGATAAGTCATTCTGGAGTTCTCGAATGACTTCTCTATAACACTTAATCTGTGACTTGTAGATTTCTTGACTTAGAATGTTTTTCCCAAAACAGATTTATTCAACTCCAAGCTTCTTTACACTTTCTCTGAGGCATGATCTTCATGATCTTCTTCCAGAGTTTATTCTTAGGCTTGAGACTGTTTACAGAAAAATACTCCAGTCTAATCTAATTACATTTTTACAGACTTAAGTGTTACGATACAAAATGCAAACTTAGATTATCATACAACTTACTTAGGGTTGTTAATTTGACTTAGTCTTGTTATAGCACAGGCATGTCTTGTACAACATGCTTGATGAAATTTTGGCTCAAATCCATGAAAGATCCAGTCGAGTTTGGGGGTAGACGGCTGTACCACCTTTGAGCCATACCCAAAAGGGTTTGAGGAAAGACCTGAAACTTGATAGCATCATTCAAGGGATGTAACAACAGGGCGTTAGAGAAAGTCCTGACATGATTAACCGGGTCGCCAGTACCATCATACGCTATGATGATGGGAATCTTAAATTTTCTAGAAATATGGGCATTCATTATCTCTTCAGTGAATGGTGGAGTTGGATCATCAGGGTCTCCTACAGACATCAGATCACTAGGATCAGCTCTTGGGGCTGGAGCCCTCCTTCTTGGTGTTGGACCTTCCAAGTCTATAACAGGAGGAGGATCCCTTTGTCTTGCTGTTGGCGGAGGTCTCGATGTCAATTGTATCTCTAAATCACGTTTTAGTCTTTGAATCTTAGCTTCATGTGCCCTAATCCTTTCTTATACATCTTGGGGAATCGTCTTTTTAGTGTTCATGGGATGTTGATAGTTGTCAAGCACCGGTTCCTTACCAGCGTGTCTCCTCCTTAGAGCTACTTCGTCATTCGACGAGTCAGAATCTCTAGCTGAATAAGGTCCAGAGAATTCTGGATTCTCAGGAATAGGTTCTAATAGGGGTGTTCGTGGTGCGGTGTGATGCGGTTTGGGCCAAAACCGCAAACTAAACCGTGGGTGCGGTTTGTCCAAATTAATCGCGTAAACCACGCCATGAAAATGCGGTGTGGTGTGTTAGTCGCTAAACACGCGCTAAATTACACGCAAGTATACGCGTTCGCAAGTAGTATAAGATATAAATCAAATTCGTTCCCACAGAGACTGGCTTTGGTTAACTAATTAATTCATCATCAACGTGGGTTCCGATGAAAGCATGATATAATAAACATAGTCTTTATACTTAAATAACAAAACCAAGTACGAAACAGGAGTAAAGTTCAAAGTAAGAAAACTAGCATCCAAGTTACAACTTAGAACAAAGATTCACAGGTAAAAACAAGATATTCTTCGTCTTCATTGAATCCGTGCTAAAACGGTCTTCTTACGGCTCTCCTAGCGCTCTGGTACGTCTCTTCCTTGAAATCGTCCCTTATTTGAATATATATATATATATATATAGCATCCCCATGCAATCCAGAAGTCCTCCAATTGTAATTATAATAGAATCAAGATTCTTTGAATTCGCACCGGCGCGGCCACGCGCTATTACAGCGCGGGCGCGCTGCCTTTCTGACATCCTGTCAAGCGCGCGGCCGCGCCATACCTCTGGAAAAAACTTCATATTTCTGATTTTCTTTGCTGCTTCGAGTCAGCTTTCCACGAGCTTTTATTCCAACACCAGCTTGACACCAAGTTAGCACCAAAACAATGCTAATTCACCTGATTACCTAGATAATGCCTGAAATGCAAAAATACTAGAAAATATGTTAAAACACTTAACTACTTGAGTACAAACGCATCAAGTCAAAGCTTAATAGAGCATTATAAAGTGTCATAAATGCCACTCAACATGGTGCGGTACGGTTTAAGCGGTTTGAGCGTTTGAACTATTTAAGAAAATAATAAATTTTAGTGTGCGCGGTTTACAATTTTCAATACATCAATAAATAAATTAATAAATAAGTTAAAAGTTGATAGTATTACTTCAAAATACAATTTTAGTAAATCTGAAACATGAACTACAATTTCTATTTTTTTTTGCCATACATCTCATAAAATTTTAAATTATCTTAGTCATTGACAAAAAAAATAAACGGTAACATCCAACCATCCACTGTAAGCTGCAACATTGTTACATAAATGCTTATTATATATATTATAAAGGGATAATAATATAATATATTTTATTTATTATAAGGTATAATAATATTATATATATATTATAATAATATGCGGTGCTGTGCGGTTTGAACAACGAGAGCAAAGTCTCAAACCGCACTACGCGGTTTGACAAAAATGCAAACCACGACCGCACCACGAAAAGTTTAAACCACGCGGAGCGGTGCAGGGTGGTGCGGGGCGGGCGGTTTGTGCGGTTTGATGAACACCCCTAGGTTCTAAACCACGGACATATAAGGGTGCCCGTCCTACTCCTTTAGTTTGATTAGAGGATCCACCTCCTCCAATCTCGGAATATGTAGGCATCCCATAAGGTGGGTTTGTGGTTCCAGGAGTTACGACCATCGAGTATTCATAATTAATAGGCCGAGGGTTTATTCTCGCATGGAGCTGCTGGAACCGGGGAGTCGTTCCTTGGCGCGGATCTTAGATTGGGGGATTCGTCCCTTGAGCCTGGGCTTCAGATGCCCCTACTGAGATCCTTTTTTTAGTGGAGGCATATGTTGAGTGCGGGGGTATCTCCACCACCGATGAAATTGTTTGGGTTGTCCTAGTTGGTGTTCCTTCAGGGACGTTGCTTCTGCTCCGTGTCTTCACCATGGTTGTTGTTGTTTTTCCCATAGACGGCCCCAAATGTTATGAGTAAAAAACTATGGTGTATTTAATGCTAGAGTTCGTGAGCTTCAAGCCTCTATTTAACTGCTCTCGTGCTTCGTGACTCAATCTGCCTTCATAAGATGCCTATGTACTTTGTTGTGTGCTAAGGATCAAGTCAAAAACGTAGTTCTGATTTGTGGGATGAGGCCCTTTATATAGACATAAGATGCCTTGAATTGGATTAGGGTTAGGAGACTTGGTGGGCAAGTTTCAGATTTATAATAGACTTTGAAATCCTAGAATGTAGGGATTTGCTTCCTTATAGGACCGTGTGGCTTGAAGTCTATTTTTTTGAGAGTTTGATTCTAATTTGAACTTGTTTTCTCAATCACAACTTGGGCTGATACTAGGCCTACGAATTTTAATAATAAAACCTTGGTTTGCGGGTCCTCTGAGCCCAATTAATGACATACTAATTGTTGGGCCTTAATAACTGGGTTTCGTTTTTGGACTAAATAAGACATAATTAATGCGCTTAGTTATTACGTAGTTAGGATTATTTTTATCCCCTATCACACTGTAATCGTGATTGATCCTTGTAAGTGGTTCTTTGTGAAATCCTTTATTGCGAATCGTATTCTTTTATAATCCTTGAACTTGGGTTTTATTCTTAGGATTTTAAATTTTGGGTTGTAGTGCAATTTATAGTTTTCGATAGTTAGTAAAATAATGTCATTTTGAAATATTGATTTTTTTGTGAATTAACGACTTTTACACACACTCATTTAATACGTATAATCATAATATCAATTCAGAAATTCAATTTAAATATCCTCATATAATTTGGGCGCAATTTTTTTTTTAATTATTAGGATTATTATTCATTCATTGTTTTAGAAAATCTAAAAAACTCGGGTTATTATAACAACTACTAGATTCTTGATTAGAGAAGGGGTCATGTTCTCTTTTCCCAACCCTATTTTAATGGATTTTGCCCCCTCCTCCATACAATGGCCACCCTCTATGAAGTTTCCTAGTATCATCCTCAGGTTTTTCAGGGTGAACTCAATAAAGATACTTAGTCAGCTGAATATCATTGTCTTGTTTACAATGAACAATTAAACCACCATATTACATTGACAAATTTTAAAGATTCTAAAATTTATATAACGAACGTACAATAATGTGAGAGCAACTCCTTGAATTTGTTAAATACTATAAAATATAAAATAATGTAAGGGTCAAAAAATCAAACGGGGAGAACGGCTGTAGTGACGGAGACAACGTGAATAGCGGTGTTCGTTCTAGAGAGTCAAGTCAATCGGACATTCACGTACTACACAACTAGGCAAGTAGAAGGAGCCTCGAGCTTTACTTCACTCTGCAGCTGTGCTATGATATCGATAAATTTTAAATAAAAAAATATGTTGTTCTTTGTTCGCAATATATTTTAAAACAATTAACTATATATATTCGAGGATATAATATTAGACTCTCGATAAATAAATTTTCAACGAATAAATAACTTCATCAAATTATTATATTTTTCCGGTCCTACCTTAATATAGACAATGTATTTTTTAATCTCTATAATAAATAATCTCATTATACAATTAATTTTTTTAGCCCAAGTATATTCATTCATCAAGATTAATTGTACTTATCATCCCAGGTAATTAGTAATTGGACGTTTGGTAAAAAGAAAAAAGTATGGAACCGAATAATAATAGCAGTTGATGAAGAGGAAGAGGTTAAATGTAAAAAAAAGAGTTTGATTTAAAATGATTGCCTCCTATAATTGTTAGAGAGGATGGGGACTAGACTGGATAATAGTAGTAAAAGAAATCAAGACTAGGACGTTTGTAATGTTGGCCATGTGCTTCAGTGCGGCGGTTATGGAAAAATTGGACGACCTTCTTTCTTTTTTTCCTTCACGTCACTGCACCAACATCCTGTAATGTCAACATTCCGTCTTTAACCTCCCCTTCATTTTCTCTATGGCATCTAGAAATGCACAAAAAGCCCGGGCCCGAAAATCTGGTCCGGCCCGATCCGGTCAAAACTCGGTCAAAGCCCGGCCCGGTCCCGACCCGGGCTTCGGGTCTCGACGGGCCCTATATTTTTAGGCAAAGCCCGGCCCGGCCCGGCCCGATTAAAAACCCGAAAAAGCCCGGTTATAATCTGATTATTCTAATATATTTTCTTATATATTTATAAATTCACAATTACTATAAATATAAATAATACTTTAAACACATATATATTTACATATTTGTGATTAATAATATTATTTATATACTTCGTTGCATAAATAATGAAAGAAGATATAATAAGTACACTATATATATATTTGGATATCATTGTTATGAATATTTGGATATTATTGTTATCATAACAATGATATCATTGTTATCATAACAATGATAAAGCATATTATTCTAAAAACATGTTTATTTTTTGTCAAACTTAAATGTTTTAAACGAAGTAATGTTTTCATAAAATATTTCATGTAAACTAATACATTTTTACGATGATCTAGTTGCTAACACATGTATTCTTCGGAATCTCTAATAATACTCGATCCGATTTAAACTAGAAAAAAGCCCGGCCCGAAAAAAAGCCCGGTTAGGCCCGCCTCGAGGGCCCAAACGGGTTCTGACATTTTCGGAAAGCCCGGCCCGGCCCGGTCAAAGTCAAAGCCCGAAAAATCCGGCCCGGTCAAAGCCCGGGTTTTTTAAGGCCCGGTCAAAACCCGGCCCGATGGGCCTTTTGTGCATCTCTAATGACATCACGGTCACATTTTTTAATATTTAATTATTAGTGATATTAGTCCATAATTTGTGCCAAACACGAATCAAGATCAAAATAATAATTATTTTAAAAATTAATTCTAAATTATATTTGAAATATATAATAAATAAAACTGTACTCTTATTACAATTTTTTTTCAAATTATATGTAATTTTCATTAACTCAAATTTTATTAGAACAACAAACTCAACCTTGTTATGTATTTGTTGGCCGAAAAAATATAACTAACATTTTACATCAAAATTTTAGCCAAGTAATGAGCAACATGATTTGACGAATAATTTAATAAAATATTAAATCAATATTTATAAGCAATTACATATTATATTTCTTATTTTTAGTTGGATTTGTGTTTTAATATAGTTTGTGATCACATATTTTTTTTAATAAAATATTCTTTATGTATGTATAAATTTTCATTTGGTGCTAAAATAGAATTTTATAGGTATGAATCTAGAAATTACAATGTATATACGGTTTCATTTATATAAAAATAATATAAATATGTGGTATATAAAAATCAAAAAATAGGTAATATGATATATATATGATAAGTTATATAGGAATAAAAAAATAATGATGATGTATTTAGAGTTATAGTAAGATTTAAAAAGGGGTGAAACCAAAAATTCGTGAAACCGGAAAAGGTGAAATCAAAGTATCCCTTTAAAGATGGATTCCCTTATTGAAAATAACTAGTATATAACCCGTGCGATACACGTTAGTTTTATATTATATTTATAGATTATAATTTTGATATATTATTCGTATGATTCGAACCTTACACCTTCTTATATAATAATTTTTACGATTTGATTTAACGGTACTCAACAATTTGATCTGAAATATTTAACGGCTCTGGTTCGAGTGATCATAGGATCAACAACCAAAATTTTAATGTTTCATCTTTAATATAATCGTATAGATGTATAAAGGATTCCATTTTATTATTTTAATTAAAAATAAAAAGAATTATACGTAAAATAAAAATTTCGTAAATATAATTTGATTTCAACAATCTATATTTTTTAAAACATAAAACACTACATGAAATAGAAATATAGGGGCGAAACCAAAATGCGCTGTAACTGTTATGGATAAAAAACTAATATATATATATATATAATTGCTGTATTTAGTACTAAGGAACGTGAGCTTCAAGGCTCGATTTGACTGCTCTTGTGTTTCGTGACTCAATCTGCCTTAACAAGATGCCTACGTACCTTGCTGATTGCCAAGGATCAAGTCAAAAAACGTAGTTCTTGGTTTGTGGGGTGAGGCCCCTTATATAGATGTGGAAGTCCTTGAATTGGACTTGGTATAGGAGACTTGGTGGACAAGCCTCTGAATTAGGATAGACTTAGGAGTCCTAGGAAGTAGGAAGCTGATTCCTTATCCTTTTAGGTCCCCTTGAGGCTAATCTATAAGGATTTATATCCTTATCGGGACTCTTCTCAATAGCTGATTTTTCCCTTATTAATTAATTACGAAATTAATTAATAATCAGGGCTTTTGGGCCTTTTTTATTCCACCAGGCCTGATCTGGTCCATCAGGCTTAACCTTTCTGGTCTGAATATTATACATCTTATTATTGGGCCTAGCAGCCCATTAATTATAAAATCAGGACTTATTTATCCCTATCATTTGCCCCCCAACTTTTGGGAAACATTGATTAGGTTTCGCGGAAGTTAAATCTATTTGTTCCCTTATAGGGTTTCCTTTTGCGTAAAGTGTGGAGCGACCTACACATTTACAATGAATCTTCCTTTTATTCAGAAATTATCTTAATTTCCAGGATTTTTTCCCTAATTTTCTGGGATTTTCCCTAATTTTCTGGGATTTTTCCCTAATTTTCTGGGATTTATCCTTAATTTCTGGATTTTCCCTTAATTTTCTGGGATTTATCCTTAATTTCTGGATTTTTCCCTTAATTTCTGGAATTTATCCTTTATTTCTGAAAATATTAACATTTTTCAGAAAATATTTAAGGAATTTTTCCTATTTTCCTGGATTTTTTCCCTAATTTCTGGGATTTATCCTTTAATTTTCTGGATTTATTCCTTATTTCTGAAAATATTAACATTTTTCAGAAATTATTTAAGGAATTTCCTTATTTTTCTGGATTTTTCCCTAATTTTCGGGATTTATCCTTCAATTTTCTGGATTTATTCCTTATTTTTGAAAATATTAACATTTTTCAGAAATTATTTAAGGAATTTCCTTATTTTTCTGGATTTTTTCCCTAATTTCCGGGATTTATCCTTCAATTTTCTGGATTTATTCCTTATTTCTGAAAATATTAACATTTTTCAGAAATTATTTAAGGAATTTCCTTATTTTTTTGTAATTTTCCAGGATTTTTTCTTCCCTTTTTCTTCCTTTTTTCTTCCTTTTTTCTTCCTTTTTTCTTCCTTTTTTCTTCCTTTAATTTTCGACCAGGAATCCATTCGACCAGGATCCTGGTCGAATTAACCTCCATATTGCCCTGGTCGACAGCCTTTCGAGCAGGAGTATTTCGAGCAGAAGTCCTGGTCGAATTTCGGCCAGGATTTTTTCCCTTTTTTTTTTGTCGACTAGGAAGTTTTCGACTAGGATTTTCGTCCCTTTCGGTCAGGATCTCCATTTTTGACCGAATTAACCATCATCTTGTGCCTTGATCGAAGCTTTTTTGAGCAGGATTGATTCGACCAGGAATATATATTGTATCCTGGTCGACAGGGTCAAGGAACTAATTCTATTCTGGTATTTTGGTCGAAGGAATATCATTTTTGACCAAGAATTTTGGTCAGAATTCCTTTCTTGACCGCATTAGCTTCTTTTATCAGCCCTAGTCGAGGGAAATTCGAACTTAGAACATTCGACCAGGATTTCTCTGTGCTTTCTGGTCGACAGGGCCAAGAACGTATGTATGTATATAAATTTTTGTACACACTTGGATTTAGGCCCCTTATGCTGGGCTAAAACTTGGGCCCATTTTAACTGGGCTTATTCTCTTACTGGGCTTCACAGGCCTTTCAATTGGGCCTCTAATTCTGGGCTTTCAATTTGGGCCAACGTTTTGGGTTCAGGCCAAAAATTTTTTTTATCTTAGTGGGACTTCTTTTCCACCCTTAAAATCATTTGGGCCTCTTTCAACACTTGGGCCCTTAACTGGGCTTTTGTTTTCTAGACCCAAACTCCAAATTACTCTAGGATTGTTTCTGGATTCTTCCAGAATCTTCAAAAAAACTCAAGTTTTTCTCTTAATTTTTCCAGGAATTTTCTGGATAATTCCAGAACCTTCTTATTTTTGGGCTCAAATGGGCTTTTTTGAGGCCCAAATCCCCTTCTTCTTGGCTATAAAAAGGTGGGATGAGAGTGTGTTTCCTCACACCTCTCATTTCACTTCTCCACTCATCCTACAAATTTCTCCCTCTTCTCTTCCTTTAGTTTTTTTTTGGCCACTCCTCCCTTCAAGACTTTCAGGTTTTCTAGGCTTTACTAATGGCTGACAAGAATTCCGAGAGAGCGGCGAAGATTGCCTCGGCTTCAAAATGAGGTAAGGATATCGAGATCCGTTCTTCGTACATGTCTTTAATCGATATGATTAACACTAGGGGGGATGAATATCGCTCTACTGCACATCTCGATTCTTTTAATCATTGTAACACTTGGCACAACATTGATTTCAATAAACTAAATGCTCGTTATAACGTCCTTCCTCCTTTTAGATTAGTTCCAGTCTCTGGTGGTGACCGTACTTGCCACTGGAGACCCTACACTCTCTTCATTTACACAGATGCCCTTAATGCTGGGCTTAGGTTTCCTTTCCATCCTTTTATTCCTCATCTTTTGGCTGATTTACAAATCAACCCGTGTCAGCTTCCTCCAAACGCCTGGAGGAATATTCTATATTTTATGGTTTATTGTCTTAGGGAGGGCTTTCCTCTTTCTGTAGCCGTTTTTAGGAAGGTCTTTCAGTGTTATAATAGTTCTTCCAATATCTGTGGCTGGGTCTATGTCAAGCAAAGGCCCAAAAGCAAACATATCTTTAACAGCGCCTCTATTCCTGATAATAATCAAAATTGGAGGAATAGTTTCGTTGGGTTACGTTGGGAGAATGGTGACTGGGGCACACTTTTTCGATCTTCCTTCGGGAAGGTCAGTGATGGTAGCCTCAAATCCATTCACTTAACTCCTGAAGAAACTATTATTTATAATGGGCTTACTCAGGATGATGGCACCACCACCAGCTGGACTCTCTTAGAGGAGTTTTCCCTGATTCATGTGGGACTATCCTCTGTTTCTCAACAGGGTATTTTTCTTCCCTTCTCAATTTTACTTCATTTCATGCATTATTAACATCACTTATTTTGTCCTTTGCTTTGTTTCAGCTGCTAAGGAGATTAACGAGGACAATGTTCCTTTGGTTGAGGAAACAGCTAGGATGAAGAAAGCTCGGCTCGCAGGCCTAGACACTCGGGGAAAGGCCACGGAGCCTATCTTTTTGAAGAAGCACAAAGAGCCTATAGGGGAGGCTTCAACTGAAGGAGCTGGAGGCCATGGTGCTCCTATCACTGCTGCTGCCTCTACTGCTGCTGCCACAGGCGCCTTTCAGCCTCTCTGGGGATTCCGCCGAGGGGACACCGTAGTTGGTTCCACAAAACATGCTTGGGATTGGTCCTACCATAGCGTGACTCCCAAGGACTTTACTGATGTGGTGGCCACCCCTGATCTTGAGAGGATTAAGCTCATGGGAGCTCAGTCTCTGGCTTCGGTATGCCTTCTCTTTTTTGAACTTATTTTTCATTCTTGTAGCATTTTCTTGCCTTATACTTTGTTAATTGCTTTGTTCCATTCTAACGCCTACTTTCAAGGCGCTGTGAGGCAAGCCGAATCGTGGAAGCGGGCTTCTGATAAGGCCGATAATGCCCTCAGGAGGCAACAGAAGAAGTATGCTACCCTGGAGAAGAAGCTCAAGCGCAAGGAGGAAGAACTCGGAGAGTCTAACGCTGAGCTGGTGGTACTTCGGGCGGAGAAGGATAAAGCTATAGACAACTATCTGGACTCGGAGGAGTTTGCCCAATCCATGAGGATTAGGGATGATTCAGTCTTTCCCGGGTTTTTTAGGACTGGTTGGGACACGGCCCTTGGGACCGTGAACGAGGCTTGTCCTGATATTAACCCAGCGGACTACATCTGCCTTGATGACGAGGCTTTGCTACAGAGGTTTCATACCCGAGTAGTTGTCTCGGACCATATTCCTCAGGATCCACTCCTTCCTCCTCCCGAGTCTTCTTCCAGACCTGCTGAGGACGACAGCTCTTCCTCCTCCTCCGAGACGACAGAGACATCCAGCGAGAGTGGAGAGGATGATGATATGGATGCTGATGGCACCTCAGCTTCTTAGAGCTTTTTCAGCCCTGCGTGGCTTGTTTTATTTTCGAGACCCTTTTTTTTATCAGATTTCTTGTAATATTTATCTGATCTTATTTTATCACCTTTTATGCTTGCATCCATGCATTTGGTTTTTATTCGTTAGGCCACAAACATACTTTGAAGAATTCATGAATTTCATAAAATTGTCTGGGATTCATCCCTTACACAAGTCTTAATAAACTTTGTAATAAAACTAAAACATATAAATCCTAAGCAAGCAAAGCTTCAAGGTGCTTTTCAACCTACTCGCCATCCTGACGAGTGAGAATCGTATCCGGCTGCCCTACACATAGTAAACCTTCAGGTTTTGTGCATGCCAAGTTCTCGGGACTTCAAAACCATCCATAGTCTCTAGCTTGTAGGTTCCTCTACCTTGAACACTCTTGACTCTGTACGGCCCTTCCCAATTCGGGGCAAGCTTCCCTTTTTGTCCTACACCAGATGCTTCTATCTTCCTCAAGACTAGATCGCCTTGTTTAAAAAACCTTTCTTTAACCCTTAGGTTATAGTAGAATGAAGCCTTTTTCTGATATTCTACTATCTTTGCATGTGCCCTATCTCGCACTTCATCGATCAAATCCAGGGCTAACCTTTGCCCTTCCTCATTTTCTTCTGCATTGAAAGCCTGAATCCTTGGAGAGGAATGTGATATCTCTACTGGAACTACTGCTTCTGCCCCATATGCCAACATGAAGGGAGTTGTTCCTGTCGTGACTCTACAGGTAGTCCTGTAGGCCCATAATATTGGAAGTATCTCATCTACCCAATTATTTCTTGACTTCTCGATCCTCTTCTTTAGTCCATCCAGGATTATCCGATTTGCTACCTCTGCTTGGCCATTGGCTTGCGGGTGAGCCACAGAGGTGAATCGTAACTCAATTTCATTTTCTTCACAATACTTCTTGAATTCCTCATTGTTGAATTGTGTTCCATTGTCAGTGACGAGGATACGGGGAATTCCATATCGGCACATAATGTTTTCCCACAGGAATTGTGCAACCTGCTTAGTAGTGATTTTGGCCAAGGGTTTGGCTTCGATCCACTTGGTGAAATAATCAATGGCTACAATCAGAAATTTCCTTTATGCCGTGGCCATAGGAAAAGGCCCTAGAATATCCATCCCCCACATGGCAAAAGGAATAGGCGAGTTGATAGAGGTCAGCATCTCGGGGGGTTGTCTAATAACTGGTGCATGCTTTTGACAGCGATCATACTTCTTCACATATTCTTTGGCATCAGCCATCATTTCTGGCCAATAGAAGCCTAAACGGGTTATCTTATGAGCCAAGGCCCTGCCCCCCAAGTGCTGCCCACAAATACCTTCATGCACTTCCTCAAGAGCCAAGCGTGCCTCGTCGGGCCTGAGACACCTCAAGTAAGGAACCACGAAAGATCTCTTATACAGAATTCCTGTAACACCCCCAGATCCGGGGTCGGGGATCCGGGTTGTCACGGTCTTTCTTTCCACAATATCACTTCACTTAATTAATAATAAATAACCTCATGCTGTGACCCCATACTAACACACACCACAACCCGTTATAGTCTCAGAGATGAAATTGAAATAAGTACAAGTCTTTGAATCCACCATTTAAAAGTTATTACAACCCAAAATGATTACTTGATAAATTTACAGTTAATTGCCATTATCTGCCACAAGTTATAATTATACATAATTTGATTCTCAAAAGTAGATGGTCTGAACTACAATGGATCTACCTCTGCAGCTATAGCAGCTACAACATCATCGGGAAGACGCGGGACGCTTCCCACGCGCTTGCGCTGGGTCTGCTGGAGTCTGGCCATCTCTCCTAACTGTTATTGTGTGATGAAGAAATAAAGCAAGAGTGAGCCTTACAGCTCGCAAGATAATACATAGTGATAACAATAATATAAGTATCTAAATGGATACTTAATAGAATCTCTATCATGTGTAAGATAATTACTTACAAGATATAAGTAAAAACAAGGAATGAAGTTACCAATACTTCACCACACTTATATCATTTATAAAGCTACTTGAACTACCACCGTTCAAAGTATTATAAGTTTTAAGAAAAACATCCCATAGATGAGACCACAAGTTAAGACTTGAATAGATTCAATCTTTGAAATATTATTGAATGAAAAAAAGTTACGAGATACTTTATTTAGTCCCGATATATATATATCCACATATATATCTCTTAAACATTTCCTGGAACCTCTGTTATGTAAAGTATGAACAGAGTTTGAAACATCCAATAAATTTTGGAAAGGAAAAGAATTTTTGGCATAAACCAGATATCTTGCTGATCAGGCAAAGATACCAATAAATAACCTTTTCTACTAGTAGATGGATGAATCCCCCACCGGTCATCACCCTGGCCACATAAGGACCTTGTGCTGGACCGCCACCCGGCCTCTTACGCGTTGATGGACTGCCACCCAGCCACTTACACTTTCATAGACCGTACCCCGGCCTGTCACTTATGCCGACTCAATTAGATGGGCTTACTTCCCGAACATTGGGCAAGTAATCAATTCATTTACCAAAACTGTAACCTCGTTGCGAATATAAAATACACCACAGAGCCGGATTCCCCAGGTTTTGAGCGAGTATTTAAATCCCCTTAAAAAGGAAGATCTTAAATATAAAAATGAGTTTTGGGATCCGCTCTGACTTTAAAAATCATTTTGAAGACTCGAAAACACTTTATAGAGTGTTTGGAGTAAAGCTGATTTAATGAAGTAAATCAGTCCCCAGAATATTTAGAAAATGACTGAATATTATTATTTAAATAATATTCCCATAAAGAATAATCTTTATAAAAATAATTGAAGTAGAAGTATTAAAACTTATACTTGAAATGAGTATTAAATAACCAAAGATATACTTATATGAAAGTATTATCTTTATTTGAATAATCGAAAATAAGTTTGATTATTGACACCTTATTCTTTAATAAAATAAAGAATATATTTTAGTAATAAGCGGAGTCATAATAACTCGAATGAATATTATAAATAATATTCATAAAATAAAGGAGTCATACATCCTCGATTGAATATCCAAGTAATATTCAATAATAATATAAAGGAGTCATAAGCCCTCGAATAATATTCGAAATAATATTCAATAATTAATATAAAGTTATCGAATAACCCTTATTCGATTAATAGTTTAGAAAACTATAACCATATATATATATAAATATATATATATATATCCATATCCATATATACAAAATCTACTCGGGATCCTCGACTCCCGGTTTTAGAAAATATTTTCACCTTTGGGTCCCTATACTAAGGGTATATGCAAGTTACCGCTATCCTCTAGCATAGGTATTATCAACTGAATCAACAGATATATATGGAAAGAATACGAAACAGGCATGCATATATACCATATCACATGCTACAATATATCGCAAGAATTTGCTAAATAACCAATATGCATTTATCGCAAGATCATGCATATACAAATGTATACATCACAACAACAGTATAACGGATAGAATACTTGCCTGAGCGACTTGGGGTGATAAAAGGCTCGGGACGAGTCTGGTAACCTATAAACAACAAGTAAGTTGGAATTAAACCAAAATCACTTGTAAATCTATACTTTAACTAACTTAGACTCTAACGCTTGTTTTGCGCTCACTGATTTGCTTAAGTCACTCGGGTACCCTCGGCTCCACCATTTTTAATAATTTAACCTTTACGAGTTTTAAAGCGATTCCTTCGCGAGTGTCTTACCAACTGCCTAACACACTTACCATAAATGTTTCATACATTAATTAACCCTTTTTGGTCTTTAACCTATGTTTCAAAGTAAGGCGAGGGAAAAAGTTTCGTTCGCGAAACGCCGTTACTTGAAACGGTCGTTTATCCTAAACCGTGCATCGGAATCGAACGAACTACATATCAAAACGAAGCTCGTAACATGAGCTATCTAAACATGGCAGTGTTCATAATCTAGCAGGGGGTTCTTGGGTCCTAATGCTATGCACAAAAACAGTCCAAAGAAAATCGGACGTTACGACGGCTATGTTTACGCGATTTCCAATATTTTAAACCATTCAAAACCATTCCAAATCAACCTCAAATCCAACATACAACCAACATCCATCCTTATCACATCATAACAACCCCAACCAATTCAATTTAATCATTCATACTTATGCCTAAACTTAACTTTAATCATACTTAAGTTCTTTTAAATCAAAACCACAACATTTACCATTCCATTTCACTACCATTTCAAATCCCAAACTCTAATCACAACAACAAGCTACAATATCATCCTACTAATCAAAATCATCTTATAATATATAGGAACCTAGGGTTTGGAGATGGTATACCTTCCTTGAAGTGGTGGGAGGAGCTAGGAAGCCTTAAGAAGCTTTGAGAAGTCTTAAGAATGCTTGGATCTTCAAGAAAAACAAGAAAAATTTCAAGTTAAAAACTTGAAAACACTATTCATTGTCTTCTTCTTTGATTAAATGAAGAAGATTGAGAAGGAATTAATGGCTTAAACTCATGATATAGTCCTAACTAAGCATGAAGATGATTAGGGAATTATCTTACCAATTTAGGAAGCTTGGATCTTGGATTTTGAAAAATCTTGCCTTTAAAAAGTGAAAAAGCCGAGAGCAATGAAGAACTAATGCCTTGGTTTCTTTTTGTTTTGATGAAGAATGAATTATTTGGCTTGGTTGGTTGTAGTTTTGTATTTGATTTAGTCAATTACCTTCTTGCCCTTGAATTTGTGTGGTTACAAAGCCACCACACCTCCTTCCTTCCCATGTCATGCTTATGTCATCCTCATGATGTCATCCTGTCTTCCTTGTCCTCTTTCTATTGGTTGGATGACATCATTCCCACTAATCCCTTTGATTAACTTCCTAATCGTTTCCCTAATGACCGCTGATCTTTTATACGGTTCGCTTAACTTTCGTTTTCGTTTATCGTTTGAAGGATCATACCCGGGATCTTATTACTTAGGTTCCTTTAACCTTTCTCAATACATTATATTCCTTTTTATGATCCTCTATTATAATCCTTTAATTTAAATCCTTTTTATCCTGTTACCTTATACTCAATTCTCTCCGTATCTTGTGGATTTCCGGGAAAAACCAAAGTGTTCGGAATTGGATTCTGACGATCTTTACATACACTTATATACTTCATAGAGTACTAATAATATCCCAGAATATCCATAACAGAACCCCTACATAGTGTGGCGTGAAAAGTTTTCTCATTCAACTAAAACACTATTCACAAGGGTTACAAAAAGTTGAAAATTTTAGGGTTATTACAGTCTCCCCTCCTTAAAAGGATTCCGTCCCGGAATCAAACAGAAAACAAATGGGGGTACTTTTCTAGCATTGTGCTCTCTAGTTCCCAAGTTGATTCTTCCACGTTATGATTCTGCCATAGTACTCTGACTAGCTTGATCACTTTGTTCCGAAGCACCTGCTCCTTCTTATCCATAATCCTTACTGGCTTCTCCACGTAAGTTAGATCTGGCTGCATATCCACCTGCTCGTACTCCACTATGTGCCTGGCATCGCGATGATACCTCCTTGGCATTGACACATGGAACACTTTATGAACTTGTTGCAAATTAGGGGGTAGGGCTAGCTCGTAAGCTAACTTTCCAATCCGTCTTAATATCTCAAAAGGTCCAATGTATCTTGGGCTCAGTTTTCCTTTCTTTCCGAACCTCATTAATCCCTTCCAAGGGGATACTTTCAACAGTACTAAGTCCCCTACTTCATATTCCTTGTCCTTTCGGGCTAGGTCTGCATATTTCTTCTGTCTGTCTTGGGCTGCTACAAGTCGCCCTCTGATAAGATCCACTATATCTTTGGTCCTTTGGACCACTTCGGGTCCGAGCATCTTCCGCTCTCCTACTTCATCCCAGTATAAGGGAGATCGACACCTTCTTCCGTACAGGGACTCATAAGGCGGCATTCCGATGCTAGCATGAAAGCTATTGTTATAAGAAAGCTCGATCAACGACAAGTGATCATCCCAACTTCCTTTAAGGTCTATTGCACAGACTCTCAACATATCCTCTAGTGTCTGGATGGTCCTTTCACTCTGTCCATCCGTCTGGGGATGGTACGCGGTACTCATATTTAACTTGGTCCCCGCACACTCCTGAAAGCTCCTCCAAAATCTGGAGTTGAACCTGGGGTCTCGGTCTGAGGCAATGGACGCTGGGACTCCATGTCGCGTCACTATTTCCTTAAGGTAAATGTCCACCAGTCTATCGACTGTGTATCTCTCATTGATAGGAATGAAATGAGCTGACTTTGTCAGTCGGTCTATAATTACCCAAATGGCGTCGTGATTGGCTTTCGTCCTTGGCAAGCCTACAACAAAATCCATCGCTATCTGTTCCCATTTCCATTCGGGAATCTCCAGGGGTCGCAAAAGTCCACTGGGTCTCTGGTGTTCTGCCTTTACTCTTTGGCAAGTCAAACACTTGTTTACCCATTCTGCTACATCCCTCTTCATGTTGGGCCACCAATAATATTCCTTCAAATCCCTATACATCTTGGTACTTCCCGGGTGAATGGAATACCTTGAACTATGGCTTTCATCCAAAATCTCATCTTTAAGTTCTTGAACATTCGGAACCCAAATTCGGTAGGAGTACCTCATTATCCCTTTATCATATTTCTCAGTATGGATCTCCTCTCCAGTCATTGACTCTCTGCCTTCATTCATTATTTTTTCCTGGCACAATCTGATCTTTTCCAATAACTCTGGCTGCATTGAGATCTCAAAAAGCTTTTCAGCTCCGGTTCCGGTTACCTTTACTTCTATTTCCATTCTCTCAAAATCCCTTATCAACTCTTCCGAAGTCGTTATCATTCTGAGTCTCTCCTTTCTACTAAGGGCATCAGCCACCACATTGGCTTTCCCTGGATGATAGAGAATCTCACAATCACAGTCCTTGATTAGTTCTAACCATCTCCTCTGGCGCATGTTGAGCTCTTTCTGTGTAAATATGTACTTGAGGCTCTTATGGTCTGTGAAAATCTCGCACTTCTCTCCATACAAGTAGTGCCTCCAAATTTTTAAAGCAAATACTATTGCCGCGAGCTCAAGGTCATGAGTAGGATATCTAACCTCGTATTCCTTCAGTTGTCTCGACGCATACGCAATAACTTTACCGTGCTGCATAAGCACACATCCTAATCCTTTGTGCGACGCGTCACTATATATCACAAAATCTCCTTTTCCGTCCGGCAATGCCAATTCCGGAGCCGTTATCAACCTTTTCTTTAATTCCTGAAAACTGTTCTCGCATTTCTCCGTCCATTCAAACTTCTCTGTCTTACGAGTAAGTCGTGTCAAAGGGGCTGCGATCTTCGCAAAGTCCTGAACAAATCTACGATAGTAGCCGGCCAATCCTATGAAACTCCTTACCTCTGTGGGTGTGGTTGGCCTTTCCCAATTTGAGACCGCCTCTATCTTGGAGGGGTCGACCAATACTCCTTCTTTATTGATCACATGTCCTAAAAACTGTACTTCATTCCGCCAGAATTCACACTTCGAGAATTTGGCATATAACTGCTCCTCTCTGAGTATTTCTAGAGCTATCCTCAAATGCTCTGCATGTTCTGCCTCAGTCCTTGAGTAGATCAAAATATCATCGATAAAAACTATCACACACTTGTCCAAGTACTTCTTAAATACTCTATTCATTAAATCCATGAAAGCCGCTGGGGCGTTGGTTAATCCAAAGGACATTACCAAGAACTCATAATGCCCATACCTGGTACGGAACGCTGTCTTGGAAATATCTTCAGGTTCAATCTTTAGTTGGTGATATCCAGTTCTCAGGTCGATCTTGGAAAAATAAACAGCATCCTTTAGCTGGTCGAACAGATCGTCTATTCTAGGTAATGGGTACCTGTTCTTTATGGTTAGCTTGTTCAACTCTCGATAGTCTATGCACAACCTCATGCTCCCATCTTTCTTCTTAATAAATAAAACTGGTGCTCCCCACGGAGACACACTGGGTCTTATCATACCCTTATCCAAGAGTTCCTGCAATTGGATAGCTAATTCCTTCATTTCTAACGGGGCTAACCGGTAAGGTGCTTTTGAAACTAGCGTCGTCCCTGGGGCCAACTCAATAGCAAATTCAATCACTCTATCGGGTGGTAATCCCGGAAGGTCTTGTGGGAATACATCTTCAAATTCGTTGACTACTGGAATATTTTGTAAGTTGGGCACCTCCTTCTGCGTGTCCACCACATAGGCTAGGTAGGCCTCACTTCCTTTTCGTAACATCCTTTTGGCCTGAGCCATAGTCAAAAATTTCTGCGTCTGCCTCTTTCCTCTAAATATAACTTCTTTCTTCCCGGGGATATTTAACTTAACTTTCTTCCCTTTACAGTCTATCTGAGCATCGTTGCTAGATAGCCAGTCCATTCCCAAAATCACATCAAACTCCCCTAATTTAAAAGGAATCAGATCAACACTGAAAGATTGCTCCCCTATGCCTATCTCACAGGCGGGGTGAATCTGGTTAACAGGAATAATTTCATGATTGGCTATTTCTACTTGTAAGGGTTCTATCAAGGGTTCAGCCTTAAGTCTTAACTTACGCGCAAGGTCCTTTGATATAAAAGATTTAGTTGCTCCCGAATCAAATAAAACATTTGCACTGACTGAATTTAGAGAAAGGGTACCTGCTATCACATCTGAATCTTTCATAGCATCCTGGACTGTCATGTTGAAAGTCCTCGCAGTAGGTGGCTTATTGGAAGCAGCCCTGCTTGCTCCCGAAGCTGCTGGTTTGTTCATTGGGCATTCCCTCTTCCAATGACCTGGGCGTCCGCACTGATGACAAGTGGTGGTTGGAATGACGGCAGGGGTTGATGATGGGCACTTATTTGAGTAGTGGCCTTCCCGACCGCACTTAAAACAGGTTACAGGCTTTCCTTTACACTCCCCAGTGTGATTCCTTCCACATATGTTACAGGCTGGCAATGGGGGTCGAGACTGGTTGGAATAGGATATTCTTGACTTCTGGCCACCCTGGCCCACACTCACACTCATTGGACGCTTAAACCCAGTGTTCCTTCCTGGTAGGGACACTGCTCCTCGATTAAATCTAGTTGGGAAGCTCCTTCCTGCGGAACCTCCACCCATGCTCATACTTTTCCTCTTTATTCCTTTCTTCTCTCTTTCCTTCTACATCTGTTCACTTCCGACTTCTACAATCGTTTCCTTTTGCACCAGAGTGGCATAGTCCGTAAGCTCAAGGATTGCCACCCTATTCTGAATCCACGGTTTCAGTCCCTGCTGAAACCTCCTAGCTTTCTTTTCCTCGGTGCTCACAAACTCCGGCACAAACCTTGATAACTCAGTAAATTTCGCTTCGTACTCTGCTACAGACAATTTATTCTGCTTTAGCTCCAAGAACTTGAGCTCCATCTGGTTTTCCATAAACCTCGGGAAATACTTTCCCAGAAACAACTGACTAAATCTCTCCCAGGTTATAATAGCATCTGTCTCCATGTTTTTCTTGGCCTCCCACCAGTAGTTAGCTTCTCCTTTCAGAAGGCAGGTAGCAAATACAGTCTTCTGTGCCTCCTCGATACTCAAAATCTCAAAAGATTTCTCCATTTCCTTTAACCATGCCCTTGCCTCAACTGGGTCGGCTGATCCGTGGAACTCAGGGGGCTTAAGGGACTTAAAAGCCCTGAAAGAGTTTGCCACAGCATTGCTACTTCCTTGAGGGGGTGGGTTGGGTTGACGTTCTAAATTCTGCCTTAGGAGTTGCATGAACTGGCCCATGGGATCCATGCCTGGGTTTGGTACTGGTTGCTCAACCTCGGTTTCTCCTTCTTCAGCCTCTATCTCAAATCCCTCAACATCATATGTTTCCTCTTCCTCTTCATACAGGGAGTCATCCTGTTCCACATAATCCTCATCTTCCTCTTCACTGTGTTCTTGGTTTCTATTGTCCTGATTATGGCTTCCCTGGTCCTCAGATCCAGGGTTCGCCCTAGTTCCAATCTTTCTTGGCGGCATGATTCTGATAATAATAATAAAAATTATTGGGAAAATTCCATGTTAGGTCACAATCATATACAACATTGTGCCTTGCACAGCTCTTATAATGGGGAGAACGTATATCGCAATTCTATTATTTTAAGAAAGTTCTAATACGAAGTGCAGTAATAATAATGATAAAAACAGTGATCCCGTCACTATGGAACTGAACCGAAAGGAAACAAATATATACATAATGCGAGAAATACATAGTTTGATCTGGTCAAAAGTACAACAGTGCTACAGTCATCTGTCCCAAAAGTGATACACAAGAGTCTATCTGTCTAGTCAGAAAAAGGGATGCTATATACAAGTCAACTATCCCGGAAAATTGGCTCTTACTAAGGCCTCGGCTAACTAGACAACTAGACTATTCCATCATCAATCCTGAATCACACACCGGAGCGGGTCAGCTCCCAAACCCTTTCCATCGCACGACGGAAGATATAGTCGGCCTGCCGCCTGGAGATCCTACCATGCCTGTCCCCCTGGAGCAATCTGAGCCTCGCTCGGGATGTGAGCTCTATCCCCGTAAGCTCCCTCCTCAAGGATCGGGGTATAGAAGCCCTAGTCTCATAAGCTCGGGTACGCCTACCCGCCCTCTCTGCATCCAACTCCCTCCTAGCCTCATCTAGTCGGCCCTCGGCAACAGCCACTCGGGTCCTCAATACATCCTGAACATATCCATGAGCTAACGAAGACTGCCTGTGGGCAGGGTCAAGAGGTGGTGAATCCGGATCCGCTGAGGGTGCCTCCTCGGTCTGCCTAGGCTCGGAAGTATGGGTCTCTGAGCTGTCATCATCAGGAATCCAAGATAGTGGTGGAGGGGTAAGGGCTCTGACCACCGGAAGTGTGGGTAATGGGGTACCAGCATACACTACCATAGGTCCAACACGCTCCTCAGCTACTGGGACCTCATCCAGGTCCTCCTCATCTGAAATAGAAATAACCTCTGTCTCTGACTCCTCTGAGGGGTCCTCCTCATCTGAAACAGCAATGACCTCCGTCTCAGGCTCCTCTGAGGGGTCCTCCTCATCCTCCTCCATCTCAGGCTCCTCCTGATCCTCAACATCTAGCAATGCCTCATCATGCTCACGCTCGAACATCTCAGGGTCCTCTATCTCAGGCGCCTACACATTAAACGAGCTAAGTTACTATCATGATACTTATAAGGGTTCCCGTAAGGGTTTTAACTGTCAGCACTACTTTAAGTAGTCCGACCATGAACTTGGCAAGAGTTCTTATTATCTTTGTGAGTTTGTTATTATATCGACGCATCATCTCTGAGGTTTATAACGCTTAGCTCTGATACCATTTCTGTAACACCCCCAGATCCGGGGTCGGGGATCCGGGTTGTCACGGTCTTTCTTTCCACAATATCACTTCACTTAATTAATAATAAATAACCTCATGCTGTGACCCCATACTAACACACACCACAACCCGTTATAGTCTCAGAGATGAAATTGAAATAAGTACAAGTCTTTGAATCCACCATTTAAAAGTTATTACAACCCAAAATGATTACTTGATAAATTTACAGTTAATTGCCATTATCTGCCACAAGTTATAATTATACATAATTTGATTCTCAAAAGTAGATGGTCTGAACTACAATGGATCTACCTCTGCAGCTATAGCAGCTACAACATCATCGGGAAGACGCGGGACGCTTCCCACGCGCTTGCGCTGGGTCTGCTGGAGTCTGGCCATCTCTCCTAACTGTTGTTGTATGATGAAGAAATAAAGCAAGAGTGAGCCTTACAGCTCGCAAGATAATACATAGTGATAACAATAATATAAGTATCTAAATGGATACTTAATAGAATCTCTATCATGTGTAAGATAATTACTTACTAGATATAAGTAAAAACAAGGAATGAAGTTACCAATACTTCACCACACTTATATCATTTATAAAGCTACTTGAACTACCACCGTTCAAAGTATTAGAAGTTTTAAGAAAAACATCCCATAGATGAGACCACAAGTTAAGACTTGAATAGATTCAATCTTTGAAATATTATTGAATGAAAAAAAGTTACGAGATACTTTATTTAGTCCCGATATATATATATCCACATATATATCTCTTAAACATTTCCTGGAACCTCTGTTATGTAAAGTATGAACAGAGTTTGAAACATCCAATAAATTTTGGAAATGAAAAGAATTTTTTGCATAAACCAGATATCTTGCTGATCAGGCAAAGATACCAATAAGTAACCTTTTCTACTAGTAGATGGATGAATCCCCCACCGGTCATCACCCTGGCCACATAAGGACCTTGTGCTGGACCGCCACCCGGCCTCTTACGCGTTGATGGACTGCCACCCAGCCACTTACACTTTCATAGACCGTACCCCGGCCTGTCGCTTATGCCGACTCAATTAGATGGGCTTACTTCCCGAACATTGGGCAAGTAATCAATTCATTTACCAAAACTGCAATCTCGTTGCGAATATAAAATACACCACAGAGCCGGATTCCCCAGGTTTTGAGCGAGTATTTAAATCCCCTTAAAAAGGAAGATCTTAAATATAAAAATGAGTTTTGGGATCCGCTCTGACTTTAAAAATTATTTTGAAGACTCGAAAACACTTTATAGAGTGTTTGGAGTAAAGCTGATTTAATGAAGTAAATCAGTCCCCAGAATATTTAGAAAATGACTGAATATTATTATTTAAATAATATTCCCATAAAGAATAATCTTAATAAAAATAATTGAAGTAGAAGTATTAAAACTTATACTTGAAACGAGTATTAAATAACCAAAGATATACTTATATGAAAGTATTATCTTTATTTGAATAATCGAAAATAAGTTTGATTATTGACACCTTATTCTTTAATAAATTAAAGAATATATTTTAGTAATAAGCGGAGTCATAATACCTCGAATGAATATTATAAATAATATTCATAAAATAAAGGAGTCATTCATCCTCGATTGAATATCCAAGTAATATTCAATAATAATATAAAGGAGTCATAAGCCCTCGAATAATATTCGAAATAATATTCAATAATTAATATAAAGTTATCGAATAACCCTTATTCGATTAATAGTTTAGAAAACTATAACCATATATATATATAAATAAATAAATATATATATATATATATATCCATATCCATATATACAAAATCTACTCGGGATCCTCGACTCCCGGTTTTAGAAAATATTTTCACCTTTGGGTCCCTATACTAAGGGTATATGCAAGTTACCGATATCCTCTAGCATAGGTATTATCAACTGAATCAACAGATATATATGGAAAGAATACGAAACAGGCATGCATATATACCATATCACATGCTACAATATATCGCAAGAATTTGCTAAATAACCAATATGCATTTATCGCAAGATCATGCATATACAAATGTATACATCACAACAACAGTATAACAGATAGAATACTTGCCTGAGCGACTTGGGGTGATAAAAGGCTCGGGACGAGTCTGGTAACCTATAAACAACAAGTAAGTTGGAATTAAACCAAAATCACTTGTAAATCTATACTTTAACTAACTTAGACTCTAACGCTTGTTTTGCGCTCACTGATTTGCTTAAGTCACTCGGGTACCCTCGACTCCACCATTTTTAATAATTTAACCTTTACGAGTTTTAAAGCGATTCCTTCGCGAGTGTCTTACCAACTGCCTAACACACTTACCATAAATGTTTCATACATTAATTAACCCTTTTTGGTCTTTAACCTATGTTTCAAAGTAAGGCGAGGGAAAAAGTTTCGTTCGCGAAACGCCGTTACTTGAAACGGTCGTTTATCCTAAACCGTGCATCGGAATCGAACGAACTACATATCAAAACGAAGCTCGTAACATGAGCTATCTAAACATGGCAGGTTCATAATCTAGCAGGGGGTTCTCGGGTCCTAATGCTATGCACAAAAACAGTCCAAAGAAAATCGGACGTTACGACGGCTATGTTTACGCGATTTCCAATATTTTAAACCATTCAAAACCATTCCAAATCAACCTCAAATCCAACATACAACCAACATCCATCCTTATCACATCATAACAACCCCAACCAATTCAATTTAATCATTCATACTTATGCCTAAACTTAACTTTAATCATACTTAAGTTCTTTTAAATCAAAACCACAACATTTACCATTCCATTTCACTACCATTTCAAATCCCAAACTCTAATCACAACAACAAGCTACAATATCATCCTACTAATCAAAATCATCTTATAATATATAGGAACCTAGGGTTTGGAGATGGTATACCTTCGTTGAAGTGGTGGGAGGAGCTAGGAAGCCTTAAGAAGCTTTGAGAAGTCTTAAGAATGCTTGGATCTTCAAGAAAAACAAGAAAAATTTCAAGTTAAAAACTTGAAAACACTATTCATTGTCTTCTTCTTTGATTAAATGAAGAAGATTGAGAAGGAATTAATGGCTTAAACTCATGATATAGTCCTAACTAAGCATGAAGATGATTAGGGAATTATCTTACCAATTTAGGAAGCTTGGATCTTGGAATTTTGAAAAATCTTGCCTTTAAAAAGTGAAAAAGCCGAGAGCAATGAAGAACTAATGCCTTGGTTTCTTTTTGTTTTGATGAAGAATGAATTATTTGGCTTGGTTGGTTGTAGTTTTGTATTTGATTTAGTCAATTACCTTCTTGCCCTTGAATTTGTGTGGTTACAAAGCCACCACACCTCCTTCCTTCCCATGTCATGCTTATGTCATCCTCATGATGTCATCCTGTCTTCCTTGTCCTCTTTCTATTGGTTGGATGACATCATTCCCACTAATCCCTTTGATTAACTTCCTAATCGTTTGCCTAATGACCGCTGATCTTTTATACGGTTCGCTTAACTTTCATTTTCGTTTATCGTTTGAAGGATCATACCCGGGATCTTATTACTTAGGTTCCTTTAACCTTTCTCAATACATTATATTCCTTTTTATGATCCTCTATTATAATCCTTTAATTTAAATCCTTTTTATCCTGTTACCTTATACTCAATTCTCTCCGTATCTTGTGGATTTCCGGGAAAAACCAAAGTGTTCGGAATTGGATTCTGACGATCTTTACATACACTTATATACTTCATAGAGTACTAATAATATCCCAGAATATCCATAACAGAACCCCTACATAGTGTGGCGTGAAAAGTTTTCTCATTCAGCTAAAACACTATTCACAAGGGTTACAAAAAGTTGAAAATTTTAGGGTTATTACAATTCCATCTATCAAGGAGTACCTTAGTGCTCGAATAGTTAACTTCCGTGCCTCAGTTGTATCACTTGGCAACCAATCGGTCTGAATGTGAGCCTTGATGGGATCAATCCATGACGTCCCCAAGCCTAAGGGAGCCACAAGCTTAACATCTATGCTCCGTGTCTTCAAAACACGGAAGTACACACTTCCTGAACTTTCTTCAATCTCAGACGAAGCAAACTTTGATAGCGCATCTGCTTTAGCATTTTCTTCCCTTGGAATGTGTTCAACATGGCATTCATTAAATTGGGTCATCACAGCCCTTACTAGGCGAACATACTTAGCCATCGTATCATCCCTTGCCTCAAATTCTCCCTTTACCTGGGATATGATCAGCTTCGAGTCTCCACGGACCTTTAAGTTTTTTACTCTAAGTGTCCCTGCTAGACCAAGGCCAGCAATGAGGGCTTCATACTCTGCTTCATTGTTTGTGGTTGGGAAGTCTAGCTTCATAGCATACTCAATTAGGAATCCATCAGGGCTTTGCAAAACCAACCCTGCTCCACTGGAATTTGTTTTTGATGCTCCATCAAAATAGAGAACCCAATATTCTTTCTCCTTGTCCCCATTGTCGACTCCCTTGTCTTGAGGTATGGTATCTTCCTGCCCCCCGACTTCTTGGTTGGGTATGGTACATTCCACCACGAAGTCAGCTAGTGCCTGGGCTTTTATGGCCGTACGTGGCTTATACTTGAGATCGAACTCTCCCAACTCTATTGCCCACTTAATCAGTCTCCCACTTGCCTTGGGACTGTGAATGATGTTTCTCAGCGGCTGATTTGTTAGCACTTCAATCTGGTGAGCTTGAAAATAAGGACGTAACTTTCTTGAAGCCATTACCAAGGCTAAAGCGAATTTCTCAATAGTTGAATAATTCAACTCTGCACCATGCAAGATTTTGCTGACATAGTATACGGGTTTCTGGACTTTCAGTTCCTCCTTAACCAACACCGCGCTCAAGGCGCTTTCTGAAACAGCCAAGTACAAGAATAAAACTTCACTCAGAACTGGCTTGGCCAACAACGGGGGCTGGCCCATATACTTCTTTAACTCTTCAAATGCCTTCTGATTTTCCTCACTCCATACAAAGTCTTTAATGTTCTTTAGTGACTTGAAGAATGATAAGCACTTGTCTCCTGACTTGGAGATGAATTGTCCTAGCGCCGCAACCCTTCCTGTGAGCTTTTGTACATCTTTGACAGTTTTTGGTGGTTCCATATCCAGGATTGCCTTTATTTTATCGGGGTTGGCCTCAATTCCCCTCTTTGAGACCATCAATCCCAAGAATTTTCCCGATCCTACTCCGAAAGCACACTTCGTTGGATTCAACATCATCTTGTGGTACCTTAGGACCTCAAAACCTTCCCTCAAATGGGTTATATGATCAGTCTTTACTAGACTCTTGACTAGCATGTCATAAACATAGACTTCCATAGTCTTCCCAATAAGATCCTTAAAAATTTTATTCACCAACCTCTGATAGGTGGCTCCTGCATTCTTGAGATCAAACGTCATAACAAGATAACAATAAACACCAAAGTCAGTGATAAATGATACCTTTGGAATGTCATTCTTATGCATTTTGATCTGATTGTATCCGCTAAATCCATCCATGAAACTCAGCATCTCATGTCCAGCAGTGGCATCAATCAAAGTATCAATTCTAGGCAGCAGGAAACAGTCTTTGGGGCATGCATCATTCAGATCAGTGAAGTCTATACACATCCTCCACTTTCCATTAGCCTTCTTCACCATTACAGGGTTTGCTAACCACTCCGGAAATTGAATCTCCTCAATGAAACCAGCCTCCAAGAGCTTTTCTACTTCCTGTTTTATAGCCTCCTATCTTTCCGGGGCAAAATTTCTTTTCTTTTGTTTCACTGTCTTCCGGCTTGGATCCACGTTTAGCTTGTGAGTAATTAACTCCGGGTCTATGCCTGGCATATCAGCTGCTGACCATGCAAACACATCACTATTTTCTTATAAAAATTTCACTAACTTCCCTCTAAGAGGCTCCTCTAATGTGGCTCCAATGAAAGTCATCCTCTCAGGATTCTCGGGGTCTAAAGGAACCGAAACCAATTCTTCTGCTGGCCTTCCTCTATTCTCATCATTTTCTCAAACATCCATATCTTCAATAGGAAGAACCTGCCCCCGACTCCATCTGCCCTCAAAGAGGCCACATAACAGCTTCTAGCCATTTTTTGATCTCCTCTCTCTTCTCCAATCCCGTTTCGGGTGGGAAACTTCATGACTGAATGGTAGGAAGAGGGGACTGCCTTAAAGGCATGTATCCATGTTCTCCCCATGATAGCATTATAAGTTGAACTAGCCTTTACCACCACGAAATCCAGCATCTGCGTTGCTTGCCTTGGTTCCGTACCTATGGTGGTTGGCAATTTGATTATCCCTTCCACAGGACATTCTACTCCAGCAAATCCATATATCGGCATGTCGGTTGGTGTCAACTGGGAGTCGTTATACCCCATTCTTAGAAAGGTGTCGTGGAGCAAGATATCCACAGAAGCACCATTATCCACAAGGACCCTCTTAACCGGGCTATTTCCTATTATCGGTGTTATGACCAGCGGGTCGTCATGGGGAAACTTCACACCCTCTAGGTCGGAATCATCAAAAGCCAATGTTACTTCTGTCCTGGCCCTCTTCGGGGCTTCTCCAACAATATGCATAACCTCCATAGTATATGCCTTTCTGGAATTTTTGGACAATCCAGCAGCAGTTGGACCTCCAAAGATCGTGTTTATCACTGGCCCTCGAGGGCGTCGCGGTCCTCCAAAAATTGCATTTATAACCGGCCCTCTAGGTTGGGGATTCCGCCCCTGATCGTCTTGGTCTCTCCTACGATCTTCAAAGTTCTTCCTTCCATTATTATTTCTGTCCCCTCCATCTCCAGTATACTTTTTCAATCTTCCTTTTCGAATCAAAAACTCAATTTCATCTTTCAATTGCCTACACTCATCGGCGTCATGGCCAACATCTTTGTGAAACCTGCAATACTTGCCCTTATCTAGCTTGGCGGGATCAGCCTTCAAGGGCTTAGGCCAGCGAATATCTCTGTCTTTCTTAATCTCCATCAAAATCTGACTTCTGGGAGCATCCAGCTTAGCGTATTCAGTGAACTTTTGCCCAGGTCCTCCCTTCTTGGGGGTTGAATCAGGGTTTTGTTCGGTTCTAGGATATTTGTCCTTAGCGATATACTCCAAATCAGTTTTTCGTTTCTTGCCTCCAGTGGGCTCATTACTTACTACGGTCTTCCTCATGCTTTCTTCAACCTTGATATACTTCCCTGCCCTCTCTTGGAGTTGCAACATATTTTCTGGGGGACGTTTGGCCAAGGACATCTTGAAAAACTCATCCCTAGTTCCTTGTTACAGTGCTATCATGGCTACCTTATCATCAAGGTCTGGGACTTTTAAAGCCTCCTTTGTAAAACGATTCAGGTAATCCCTCAAGGATTCCTTAGCTCCCTGCACAAGACTCATAAGAGATGCTGAACTTTTCTCATGGACTCTTCCACTGATGAATTGCTTAATAAAAGCCTGACTTAATTCTCTGAACGATCCAATAGAATTTGGGGGTAGGCGACTGTACCATCTTTGAGCCATACCCGACAGGGTTTGAGGGAAGGCCCGACATTTTATAGCATCATTCACGGGTTGCAGCAGCAGTGCATTAGAGAATGTCCTAACATGATTAGCGGGGTCTCCCGCGCCATCATAGGCTTTGATAGTGGGCATCTTGAATTTCCTTGAGATATGGGCATTCATTATCTCTTCTGTGACGGGTGGAGTTGGATCGTCAGGATCTCCAAGGGGAAGGAGATTGCTTGGATCAGTTCTTGGGACAGCAACCCTTCTTCTTACCGGACCATCCAGGTCTATGATAGGAGGAGGATTTTTCCCCCTAGGAGGTATGTGGGGTCTGGTGGCCTGGTGAGCCTCCAAATCACGCCTCAGCCTTTGGATTTCAGCCTCATGAGCCCTGATCCTTTCCTGCACTACTTGGGGATTCGCCCCTGGGGTGCTTTGGGGGCGTTGCCTTCCATCGGCCATTGGCTCTTTTCCAGGACGCCTCCTTCTCGGGGCCACTTCATCATCCAAAGATTCGGAGTCTCTCTCAGTGTATGGACCAGAAAATTCCCGATCCTCAGGGATAGGACCCAAACCTCGTATATAGGGGGGCGACCGCCCTCGTGCTTCGCTTCGCCCAGCATATCTGCTTCCTCCAACCTCAGGGTGAAGGGGCATCCCATAAGGGGGGTTAGTAGTAACAATAGTTGAATATTCATACCCGACGGGTCGAGAATTCACAGGTATATGTATTTGTTGAACTTGAGGATTCGTACCTTGAATCGGGGGAGTTGTCCCTTGTAGCTGGGGTTGAGTTGCCCCTGTCTGGGCTTCCTCCTGAGTAGATGCATAAGTTGAATGGGGAGGAACCTCCACGGTTGATGAAATCACCTGGGTTGTCTCTGATGGTGTTCCTTCCTCTATAGCTCCAATTGTTCTCCGTGTTCTCGCCATGGTTGTTGTTGTCTTCCCACAGACGGCGCCAAATGTTATGGATAAAAAACTAATATATATATATATAATTGCTGTATTTAGTACTAAGGAACTTGAGCTTCAAGGCTCGATTTGACTGCTCTTGTGTTTCGTGACTCAATCTGCCTTAACAAGATACCTACGTACCTTGCTGATTGCCAAGGATCAAGTCAAAAAACGTAGTTCTTGGTTTGTGGGGTGAGGCCCCTTATATAGATGTGGGAGTCCTTGAATTGGACTTGGTATAGGAGACTTGGTGGACAAGCCTCTGAATTAGGATAGACTTAGGAGTCCTAGGAAGTAGGAAGCTGATTCCTTATCCTTTTAGGTCCCCTTGAGGCTAATCTATAAGGATTTATATCCTTATCGGGACTCTTCTCAATAGCTGATTTTTCCCTTATTAATTAATTACGAAATTAATTAATAATCAGGGCTTTTGGGCCTTTTTTATTCCACCAGGCCTGATCTGGTCCATCAGGCTTAACCTTTCTGGTCTGAATATTATACATCTTATTATTGGGCCTAGCAGCCCATTAATTATAAAATCAGGACTTATTTATCCCTATCAGTAACCGTACTAATATGAAAGCAAGTAACCTATCAAGAAATAATTTAGAGTTCTACGGATATAGAATCATAATCATAATACAGTTTGAACAATATTTATAATATTCATAGTATTTTATTAAAATGGAATTCCACAAACAAATTAAAATATTCTAAATTAAAATATTCCAATTTAAACACATGACCTACTTACTTGGTCGTGATTTATATTTTTCGGAACTTATTTAGTTGGGTCAATATATAAACCTATTTATTTTAAACATAATTAAAAATAGGGTACAAACCTATAAAAATAAAAATAAAGCATGGCTTATAAAATTCAAAAAAGGTAAAAATTATGCATATAGAATTATAAGTCATATAGGAACAAAAGTGATAGAAATAATACAATTAAGTTATAACATGAATTATAGAAGGTGAAATCAAAAAGGTGGTGAAACCAAAATATCATTTAAAAAGAGGTCTCACTTATTAATAAATGTTATTAATTATATAGGCATTATTTGGTAAATAACGGCTAGTTGTAGCGGTTTGAAATAACTATTTTAATTACTTAGTTGTTTTGAATAAATTATTGAATTTAAATGTTTCAAATAGAATTATTTGATAAATAGATGTTTCATTTAATTTTTATATACATGAGTTGATTTTTTTTTTTGAAAAATATGACTTATAACCTTACAAATGAGTATCTATTCTCATAAATTCTCGGGATGAGCGAGAATCGAACCCATAACCCGGAACGAGAATATAAACTCTTAACCAGTTAAGCTATCTAATCGTGCTCAATTAAAAAAACACTTTCATAAAACTTTTTCAAAATTAGCGTTTTGAGATAAAAAAAATATTTCAAAAAGTTAACTATCAAATGCTAATATCAACTATTTTATTTGATCTAATTTAAAAAAAAAACACTATTTTATTGCTGCCATAATGTGTGTGAATTGCTATACGTTGTCACCTGTATTTGCACTTCAATGCACTCCTTATGTTATTAAAAATTCTAGCATTTCTTCGTAAAATTGACACGGATCCCCGTTTTCATATACATGCTTTCTTGTTTCAGTAACTTAACTATTTTGAGTCTTAAAGTAAATATGGGAAAAAAACTACTTCAATAATATCCTATTAATTTCTTAAATCACTAACATCCACTAAAATTTTCTTTCAATTTCTTATCTTTAACTAACCTCTCTGCTCTTCTAACCTTTATTTTATAATATATATTTGAAAGAAACAATTTCTCTTTCTTTTCTCTTTCTTCATTTTTTGTAATAATGATATTTTTTAATGATAAAATATTATATAACAAATGGATATAGGGAATGTTGTTGGAGGTGCATATAGCTATTGATATCTTAAGTTATTATGATCCAATTTTTTATATTAAAATTAGGGAATAAACTGATAAGCTGTTGGAGATGCTCTTAACATCCTAATAAATATCTTATAAGTATAATAAAATATTGTGTCCTAGTTATTTAAGACAATTTTATTGTATATCAAATTTAACAATATTTTATTACTAAAATAATATATTTGAATTATAATGAGAAGGGAAAATAAATGATGAGAGAAGAGAGATGTGTAAAAACAGAGGGAAATAATTTTTTAACTAAAATAAATGAGATAGGGCATATGAGGCATATGTTGAATGTCCTATAGTATTTTAAGATATCATTAAAATATTGTTGGAGCATCTTTTCATCTAAAATGCCTCAAATTTTAACTTAAAACAAGTTTTAAGTCACCATTGGAGTTGGTGTAACTAACTCTCCGATAACAGTTTTTTTACTTCCAAAATTAAAACTTGCTCTCCTTAATCTGGAGGTAAACTTGGGAAACACAAAACCAAAAGAACATGTCGGGATAAAAAAATCCGAATATATATCTTACATCGCACGACCCCCGACCACTAGTCCCAACTGAAGTTCTCATTCATCTGCTAATCTTAACAGGGGTATGTACATGAAACCAAAGCCGCGTTAAATGGGTCCCCACTTATCATTGGCCCAGCGCTGTAATTACATTGTCTTCTTAACAAATGCAAGAGATCCCACATATATTAACATAAACATTGTATATATAATCTATCTCTGCACATAAACCTCAGTTATTTATAGCTCAACTTTCATGGAGTTTTGTGTCACATATATAGTTTAATATTCTACATATTTAAGATACTCAACAGTATCAAATCAAACCACAATATCTTATACTCTATGTAAACTAGCTGTCTGTATATATATGATTTTGGTCTTTTGTGGGTCCACTTAAGTTTATCACCTCTCTGTAAAATGACAGCCTAAACAAACAGCCTGGAAAGAGCTGTTTGGGCTGCACTAAAAAGCTACACTCTCTTCATGGGTTTTCATGGTGGACATACAATTATAGATATAAGATATCTCTCACTTGGGCTTTTCTCTTCTTTCAAACACTACATGTTGTCATCACTAAGAGTCTTGAATGAGGTAAGTTTACTCAAAAAGCTTCAATCTTTGTACTTGTTGAGTAGTTCTTGAAGCTTGTTTTGTTTCTTTATATACATTGCTTGTACTTTAGTGTAAGAATCATTTGGTCATTCATTGCTTATTATAGATCTGATTGGATTGAAATATATACTTCTTCTTGGGTCCATTCAGAAGTACAAATCTTTGTGCAGTGTAAAGGTTCAGTTTTTATTCAGCTTTTCAGTTCTGTGTAAGCATCATATATTTAGTTTGTTTGGTTGGGTATTGGGATTTTGGGGGATGCTGGATATGGATAAGCTTTTAGTGTTGAAGTGGGTTTTTATGGTTCTAGGTTGTGGATTTTTTGTGGGGGAATCTTTTGCCGCTTATACTCCTGTAGATAAGTACCTTATTGCCTGTGGATCTTCTAAAGATGTTACATTTTCTGGCCAAACTTATGTATCCGATTCGGGGAAATCTTCGTTTACACTACAAAGTGAAGTAAAGTCTTTTGTTGCTTCCTCCAATTCCAGTGTTCCATTGCCAGTTTTACAATCTGCTCGAATTTTTACAAACACGACATATTACAAATTTGAGATTAAGGAAGAGGGTCGGCACTGGATTAGGCTCTATTTATACCCTCTTTCCAATACAGGTCATGACCTGGAATCTGCCTCAGTTACTGTTGTCACCGAAGATTTTGTGCTTTTGAATAACTTTAGTTTTAAAGACTATAATGGTTCTTACCTCATGAGAGAGTTTTCAATCAACGTGACTTCGGATACCTTGTCTATTGCCTTCATACCTTCAAACAATTCGACAGGGTTTGTTAATGCAATTGAAGTTGTCTCCCTACCAAATGAGTTGCTACCTGATCAAGCACAGGCCCTCTCTCCATTTGCACCTGTTAGTGGCCTTTCGGAACTTGCCTTTGAGACAATTTATCGTCTGAATATGGGAGGTCCATTGATCACTTCTCAGAATGATACCCTTGGACGAACTTGGGTAAATGATGAAAAGTACCTCCATGTTAACAGTTCTGCTGTTAATGTTTCAGTCAGCGCTGCTATCATAGAGTATCCAGCTACTGTTACACCTGAAATTGCACCAAATATGGTTTATGCCACTGCTGAAACCAAGGGTGATCCAAATGTAGCCGACTCAAACTTCAATATGACCTGGGTACTTCCTGTTGATCCAGAATTTTCATATCTTGTTCGGGTCCATTTCTGCGATATGTATAGCAAGTCACTGAACACTCTTGTGTTCACCTTGTATATAAATTCTGATATTGCTCTTCCAAGTTTGGATCTTTCGACTTTAGTTGGCAAGTTAAACACGCCTTACTATAAAGATTTCATAACCAACTCATCTTCTAATTCTGATACTTTAACCGTAAGCGTTGGGCCAGACACTAGTGCTGATTCGGCAGCTGCGATACTCAATGGTCTGGAAATCATGAAGATTAGCAATGAAGCCAAAAGCTTGGATGGGCATGAAGCAGTTGCAAACCTCCTTCTATCCTCATCCAAAAAGAAGAAGCTTGGCCTGATAGTGGGCTGTGCAGCAGGCGCCTCAGCTGCACTGTTGCTTATAGGTCTGTGTTATTGCTGTTTGGTCACCCGCAAGTCCAAGACACCTAACCAGGGAAATTCATGGCTTCCTCTACCTTTGTACGGAAACTCATTGACCTTAACAAAAGGGTCAACTGTATCACAGAAGAGTGGAACAGCAAGCTGTATCTCACTAGCTTCTTGTAACCTTGGACGATTTTTCACATTCCAAGAAATCATGGAAGCAACCAACAAATTTGATGAGAGCTCACTATTAGGTGTTGGAGGTTTTGGCAGGGTTTATCAGGGAACACTGGAAGATGGGACTAAAGTAGCTGTCAAAAGAGGGAATCCAAGATCTGAACAAGGTCTTGCAGAATTCAGAACAGAGATTGAAATGTTGTCCAAGCTACGACACCGTCACCTTGTTTCTCTCATTGGCTATTGTGACGAGCGCTCAGAAATGGTTCTAGTTTACGAATACATGGCTAATGGGCCTCTTAGGAGCCATCTTTATGGATCAGACCTTCCACCTCTCTCTTGGAAGCAGCGCCTTGAGATTTGTATTGGAGCTGCTAGAGGCCTTCACTATCTACACACAGGTGCAGCACAAAGTATAATTCACCGAGATGTGAAGACAACAAACATACTCTTGGATGAGAACTTTGTGGCAAAAGTTGCTGATTTTGGCCTCTCTAAAGCAGGACCAGCTCTTGATCAGACTCATGTGAGTACAGCTGTCAAGGGTAGTTTTGGATACCTAGATCCAGAGTACTTCAGAAGACAGCAGCTGACAGAAAAATCTGATGTTTATTCATTTGGTGTTGTCCTAATGGAAGTCCTTTGCACAAGACCGGCTCTGAATCCTGTTCTTCCTAGAGATCAAGTAAATATTGCTGAATGGGCAATGGCTTGGCAAAAGAAGGGCATGCTAGATGAGATCATGGATAAAAACTTGGTTGGAAATGTGAATTCAGCTTCTCTGAAGAAGTTTGGGGAAACTGCAGAAAAGTGTCTTGCTGATTATGGGGTTGACAGGCCTTCAATGGGGGATGTTTTGTGGAATTTAGAATACGCTCTCCAGCTTGAGGAGACGTCATCGGCTCTTATGGAACCTGAAGATAACAGCACCAATCACATCCCTGGTATTCCAATGACTCCACTAGAGCCATTTGACAACAGTGTAAGTATGATTGAAGGAGGTAACTCCGGTACTGATGATGATGCAGAAGATGGTGCCACTAGTGCTGTTTTCTCTCAGCTTGTAAATCCTCGCGGAAGATGAGTACCAAGTGCTATGTTTTACTTGGACTGTTTTTACTGGCATGAGAGCAGCTGGATGCCCAGAATGTGAAGGTCATCAGTTTTTTTTACCTCAATTCTTAATTCTAAAAATAATATGAATCTGTATGTATAATAGTCATCGTGAGTAACTTAAGGCCAGCGATATCATCATGATTTTTTATTTAAACTATATCAGTTTCAAGTGCGTAACTTACCATCTATTACACTTTTTAGTATTGAATCTGGATGTAACATGTAATTACTCGTCAAGAAATACAAAGTTGAGATATTTTACTCTCTCTCTCTCTCTCACACACACACACACTGTTTAGTATTGGATATGGCTGTAACATGTAATTACTTGTCAAGAAATTACATTTCAGAATTATATTTAAGAATTTCATGGGATTAGCTTAGTCAAGTTCTATTTATTTACACTGGTATATGAAAAAACTGGCTTTTAAAGACTAAAGACTAAACATAGATTAGTAGTGTCTATTGGATGTGTACATCATGATATTTCTCATATCCTCCAAATACGAGAGTCTCGTGCACAACCTGTACAAGATCACACAGAAGAGACTGGCAATCTTTATGATATCCCAACAGTGCGAAGATGCCATTCAATCACTTACCATTAACATTTATTCATTTGATTCAATTGCCAAGATAAAGAAATAAATTAAATTTTGTATGACTACATTAATTTAAATCTGGCTGCGTTTACTTGTGAGTTCATACTGTGATATCTTTATGAAGGGTTTCTATCCATGCAGATGAAAGAATTGAACACCTAAGCAAAATTTGGTGTTTTCCTGGTTTAGTTAACGATGTACAGGTTCATGAAAGAGATGGTGGCCTTTATACTGTTTTACTCTTCATATTTGGCTCCGGTTAGTCCTCTATCCATTTTCCATTTAACTTTTGACCAAATCTTTTTCGGTTATGCTATTCATTAAAATTTTGACTCTCACAGTCTCACCATGGTTTTAGATGTAGCTAAATTATCTGATCACAAGGAAAAGATAGCTCAACTAGTCTACTAAACAAGTCTCCGTGTGTAATTGCTCTAAACGAAATAGAATGGGTCATCTAAATCAATGATTTACCCTGTACGCAATATTTTTCAACTATAAACAATCATGGAGTTCAAAACACTACCAGATATGGAAGTTGTTTATGAGACTGAAGCAGAAGAATTTCGCGAGAGTAGAAATCTGCACCTGCTTTTCTAAACTGCAGGGAAAGCACGTCTTGAAAGCAAAGGATCTTCAACTAATCTTGCTTAAGTTCTGGTTGAATTCAGGTTCTTGTCTTTATCTACCTAAATTATACTAAGATATGATCTAGTACTCCAACTAATTAAGAATATTGGAGCTTGTGCATCATGACGTGTCCTTGTTTTTTCGTGGACCATAGTTTAAGTTGACCTATAGATATTAGAGGGCGTAGTTGTTGTGAATTTGGGGACCAAATTCTTTTTAAGAGGGTAGTATGTAATATCCCGTAATTTTTAGAATTAGATTAATAATTGAATAATAGAATAAAAAGTATTAAAATTAGATAATGACTAGGATTTAAAAATTGAATTAGAATAATGGGCCTAAAATTTGGATCAAATTCTAATATGGACAAATTGTAGGTTAAGATATAGGATTTTGTATAAGAATTTGTTGATTCTGGACTTTTCGGAAAGGTCTTTTTGTTCTCATGCAACTTTAGTGTTTTGTTTTTTTCAAGAAAATATCGTTTAGAGAGCCAAAAAGAGTAAATTCAGATCTGGTCAGGTTTTGAGGTAAGTTTACGATCGATATTACTAGTGTTTTTTTTAAATTGTATGTTATACGTGTATATCTGATTATCAAAACATGGGCTAAGTGATGATATATTTGAAAGTGTTATGTGTTATAGAATATGTATTGAGGTGTATGTATGGTGTCTAGACGATAATTTTGGATCTGTGATTTATGCCATTGTTTGTGAAAATATCAAATAAGAACTTAGGATCGCAGTCACCGGATTGTAGTGACAGTTCTGAAAATTTAGGACCGTTATCGCCGGGTTGTAGTGGTCGTGGCATGAATTATGGGTTTTGAATTATTGTTGCTATGTGATTATCTGTACAGTGTGTATCGAATAAGAATAAGAATAGTGAAGTTTATCGAAAGTGTGTGTTTCGAATATCGTATCGTATAGTTTATCGTAATTTGAGTTATATATATGTGTTATTTGGCATGCTAGTTGGATCGATTGTTTTCTTGCAGCTCATTCTTTTAATTTTTTAGGTTTCGTCTAGGATTCGAGTTGGATAGCATTGGAGTTCGAGGACTTAAAATTAGAGTAGATTGATTTTTGGGCTTCTGCTTTTTGCTGCGCTTTTAGAATAGTGAACTTTGTAATAGACTTTTGGATTAATAATTGTATTATGTATTAGTTTTGATTTAAAATTAATAGTCCGGAAGTGCGGACTGTTTTAGTCAAACTCAGAAATTATGTTGTATTCTTAGGTCCTGCTTCTGCAAATGCATGAACTGTGTATATTTTAATTTATTCTTTGTATTCTTTGTAAGTGTGAGCACATGTATCTGCACTTGAAGGAATTCTCTTATGACATCAACAATATTGGATTTAGCATATGATCGGTCGTTACAGTTGATCTTTTAATCTTTTGATGGATCTCATTTTTTGCTGTTTTCCTTTGTCATTTCCATGTTATCCTTTTAATTAATGAAAGTGGGTTGTACGGGCAAGTCTCTCGCAATAAGCACCGTCAATTCCTAAGTTTATCATGTAGTATTATTAATACAAGATATCTAACCTGATAGTTTTAAGTATTATGGTATATAGGTAAATATCATTTATCTGTAATAGATAACTATTAGGAGTTTAAAAGATGACCAATTAGGTCAGGCTGCAGCGTACCGGCCATTTTTGGACGTCTAAAAAGAGGTCGAATATATTTTATGATGATGGTTTCTTAAGAAGCTACTGCTAAAGCTTTAAAAGTCCAAATTCACCCTGTTAACTTAGCAGTTAGCAGCATGTATTGACTTAAATATATTTCCAACATATATATAGCCTACCTTCTTTATGACTTTGTGAAGTTGTCATGTAAACTTTTCTAGCACAAATGATTGTCTACCATCTTCACTGAATTTGTAAACTTGTTACATAAACGTCTTCTTGATACTATTCTTGTATTTTTTTTCAAACTGTCCCAGTTTAAAATGACTAATTGGAGTGGTGTTAATAATCCTGGTGGCTGGTGCTAACTTGTCTCGCGCTGGTAGTCTCAATAACCAAACTTTTCTTGGGTCATGGCAGTATATGCTCAGGTACATCATTTTAACATGTTATAGAAATTATGTCTATAAGTAACTTTCTCTGAGTAGGGATATTAGGAACTCTTATTATATGTTTCTTATGTTGTAGCCCTGTAGGACGTCTAGATAACTCTTGTTATCGCCAATTTCTTGATTTGTAATCTTAGATCCGACCCGGATACAAATTTTAGAGTCTTCTTTTGTATTTAGAGGTTACATTTACCAGTGTAGTCCTCTTCTTTATCCAAGAAAAAATTATCCTTTCTCATATATTCTGACTTCAAGTGCATATTGTGACCAGTTACTCGAGTAGTACATAACGAGCATAGTTCTACGCATTTGTAGAAAATGGTTCCTAATCTTATATTAAAACTGTTTGTGTAATGTCTTGCTCGTGTGAAATTAGTGAATAATTGCATAGTCAGGGATTTAAATTGATTTCCTTGAACAATTGATTAATTGTTTTCATATAATTATCTTCTATGATTCTTAATTTTCTTACTTACCCAGTCTCTGAATGTCACTGCTTGAGTTGCAGAAAAACTAAACAGAACCCGAATGTTTGTTTAAGAAATTATGGTATCGAGTATGTGTTTGATATCAAAATGAAGATTTTGTTAGAATTCAGTTTAATATGAATATATTGTATTTGAGTTTGGCTCGGTATAATTTGGATTATTCGTGTTTTTTAGTATTTTACTGGTGGTGGCTTGATATATGTTGAGCTATTTGTGTTCATGGATATTCTATGGCGCGAAATAAGCTCAATTATTTGGTGTTTTTAACAATTTAATCTAATTCGAGTTTGGCTGGACATCAGCTCAAATATTGGTGTTACTAAATATTTTTAAGCATGTATGATGAGATAAAAACTTGTTTATACGTAAGGGATAACTATGCTCACAACTTTGTCTAAAGTAGTCTGTGGTTTCCGTCATACTTTTTCTTAGAGTTGCTGAATTTTATCTTTCTAATTAGATAGAGTACAAGCAATCTTTTGCAGAATCAAACATTCTCGGTTTGTGAGAAAGATTTGACACAAGCTGCTGAACAGGACAGATGTGTTGTAAATCCTTCACTGATCACTGCTTCCTGTTCCATGAATTTGAAAAAAATCTGGGATTTTTTTTCCTTTTGCACTATCAATGTTGCATATTTATGAAAAACATGAAAAGATTTGTCCTGGGGATAGTAGAACTTGTGAGTTGAGTAATTACTTTTGTTAGTCCCTAATAATGCAGCAAAAATTACAGAACGGGGTTGAATGTATAGCTAGTAAACTTTTTCTTGAACTATAAAATGTTCCAACTCAAACCATGTATATATATGTGTTTTGATTTGTGAGGTGGGGAATAACAAATTAAGTGAATCAAAAACACAAAGTAATAAAAACACAAGCTTTCAAAACTTTCTGGTGGATTTGAAAGTATCCACCAGATATATATATATATATATATATATATATATATATATCGACTTAAGAACTTTGTGAAGAACAAGTTGTCTCACAACTGCTTTACAAGTGAACAAACAAACTATAGAGAATTTCTTAACAGTTACAGCCTATTCTATTTCTCTTCTAAAAGTGTTTGCTTAGTTATTTGTTTCACTAGCTACACTTGGTTTATATATCACCAAGTTTACATGGTAATAAGACAGGATAATAAAACAAAATTATCAAGTCAAACTCCATACTACTTCACTACTCTATTCCAGCAGTTTTGAAAATCTTCTTAACTTGCATGGAAATTGTAATGTTTCTTTGTTCTTCATTTCCTGTTAAACAGGCTCCCAGATTCCTTTTGTAAACACCCAACACATGTGACTGTCTTGTCACTGTCAACAGATGTTTGAATTGATCATCCGTCGGGTACATGCTTGTCATCCGTCGGGTTGCCTTGTTGATCATCCGTCGGATAGCTTTGTTGATCATCTGTCGGGTAGCTATTTGACACTTGACTTCATTTCACTTATGTAGAATTACATGACATCTTATATTTACAATTAATCAGCCTATTCTGCATATCTAATAATAGTCAACATGACTCATATGCTACTACAGGAGCTATACAATGTTGTTCACAGAAAAGTGTTACAATACTTATTGTTACATAAGCTACTCACTCGATGGATGTCAAATCATCATCCGTCGGGACTATATTGAGTTATCCGTCGAGACTATATTTGATCATCGGTCGAGTGCTATATTTTTCAACAAGTTAAATCTACTAAGGTGTTTTGTTAATGTAATCATCAAGTTCACAATATATTCCCAAAAATCTCCCCCAATTTATGCCTACTAGAATTGTAGCCATAAATTAAGAGAAACTTGATGATAACAATATACCCTTGTTTGTCTGGATTTCTTCCCAAGCCTCCTGTTGTTTTCTTCTATTTGATTTTGGAGCTGTCTGTGGAATTCAAGTTCATCAGATTCTGAGAGATCTAGCATTCCTTGCATTTCCAGAAGAGTCTCATCGCTAGAGATGCTCAATTGGTCCTCTAATCTGAAGAATCTTCTAACTCCCTTATTATCCATGAATTCCATCAGCCAGTAGGGCCTTAGATGCACTCTACTCCATGTGTAAGGAATAGTTAGAGTCTTTGGGAGTGCATCTTTGGCTCTAATACTCCTCAGTTCTTCAATCTTCTTTAGAACTAATCTTTCTTTTTGAAGGATGAATAAACTTTTATCAGTACAGATTGGCTCTCTTGAATAATCCTGTGAAGTGGCCATGATATCTCTTTTCCTCTCTTGTACTTGAATACTAACCTTTCAGGTAGAATCCTGTAAGCATCAATCCCTCTAACTTCTTCCAGTTCATCTAGATAGAGGTTTAGATCAGAGAATTCCTTGATGTCACAGATATACATGATATCTCCCTTGTTGACCTTGGTTTGAGCTTTGGTTAGGGACTTGGATCAGATAGTTGAGGGCTTTACTTTCTTGACTGCTCTGGTCTTTGTCTTCTTTGGCTTCATGAAATGAGGTAGATTGAGTTCAGGAATTGGTAGACTATCCCAGTCTATTGGCTCATCCTTTGGAATGATAGGTTCACCATGGAAATTCTTGGATGTATCTATCTTGAATTCTTCATGTGCCACAAAGGGCATGGATGTTTGAGTTGTTGTAGAAGTAGACTCTTTGGGAAAGTATTCTTTCATTTCCTCATCACTGAAATCCAATTTTCTCTTGATTCTTTGTTTGTACCTTGGTTTCTTTGTCTGTGGAGGTTCATCTTGCATTACTTGATCTTGAGATTTAGCAATTACAGATGGTTGTGCAGAAATTTGTTGTGTGAGTTTCACAGCTTGCAACTTGGCCAAGATAGCAGCTTGCCCTTTCTTCTGTTTGAGCTTTTTAGCATCTAGAACAGTTTGCTTCTTTTCTTACTTCAATCTTGCCTTTTCTTCCCTTTTTGCTTCAGCAAATTGAGGGTGTCCAGCCACCACACAAATTTCCTTACCATTTCTGAAAACCTTGGCAATTCTCCTTTTCAATGCTGAATCAGCTGGATCCTTGTAGAATGCAATAGATCTTGACAACAGTTTCTTCTCATCAGGCTTTGGTGTCTCATACACTGTGTCCAAAGGGTTCTTTAGTGAAGAATTTGGGTAGTTCACCTTTGGCTTCATGATTAGATCTTCCTTTGGGGATTTGATGCAGAATGTCTGGCCTCTTTCCAGAGAGTTCATGCTCATATCATTCAAAGAAATTTGCCTGACTTGAGAGTGATGAATGACTGATTATTCTGGCTTCTTTGCTAGACCAAATTTCTTTTGAATATCCTCATCAATTTTCTCCCAGTTGAATGTACTAAACTGCTTCTTCTCAGCTGCTCTTAAAATGGTTGTTGCTTCATTTATTAGATCAATGTTATCTTTAACTGGTGGCTTTGTGAAAGTACAATTGCTTTCCTCACTTGAATGTTAAGCACTTTTTGCTCCCCCTCACTCCTAGAGCTCTCGTTCTCCCCCTTTTTGTTATCATCAAGCTGAGTAGAGGAGGAGCTCTATGCAACCACCTGTTTCTAAAGCAAGTCTGTTTGTGTTGTGCTTGGTGGAGATGAATTGCTGTGAGAGAGGCTTCCATTGCTGTCATTCTTGTATCCAAGGCATCTATCTTTGTGGCAAGATCAGAATTTTTCCTGAGTTGTCTCTTAATGTCAAATATTGTAGCTTCTGGAAGTTTAGAGTCCAACCTTTCAGAAATGTCACTTTTCATTTGATCAATATCACCTTTGATAGTGTTGACATCTTGAGTATGTTGAAGACCATGGATTTGTTGTAGTTGCAGAGAAGCATGGTGTGCTTGAAGGAGCTTCTTGGTGCTGACATTTATTGTGGTTTGAAGAGTAGAATGTGTCTGATTTATAAGTTGAATCAGGGTTGTCTTGAAATAATGTTCATCACACTGCTTTGAAAATGCCCAAGATGGCATACCTGATCTGGAACTAGGGCCTACTTCTCACCCTATGTCCAATGACTCTTCTTCACTATCTCCACCCTCACCTCCAAAGAATTCTTCTGAGCCACCAGTCTCATAATCAACATCACCAGCTGTTGAGGGCAAAGCTGTGATGACATCCTTAGATCTTTGCATGGACTGTGTGGTGTGCACCTAATTGAGCATCCTTTCTGCATTGTCATTGCCCTTTCCAGCTAGAAGTTGATAGGCTGGAACAGGGTGAGTAAATGTCTCAGCATCTAAGGAGGTGGAATCTATAACAGCTTGAGTTTGCTGAGATAGTCCCTCCCTGTCTGCATCCTGGACATTCATTAACTCACTTACAATGACATCCACCCTTATATCTCCAGTACCTGTATTTCTCTCATTATCTCTCTTTTCTTGCATCAAGTTCTCACCTTGGCTCCCCACCCTCACACCCTCACCTTCACCATCTAAGGTGGGACTCCTCACACTCACTTTTGCCAGTCCTGAAAAAATGGACTACATTGGATCACTCTTTTTCTCTCCTTTTTCCTGGGAGCAACCCAGACTCTCACTCAAATCACTACCTTCCCTCAATCCTAATAGTGATTGCACAATTACTAGGTCATCTGCACTTGTAACTATAGTTGAACTTTGGAGTTGTGCAGAGACACCCGACGGATGAGAAATATCCATCGGGTTAGTAATTTGACTATCCGACGGATAACTGCTGTTAGGCATATCCGTCGGGATACAATCACTACTCGACGGATGAACAATATCCATCGAGTGAGTAGAAATGAATGAGTTTGGAGTGGAGACTATTGTGGACTCTGTGCAGATTGATGAAAATTTTGGCACAGATGTCTCAACAGTCTCAGAAAGAAATGGCAAGTGAGCCAACAAATCATCTAGAAGATGATGCTCACTTGCATGGATTTTTGACTTCTCCAACAGAGTTAAAGATGGAGAATATGGTTGTGATGTTTGAATCATGTCAACATCCAAAGAGTGTGTGGGAGAATTTGGTGTTTGAGGTGTTTCAATTTGTACAGATTTTGGCTGTGACTCCACATTTGTTGGAGCCACATCAATTTGACTTTGGGATGGTGCAGTGACTGGGTCTTTAGCTCCAGTTTGCACTGTGTGTGTACCCTGTGCATCCCCAAGGGTTTTAGTTTTCTTCTTTCTTGTGTAGGTTTGTGGTGAACTTGTGTCCCTACCCCTTTTGTTCCGTGCTCCTGGTTGAGAGGTTGTTTCAATAGTTACATCCTTTTGGGAGGATGAAACTAGAATTGAGATTTTATCCTTATTAACAACCACAGTTTGTTGGGAAACTGTGGTGTGGCTTGGTTTGGGTACACTATGCTCACCATCCTTATCCTTAGGGCTTCTTTGATTTTCACACTGTCCCTCACTTGTCTTTCCCACCTTCACACTCCCCTCTTTGTGTTTAGTGTATTTTACAATTGGCATCTTTTGAGAGACACCAGAGGGGGCTTTCTTTGTCTTTGGTTTTGAAACTTTGGTTTTGGTAGCTTGGGTAGGCATCTGTCTGGTCATTGACACAGATGCCACTGCTACACTAGAAGGTAGAGAAGTGTTTGAGGTTGGAAGAGTAGGGACAGTTGAAATTACCTCACTTACTGGAAAGTAGAAGAGTGACACCTCTTTGTGGTGATCTGCTCTATTGAGATCTGCAATAATTCTTCTCTCTTGAACCCAACAGTTTAATTTGTTGGTTGGGTTCTCAAGCCCAATGTCCTCAGAGAGGTGGTTAGCAAGCATCATGAAAAATCTAGCATAATAAACACTCTTACCCCTCTTATTAAGCTCTCCTAAATTAAACCCAAACAAGACTAGATCACTAAAATTCAAGTATTTATCAGTTACTAGCATGTAAAGCATGTTGAGCATGGAGATATTAACTGAATCAAAATTGCTAATTTTTCCAGAAAATACTTTAGTAACTACATCACACAGAAAACTCCATTCTTTCCTAAGACCCAATCTCCTAATTTCATTTAATTTAGAGATGGTGAGTGCATAATCCATGGAGTTTAACATGTTAACAATATCAGTGTCTGTGTATGGAGTAGAGACAGTATTATCAGGAATCCTAAAACATGCTTTAACAATGTCACTATTAACACATAATTCCTTACCTTTAATAGTGAAAGTGATGGTCTTGTCAGTTGAGTTGTACACTGCAGTCGTCCATATTTCCTCCACAACCTCATAGTAGATAGTGGGAGACTCTAGCATGACATATTTGAGCTTACAACCTTGCACAAAATCCATCATTTTGTGGTAGTCGCCAGACTGTTGAATCCCCTTGTTTACTAGAGCCGTGAAAATGTTCTTCTCATAGATGAAGCCAGTTTGAGACATGATTTTGACGATTGGTGCTATTGTTAGAGAGTAAAAATTGCAGAGAGAGAGGGTAATTGCTTTTGAGAAAGAAAGAAGTTAGAGCAGATGAATTGAGAATGATAAAAGAAACGAAATTAAAAAGAATTCTGCTTTTATACACAAAAAAATAACTGTAAAAAATAATAAAGTAAAATAAAGTGACCAATAAAAATTGCCCAAAATAGCCGTTTAAAAAGATAGATTGTAAAAATTCAATCAATTATCCGTTGTGTTATGCTTACAAACTGTAAGTATACTCGATGGATAATGTTCAGAAAATTAACGGCTAGGATTTAGACAATTCGACGGATGAGGATAAATAGTTATCCGTCGATTTATAAAAATTCCAGAAAAATAATTGATTTTATTAACAAATTGTATTCCGACGGATGATCGAACTCGATGGATAATGATCATCCGTCGGGATGTAAATTTTGACTTAGCCAAAACTTCATCCAGGACTGAAAAATCAATTAAATTTCTGGCAGCATTACAACTTGCAAAATATCTGAAAAGATTCAAGAGTAATTAAGCATACCTAACTCACTTACCGACCTTGAAAAGGTGGATTCATCCAGTGGCTTGGTAAATATATCTGCAAGCTATTTTTCACTTGGAACAAAATGTAGTTCCACAATACCATTTATTACATGTTCCCTTATGAAGTGGTACTTGATGTCTATGTGCTTTGTTCTTGAATGCTGTACTGGATTCTCAGTGATGACAATTGCACTTGTGTTATCACAGAAAATAGGAATTCTTTCCACTTGCAGACCATAGTCTAGCAATTGGTTTTTCATCCACAAAATCTATGCACAGCAACTGCCAGCAGCAATATATTCATCTTCTGCTGTAGATGTAGAAACTGAATTTTACTTTTTATTGAACCAGGACACAAGCTTGTTTTCTAGAAATTGACAGGTTCCTATTGTACTTTTTCTATCAATTCTACAACCTGCATAATCTGCATCTGAATAACCAGTTAGATCAAAACCAGAATCTCTAGGGTACCAAATGCCAAGTTTTGATGTACCTTTGAGATATCTGAAAATTCTCTTAATAGCAATTAAATGAGATTCTCTAGGATCAGCCTGAAATCTAGCACAAAGATATGTAGCAAACATTATATCTGGCCTACTAGGTTTTAAGTAAAGAAGTGAGCCAACCATGCCTCTATAACTTGAAATATCCACAGACTTTTCAGTAGTGTTTAATTCAAGTTTAGTTGCAATGGCCATGGGAGTTTTTGCAGATGTGCAATCCATTAGTTCAAACTTCTTTAAAAGATCATAAATGTATTTAGTTTGACTAATGAATATTCCATCACTAACTTGCTTAACTTGCAAACCAAGAAAGTAAGTTAGTTCTCCCATCATGCTTATTTCATACATACTTTGCATCAATTTGGCAAACTTTTTGCAAAGTTTTTTCATCTGTAGAGCCAAAGATAATGTCATCTACATAAATTTGAACAAGTATGCTAGAGCCATTAACATTTTAAAAGAATAAAGTTTTGTCTACAGTACATCTAGTGAAGTGATTCTCTAAAAAAAACTTTGACAAAGTGTCATACCAGGCTCTAGGTGCTTGCTTCAATCCATAGAGTGTTTTCAAAAGATAGTATACATGATCAGGTAGATTTGGATCTTCAGAACCAGGAGGCTGACTTACATAGACTTCCTCCTCCAAATCTCCATTAAAAAAAGCACTCTTGACATCCATTTGATAGACCTTGAAGTTGGCATGAGCTGCATAGGCTAAGAAGATTCTGATGGCTTCAAGTCTTGCAACAGGAGCAAAGGTTTCATCAAAATCTATTCCTTCTTGTTGACAGTAGCCCTTAGCAACCAATCTAGCTTTGTTCCTGACTACTATGCCATTTTCATCCATCTTGTTTCTGAATACCCATTTGGTGTCTATTGGATTCTTTCCTTTAGGCTTGGGTACCAGATTCCAAACATTGTTCCTTTCAAATTGGTTTAGCTCCTCCTGCATAGCTAAAATCCAATCAGGATCCAACAAAGTTTCTTCTACCTTCTTTAGTTCTTCCTTAAATAGGAAACTGCTATATAGGCATTCTTCTTGAGTTGCTCTCCTTGTTTGAACTCTAGAAGATACATCATCAATGATGAGCTCAAAGGGGTGATCCTTTGTCCATTTTCTTTGATGAGGTAGATTAGCTCTAGATGAAGAGGCCTCATTGTTGTCTTGATGTGTGATTGAGTTTTGATTGTTAGAAACTCCCCCTGAGTTTGTAAATCTATGATTTGAGAAAGAGGGACTTTCTATAAGTGATCTATTCTGACTTTCAGCTTCTTTTGATGACCCGACGGATGAAGCTGATTGTCTCCCGATGGATGATGCAGATTGTCTGTCAACGGATAAAGTATTTTGTAACTCGATGGATGTTGAGTTATTAGCTTCATTGGTTGTAGATTTTTCTGCACTATCCTTAGTTGTAGTTTCTTGATCACTTTCATCACTAACCATCTCCAAATTGTCAAATTTGAGACTCTCATGGTAATCTCCATCTTGTAGTCCTTCAATCTTTTTATCATCAAACACAACATGTATTGATTCCATAACAATGTTGGTTCTCAGATTGTAGACTCTGTATGCTTTACCAACAACATATCCAACAAAAATTCCTTCATCAGCTTTAGCATCAAACTTCCCATTTTGATCAGTTTGATTTCTTAAGATATAACATTTGCAGCCAAAGACATGAAGAAAATTTAGAGTTGGCTTCTTGTTCTTGAACAATTGGTAGGGAGTCATGCATTTTGCTTGATTAACCAAAGAAATATTCTGAGTGTAGCATGCAGTATTTATAGCTTCAGCCCAGAAGTATGTTGGTAACTTTATTCTTCAAGCATTGTCCTTGCAGCTTCAATAAGTGATCTGTTCTTCCTTTCTACTACTCCATTTTATTGCGGAGTTCTTGCTGCTGAAAACTCATGCATAATCTCATTCTCTTCATAAAATGCTCTCATGACAGAATTCTTAAACTCAGTTCCATTGTCACTCCTGATTTTTTTAACTTTGAAATCAGGATGATTGTTGACTTGCCTTATGTGATTGATGATGATTTCACTAGCCTCATCTTTAGACTTTAGGAAATATGTCCAAGAGAACTTTAAGAAATCATCTGTAATTACTAGGCAAAATCTTTTCCTTGAGATGGACAACACATTGACTGGTCCAAACAAATCCATGTGTAGCAGTTGTAAAGGTTCTTCAATTGTTGAATCAAGCTTCTTTCTGAATGATGCTTTGATTTGCTTTCCCTTTTGGCAAGTATCACATAGTCCATCCTTAGAAAACTCCACTTGAGGAATACCTCTAACCAGTACTTTCTTTACAAGCTCATTCATGGTCTTGAAGTTTAGATGGGATAGCTTCTTGTGCCATAATCAACTTTCATCCTGACTTGCTTTGCTGAGAAGACAAGTAACAAATTCTGTATTTGATGAGTTGAAGTCAGCTAGGTACACATTTTCTTTTCTCACACCAGTGAGAACCACTTTGTTGCTCCTCTTGTTGGTCACAACACAGGCTTCTGAGTTGAAGGTTACTGAGTTGCCTTTATCACAAAGCTGGCTGATACTCAACAAATTGTGCTTGAGACCATCCACTAAAGCAACCTCCTCAATGATGACATTGTCTTTTGAAATCAAGCCATATCCCACAGTATAACCCTTGCTGTCATCTCCAAAAGTAATACTTGGGCCAGCTCTTTCCTTGAACTCTGTGAGCAGGGTAGAATCTCCAGTCATGTGTCTTGAACAACCACTATCCAAGTACCACAGATTCTTTATGTTTCCCTGTACACATTAAAATCAAATCAAGTTGATTTTGGTACCCAAGTCTCCTTGGGTCCAGCCTTGTTAGCTTTCTTCTTTTATTTCTTAGGTTTGATCTTATTTGACTTCGGGATATCAGATTCATCCTTAGTCATTTGAGTTGGACCTTTGAAACCATTCATTAAAACAGAATTATCATGCACATTTTGATTAACATGAAATGGCATGCTATATGCAAATATGTTATTCCAGTAGAGCATGCTAAGTGGCATTTGAGGCATACTAAATGCAACATAATAAGGATTAGGTGCAAATGACATATTAGCAAATTGTGCATTCATATTCTGTGCAGACATAACATTCATAGGCATAGAAGGCATAACACTCATGTTGGGAAAAGAAGGTGGTACAGTCATGGAAGTAGGCATGGCAATTTTGCAATTAACGGACAGATGATTAACACTTCCACACTTAACATAGATTTTTCTTGGAGCATACTTATCAGGTGTGTAGTTGTTATGTTTATTAATCCCTACTTTCCCATTTCTATTGTTTTTCTTTTTAGCCTATGTTTTAACCTCAATCTTTTCTAGTCTGTCATTCAATTGCTTGATGGACAGATGACCAACATTCACTTTCTTCTCCTTCTTCACTTGACTTGATTCTCCTGAAATAAAGTTTTTGGAAACTGATCCATATTTTTCATTTAACTTGCCGAAGGATGAGGATTTATGTCACTCGACGGATAACCTTTTTGATTATCCGACGGATGACTCTCATCATCCGTCGAGTCTACATCTGTTAGAAATCCTTCATCCAAATTGGATTCCAGCTTCTCTTTACTCTTTTTCCAGGCTGCATCACAGAAGGACTCAATACCTTGAACTTTGGTGATTTGAGCATGGACATCTCTAGATGATTTCCATGCCTTAATCACCTCTTGTTCACGATGAAGCTGCTTCTTCAAAATTTCTTCTTTCTCCAAGGACTCAGTTAATTCCTCCTTATCAATCTTACATTCTATTCTCAATTTTTCAAATTCCATAAACTGAGACTCTAGCACATTATTCCTCTCACTTAAAAACAAATTGTTTTCTTTGATTTTAGCATTTTCCTTAGTGAGGGACTTAAGTGTAACACGCAAATAATATAATTCTGTAGACATGTCATTTATTGCATCATTACACTCAGCATTAGATAAATGTGCAAGGTTAATGGTGATTACCTGATTACTCGAAGAACTTGTCTCTGTTTCATTAGACTTGGCCATTAGGGCTAGATTGACATAGCTGACATTTTCATCCTCATCCAAACCATCTGCTGCCCAGTCATTTTCTTGTGTAATAAAAGCTTTTTCCTTCTGTTTGAGCAACTCAAAATACTTTTGTTTATAATCCACAGGCTCAAACTTCTTCTTGCTGGAATCTGACTTTCTACACTCACTTGCAAAGTGCCCTGCCAAGCCACATTTGAAACACTCGAATTTTGATTTATCCACCATGTTTCTATTTGGCTTAGCTGCTCCAAAGTTCTTCTTAAACTTGAGCTTGGCAAATCTCCTGGAAAGAAATGCAAGATGTTCATCAATATCATCTATGTCATATTGGCTCAAAGAATCTTCATTTTCTGCTACCAGCCCCTTGCCCTTGTTTTCACAGACCTTTGAAGTGGACTCCACAGCTTCTATCTTCATCTCCTTCTCTTTCTCTAACTTAGCAACCAGTGCAATGGATCCTCATTTCTTTCTTCCTTTCTCCATTCTTTCATCTTGCTCTATTTCAAGCTCATAAGTCTTTAGAATGCCATACAGTCTCTCTAGTGTAAATGATAAGTGGCATTTTATACCACTTAGAACGTCTTAAAATGACTTAAATTGGTGTCTTGAAATCAAGTATTTTGTGTATTTGATGCGTTTTTCTAGTGTTTATGCATTTCAGGGTTTTAGTTGCATTTCGGGGGAGGAATCATCAAGAATAAGCCTTGGCATGTGTTCACCATTGCGAGAGGAAAGAAACGGGCAGATTACGGCGAAGAAACGGAGCAAAATCATTTTTTTCCAGTAGAGGTCTGAGCGCCCGCTCAACATTGCTGAGCGGCCGCGCAGCAAGCTGAGCGCCCGCTCAGCTATGCTGAGCGGGCCGCGCAGGGTCGGGAAAAAAGACAAATTATTTTAGGACTTCTACTTCTGTTTGGTTTCCACTTCTATGTAATCTGAGTTTTATGGGACTATTATATAAGTAGATTTGAGACATTTTCACAAGTGTGGATAAAAAGAAGATTGTGTTTTTACGCAAGGAGCGAAGGAGATAAGGAAGAAGACCGATTTAGCACACTGCAACGAAGAGGAAGCATATATTCTTGTGATTCTTGTTTCGTTGTAACGTTGGATGCTAGTTTTCTTACTTTGAACTTATTTATTCTTGTGACGTACTCTGTTTTAATATAATTAGTTTAGTTATTATTTTCTTGTGTTTGTTTATCATGATTTCATATGAACCCATGACGACGATAAGTGCTATTATGGGCTAATTGTGATCATGGGGTTGCAACGGATTTATTATGGAATTCTTTAGTTAATTGTTTAATACTTTAGTGTGTGATGATGGTATGATATCTAGTATTGGTTGTGCGTATTCGTCTTATGTGCGTCGCGAACATATAAGATAGGGTGTTAATCTCTTGTGAAGCGACGGTGGATCTTGAGATTTAGAACTTGCCATGCTAGCATAGGTTCATGTATGTTGTGCATGATTAGTGGGCAACTCTAACAGTTTTATTTGCCCTATGTAATCAAAAGGAATAACTTGTGCTTAAATCGTTGTGTTGTCAATTTCTGTAGACATATAGGAACTCAACATAATTGATAACTATTCAACTTCTATCTTAATTGTGGATGCTTGGTAGAATGGTATTAGTACAATGAAAGTTGGCTTTTATCAGTTTCGTGTTATTCGATTAATATCATCACTGTCACATGCTAAAGGTAATAACAATGGCTGTAGAAGGAAGTAATAATGAAGTTGTGATCTCATGAGTATTTTATTATTGATAAATTGAAGTGTTAGTTAAGTGGTTAATTAAGTAGTTAATTGTAGTTAATATTTAATCAACAATTTTAAGTGTTAGTGTCTTAACATTGAGAAGTAATCATACATTGGTGAGTGAGTTAATTAGACAATAATTTAGTCTGAGTCTCTGAGGGAACGAACTAGAAAATATTCTATATTACTTGCGAACGCGTATACTTGCGTGAATATTAGCGCGTGTTTTCGCCCTAACAAGTTTTTGGCGCCGCTGCCGGGGACTCAGCGTATTTGTTTAGTTTATGTACTTACCATCATTGGTCATTAGGACTCAGTGATTAGGACATAGTAGTTACTTATTTTTTCCGGTTGTGTTTCAGGTACTTTAGCAAGCGTTTATGCAAACTCGTTCTCGTGCTCGCAAGAGGACTTTAGATACAGCTGAGGAGACAGACGAAGTTCTTGATACTCCGGAGAAGTTAGATTTTGAGGATTCGGATTCAGGAACTGAGCAGAAAGAACCAGTAAACATGGGAGATCGTATTGTTCAAGCCGATCCAGCTCTTATGGATTTTTCTCGACCCAAAATTGATGACATTCAGTCAAGCATCCTTCATCCGGCTATTCAAGCTAACACCTTTGAAATCAAGCCGGGCACTATTCAGATGGTGCAGAATTCTGTTTCTTTTGGAGGAGCGGCAACTGAAGACCCCAACATGCACATAAGGAATTTTGTCGAGATCTGCAGCACTTTTAAGTATAATGGCGTAACTGATGAGGCTATCAAGTTGAGGCTTTTCCCATTCTCACTGAGGGACAAGGCTAAAGACTGGTTACATTCTGAACCAGCTGGGTCCATCACTACATGGCAAGATCTTGCGCAAAAGTTTCTGGTGAAGTTTTATCCGATGGCAAAGACTGCTGCTATGAGGAGTGCTCTTACTCAGTTTGCGCAGCAACCTACAGAGTTTATGTGCGAGGCTTGGGAACGCTACAAGGAAATGTTGAGAAAATGTCCACATCATGGAATGCCGGATTGGATGGTGATCACTGGTTTCTATAATGGTTTGGGGGCCCAATCTCGGCCCATGCTCGATGCAGCAGCTGGAGGCGCCTTATGGGCTAAAAGCTATACTGAGGCGTATAATCTTATAGAGATGATGGCTGCGAATGAGCATCAAAACCCAACTCAGAGGATGACGTCAGGCAAGGTAGCAGGTATTCTGGAAGTTGATGCAGCCACCGCTATTGCAGCCCAGCTCCAAGCGCTATCAATGAAGGTTGATTCTCTGGCTACATATGGAGTTAATCAAATAGCTATGGTTTGTGAGCTTTGTGCAGGTTCTCATGCTACGGATCAGTGTTCTCTTATCAACGAATCTGTTCAGTATGTGAATAATTATCAGCAACAACAGCAGCCTGTGCCAGCGACCTATCATCCTAACAACAGAAATCATCCAAATTTCAGCTGGGGGAATAATCAGAATGCTATTCAGCCACCATATCAGCAAGGAGTGAGTAAACAGTTTAACCCACCCGGATTTCAGCAACCACAGCAGTATGTTACAAGGCAATCATATCCTCAACAGGGAAGTACAGTTGCACCTACTAGTGCTGATTTTGAGGAACTTAAGCTGTTGTGCAAGAGTCAGGCGGTTTCTATCAAGACCTTGGAAAATCAAATCGGTCAATTAGCCAATGTAGTGCTCAATCGTCAACCTGACACTCTTCCCAGTGACACGGAAGTACCAGGCAGGAAGGAAGCTAAAGAGCAAGTCAAGGCTATTACCTTAAGGTCTGGAAAAGTGGCTGATGCTGAAAAGGCAAAAGAAGTAGAATCTGAAATTAGAGATGAAGAATCTAAGCAAAAGGAGAAAGCGGCGGAACCAAGGAAGACTACTGTTGAACACACTCTGCCTGAGGCTAATACAGGGGAGAAACAGCTTTATCCTCCACCACCTTTTCCTAAGAGATTGCAGCAACAAAAGCTGGATAGACAGTTCGGAAAGTTTCTGGAGGTGTTCAAGAAACTTCACATCAATATACCTTTCGCTGAGGCTCTGGAACAAATGCCTAGTTATGCGAAGTTTATGAAGACTATTCTTTCAAGGAAGGTGAAACTGGATGACCTTGAAACCGTTGCTCTCACGGAAGAATGCAGCGCTGTTCAGCAGCAAAAGTTACCACCAAAACTGAAAGATCCAGGAAGCTTCACCATTCCTTGCACCATTGGCAAACTGACTTTTGACAAGTGCCTTTGTGATTTGGGAGCAAGCATTAATCTGATGCCGTTGTCGATCTTTAAAAAGCTGGATCTGCCTGATCCAAAACCCACATACATGTCGCTACAATTGGCTGACCGTTCCATTACTTACCCAAGGGGCATAGTTGAGGATGTGCTCGTCAAGGTGGATAAGCTCTTCTTTCCTGCAGATTTTGTTATTCTGGATTTTGAGGAAGATAAGAAGATTCCCATAATCTTGGGAAGGCCTTTCTTGGTTACTGGCCGTACCTTAATAGATGTGCAAAAAGGGGAACTTACTATGCGGGTCCAAGATCAGGATATGACCTTCAACGTATTCAAGGCAATGAAATTCCCTACAGAAGATGAGGAGTGCTTAAAATTGGATGTGATTGATTCTGCGGTTACTTCGGAACTCGATCGCATGCTAATGTCTGATGCATTGGAAAAGGCCTTAGTGGGGGATTTTGACAGCGATGATGAAGATGGCAACGAGCAATTACAATATCTGTACGCTTCTCCCTAGAAGCGAAAGCTGGACATACCATTTGAATCTCTTGGTACTTCTGACCTTAAGAATGCTGAAGGGAAGCTCAAACCATCAATAGAGGAAGCACCTACCTTGGAGCTCAAGCCATTACCTGAACACTTGAGGTATGCTTTTTTAGGTGATTCATCTACGTTACCTGTTATTATTTCATCTGACCTTTCAGGTAGTGAGGAAGACAAGCTCTTAAGGATTTTGAGAGAATTCAAATCGGCTATAGGATGGACCATAGCAGACATCAAGGGGATAAGTCCTTCATATTGTATGCATAAAATTTTGCTAGAGGAAGGTAGTAAGCCAACTGTGGAACAACAGCGAAGTCTGAATCCCATCATGAAGGAGGTGGTGAAGAAAGAAATTCTGAAATGGCTAGATGCATGCATCATTTATCCTATTTCTGACAGCTCGTGGGTGAGCCCCGTACAATGTGTACCTAAGAAAGGAGGTATCACTGTGGTCGCAAATGAAAAGAATGAGCTCATCCCTACTCGAACAGTTACCGGATGGAGAGTATGCATGGATTATAGAAAATTGAACAAAGCCACAAGGAAGGATCACTTCCCTCTTCCATTTATTGATCAGATGCTTGACAGATTGGCGGGTCATGAGTATTTTTGTCTTCTGGATGGTTATTCCGGGTATAATCAGATTTGTATTGCACCAGAGGATCAGGAAAAGACTACCTTCACTTGTCCATTTGGCACGTTTGCTTTTCGCAGAGTTTTGTTTGGGTTATGTGGCGCCCCGACCACTTTTCAGAGATGTATGATGGCTATATTCTCTGACATGATTGGAAATAACGTCGAAGTGTTCATGGATGACTTCTCCGTCTTTGGACACTCATATGATGAATGTTTGAATAATCTGCAAGCCGTACTCAAAAGATGCGTGGAAACTAATTTGGTGCTCAATTGGGAGAAATGTCATTTTATGGTGCGTGAAGGCATTATCCTTGGGCATAAGGTCTCTAGCAAGGGTCTGGAGGTGGACAAAGCCAAGGTGGGAGTTATTGAAAATCTCCCCCCACCTAATTCTGTGAAAGGAATCCGTAGTTTTCTTGGTCATGCGGGTTTTTATCGGCGATTCATCAAGGACTTTTCAAAGATATCTAAGCCGTTGTGCAATTTGCTTGAGAAAGATGTGCCTTTCAAATTTGATGATGAATGTTTGGCAGCATTCGAGACTCTCAAGAAGAGTTTGATCACTGCACCAGTTATTACAGCACCAGATTGGATAGAACCGTTTGAGATGATGTGTGATGCGAGTGATTATGCGGTAGGTGCAGTTCTGGGACAGCGTAAGAAAAACCTCTTCCATGTGGTCTACTATGCGAGTAAGACCTTAAATGGTGCCCAATTGAACTACACCACTACTGAGAAGGAGCTTTTGGCTATAGCCTTTGGTTTTGAGAAATTTCGATCGTATCTACTTGGTATGAAAGTAACAGTATTCACTGATCATGCGGCTATTCGCTATCTGGTTTCCAAGAAGGATTCGAAGCCGAGACTCATTCGTTGGGTACTTTTACTTCAGGAATTTGAGTTAGAGATCAAAGATAGAAAAGGTACTGAGAATCAAGTAGCTGACCATCTCTCTAGGTTGGAGAATCCCGATTCTACTTCACAAGATAGGACGTCAATCAATGAATCTTTTCCGGATGAGCAGTTGTTTGTAATTCAGGAGGAAGAACCATGGTTTGCAGATATTGTAAACTATCTCGTCAGCAATATAATGCCTCCTAATTTGACATCCGCTCAAAAGAAGAAGTTTCTGCATGAGGTGAAGTGGTATATGTGGGATGAACCATATTTGTTTAGATAGGGAGCTGACCAGATCATCAGGAGATGTATCCCGTTCTGTGAGACAGAGGGGATATTACGAGACTGCCATTCCACGGTTTATGGTGGACACTATGGTGGTGAGAAGACGGCAGCTCGTATTCTGCAAGCAGGTTTTTTCTGGCCTACTTTGTTCAAGGATGCTTATCAGTTTGTTTTAAGGTGTGACCGTTGCCAAAGAGTGGGAAATTTGTCAAGAAAGGATGAGATGCCATTAAATGTGATGCTTGAAGTCGAGGTCTTTGATGTGTGGGGAATCGATTTCATGGGGCCTTTTATCTCGTCTTGCAATAATCAGTACATCTTGTTGGCAGTCGATTATGTCTCAAAATGGGTCGAAGTTAAAGCTTTACCGACAAATGATGCAAAGGCAGTGCTAAATTTTCTTCATAAGCAAATTTTCACAAGGTTTGGAACACCTCGGGTAATCATAAGTGATGAAGGATCGCATTTTTGCGACCGTAAGTTCACTTCTATGATGCAGCGTTATAATGTGAATCATCGAGTAGCTACTGCCTATCATCCGCAAACAAATGGTCAAGCGGAAGTGTCTAACAGAGAGATAAAGCGCATTCTAGAGAAGGTTGTTTGTCCGTTAAGGAAGGATTGGTCTTTAAAGCTCGATGAAGCTGTTTGGGCTTACAGAACAGCATACAAAACTCCACTTGGGATGTCACCGTTTCAGTTGGTGTACGGTAAGGGATGTCATCTACCTGCGGAGCTTGAGTATAAGGCCTACTGGGCATTGAAGAAGTTGAACCTGGATTTAGATGCAGCTGGTAAGAAAAGAATGCTTCAGCTTAATGAACTTGATGAATTTCGACTTCAAGCGTACGAGAATAACAAAATGTATAAGGAAAAGGTGAAGAGGTGGCACGATAGGAAGCTACATCCTAAGTTATTTGTGCCAGGGCAACAAGTTCTTTTATTCAACTCTCGGCTCCGACTTTTTCCTGGGAAGTTGAAATCAAGGTGGTCTGGACCTTTTATTGTCAAAACTGTGTTTCCACATGGAGCGGTGGAAATTTTTGAGAATGATCCGGACCAAGCATTCAAGGTTAACGGTCAGCGGTTGAAGCACTACTATGGGGACATGGCAAACCGAGAAGTGATTAGTGCCATTTTGTTGACTACTTGAGAAGGGTACGAAACGTCAAGCTAATGACGAAAAACAAGCGCTGCGTGGGAGGCAACCCATGAATTGTTGTTACAGGAACCCTTAGAAGTTAATAACCTATCCAAAAACACAAAAAAATCAGAAAATAGGGGCTGAAATTTTTTTTTTCCAGTGACCCCCTGAGCGCCCGCTCAGCTTTGCTGAGCGACCGCTCAGGGGTCGAGTACCAGAATTTTTTTTACAGTTCAGAAAAAAAAAACACAAAAACAGTTTTAGCCCATAAACCCACGATTTGTTACCACTACCCCATCATTTTACCCCTTAATTCCCAAACCCTAATCTAATCCACACCCTATATATACATACACCTATCCTACATATCTCCAACAAAACTTCCTATACTTAAACCCTCTTATAAACATCAAAAATCAGTTCTTACACACTTTTATTCACGAATCAATGACACCCAAGAGAGCACGCACTATTGACAGCAGCAGCACAGTTCCTACTGCTGATTCATCGAAAGGTACTGCTGCAAGGCCTCGGTTAACTGACAGAGCTGCGGAGGAGGAGTACACTAGGCTGTTGGGGAAGCCGATTCTGAAAGAGAGGGGGTTTTTACCATCGGGGAGGGATGGTGAGTTGCTGCCCATGATTGCAGAGAAGGGGTTGATAGCTTTTTGTGAGTCACCCGAAGTGGTACCGATGAGCGTTGTTCGCGAGTTCTACGCGAACGCGAAGGCCGAAAAGAATGGGTTTTCTGTGGTCCGAGGGCTGACGGTTGATTATCATCCTGCGGTGATTCGCCGTGTGATTGGACAGCGAGAGAGGAAGCCCGAGGAGGAGAACTGGAATGAAAAGACTGCTGAGGATTTTGACTTGGATTTGATTTGTGCGACTCTCTGTCGACCGGGCACAGTTTGGACCTGCAGGACCGGCACTAATGAGTATCGTCACTTTCCGGCGATCGCCATGAACAGGTATGCCCGTGCATGGAATGCATTTATTTGTGCTAATATTTTGCCTTCTTCGCATGCACACGAGGTCACAGTTGAGAGAGCACAGTTGTTGTGGGGAATTCTGAATGAGGAATACTATGTGGACCTTGGTGAGTTTATCTACCAAGGAATTCTGAAGTTTTTGAAGGGAGCGAAGCATATGAACATCCCTTATGCATCTACGATTACGAAGCTATGCCGAGCAGTGGGAGTGAACTGGCCGGCTCATGAGCAGTTGCAGTTGCCAGCAGCTCTGATTGATTCTGGCACTCTGAATGGGATGCAGGAGTGGACCGGTGGTGAGCCTGAGGAGCATGGGCTTGGTTATCGTCTTCCAGGAGGGCTTCCAGCACGAGGTGCTACCATGGCTAGGCCAGTGCGTGATGAGGCTGGTTCTTCGAGAGCTCAGGAGGGTGCTGGGATGGTTGATGCCCAGTATAGGAGGCTTTCACGGCGGATGGATGCCATGTATGAGACGCAGAGTAGGTTTGCTCAGGAGCTCACCCTAGCATTAGGGACTGCTTTTCGAGGCCTTGGAGCTGATATCCAGTGGCCAGTTTTTGGTGAGGACTCTGCATACCCGCCGCCTGATACTCCACCCACTGAGGGTGATGATGATGATGACTCCGAGTAGGTATACCCTGTGTTCCTTTCTACTACTTTCACTGAGGACAGTGAAGATTTTTAGTTTGGGGGTGGTAGTTAAGGAATATTGTGTGTGTGTCATTTAGTTGCATATTCATGATAGTTTAGTTCATATAGTTGCATAATTTATGCCATATAGTTTTTTTTTGTTATGAATGTCATGTAGCTCATGCATTTACCATGATCCCTTTTGCAATGATTTATCGACTGAATTGTGATATTGATGCGAGTGTAGTGATAGCATTAAAGTGATATTAAGTTGTGTAGGTTGATATGCATGCTAGAAACAATTGTAAGTCCACTAAGTCTTAGAGAATGCGTAAGGGCTAGATTGTTGTTATGATTTGGTTGTTTTCAAGGTCAATCTACTTATTATGCTTAGAATTCGATTATAGGTTCTTAGTGATAAAGGCATGAAAAAGAAATTTTGGAGAAAAAAATATGGAAGTTGTTGCTAGTTGTGGCTAGGCGTCAAATGGCTAGTAGCCGGCTCGCATATGGTGCGAGTAGTCTAGGGTTGAGCAAGATGGAGCGAAACGCACTTGCTCAGAAAAAAAAAAAATTATTTATGCATAATTGATCAAGAGTGTGCTCTTTGGTATTCGAGTTATTAAGTTCTTAGGGGACTTTGTGCCTAGTGACCTAAGGCTTTTAGAGTCTGGGATCCGCTAACCTAACGCTCGTTACATGGATACCATTGTATAATTCTTTTGTGGACCTCACTCATTGCACGGTCAAATAAGCATTTGAGTTGTAAATAAAAAGCAAGATTCCGTAATAAGCTCCAGAGTTCTTGTAGTGTTGTATATCACTTTGTGCCTAGAATTTTTATTCTTTGTATAATCGTAGGATTGCCTTGAGGATAGTCTAGTCATAATAATTGGTCTAGTTCCGAAGCATATCTGTTAAGCATTTGCACACACCACGTTTCTGGCTATATGTCCATTTGCATGAGTTTATTGATCTTTAGTTGTCTAACTGCATTCGTTGAGATGTGACAATTTGGTTGGTTAATTGTAGTAAGGGGGATCGCTGCATTTTCATATAGATTGCATTCATGCATGTTTTTATTTGTTTTTGAGTCTGTGACGCTTGAGGACAAGCATCGATTTAAGTTTGAGGGTGTGATAAGTGGCATTTTATACCACTTAGAACGTCTTAAAATGGCTTAAATTGGTGTCTTGAAATCAAGTATTTTGTGTATTTGATACGTTTTTCTAGTGTTTATGCATTTCAGGGTTTTAGTTGCATTTCGGGGGAGGAATCATCAAGAATAAGCCTTGGCATGTGTTCACCATTGCGAGAGGAAAGAAACGGGCAGATTACGGCGAAGAAACGGAGCAAAATCATTTTTTTCCAGTAGAGGTCTGAGCGCCCGCTCAGCATTGCTGAGCGGCCGCGCAGCAAGCTGAGCGCCCGCTCAGCTATGCTGAGCGGCCGCGCAGGGTCGGGAAAAAAGACAAATTATTTTAGGACTTCTACTTCTGTTTGGTTTCCACTTCTATGTAATCTGAGTTTTATGGGACTATTATATAAGTAGATTTGAGACGTTTTCACAAGTGTGGATAAAAAGAAGATTGTGTTTTTACGCAAGGAGCGAAGGAGATAAGGAAGAAGACCGATTTAGCACACTGCAACGAAGAGGAAGCATATATTCTTGTGATTCTTGTTTCGTTGTAACGTTGGATGCTAGTTTTCTTGCTTTGAACTTATTTATTCTTGTGACGTACTCTGTTTTAATATAATTAGTTTAGTTATTATTTTCTTGTGTTTGTTTATCATGATTTTATATGAACCCATGACGACGATAAGTGCTATTATGGGCTAATTGTGATCATGGGGTTGCAACGGATTTATTATGGAATTCTTTAGTTAATTGTTTAATACTTTAGTGTGTGATGATGGTATGATATCTAGTATTGGTTGTGCGTATTCGTCTTATGTGCGTCGCGAACATATAAGATAGGGTGTTAATCTCTTGTGAAGCGACGGTGGATCTTGAGATTTAGAACTTGCCATGCTAGCATAGGTTCATGTATGTTGTGCATGATTAGTGGGTAACTCTAACAGTTTTATATGCCCTATGTAATCAAAAGGAATAACTTGTGCTTAAATCGTTGTGTTGTCAATTTCTGTAGACATATAGGAACTCAACATAATTGATGACTATTCAACTTCTATCTTAATTGTGGATGCTTGGTAGAATGGTATTAGTACAATGAAAGTTGGCTTTTATCAGTTTTGTGTTATTCGATTAATATCATCACTGTCACATGCTAAAGGTAATAACAATGGCTGTAGAAGGAAGTAATAATGAAGTTATGATCTCATGAGTGTTTTATTATTGATAAATTGAAGTGTTAGTTAAGTGGTTAATTAAGTAGTTAATTGTAGTTAATATTTAATCAACAATTTTAAGTGTTAGTGTCTTAACATTGAGAAGTAATCATACATTGGTGAGTGAGTTAATTAGACAATAATTTAGTCTGAGTCTCTGAGGGAACGAACTAGAAAGTATTCTATATTACTTGCGAACGCGTATACTTGCGTGAATATTAGCGCGTGTTTTCGCCCTAACAGTAAACTCCTTGTATTCTTGTGAATTTCTCAAGGAGACTGTCATTGGTTTCCATTCTTTTGGAAGGGATCTCAGGAATTTGAGGTTAGAATCTTTGGTTTGGTAGACTCTTCCATGCAGCTTCAGAGCATTTAGTAACTTTTGAAATCTACTAAAGATATCAGTGAGAGTGAATTCTTCACAGTGGAAATGCTCATATTGCTGAATTAGTAACTGCATCTTGTTTTCTCTAACTTGTTCAGTGCCATCACAAATTATTTTAATGGTGTCCCAAACCTCCTTGGCTGTCTTGCAATTGATGATGTTGTCAAACATGTCACCATCAACTCCATTGAATAAAATATTCATGGCCTTCTTGTCTTTCCTGACTTGTTCAATATCAGGATCTAACCATTCAAGCCTTGGCTTGGGAACTGATGGCTCATTTCCAGTTGCAGCTCTCATTGGAACATGAGGACCTCTCTCGTTGTAATCCACATAGGCCTCATCTTGAGAATGTAAATAAAGATGCATCTTTACCTTCCAGTGATGGTAATTATCTTTGTCCAGAAAAGGAATCTTGTCTCCAACATCCTTCTTGTTCATCTTGCTGTTTTTTGTGATCTTTAAACTCTTTGTGCTTCAAGAGTTTGCTCTGATACCAATTGTTAGTCCCTAACAATGCAGCAAGAATTACAGAACGGGGGGTTCAATGTAATTCTAGTAAACTTTTTCTTGAACTATAAAATGTTCTAACTCAAGCTATGTATATATATGTGTTTTGATTTGCAAGGTGCGGAATAACAAGTTAAGTGAATAAAAAACATAAAGTAATAAAAACACAAGCTTTTAAAAATTTCTGGTGGATTTGAAAGTATCCACCGGATATATATATATATATATATATATATATATATATATATATATATATATCGACTTAAGAACTCTATGAAGAATAAGTTGTCTCACAACTGCTTTACAAGTGAACAAACAAACTATAGAGAATTTCTTAACAGTTACAGCCTATTCTATTTCTCTTCTAAAAGTGTTTGCTTAGTTATTTGTTTCACTAGCTACACTTGGTTTATATATCACCAAGTTTACATGGTAATAAGACAGGATAATAAAACAAAATTATCAAGTCAAACTCCATACTACTTCACTACTCTATTCCAGCAGTTTTGAAAATCTTCTTAACTTGCATGGAAATTGTAATGTTTCTTTGTTCTTCATTTCCTGTTAAACAGGCTCCCAGATTCCTTTTGTAAACACCCAACACATGTGACTGTCTTGTCACTGTCAACAGATGTTTGAATTGATCATCCGTCGGGTACATGCTTGTCATCCGTCGGGTTGCCTTGTTGATCATCCGTCGGATAGCTTTGTTGATCATCTGTCGGGTAGCTATTTGACACTTGACTTCATTTCACTTATGTAGAATTACATGACATCTTATATTTACAATTAATCAGCCTATTCTGCATATCTAATAATAGTCAACATGACTCATATGCTACTACAGGAGCTATACAATGTTGTTCACAGAAAAGTGTTACAATACTTATTGTTACATAAGCTACTCACTCGATGGATGTCAAATCATCATCCGTCGGGACTATATTGAGTTATCCGTCGAGACTATATTTGATCATCGGTCGAGTGCTATATTTTTCAACAAGTTAAATCTACTAAGGTGTTTTGTTAATGTAATCATCAAGTTCACAATATATTCCCAAAAATCTCCCCCAATTTATGCCTACTAGAATTGTAGCCATAAATTAAGAGAAACTTGATGATAACAATATACCCTTGTTTGTCTGGATTTCTTCCCAAGCCTCCTGTTGTTTTCTTCTATTTGATTTTGGAGCTGTCTGTGGAATTCAAGTTCATCAGATTCTGAGAGATCTAGCATTCCTTGCATTTCCAGAAGAGTCTCATCGCTAGAGATGCTCAATTGGTCCTCTAATCTGAAGAATCTTCTAACTCCCTTATTATCCATGAATTCCATCAGCCAGTAGGGCCTTAGATGCACTCTACTCCATGTGTAAGGAATAGTTAGAGTCTTTGGGAGTGCATCTTTGGCTCTAATACTCCTCAGTTCTTCAATCTTCTTTAGAACTAATCTTTCTTTTTGAAGGATGAATAAACTTTTATCAGTACAGATTGGCTCTCTTGAATAATCCTGTGAAGTGGCCATGATATCTCTTTTCCTCTCTTGTACTTGAATACTAACCTTTCAGGTAGAATCCTGTAAGCATCAATCCCTCTAACTTCTTCCAGTTCATCTAGATAGAGGTTTAGATCAGAGAATTCCTTGATGTCACAGATATACATGATAATATTAATGCTTCTTTGTTCTTCATTTCCTGTTAAACAGGCTCCCACATTCCTTTTATAAACCTAACGCATGTGACTGTCTTGTTACTGTCAACAAATGTTTGAATTGATCATCCGCCGGGTACATGCTTGTCATCCGTCGGGTTGCCTTGTTGATCATCCGTCGGGTAGCTTTGTTGATCATCCGTCGGGTAGCTATTTGACACTTGACTTCATTTCACTTATGCAGAATTACATGACATCTTATATTTATAATTAATCAGCCTATTCTGCATATCTAATAATAGTCAACATGACTCATATGCTACTACAGGATCTATACAAAGTTGTTCACAGAAAAATGTTACAATACTTATTGTTACATAAGCTACTCACTCGATGGATGTCAAATCATCATCCGTCGGGACTATATTGAGTTATCCGTCGGGACTATATTTGATCATCCGTCGAGTGCTATATTTTTCACTAAGTTAAATCTACTAAGGTGTTTTGTTAATGTAATCATCAAGTTCACAATATATTCCCAATAACTTTGTCTTTCAAGTGTAAATATTTGACATTCTACATTTGTTATATTTTAGATTTGTAAGATACATGATTATTGATAGGCTTAATGACCTTTTGGCCCTTAAAGTATGAACCACTATACCTATCAGCCCCAAAAGTATGGAGTCGTACTTTTTTACCCCTAGATTATTAATTACCGTTCCTTTTAACCATTTTTGTGATTAAAATGATATATCGGACTAAATCGGAGGGTAAAATAGTCTTTATTATAGAAAAGGGCTGAGAGGAATGATATCTAATACTATAGGGGTTAAAAGGTATGTAAAGACGTCTCAGGTTTATTTATTCTCAAATTTATTCTTATGCTTTTCTGCATGCTTCTCAGTTCAGGGTGGCTTGTTTTTTTATAACTGGTAGTTAGCTAAGCTTTATAATAAAACAATATTACAATATGTTAGATCACATATATGTTTTTATTCATCTTTGGTCTGGAAATTGATTAACAGAAGAAATAGAAAGCTGGTACCCTGATACATCTGTACAACAGACACATATCAGCAAGCAAAATACATGACACAATTAACATAGTAGTAGTGGCTAGGGAAACACATGTAATAGAGCTAGCTACTCTATTTCTTGCAAACTATTCCATTTCCACTGGACAGGTTACCAGTGCAATCCATCGTGCCTTCCATTATTATTGAGCTATCATTCTCTGCCTCTTGAGTTTGGGAAAACACACAGGTTTCACATTCTTGGGAGAGAAGTGAGGTAGTTCTGTACTTGTCTTCACCACCCACCACGGCCATGGCCACTCCAGGCTTTGCGGGATTTTCAAAATCTGGCTGATAAGTTCTTCCCAGCACACCTTCCACTTTAGGAGACAATGAATAGAACCTAAATTGAACTTCTAAATGAGCAAAACAATCATCGGAATGCACTTTGTAGCTGTGAATCTTATCATCTTTCTTTGTCACCGGGACAACATTGGCCATAATCTCAACAATTCCTGGTATAGTGACTATAACACTGTTCTTAGTTGAAGTTCTCTCTACTTTCACGCTCTCTGCTGGGGAATTCCAGGTGGAGAAATGGCCTACTGGAATGAGAACTTCCTCTCCATCGTAAGAAAATTTTAAATGATCAACTTCGTTGTCCCATGTTGCAGATTTGATGGCCTCAAGAGAGAATGTGTGAGAGTTGAAGAGGAGGCCAAGGGCTTGAATCCAAGTGAAGTCCCTGGTCCGACCTTCTGGCCTGTGGCCAATGAATCGAGCATTGATTTGAAAATTTTGGTCAGAGACTAAGCTGAAATGCTGATTGCTCTTTCCATGAAAATAGAATACAATGCCATCTCCTCCGATAAAACGAGGATCATAACATGCTGAGCCAGGGCTGTTACAGTCTGGTTTTATACCTGGACAAAATATATACAGACGCTATTTAGATTAAGAATCTGAAATATCGCTGCTATTTATAGTAGAAAATGATATGCATTCTCTGGATTCATAAGACTGTTATTTAAAGACCTGGATAAAAATTATCATAAAGCAGAAAGTTTCTATATATCATAATGCTAATATATTGAATATCCGGTTCATACGTTTGCATTCAGACTTGCACTTGGGAGTATCACAGTCGATACGGCAAACTTTAGATTTGCTGTTGGTGGATTCGCTGTCTGGGCATTCCTCTGGACAGTACAGAGTCTTGGCACCACAGCGAGACGAAGAGGTACAATAGAGGCTAGTATATGCTTTGGTATGAACTATTCCAGAAACACAGAGTAATACAATGACTAAAAGGCTTGACATTTTCATACTTTGGATGTTTTGCAACTTAGATGTGTTTTAAGCTGCAACCGACACAATATTATTCTGCATCACTGTTCTCTATTTATAGTTTTCATTTATCGTTTCCATAGGGTCACTTTTAAAGTTTTAGTAGAGTATAAATGGATCTTAGCTGGAACTTAAAGCATGAACATGGGCTTCATTTCGAAGGCTCTGCTTGCTGCAAAAAGGAAAAAGGAGAAAACAAAAGAGAAGAGATATCAAGTAACTAAACGAGGCAACTTTGCAAGCTTTGTAATCATGGTCAACGATCACCGGCCTTTAGAAGCACTTATTACTGTACGTGAGGAATCAAAGCTATAATTACTTTAGAGAGAAGATATTTCTGGAGAATTTGCTTATGATCCATTGAACTCATATACATGTATCTCTGATAGCTAAATTGTTGCAGGCTTAAATGGATTCCACATGCTATGTTTCCTTGTATTTCAAGACTAATGTCCGATTTGCACCCTGTTAATGTTATCGCTAAATTCAGGTGCACCCGTCCCTAACTAGATTTACAATTATATGATAACCCCAAATAGCTTATTTTGCGCATTTTTCTTTGTTTCACTTTATTTGGGATGAGAATGACAAAAGTTGTCAGAATTTGCTCCATAAGAGTTTCTTAAAACACAGAGAAATGGTAATTTTGTGAAAATGAGGAAATTTAGATTTAGTAAATCAGCGATATGTTGTAACTAAAATTTTATTTAAAATCAACAATTTTCATAATCACATGTTCTCACATTTATTTCATGTTCGACAGTTCGAGTACAAGCCGCTCCCGATGAGATTAAAAAAAACAACCAGCGGCCCCTCCTTTTCTCTCCAGCAAACTCTAAATTTCATATTTGATTTAGGGGCTATCATCAGCCTTTTTGCTTGGTGATAAGCTCTATCTTATTATTTGCTTGATTTTTATTCTATTTAATAAATCTCTCCCCTTACTGATAGTATATCTAGCCACTAATTGTTTTTTTTTATCTTTTTGTAGATTTGTTAACCCATCTCCAATTATGATCTAAAAATTAAAATTTGGGGCAGATTATCTCAAATTTTTCTTCAATAGTGATTTAAATTTAGGCAGCAAATTTTCCTTAAATAATGATCCAAATTAATTTTCCTTAGACAGTGATCCAAACCGCTATTTATCGATCCAAATTTACTTTAATATAAAATAATAATTTTATTTATATAATTTTAGTTTATTAAATTTAAAATTCATTTGTGACTAATTAGTGAATGTTAATGATAATTTATATGTTAATTAATGAAATGAATGTGTATTTAGTTAATTAAATATATATTTTTTATATTTTTTCGTGTATTTAAAAAAATTATCTTCAATTTAATTAATTTATCAGATATAAGATAAATAGTTAATGATATTTAAATGTTAAATTTAAAAATAGTGTTTAATACAATATTTTTGTATTATAATATGTAAAAGGTGATTTGGATCAAAATTTAGATCACTCTATTGGAGTTTGTCAGAAATTTAGATCAGTTGGTGATCCTAATTTGAATTTTTTGATCAAAACCATTGAAGATGCCCTTAATATCTCCCTGTGAGAGTTTGATTGTGTTTTGTTTATCTTTCTTTGTGAGAGTTTGTTTGTGTTTTAATGTTCGAGCTCGTAGATCTGAAAGATATTCCGGACAACGGTTCATTAAGAAAAGTTTGTATGACATTGCGCTTATGGTCAATTTTTGGGACATGTTTTGACAAATCAGGTATACATGATTCTCACCGCTACACAAACTCGTAATATTATCTCTTCAAAAAATATGTAAATTTCAACAATACCCGCGAGAGATGCGCTACAATGAAAAACAACGATGATTGCTTAATGATGAAATCTTGATTCGATCTTTGTAATGCATTATTTAAATATTCATTAATATTAGTATAGATTCCATACATTTTATAATTATTGAACTAGTATGACAACCCGTACGAGGCACGAGTCATGCTTTAGTATAAAGTTTAAAGTTTTGAGACGTTACGGTGTGCGATTTTCATGATTTGTGATGATACAGTAGTTACTTTGTTACCAATAAAAATCATTCATGATTGAGATCTTTATTAATTGTGAAATTCGTAACCTTGATATTTAATATTCTGCGTGTGTAAAATTTATCAAATTTTTCTTTGCATTTAACTTTGTTATTGTTGGACGGTAGTGTACGAGATTGTGTATAATGTTAATAAAAGAGTAAACCCGCGTCCTGATATTTTTGGTCAAAGTTTACGAATTGTCATTCGTTGCTCAGTAGTTAAAAGAATTAAACTCGATAGGACGTTAACATAAATGACAAAATTATATTGTAAGTAAATATAATCTTTATGTACCCAATTATAACAATGCAAAGTTTTTTTCAGTTAATCAATTTTCATCGATGCATATCAGTTTTTGGTGTGAAATGTGTATTGGTACATGGTGGAGATTACATAACCACTAAGATTGGTTCATACTGTCACTCGTTGTGTCCGTCAAGTTTTATCCTCTGTACATGTGTTGATGCGCCCACAGTAGAAATGTAGTTTGCAATTTCATTATTGGTATGCCCTAACTTATAATCTAATCGAACTTTCTTATTTTATAATAGATGTGTATTAGTTTGTGGTGAAAATTGTTATAGATCCGACATATTCTTTCACACAAGTATGTTTATCTCTAAAAACCATTGAGGCTATACTAAAAACCGACAAAGTGATTGTTGTTTTCTACAGTCCGAAATTTTAGGAGGTTACTGACATGTCCCCGGTTCTTAGTTTTAGGTTTTAACAAAGTGAATGGTAAGTAATAATCCTCGTTAGAATTAAAAAAAAGGTGAAAGAGAAATTGCTTACCACCCCCTAAAAACATTCTCCTTCTGAACAATATTGAATCTAAAGTTTCATATATATATATATATGTGTATAGACAAATATTTTCCTTGCTAAATTCCATTTTCCCTTTACTAAAAGTTTAATTCACACAATTCTATTAAATGTCAAAATTCAGAAAAAGACTAATTTATCAAGTACCTTAAATTTCAATCAATAAATTACATTTATAATCATATCCTTAGTAATCTCTAAAGGAGGCACGATTATTTTATAACACCAGATACAAAAAAATAAAAACTCCATAAAATTTTCTTCTATATATTTATTCTAAATTTGGATATACAAAGAATTTTTATAGATGTTTTAAATCTTCTGATTTATGGTTGAGCTGGAGTTTCATTATTTCATTAATCTCATTCACAACTCAATTTTTTTATTACGGAAAGCGTTCTTAAATGTACTGTTCCTTCATTATGTGCACTATTTTTCGTGCCTTCTTAACACCGTTCGTTATTATTTTTAAATATCTGTGTATGACATTTGAGTTAACCTTATATTTGTACGACAATTATTAACCATAAAAATTATTCTCGCAAACTTAATATTCTTTGATTTAACTAAATTTTGGGAAAAATATAACCAATTAATTCGATCTTTTACAAATAATGTAAATATATATATATAGTATTAATTTAATGTATATGTATATATATATATATTAATTTATTTCTCAAAACATGAAGCTAATCATATCAAAATGAATAAATGCGTAAAATTCAAAATTTTAATTTTTTCTCACAAATATTTGAATAGAATTGTAGTCTTAATTAAATAAGAACGTAAATAACTTTTATATCTTCGATGAGGATGATGATCAAATTTTTTAGATGTCTATGCATTTACCAAGTCAGGCAAAAACTCATTTTAATTTTAATTTATAATAAAAATTTAATTCTGTTTTTTAATCTGCATGAAATGATATATTTCGCTCCTGTAATGACCTCATATAAAATTAATCATCATTAAAAGTATCTATAAACTTTTATATATATGAATCATATTATCTCAAAAAATACCATCATAATCAATGTTGTAATAATTAGGTCGAAAATTGGGTATTTTCTTAAATTTATCCAAGCTCCAAATATAACTATTCACCGCATGTTAATCCATAGAGTTCAAAATTTAGATGTACTTTTATTGACTTGATATTGTATCTTATTAGTATTTATTAAAATATATTGTGCAATTCATATATCATTTTTAAATAAGCATAGACATAATTATTACATATTATATTATCAGTATTTAAATAACTTGCATTTATAATTTTTAAAACTTATGAAATTAAATAAATTAATTTCAATAATCTAAATATGATAATTTTTGTTATTAGTATTATAAGATCACTATATTAAGCAATATAAGATTGTTTAAGAAGACTACATGTCATACATAATTAAAATATATTATATCATATATATTATATTACATATCAAATTAATAAATGTAAAAAAATTAATTAATTATTTTTGATAAGTTACAATTATTAAAATATAATATATTTCTCCACTACGCGGCGTGCACACACACATAACACACGTATCGTGTGCATGACCGAAAATACATGACTGGGTAGACGCATGATCTTGTTGTTATATACTGATAAGTGGATTTTATATCTACTTGGAACCCTTCATTACAGGCTTAAGTTGGTGTTTTGGACTCAAATAGTTGGTATTTTTGATGTGTTTTGTGTTATTGCATTTCAGGCATCAGTTAAGGGAAGAAAGAAACTTTTCAAAGAATTATCCTGAAAAAAGATCAGAATTGGAAGCCTATGCTATTCTCAAGTTGTATAGAATCTCGTTAGCTTCACGTGGGCAGTTGAATCGCCTAATTCTGACGAGCAGAACTCAAGATATGGCCAAAAGAAGATTTGTCAGAAAAAGTCCAGAATGTCAGTGCGGCCGCGCCAGAAGGCAGCGCGCCGGTGCCGCTGAAACACTATTTCAGCGCGGCCGCGCCCGGTTTCTGCCCCAGAATCCTGATTTTAGTCGAAATTGAAGATTTTGAGAGTCCTGGTCATCCTGGAGCCTATATATACCCATAAAAGACGTTTTTAACAAGAAGGAGGCCAGTGAGAGCAATAAGAAGATCTAGAGAGCACGAGAAGGCTACAGAGAAGAAGATTTTTATTTTCTTTGATATAGTTGATACTTGGATGCTTGTTTTCGATTTGTTCTTGAACCCTATTACTCTTATATTGTTTATTATCATGCTTTCATTGGAACCCATGGTTATGATGAGTTCGATTATGAACTAATCGTTATCGTGGGGTTCTAGCGAATTTATTTATGGATTTCTTTAGTTAAATTGTTCGATACCTTAGTATGTGGTGATTGTATGATAACCTAGTATTAGTTGTGCTTATTCGTCTTATGTGCGTAGCTAACATATAAGATACTGTGTTAATCTCTATTGAAGCGACAGTGAATATAGAGGTTTAGAACTTGTCATGCTAGCATAGGTTCATGTATTTGTTATGCATGATTCGTAGGTAATTTTAACCATCTTACTTGCCCTATGTAATCACGATAGATAACTTGTGCATTAAGCCGTTATGTTTTCAATTCCTATATACATATAAGGACTAAGCACAATTGGTGTCTATTGAACTTTTAAACGCTATTACTCAATTTGCGCAACAAACGGGAGAATCTCTATATGAAGCTTGGGGGCGCTACAAGGAGATGCTTAGAAAGTGTCCTCATCATGGAATGCCTGATTGGATGATCATCAATTATTTCTATAACGGTTTGGGAGCACAGTCAAGACCCATGCTCAATGCAGCATCAGGTGGAAAAGAGCTACGATGAAGCTTATGATCTAATTGAACTGATGGCTGCTAATGAATATCAGTATCCAACTCAGAGATTGCCATAAGGCAAGATAGCAGGAGTTCTTCAAGTGGATATAGCTACGACTATCACTGCTCAACTAAAGGAGTTGTCTATGAAGATCGATTCTCTGGCTAACTATGGTGTTAATCAGATAACAAGTGTTTGTGAGCTATGTGCAGGTTCGCATGCGACGGAGCAATGCGCTATATCTAGTGTATCAGCTCATTTTGTGAGCAACTTTCAGAGATCGCAACAACCAGTTCCAGACACTTATCATTATGACAACTGAAATTGTCCTAACTTCAGATGGAGCAACAATCAGAATGTGATGCAACAGCCATTCCAGCAGTTTGGAAATGAGCAATTCAATCTTTCTGGTTTTCAGCAATAATTTACACCAAGACAACAACTCCAACTTCAACAACAAACTCATGAAGGTGCAGGTCTATCTTCGACTGAAAAATCTGAATTGGAGGAGTTGCGGCTTATGTGCAAAAACCAGGCTCTTATATGCCAAAGCAAGGCTGTTTCTATCCAAAATCTGGAGAACCAAATAGGGCAAATTGCTAACGCCTTATTGAATCAACCACCAGGAACGCTTCCTAGTGATACAGAAGCCAATCCAGGCGAGAGAGAAGTTGAAGAACAGGTGAACGCCATCACCTTGAGGTCTGGAAGGGTCGCAAGTCCCCAATTTCAGCAAGATGAAGAATCTGAAAATTTTGTCCAGAATGTAGGTGCGTCTGCACCCTTGCCAATTCTAGAAAATGAGATTGTGGCTGAAGAAGAAGTGCAGAAGGAAGCAGAGGTGGAACCAAGGAAGACTACTGTGGAAGACTACTGTGGAACACACTCCTCCTGAGGAAGTTGGAAACAAATCTATCCTCCACCTCCTTTCCTAAAAGGCTGTAAAAGAAAAAGCTGGATAAGCAGTTTGAGAAGTTTCTGGAAGTGTTCAAGAAACTTCATATCAACATACCTTTCGCTGAAGCTCTTGAACAGATGCCTAGCTATGCGAGATTTATGAAAGGTATTCTCTCTCAGAAAGTAAAGCTCGATGACTTAGAGACCGTTGCTCTTACGGAGGAATGCAGTGCTGTGTTGTAACAGAAGTTTCCTCCGAAGCTTAAAGATCCTGGAAGCTTCACTATTCCTTGCACCATCGGAAACTTGTCTTTCGACAAGTGTTAATGTGACTTGGGAGCTAGCATCAATCTGATGCCCTTGTCTATCTTCAAGAAGCTTGGTCTACCTGATCCGAAACCAACATACATGTCATTGCAACTAGCTGATCGTTCCATCGCTTATCCACGAGGTATAGTTGAGGATGTTTTGGTCAAGGTGGACAAACTTATCTTTCCTGCTGACTTTGTAATTCTTGACTTTGAGGAGGATATGAAGATTCCCATTATCTTAGGGAGACCATTCTTAGCTACTGGCCGAACTATGAACGATGTGCAAAAAGGTTCATGATCAAAATGTCACTTTTAATGTGTTCAAGGCAATAAAGTTACCCACAACTAAAGAGGAGTGTTTTAAAGTAGAGTGGGTAGACTCTGTCCTGAATTCGGAACTTGAGCAATTGCCAAAGTCAGAGACCTTAGAGAGATCCTTAATGGGGAAATCAGTTATTAATGACAAGGAAGGAGCAGAGCAACTGCAGGTTTTGAATGCACCTCCGTGGAAGAGGAAGTTGGATATACCATTCGATTCTCTTGGGTTAGTAGAGCTGAAATTTTCTCAGGAGCGTCTCGAGCCGTCTATTGAAGATGTTTCCACACTTGAGCTTCACTCATTACCAGATCACTTGAGTTATGCATTCTTAGGTGCACCACATGATAAGGGCTTGGGATATATTTTTGATGATATAGAGGGTAGCCGAATGAATCCTCCAGTGCCTACAGAGGGTTCTTCTCATTTGCAGCAGGTAGTTGATAGGACTAATATTGGTGATGAGCAGTACAAGCGAGTAATTAGGCGTATGGAAGCCATGCACAACATTCACCGTCGTTTTGCTGCATATTTGACACAGGCTTTGGGCACTATTTTCCGAGCCACTAGTGTCGAGGTTGATTGGCCACCTGATCCTCCACCCGAAGAGGGTGATCTTTCTGACGACTAGGTATGCGTGAAATCCTTATTATTGCCTTCAATGAGGACATTGAAAATTTTAAGTTTGGGGGTGATAATGTAAGGATTAGTTTGTGTGTGTCCATATAGTTCATATAGATTCATGTTGCATATAGTTGTATTTCATTCGTAGTGTTGCATGATTGTTCATTTAGGACATATTTGTTTGCATATTTGTTTCTGTTATTAGGTGATTTCATATAGTTATATTTGCATGCATATTTAGCATGATCCCTTAAGATGAACTATGCTATTTGATAAGTTGATGTTGATTTGAGTGTGGTGATGACGAATAAAGGGATATTTAAGTCTTAATAAATTGATTTGCATGCCAGAAATAAATATTTTCACAAAGTCTTATTGGGTTGATTGTGATCTAGATCATGATCATACTTGTTTGTTGTTGAGATTTAATCATCTGGTTATATTTAGAATTTGTGATATTCTCGTAATGACGTAAAAACACTGATTTTTTTTATCTAGAGAAAAACTTGGAGTTCATTGCTAGTTGTTGTAAGGCTAGGCGTCAAATGGCTAGTAGCCGACTCATATTTTTATGAGTAGTCTAGGGTTGAATGAGATGGAGCGAAACACACTCATTCAGAAATTGTTGAAAAAAAAAGAAAAAAAGAAAAAAAAAAGAAAAAAAGAAAAAAAAGAGAGAAAAAGAAAAGAAGAAGAGAAAAGAAAAGAAAAAATATGTGTTATGCATAATTGATCAAGAGTGAGCTCTTTAATACTCGAGTTATTAAGTTCTAGGGGACTTTGTGCCTAGTGACCTAAGGCTTTTATAGTCTGGGATCCGCTAACCTAACGCTCGCTACATGGGTATTATTACATAAGTCTTTTGGGACCTCATTCATTGCACGATCAAATAAGCATATTTGTTATGTGTTCAATAATAGCATGAATCCTTGTATAACTCTAGTAGGAAGGAGGTTTTGTGAGTCATTATGCGTTTAACATCTATTATGTTTATAAACTTGTGATTATTTTGATGAAAGAGAAGTTATGGTTATTGATCTAGTTTTGAGAGTATATCTGTTAAGCATCCACACACGCACGTTCTGGTTTGTGAGTTGATTTGTGAGATTTATTCGAACTCCGTTTTGAGTTATTGCATTCTTAGAGGCGTGGCTTATTCATTTGGTTATGGTTATTCTGAGGGAATCGATTGCATTATCATTTAGTTGCATTCACGTAGTTACATTCATGCATTTGGTTTGTTTTGTAGTTTTGAGTCTGTTTATGCTTGAGGACAAGCATCGATTCAAGTTTGGGGGTGTGATAAGTGGATTTTATATCTACTTGGAAATATATTTTAAGTATTTATCCAAGTCAAAGCTTTGGCCAAAAGATCCATCTCATTCGTTTCAAAACCAATGGTATTTTTACTCGGAAGAAAAGGCTGACAAAAGAGTTTTATTTTAGATAAAATACTTCCCCATGCTAGAATGACTTAAAATTTGGTATGGATCATTTAAATGGTATTTTCTAAGTATGGTAAAAATTTCGTAACATTTAGAGAATTTTTGTCCACGCACAAAAATCGAGGCAGTTGGTCCCACAGTTGACCACGTTTGACCTAGCTACCATTGACCAAGGTTGAACAAGACTTTCAGGACATCATTTTATAATATTTAGGTAATTATCATATTTTTATGGTATTTATTTAAGAGTTTTTAGGGTGGTCATATTTAATGGTGCTTAGTCATCAATCCAAGTGACATACAACATCCACCATCCATTTTCCTCAAATCTCCACCATTCAATTCACCTAAATTTTCCTATAAATAAACCCCCACCCCAACCCATTTCAACCAAGCTAAAGAGCCACAAAGTTGCTGGGATTTTTTCAAGAAGTGTCTCTCTTCATCTCTTTCAAATTCTATACACACACTTCTTCTCAAAAACCTTCTCTCTCTTAAATATATATACATATATACAAGGTTTTTGATATACAAGCTTAGCTTCACCCAACCAAGCTTTATCCCACCAAGTGAGCTCATCCACTACCACTCTCCGGCCTCCCGAAGGGCTGCCCAAGTTCGACCATAGTGCCAAAATCCGGCCGAACCTCCGGCGAATTTTTCCGGCGAACTTTTCCGACCGTTTTCCAAAGTGGTAATTTTTAGCTTCTTCTTTTAGTTTCTTTTATTTGAGATTTGTACTTAATTTCTCTACTTCATCTCAAGCTCTAATACTAGATCTCCTATAAAGAAGGTTCTCAAAGAAAAAAGAACAAAGATTCGAACTCGGAATTCGAATAAAGTACTTGATCTTCAAAAAGAAGCTTTAAAAGAAGAAGATCTATAAAATACAAGTACTTAAATCTCTATAACTCCTCACGAGTGAGATTTCATAAATATCTATAACTCCTCACGAGTGAGATTTCATATTTGACAAACCTCGCGAGTTGGACAATTACTTGCACTTTATTTATCTCGATCTTGGCCAACATATTTCTTGAATATAGAAATAATTACGAAAGGTATCATATAATCCTCACTAACCTCTTTAGTGTTCCGTAAGATTATAATTCGATCAATATTAAGCTTCGTAATTTTGTTAAATATCAAAGATGGATTTAATCACACGAGTTGGCCAATTAGTTACACTTCACTTATTTGGATCTTGGCCAATGCATAGTTCGTGTATATATTATCATTACGAAAAGTATCGTATAATCCCCACTAACATCTTTAGTGTTCCGTGGGATTATAAATAGATAAATAGTGAACTTTGTAATCATCCGTCTAAGCTTCAAAGGTGGATTTAATCACACGAGTTGGCCAATTATTTGCACTTCATGTATTTGGATCTTGGCCAACGCATAGTTCGTGTATATAGTATCATTAAGAAAAGTATCGTATAATCTCCACTAACATCTTTAGTATTCCGTGGGATTATAAATCGATAAATAGTAAACTTCGTAATCATCCATCTAAACTGTAAAAGCACAAATCCAAAGCCAATTATTTGCACTTCTTTTATCTCGATCTTGGCTTATATAGAACCTATAAATTGTGCACGAAGTTAAAAGTATACTTTGGCTCTATAATTGTCAAAATATTCCTTAAGCCTACGAGCTTAAAAAGGATAAGTTATAATTCTGAGATTGTAACTAAACTATTCTTCGATTTATAAATACATAATCGAAAGAAGAAGAATACTAAAGAAGTCGTAAGCTATATTGCTTATATATATAAAAGACTTCTTATATTATTCCGATAAACATATATTCTATAAATACGGAGTAACCGAATGTATACTTGACATATTATTCTTTATCTCAAGTCAAGTATACATAGTTGATATTTAATATTCTTATTTGAATATTATATTATCTTATGGGCTAGTACCGTAACATACTAGTTCAATCCATTTTTTTCTCTATACTTGTTGTTTTGTGGATTGTCTTATTAGTTTTATAGTGAGGTAAAATAACGTGAGGTGATTCTCGTTCTAAGACCCAAGTCCTATACGTACTAACGGGGAGTTAGTAGTATTTGCACCGTGAAGAAGAGGAAAGACCCAAGACCGGATCACAACAAAAAGTGATCCTAAATGGCATAAATTAATCTCGTTGGTTGTGGCAAAGGACTGTCAAGCTCACAACCTCCTCTATTTGATGGCACCAACTTTGCAACATGGAAAACGAGGTTTCATATCTATGCTAGATCTCAAGGAGTCAAAGTTTGGATGGCTATCGAAGATGGTGTTCGCGTTCCTACCAAAATTGTCGATGACATCATCGTTGAAAAGAAGGTTAGTGAAAATATCATCGATATGGAAACAAGATTTACTCATATAATCGATGAGTTATCTCAACTTGGAAAGAATTATACTCAAAATGAAAATAATAGAAGATTGCTCAAATCTCTCCCTCCTAGTTGGAAGGTCAAAGTTACTACTATAAAAGAGATGCACAATTTAAATGAGTATAAGATCGATAACCGATTCGGAAATCTTCGTGCTTACGAAGAAGATAATATTTCGGAAAAGGTTGCTCCAAAAGTGGAGGATAAAAAGAAAAATATAGCTCTAAAGGCCATATTAATTGATGAAGATGAAAACGACGAGGGGTTAAATGAGGAACTTCAAAATCTCGATGAGAGTGAAATTGCTCTACTCACGAGAAAACTTCGTCGTGTGCTTCAAAGCAAAGCTCAAATATACGGAAAAGGCTTCCTAAAATCAAATAATCAACATAGAGTTTTTGACTCTAACGGAAGGCCAAATTACTCTCAAAATTATTCTTCCAACTATAAGAGTAATTATCCGTCAACGAGCTACAATAAAGGCAAAGGTAATCAAAATATAAATACCTATAGTAATGCCAATGCCTCTACAAACCATCATGTTTACACTCCTCCAAAACCTAAAGATCCATTTCCGGAGGAAACACAAGATGTGTGTTTTGAGTGTAAACAACCCGATCATTATAAAAGAGAATGTTCTAAACTCTCAAAGGAACGAAGTCTCATGGCCGAAAATGGTTGGGATCTAAGTGAAGATGAAGAAGCTCCTGAAGCTAGTGAAAAAGTGGTCAATCTATGCTTAATGGCTCTCAAAGATGAAACTAGCTCAACGGAAATCTTCTCTTCAAATCAAGAGGTAACATCTAACTATGTCTCAATTAAATCTTTATTAGATGAATCTAACTTATCCCTCTTAGATATGAATAAGCATGATTTAATTGAACTTGTAGTAAGTTATAAAAATAAGTATAAAGATGTTGAACAAAGGTTTCACTTGCTATGGTCCGAGAAGATGAAAATTGAGGAAATTCATCATACTCAAAATAAAAAATATACTCGGATGATGGACTGAAAAGTCCAAGATGAGAATGAGATTACATCTCTAAAAGATCAAAACCATCTCACCAAGATTGAGGTAAATAAACTTCAAGAAAATATACTCAATCTTGAGACAGAGAATATATCACTAATTCTCAAAGACGAAGAGATGGAACGTGAAAAGATACAATTGAATGATAATATTTGTAAACTTCACGTTGATCTATTGAAGTTAAAGATTCTAAATGAATCAAATGTTCAAAATAATGAAACATCTTATAAAGACAATCTTGATAAAGAAAATAAGCTATCAGAAACCAATAAGCTTAAAAGTGAAGCTCTAAGGTTAAAAGAAGAAAATCATAAACTCATAGCTCAAGTTATGGATCAAGAAAGAATCCTTAACAACAAGATTGATGCCTTAAAGAAAGAAAATAAAAATCTTGAAGAAGTCATTCAAAGATTTACAAAAGGCAATAAGATATTGGATCAAATGGTGCATACAAAAACCTCATATAATCATGAAGGTTTGGAATATAATAAAAATTCTCCTCCTAAAGAAAGTACTCGGAGATTTGTATCACCAATAAAGACTTCACCCGAATCACCATCATATAAATGTTCAAATTGCAATAAGATTGGACATACCGTTCAATATTGCAAATTCAAGAATGGTGAAATTAAGGGGAAGCATGTATGGATTCGCAAGGAATCATACAAGAAAGATGATAAACGAATGCCTTACAAGAATAGGGAATATAAAGATCAAAGGCAACAAAGGTCTCATCAACCTCCCATGTTTCAAGATAGAAACATAAAATATCATGTCAATGGTAATGCATTTAGAAGACAACAACCTCTCAATAGGAATGTGTATGCAAATTACCATGCTAATAATAGATATATTGTTTATCATGATCCTCCTAGATTTCATGATAGCTCTAGGTATTATAAACCTCAAACTAGGCATTATGAATCTAGAAATTTTTATGTTCCTAATGATAAGTATACTATGCCTAGATTTTTCCATGAAAAATCAAATATTATGTATGATGTACTAACCCCAGGACCCTCAAGACAAAGGGGTACCTATAAATTTAATTAATCAGTTTTGTACGTTTGTCTTGCCGCAAAACAAGACATATGGTACCTTGATAGTGGGTGTTTAAGATATATGACCGGAAACAAGTCACTCCCGAACAACATTAAAAGGGTCACCGCGGGGAGCGTAACATTTGGAGATAATAGCAAAGGAAACATTGTTGGCATCGGAGATACCGGTAATGATAAAGTTAAAATTTCTGACGTTCAATTAATCACCAAATTAAATTACAATCTTCTCTCCATTAGTCAATTATGCGACAATGAATACAAGGTAATTTTCTACACTACTCATTGTTCAATTCTTGATAAATCCGGAAAGTTGGTCCTCACTTGCCCTCGAAATAAGAATGTATATACATGTGACACGAGCAAGCAAGTGAGTGTATGCGTAATCACTATAAATGATGATCCATGGCTATGGCATCGAAGATTAGGACATGCCAACATGAAGTTGATAAATAATATATCAACTAAAGACCATGTATGAGGTACCTAAGCTAAATTATCATAAAGATCATACTTGTGAAGCTTGCGAAATTGGTAAACAAATTCGAGCCCTCTCACAAAGCAAAATTCATGGTATCTACCTCAAGACCTCTCGAGCTATTACATATGGATCTTATTGGTCCGATTCTTATACAAAGTCTCGGAGGTTGCTCATATACGTTGGTAATCGTAGATGATTATTTATGATTTACATGGACGGAATTTCTCAAAGCCAAAAGTGACGCTTTTGAATCCTTCTCTTTTTTATGTAAAAATATTCAAAATCAACAAAATAAAACCATAGTCTATATAAGGACTGATCATGGTAAAGAATTTGAGAATTCCAGTTTTACCAACTTCTGTGATGAACATGGCATCACACATAATTTTTCCGCTCCATATACTCCACAATCAAACGGAGTAGTTAGACGGAAAAATAGAACACTCCAAGAAATGGCTAGCACAATGCTAAATGAATATCGTCGACCTAAATATTTTTGGGCCGAAGCTATGTCAACTGCTTGCCATATTCTTAATCGGGTTTTGCTACGACCTATAAAGCAAGAGACTCCTTACGAGCTCTATTTTGGAAAAATTCCGAAGTTAAGCTACTTTCGAGTATTCGGAAGCAAATGCTTCATATTAAATTTAAAATAATACCTTACAAAATTTGATCCAAAATCGGACGAAGGTATATTTCTTGGATACTCGAATAATAGTAAGGCTTATAAAGTGTTTAATCTAAAGTCGCTCATGGTGGAAGAATCAATGAATGTAGCATTTGATGAAAGTAAACCACCTGCGAAATATAAAGATCTTGTTGATCAAGAAAATGTCGAACAAGATGATATTGAAAATATTATTCGACAATTCGAAAATATGGATATCGGGACTCCCGTTCACAAAAATCCATTAGAATTAGAGGAAAAGGAAGATGAAATTCCCAAAGAAATTCCTACTATAAAAAGTCATCCACTAGATAATGTTCTTGGAGACTTAAGGAAGGGAGTTCAAATGCCGTCACAAGTTCAAAACGTTGTGAATCATCTTAGTTTTCTATCTCAGATAGAACCTAATACCGCGAAAGAGGCTTTATTAGATGAGGATTGGATCTCTGCAATATAAGATGAATTACTCTAATTTTCTCGTAGTAAAGTTTGGGAACTTGTCCCAAAGCCTCGTGATACTTCTATAATTGGTACAAAATGGGTATTTTGAAATAAATTAGATGAAAATGGAACGGTAGTTCGAAATAAAGCAAGATTAGTTGCACAAGAATATACCCAAATGGAAGGTATAGACTTTGATGAAACATATGCACCGGTAGCAAGAATTGAATCAATTCGAATGCTATTGGCTTATGCATGTCATAAAAATATCAAAATATACCAAATGGATGTGAAATCTGCATTCTTAAATGGGATATTAGAAAAAGAAGTATATGTAAAACAACCTCCCGGTTTTGAAGATGCAAACCATCCAGATTATGTTTTTAAATTATATAAAGCCCTATACGGATTAAAACAAGCCCCAAGAGCTTGGTATGAAAGGTTGAGAAAGTTCCTTTTAGAAAATAAATTTAAAATGGGAACGGCCAATAAAACCTTATTTACGAGACACGAAAAAGATGATATATTGCTCATACAAATATACGTAGATGACATCATATTCGGTTCAACAAATGATGCACTATGTAAAGAATTCTCTGATAATATGAGTAAAGAATTCGAGATGAGTATGATAAGAGAATTAAACTTCTTTTTAGGATTACAAATAAAGCAATTTGATAAAGGCATCCATATCTCTCAATCAAAATATTATAAAGAGATGTTGAAAAAATTTGAAATGGATAATGCCAAACCCATCTCTACTCCTATGTCTACATCCGATAAATTAACGGAAGATCTAAAGAGAAATCCTGTAGACACAAAAAAATATCGGGGAATAATTGGTAGCTTGCTCTATATCACTGCAAGTCATCCCGATATTCAATATAGTGTTTGTAAGTGTGCTAGATTTTATGTAGCACCAAAAGAATCTCATTTATCCGCGGTAAAAAGGATATTGAGATATCTTAAAGGAACCACTAATGTTGGTCTTTGGTATCCAAAAGGAATACCATTTGACTTAATATGTTTTTCTGATTCAGACTATGCCGGGCATTTAGTCGACAGAAAAAGTACTAGTGGTACTTGTCAGTTTCTCGGTGGATGCCTAGTTTCTTGGTTTTCAAAGAAAAAAAATTTCGTATCCATCTCGACAATAGAAGCTGAATATATAGCAGCTGCAAAGTGTTGTGCTCAAATATTGTGGATGAAGCAAACACTATCTGACTATAATATAAAGTTTGATGTGATCTCAATCTTATGTGATAATACGACTGCTATTGATCTTAGCAAAAATCCCGTATTACATTCAAGATCTAAATATATAGATGTGAGAAATCACTTCTTACGTGATCATGTCTGTTAGATATATTTGATAATGTCAGGAGATAATATCAGGACTTAAGGAGACTTTTAGATAAGGCAGGCGGCTGATTGAAAAGAAAGAAGATCAAGACAAACACAAGAAGAAATATGCATGAAGAAGGAATTCTATGAAGAATAGAATACTTGGAAGAAAAGATAACTAGTTGATATATTTTAGGAAGCAGAATTATATTCCATATCAATTAGAACTTATCTTGTAACTGTGTAGTATATAAACACAGGAATAGGGTTTACACTAAAGGTGTTATCGAAATCAAAGTTATTATTCTTTGTAACCCTAGCAGCTCTCGTGATAATTTGTTCATCACTGAGAGAGGACAGTTCCATAATGTAACATAGTTTATTGTGTTGAATAAAATCTGTTTTCTGTTACTTGAGTTCTTATATTCGATTTGATTGTAGTAAACACTGTATTCAACCCCCTTCTACAGTGTATGTGACCTAACAAGCGGTATCAGAGCTATCTGAAGAAGAAACTCCAACCAAGCCTACCAAAACTGAAGAACCCCCAAAAACCATAACCCATAGTCGATATGAGACTATAAGAGTTCCCATATTGAGACCTTCTGAGTATTCCATATCGAAAGTGAAGATGACTATTTTTCTGGAAGCTACAGATCCAGAATATCTCGACAGGATTTATGAAGGACCACATATACCAACCAAACTCTCTGTGGAAGTTGCAGGTCAACCAGCAAAGTCTGTACCAAAGGAGAAAAATGATTACACTGCTGAAGATATCTCATCGATTGCAAAGGATGCAAAGGTAAGACCCTTGCTGCATAGTGCCATTGATAATGTCATGTCAAACAAGGTAATTCAATACAAGACTGCAAAAGAGATATGAGATGCTTTGGAAACAAGGTGTCAGGGAACTGATTCAATCAAGAAGAACAGGAAGACTATACTCACTCAAGAGTATGAGCACTTTGACTCAAAGCCTGATGAGTCATTAACTAATTTATATAACAGATTTGTCAAACTCTTTAATGATTTATCACTAGTTGAAAAAGAGTATGATATTGAAGATTCAAATCTTAAATTCCTGTTAGCTCTTCCTGAAAGATGGGATTTAAAGGCCACAATAATAAGGGACAACTATAATCTTGATGAAACAACTCTTGATGAAATTTATGGGATGCTCAAGACTCATGAACTTGAGATGGAACAAAGAAGCAAGAGGAATGGAAGAAAGTCAAGGACAGTTGCTTTTGTGGCTAAGGAGGAAATTTCCAAAGAAGCTGCCTCAAAGAAAGGCAAGGGAAAGGCTCTCATCACAAAGTCTGATACCGAGTCATCAAGTTCTGATAGTGATGATGACTCAGATACTGAAAGTATATCTGAGATCGACCTTGATGAAGAGATGATGAAGCTGTGTGCTCTTATGGTGAAAGGAATTACAAAGATTGCATACAACAAATTCAGGAGAGGAAAGAAGTTTTCCAGGAAAGGTGCAAGTTCTGATAAGAAAGGTTTCAGAAAATCTGAAGGCAAAGGAGGAAAGTCTAAAAGAGGAGATTACTCAAATGTTAAATGCTACAACTGTGGTGAGAAAGGCCATTTATCTCCTGATTGCAGAAAAGGGAAGAGTGAAAAAGGCAAGGCTCTTGTCACAAAGAAGAAAAGCTGGTTAGATGCTTCAGATTCCGAGGATGAGGAAAACTATACCTTGATGGCAAATGCTGATAGCAGTTCTGATACTGCTGACTTTAAGGTACCTCAAACTACTTATGCCTTTCATACTGATGATATTACTGAGTTGAGAAGATATCTTAAAACCATGTTTATTAGTTATAAAGATCAAAATTTAACATGTGAAAGATTAACTTCTGAAAATCTTGCTTATAAAAAGAGGAATGATTATTTATAAAAAGAGTTAGTCATGTTCCATCAAACTCAGAGAGATAGAGATGATGCCTTGTATGTTAGGGATGAAGTGCTAAAAATGAATGAATCTTTAAAAACTGAGTTAGAAAAGGAAAGAGAGATTATCAGGACTTAGACTAACTCTGGCATAGCAACTCAGGATATTCTTAGTAGTGGAAACTGGAAAGAGGGCTAAGGTTATGTAGATGATTAGAATAGTAAGGGAACTGTAGAAACTGAGCCTATAGTTGTTAAACAAAAACCAAAGGTAAATCCTGTTAAGTTTGTAACTGCAAAGACTGATGTTGAGAAATCAGAAGTTAAGGAGAAATTAACTTCAGACAAACCTAAACAGGATAAGCCAACTGAAGTTAACATAGGCTTAATGACAAAGAAGCAGCTTAAGCATAAGCTGAAACAAGTTAAAAATGTAAACAAGGTAAAGCCACCTAGGAAAAATAGGAATGGAATGGAAGGTGTGAACAAAAGTAACAATTATAAGTCTGTTTCTAATGCTCCTAGAAAAATATGTCATAGCTGTGGAAATTCTAACTATTTGGCTTCTTTTTGCAGGAAGAATAAGAACATAAACTCCTTACCTTTAAAGTTAGGAGTTAAGAGTCAGTCTGTTAGATATAAGCCACAAAATCCTTGTTTTCATTGTGGTAGTTTATGGCATTCCATTTATACTTGTAAGGAATATCATAGTTTGTACTATGATTATTATCAAATAAAACCTTCTATAAAGAAAGTTAGCATTATTCCTTCTAGTGTAAGTTCTGATGCAAAGTCTGATATTGCAAATTCTGATAATAAAACTGTTAACATAAACTCTGATGCTAAATCCGCTGCAAATGTTAACAAACTTAAGAAGGCCAAAGGATCCAAGCAAGTCTGGGTCCTTAAAACTAATCATTAGTGGTCTTTGTGATTGCAGGGCAACAGGAAGAACATCCTAGTTCTGGACAGTGGATGTTCAGGACATATGACTGGAAAGAAAGCCCTGCTATCAGACTTTGTGGAGAAAGTTGGCCCATGTGTTTCTTATGGAGATGGCAATATAGGAAAAACTCTGGGATATGGAAATATAAATCTTGGGAATGTCATCATTGAAAAAGTAGCTCTGGTCTCAGGACTTAAACACAATCTGCTGAGTGTTAGTCAAATATGTGATAGAGGTTATCATGTGGATTTCTTTGAAGAATACTGTGAAGTTGTAAGCAAATCTACAGGCAAAGTTGTTCTGAAAGGATACAGGCATGGTAACATTTATGAAGACAAGCTTTCAACAAGTACTGATGGTTCTGCAATCTGTCTGTTGAGTAGAGCATCAATTGAAGAAAGCTGGGATTGGCACAAGAAACTCTCTCATTTAAATTTTAACAATATAAATGAATTTTTCAAGAAAGATCTTGTGAGAGGACTGCCAAAATCAGTATTTGCTCCTGATGGCCTTTGTGATTCATGTCAGAAGGCAAAACAAAGAAAATCTTCATTCAAGAGCAAGACTGAATCATCAATTCTTGAGCCTTATCACCTACTACATGTTGATCTATTTGGTCCGGTAAATGTCATGTCTATTGCAAAGAAGAAGTATGCTATGGTCATAGTGGATGAGTTCACCAGATACACATGGGTGTATTTCTTGTACACAAAAAGTGAAACTGCATCTATCTTGATTGGTCATGTTAAACAACTGGATAAATTGGTCAAAGACTCTATGAAAATCATAAGGATTGATAATGGCACTGAGTTCAAGAATTTTATTATGGAAGAGTTCTGCAAAAACCATGGAATAAAGCAGGAATTTTCTGCTCCTGGAACTCCACAGCAAAATGGAGTTGTTGAAAGAAAGAATAGAACTCTTATTGAAGCTGCACAAACTATGCTTGATGAAGCAAAGTTACCAACCTACTTTTGGGCTGAAGCTGTGCAGACTGCTTGTTTTACTCAGAATGCTACACTCATTAACAAGCATGGAAAGACACCATATGAGATGGTAAAGAAAAAGAAGCCAAATCTGAAGTATTTTCATAAATTTGGATGCAAGTATTTTGTTCATAAGACTCATCCTGAACAGCTATCCAAATTTGATTTAAAGCTGATGAAGGAATTTTTGTTGGCTATCCACTTTCCAAAAAGCCTTCAGAGTCTACAATTTAAGAACACGGGTTGTCATGGAATCTATCAATGTCTCTTTTGATGATAAGAAGATTACCGGACTTGAAGATTTCAATGATCATGATCAGCTGAGATTCAAAAATGAAGTTTTAAATTCTGATTCTCTAAATCCTGACAGTCTAAATCCTGATACTACAAACTCTGATGGATTAAACTCTGATGTTATTGAAACTGTGGTGACTACGCCTAAGGAAAATGCACCTGTGCAGGGGGAGCATACTTGTAACACCCCCAAATCCGGGGTCGGGGATACGGGTTGTCACGAGTCCCATTTCCCTTAATAACACCCAATCTTAATAAACAATCAACTACTCCGTACTGTGACCCCACAATAAACACACATACCACAAGTTATAGTCTCAGAGATGAATATCCAAAAATAACACGAGTCATTTTATTCCACAATTATATGCCATTACACCTTAAAAGGGTTTCTGAATAAATTTACATTTCTTTGCCATTATTATAATTGATAAAGATACATAAGTCTGGTACATCAAAAATTGAAAGCCTAGCCTATTGGTAGTTCCTACCTCAACTACAACGACATCAACGCCTATAGGAAACTGCGGAACGTTTCCTATCCGCTCGCGAATTGGGAGCTTGGTCCTGTTCATCTTGTCTATCTGATGTTGTGTGATGAAAGAAGAAAGCAAGGGTGGGCAACAAGCCCACCGAAATAATATGTACAATAATTAACAATATATGAGCATTCTCATAGTACTCATGAAAGTCTTGGTCAAGAAGAAATGAACCAAGCTGATATCTTAACGCGACCAAGTCGCAAAATATTCAGTATATATATACATATATACTTTTCACAATCTTTGAAATCCTCTGACATGTATAATATACACAGAGTTCCAGTTTATAACTGTATAAAAATATCGTTGCAAGGTGATCTCATATATCTAACCTTGTCTCAACGTTTTTCTGAAAAACTTTGTCATGCATAAGATAATCATTTACTAGATATAAGTTTAAAAGATGAAGTTACAAGATACTCCAATATACTTATATCTTTTCCGGATACTACTTGAACTACCACCGTTCAAGGTATCATCAGTTTCAAAAGTTCATCACATAGATGAGACTACAAGAAAAGACTTGAATAGATTCAATCTTTGAAATATCCTCAAAATGAAATGAAGTTATGAGATACTTCATTTGATGAAAACATCATTTTGAAAACTCGACCCTGCCAACACTCAACAATCTCCCAACCGTAGCCTTTCTATCGATGTGCTCTAGGTAGTGTTGCAGAAATATCTAATTGGATGATAAACTCATTACGGGAGTTTACCGCGCCAGGAAGACCACTTACGATGATCAGTCGTAGTAGTGCAACCCCACCATTTTCTACATGTAGAGGAGAACCTGTCGGATTTACATGTCAACCGAACACTGGACTCCTAAGGAATGGACCGTCTTAGTGGAACTTCCGGGCCATTTGGGCCAATAAATAAGGCTGGGCCGGCACCACTCGACCACTTACGCCACTCCTAGTTCAGATGAAATCCATGACTCTGAAACTTAAAGCTCGTCCCCGCTTTCCCCAAGTAGAAACTTGTTGATACGGCTCCACCAAGAAGTCGTATCTAGTTGGAAAAGAAATCTCACCGATATTTCCCAGGCGATGTCTGTTAATGGATTAACTTGTTCCAAGAATTTTACTTCCCGAGTGTTGGGTAAGTAATCAAAATTTCTTTTATCAAAATAGCAACCTTGTTGCGAATATAAACCACACCACAGAGCCGGATCCCTCAGGTTTTGAGCGAGTATTTAAATCCCCTTCGAAAGGAGGATCTTAAATATAAAAACGAGTTTTGGGATCCACCCTAACTTTTGAAATCATTTTGAAGACTCGAAAACATTTTTTTTAAGAATGTTTGGAGTAATGCTGATTTAATAAAATAAACCAGTCCCAATATATTAGAAAATATCTGAATATTATAATTTAAATAATATTCCCATAAAGAATAACCTTTATAAAAATAATTGAAGTAGAAGTTGTAAAACTTATACTTGAAATGAATATTAAATAACCAAAGATATACTTATACGAAAGTAATATCTTTATTTGAATAATCAAAAGTGAGTTTGATTATCGACACATTATTCTTTAATAAAGTAAAGAATATTAATTAGTAAATAATCAGAGTCATAAGTCCTCGAATGAATATTCAAAATAATATTCATTAATAAAATAAACGGAGTCATAAGCCCTCGAATGAATATTCGAAATAATATTCATTAATAAAATAAACGGAGTCATAAGCCCTCGAATGAATATTCAAAATAATATTCATTAATAAAATAAACTTATCGAATAAACCTTATTCGATTCATAGTTTTGAAAACTATATCTATATATCTATAAATATATATAATATACTCGGGAACATCGACTCCCGGTTTTAGAAAAATGTTCACATTTGGGTCCCCTATACTAAGGGTATACGCAACTACTGATTATCTCTAGCATAGGTATTATGCAACTTATAAGCAATTGAATCAACAATATATATCAAGATTACAAAACAAACATGCATATATACCATATCACATGCTCCAATATATCGCAAGATTTGCTAATAACATTCATGCACTTATCACAAGATAATGCATATACATATATACATCACAACAACAGTATAACGGGTAGAATACTTGCCTGAGTGTTCCGAGGTAGACTTAAGCTTAGAGTGGGTCCGGTAACCTAGGAACAACAACATAATCCGGAATTAAACCACGGTCGCTTAAGAAACTAGACTTTAACCATTTAGATCCCTAACGTTCGCTTTCGCGCTTAACGATTCACTTAAGTCGCTCGAGTACCCTCGGCTCCACCATTTTTAATAAATTAACCCTTAAGAGTTTTAAGGCGATTCTTTCGCGAGTACCTTACCAACTGCCTAATACACTTAAAATAATTGTTTCATATCCCAATTAGTCATTTAAAGTCCTTAACTAAGGTTTCAAAGTAAGGCGAGGGGTAATGGTTCGTTCGCGAAACACCGTTACTTAAAATGATCGTTTCTCCTAAACCGTACATCGGATTCAAGCGTACCACATATCAAAACGAAGCTCGTAACATGAACTATCTAATCATGGAAATGGTCAAAACCTAAAAGCGAGTTCACGGGTCCTGATGTTAAGAACAAAAGCAGTCTAAGGTAAATCGGGCATTACGACGGCTATGTTTACACGATTACCAAAGTTTAAACTACTCCAATCAACCACCAACCAACTCATAACCATCAATACAACAAAAATTCACCTAAACCATACCACATCAGTCCATAACCTCCAAGTTTTTCAACTCAAACAACCACAATCAAGACCTATGAACTATAATCAAGCTTCAATTACCAAAACACTTCCAAATCAAACCAAACTACTAATAATCACAATCTATGCTTCTCATTTCATAAAACCAACCATTAAACTTACTAACAAATAAAGTAAAGGCTAGGGTTTGAAGTTTTATACCTTCCTTGGGAGGTGTTAAGTTGCTAGGAAGCCTTAGGGAGCCTCCTACAAGCTTGATCTTTCCAAAGAAATCAAGAACACAAAGTTAGACTTTGAAGTTTCTAAAAGTCAGATTGAAAGAACTGTCAAAACGAGGGTCTTACCATGCTTATTTGGACGAGACTTGTGAACAAGAGTTGTAGGCCATCTCAATACCTTTCCAAAGAGCTATAGAATATACTATTTGAGTGAGTATTGAAGGAGATATGGTAGTTTTAAGTTGCTGCTCTGGTTTTGGCCGAGAGCTTCTTCATGAAATGGGGAAAGTCAACTTGTGTTTTGTGTTTTTGATTTGTTTTGCTTGGTTGTTTCCTTTTTGTTTTTCTTAATTACCTTTTAACCATGGTAAAATTTGTGTGGCTTATAATCAACCAACAATCCCTCCATTTATCATGCTTATGTCACCATGTCTATGTCATCCATTTGCCACATGTCTCTTCCTTATGGTTTGATGATGTCACAATCATTGGCTTCTTGTACAAGCTTGTCTCTTGGTCGCTTATTTGTTTTACGGTTCGCTTAACTTTCGTTCTCCTTTATCGTTTGAGAGATCATACCCGGGATCTTATTACTTGGGTTCCCCTAAACCTTTCTCAATATTTTGTAATCCTTTTATGATCCTCTCTTATAATCCTTGAATTTAAATCATTTTAATCATGTTACCTTATACTCAATTCTTTCGGTATCTGGTGGATTTTTGGGAAAAATCAAAGTGTTCGAATTTGGATTATGACGATCTTTACATACACTTATTTACTTTATGAAGTACTAATACGATCTTAGAATTTCCATAACAGTACTCCTGTATAGTGTGGTCTGATAATTTTCCTTAATCAGCATCATCAGCAAAAGTTACTATTCATCCGTGTTTCAAAAATTTCCAAAAAATTTGGGGTTATTACAGTCTCCCCTCCTTAAAAGGATTTCGTCCCGGAATCAGATAGAAAATGAATAGGGATGCTCTCTTAGAATTGCACTTTCTAAGTCTCAAGTAAATTTTCCCACATTGTGGTTCTACCACCAAATTCTGCCTAGTTTGATAACCCTTCTCCTAAGCACTTGTTCCTTTTTGATCTATAACCCTTTCTGGTTGCTCCATATAGGTTACGTCTGGTTGCATGCCTATGCGCTCATATGCCCCTATTTGTCTGGCATCCGAATTATACTTCCTTAACATTGATACGTGGAACACGTTATGAACTTGCTACATGTTCAGGGGTAGGGCTAGCTCATATGCTAACTTCCCAATATGTCTTAATACCTCAAAGGGTCCAACAATTCATGGGCTTAGCTTCCCTTTCTTTCCGAACCTCATCCTTCCTTTCCAAGGCTTTCCAAGGGAATACCTTTAACAACAATAGGTACCCTACTTCATACTCTTTGTCCTTTCGTTGTCAAATCAGCATACTTCTTATGTCCATCTTGGGCTACTTCCAGCCGTCCTCTGATTAAATCTATTATATCCTTGGTCCTTTGGACCACTGCTGGTCCGAGCATCTTGCGCTCTACAACTTCATCCTAACATAAGGGGGATCGACATTGTCTTCCCTCAAAAATCTCATAAGACGACATCTCGATACCTGACATACGATCTATTATCGTGAGAAAACTCAATCCGCGTTAAGTGATCATTCCAAATTCTTTTAAGTCTATTGCACAGACTCTCATTATAGCTTTTAGCATAGAGCTTTTGCTTCTCAATACCCATTCTTTTCTAGTTCGTAATCGCTACTACCTTCCGTTCCTAATATTATACTGGTTATACTTTTGCTCGTTAGCGTTCTATAACCTTTTAATAACCACGTCAACCTTAGTATCACGAATGTGTTTCCATTCCGAATACCACCACAACTTTACTACTCCTTTTTCAGCTGTTTCTATTTTCCAAAGTTTGATCAATCATATAGAAGTAAAGGAATTTGTTGAGAGATCACTATGATCATAAACACTTGTTCTATTGTATAGTTAGTACAGAAGGTGGCTAGCCTTTAGTACTTGACAAGCAATTAAACAACATGTGGTATCCTACTAGGCTTCTATCACACAGATAGATAGTCATTCGGCAATACCTCCCCTTCTGGAAGGGTTGTTCTTCTCAGCTTATACAAAATGAAAAGAAAAGAACGAATTGAAGAGAATTGTATATATGAAAAAAAATATACTGCCACAAAATATCTGGCTTGGAGTCTACCCCTGAACTATAGAGGTTTGTCATAAGAGAACAAAATATATATGTATATATATCAACATCAAGTATTATAGCATCGCATTTCACGTGCTTAAAGATTTTTTTTGCTATTCCGTCCATCATTCTACGGACCCATGCTCTTGCTCGAGCTCATAAACACTCACCTTTGAAACTCCCTCGACATCGAAACTCGAATAAGGGATTTCATTCTAGACATCATAATTACTAGAATCCATTGCTATTCCGTAACCTTCTTCGTATAGTAATACTACTCTTTATCGATAAGAAGGAATAAATATATCATAGGTAAATGATCGCCTTAGTTAGTCTATCGATGATTACTTATACACCACCACGACCCGATTAGTGGTACTCAATCTCAACATCCATTCCAATACAACTCTCACGGTTGTAATCGACTCATTACTCGCAGAATCATTGCTGCATTACTATGGTCCATCGCTGACCTACTGTAGTCATTCATTTTCCTTGGAATCTTAAAAGCTAACCATACGGAGTCCATACCTGTCGTATCAAATTCTTCTAAGGAGTTAACATAATCACCATTCATAATTCATGAAGAACACTCCTGATCCTGATGTACTTTCATGACATGAAGCATATAAAATTGCAGAAGAGTTTCAATCAAAGCAACGATAGCAGGTTAATACCATTCTTAATCATATGCCTTCAATAGAAGACTTAACTCAAAGGTTCCTTTAGTCTTTTTGAAACATGGTCCTGGATTATTCTCAAGATAGGACCTTCTAAAATAGATAGCCCGCTCACAGTGCTAACATGAATTAAATCTTTACCAAACTACTATTACGGTTGAGTATCGTATAATCATCAGAAGAAATGTCAATCTTTCAAACCATAATACAACCTTCACGGCTTTAACCATCATTACTGTATCCCTCTGGCACGTGTGCTTATAATTGTCCTCTTACACTTAAAGTGTCGGCCACCTCTTTGACCTTTCCTGATAGTAAAATTTCCTTACAATCAATGTCATTTTTTTTAACCACCTCCAAATAAATTTTCTACCTCATTTCAATCACTGCTTATGTGAAAATGCTTTTCTTAAGTCCTGGTGAGAAGAAAAATAAATAAAAAATCACCATTTTTTTCCATAAGTCATTGCCTTAGTCATTAGATGTGAACATTGCCACGACAGACTCTCGATCATACTTAGGACGTCTCTTATCTTGGGTCCTTCTTGTTTTCACCAATCTCGACCCTCATTGGGTCAATCTACACTTTCTTATGGTTAAACACGTTCCCTACCTGACATTATTATAATTACGTCATATTTCCTTTATTAAAAATTTCTATTCTTGAGAACTTTGAATATTACCTTTTCTCCTTGTAAGACCTCTAAGGTTATCCTTGAATTGTTCCTCCTGTATTTCCTAGATACAGGGCATATCAAAATACCATTTACTAATACTAGAACCATTGTCTATATACTTTTGAAAAATTTCTCCACTGATCCTTAAAGATTTTTGTTACCTTAATCCTTTCCAATTCATACTGTCAAAACTCATACTATCCCTATTAAGGGTGAAATGCCAACCTTTATGCATTCCCCTAGGATTCATTTTAAGTTACTGAGGTTCTATCCTTAATTCCACCTTTAAAAGATACTTACACTCTTCCATGGATAAATCAAGTCATATATACTTGATAGATTACCTTATTCAATCATTCTCACTTCGATAGTCTATACTTAATTTCACAATAGCATCCTTATTCAAATTGAGGTCAATCCATATGGCCTCCAAAAGATAACAACGGTTTTTTTATAGCTTTGCTTGCCTAATTTGGTAATGACAACAGGGATGTTCTGGGAGATATTGGTCGTGTTCATCATGAACTTCTTCTTAATAATTCCTTATTTACTTTTGTTATTTATCTCAACAGTCATCTCAATGTTGGGATATCTTTCATACCCGGCGTCTCCCTTTCTGGGTATCAAGCCACCGGTCTTACACTTCACATTCTTGAAGGTCACTTATTTCATCCAATTTTCCTAATTTCTTACTTCCTTGTCTCCTTAGTCTATCCGCGTCTCATTATTTATCCTTCGAACTATCTCAAGGTTTCCTCGAATCCTCCCAACTTACAGGGGATAAAATATATGTATCTCTTATGCCTTCAACCATCAATTTTAACTCATGGTGAATCACCCTCATCCTGACGATTACATACTTTTCTATTTCTATTGGTACGAGTCTTTAGGGTTTCCTCATACCCAACTCCCTTATCATTCCTCAAACTCAATTGCCTTTATATTCCTTTCCACTTCAGTTTCTTTTTATTTTCCTTTCTCTTATCATTATTTCACGAACCAACACAACATAAGCATTGATTTCAAACATCCCGTCATTCTGGATTCGTGTCCTCAGAATGAATCTTGACAACTTTTACAACTTAGATTCATAATTCATCATACTCGTCTGCCTTTTTTCTGGTTCTAAAGCTTTTACAATATCTCCATAACCTTGGGAAGTACTTTCCTGAACACAATTGACTGAACTTAAATCAGTTTATTATAATCTCTTGCTCCGTGCCTTCCTTGGCCTTTCACCAGCGGGTGGCCTCTCTCTTAGGAGGGTAAGTGACAAAAACAGTCTTTTGTGATTCGTCAAACATTTAGAATCTCAAATGATTCCTATATTTCCTTTAGCCAGGCTCTTGCCTCGACTGGGTCAACCTGTTCCTTGGAACTCTGAGAGCTTAGCGACTTAAAGGTCATGAAAGAATTTCCTACCGCATTGTTTCCTCAAGGTGGTGGTTGGGGATAATAGTCTAAGTTCTTTTTAGACAGGTCCATTAATTGCCGTATAGGAGTACCGTCTCGGGTCTCCTTTCCTTACTCGACTTTCTGTTTCCTTAGTATGAAATATTTTATCCTTCTCCCATACTTGGGGTTATCTTATACGTTAAAATCCTCATTTTCCACTTCACTATGTTATGGGTTCCTTTTATCTTGATGGCGACCTCCCTGAATATCACGTTCAGGGTTTGCTCTAAATCTTATTCCTCAAACTATCTTTCATCTAAGATCTCATCTTTAAGCTCTTGAATATTTGGAACCCAAATTCTGTAGGAATACCTCATTATTCCCTTATCATCTTTCTCGGTATTAATCTCTTATCTATTTGTTGGCTCTCCGCCTTCATTCATCACTTTCTCTGGCACAATATGTTCTTTTCCAATAATTCGGGCTGTATTGCAATCTCAAACATCTTTTCGGTACCGGCTCCGGTTACCTTCACTTCTATTTCCATTTTCTCAAAATCTCTTATAAACTCTCCCAAAGACATTATCATCTTGAGTTTCTCCTTTTTACTAAGGGCATCAGCCACCACATTGGCTTTCCCCGAATGATAAAAAATCTCCCAATCAATATTCTTGATTAGCTCTAACCGCCTCCTCTGGCGTATGTTGAGCTCTTTCTACGTGAAAATGCACTAGAGCACTTATGGCTTGTGTAAATCTCGCACTTCTCTCCATACAAGTAGTGCCTCAAATCTTTAGGGCAAAACTATTGCCACGAGCCCAAGCTCATGGGTGGGGATATCGAATTTTATATTCCCTTAATTGTCTTGACGCGTACACAATTACCTTGATATACTGTATAAGAAGCACCTTAATTCCTCATGCGAAGCGTCACTACAGATCACAAAATCTTCTTTTCCATCCGGCAATGCCATCATAGGGGCCGTCACCAATCTTTGCTTCAGTTCTTAAAAGCTGTTCTCGCATTTCTCAGTCCATTCGAACTTCTCAGTCTTATGAGTAAGCCGCGTTAAAGGGGCTACTATCTTTACAAACTTGAACGAACCTCTGGTAGTGACCGGCCAATCCTACCTCTGGTAGTTCCCCTAACCATGGTCATCAATTCCTCGGTTGTCCTTTATTCATTCATGTTAGGATCCTCCACAGGATCCTCCTCAACAACAATCCCTTCTAGGACAACATCCTCAACCGCTACATCCTCAATATGAACATCATCCGGTCCTGCATTAGGACGCTCTATCGGATCCACAATCCGATCTCCAATTAGTAATAAAACATCATCGCACTGTTGCTCCTCAACCTCAAGGTTCGGAGTCCCGCTACCATATACGATAACGAACTACGCCTCTATCACGATATTTACAAGGGTTCTCATAAGGGTTTTAACTGTCAGTACTACGTTAGGTAGCCCGACTATGAACTTGGCAAGAGTTCTTATTATCTTAATGAACTTATTATCTTAACGTCACATCATCTCTGAGGTTTATAACGCTTAGCTCAGATACCATTTCTGTAACACCCCCAAATCCGGGGTCGGGGATCCGGGTTGTCACGAGTCCCATTTCCCTTAATAACACCCAATCTTAATAAACAATCAACTACTCCGTACTGTGACCCCACAATAAACACACATACCACAAGTTATAGTCTCAGAGATGAATATCCAAAAATAACACGAGTCATTTTATTCCACAATTATATGCCATTACACCTTAAAAGGGTTTCTGAATAAATTTACATTTCTTTGCCATTATTACAATTGATAAAGATACATAAGTCTGGTACATCAAAAGTTGAAAGCCTAGCCTATTGGTAGTTCCTACCTCAGCTACAACGACATCAACGCCTATAGGAAACTGCGGAACGTTTCCTATCCGCTCGCGAATTGGGAGCTTGGTCCTGTTCATCTTGTCTATCTGATGTTGTGTGATGAAAGAAGAAAGCAAGGATGGGAAACAAGCCCACCAAAATAATATGTATAATAATTAACAATATATGAGCATTCTCATAGTACTCATGAAAGTCTTGGTCAAGAAGAAATGAACCAAGCTGATATCTTAACGGGACCAAGTCGCAAAATATTCAGTATATATATACATATATACTTTTCACAATCTTTGAAATCCTCTGACATGTATAATATACACAGAGTTCCAGTTTATAACTGTATAAAAATATCGTTGCAAGGTGATCTCATATATCTAACCTTGTCTCAACGTTTTTATGAAAAACTTTGTCATGCATAAGATAATCATTTAATAGATATAAGTTTAAAAGATGAAGTTACAAGATACTCCAATATACTTATATCTTTTCCGGATACTACTTGAACTACCACCGTTCAAGGTATCATCAGTTTCAAAAGTTCATCACATAGATGAGACTACAAGAAAAGACTTGAATAAATTCAATCTTTGAAATATCCTCAAAATGAAATGAAGTTACGAGATACTTCATTTGATGAAAACATCATTTTGAAAACTCGACCCTACCAACACTCAACAATCTCCCAACCGTAGCCTTTCTATCGAAGTGCTCTGGGTAGTGTTGCAGAAATATCCAATTGGATGATGAACTCATTACGGGAGTTTGCCGCGCCAGGAAGACCACTTACGATGATCAGTCGTAGTAGTGCAACCCCACCATTTTCTACATGTAGAGGAGAACCTGTCGGATTTACTTGTCAACCGAACACTGGACTCCTAAGGAATGGACCGTCTTAGCGGAACTTCCGGGCCATTTGGGCCAATAAATAAGGCTGGGCCGGCGCCACTCGACCACTTACGCCACTCCTAGTTCAGATGAAATCCATGACTCTGAAACGTAAAGCTCGTCCCCGCTTTCCCCAAGTAGAAACTTGTTGATACGGCTCCACCAAGAAGTCGTATCTAGTTGGAAAGGAAAACTCACCGATATTTCCCAGGCGAAGCCTGTTAATGGATTAACTTGTTCCAAGAATTTTACTTCCCGAATTTTACTTCCCATAAAGAATAACCTTTATAAAAATAATTGAAGTAGAAGTTGTAAAACTTATACTTGAAATGAATATTAAATAACCAAAGATATACTTATACGAAAGTAATATCTTTATTTGAATAATCAAAAGTGAGTTTGATTATCGACACATTATTCTTTAATAAAGTAAAGAATATTAATTAGTAAATAATCAGAGTCATAAGTCCTCGAATGAATATTCAAAATAATATTCATTAATAAAATAAACGGAGTCATAAGCCCTCGAATGAATATTCGAAATAATATTCATTAATAAAATAAACGGAGTCATAAGCCCTCGAATGAATATTCAAAATAATATTCATTAATAAAATAAACTTATCGAATAAACCTTATTCGATTCATAGTTTTGAAAACTATATCTATATATATATAAATATATATAATATACTCGGGAACATCGACTCCCGGTTTTAGAAAAATGTTCACATTTGGGTCCCCTATACTAAGGGTATACGCAACTACTGATTATCTCTAGCATAGGTATTATGCAACTTATAAGCAATTGAATCAACAATATATATCAAGATTACAAAACAAACATGCATATATACCATATCACATGCTCCAATATATCGCAAGATTTGCTAATAACATTCATGCACTTATCACAAGATAATGCATATACATATATACATCACAACAACAGTATAACGGGTAGAAAACTTGCCTGAGTGTTCCGAGGTAGACTTAAGCTTAGAGTGGGTCCGGTAACCTAGGAACAATAACATAATCCGGAATTAAACCACGGTCGCTTAAGAAACTAGACTTTAACCATTTAGATCCCTAACGTTCGCTTTCGCGCTTAACGATTCACTTAAGTCGCTCGAGTACCCTCGGCTCCACCATTTTTAATAAATTAACCCTTAAGAGTTTTAAAGCGATTCTTTCGCGAGTACCTTAACAACTGCCTAATACACTTAACATAATTGTTTCATATCCCAATTAGTCATTTAAAGTCCTTAACTAAGGTTTCAAAGTAAGGCGAGGGGTAATGGTTCGTTCGCGAAACACCGTTACTTAAAACGATCGTTTCTCCTAAACCGTACATCGGATTCAAGCGTACCACATATCAAAATGAAGCTCGTAACATGAACTATCTAATCATGGCAATGGTCAAAACCTAAAAGCGAGTTCACGGGTCCTGATGTTAAGAACAAAAGCAGTCTAAGGTAAATCGGGCATTACGACGGCTATGTTTACGCGATTACCAAAGTTTAAACTACTCCAATCAACCACCAACCAACTCATAACCATCAATACAACAAAAATTCACCTAAACCATACCACATCAGTCCATAACCTCCAAGATTTTCAACTCAAACAACCACAATCAAGACCTATGAACTATAATCAAGCTTCAATTACCAAAACACTTCCAAATCAAACCAAACTACTAATAATCACAATCTATGCTTCTCATTTCATAAAACCAACCATTAAACTTACTAACAAATAAAGTAAAGGCTAGGGTTTGAAGTTTTATACCTTCCTTGGGAGGTGTTAAGTTGCTAGGAAGCCTTAGGGAGCCTCCTACAAGCTTGATCTTTCCAAAGAAATCAAGAACACAAAGTTAGACTTTGAAGTTTCTAAAAGTCAGATTGAAAGAACTGTCAAAACGAGGGTCTTACCATGCTTATTTGGACGAGACTTGTGAACAAGAGTTGTAGACCATCTTAGTACCTTTACAAAGAGCTGTAGAACATACTATTTGAGTGAGTATTGAAGGGGATATGCTAGTTTGAAGTTGCTACTCTGGTTTTGGCCGAGAGCTTCTTCATGAAATGGGGAAAGTCAACTTGTGTTTTGTGTTTTTGATTTGTTTTGCTTGGTTGTTTCCTTTTTGTTTTGCTTAATAAAGGACCTGAGCACATTGACATCGAAAGCCTTTTAACCATGGTAAAATTTATGTGGCTTATAATCAACCAACAATCCCTCCATTTGTCATGCTTATGTCACCATGTCTATGTCATTCATTTGCCACATGTCTCTTCCTTGTGGTTTGATGATGTCATAATCCTTGGCTTCTTGTACAAGTTTGTCTCTTGGTCACTTATTTGTTTTACGGTTCGCTTAACTTTCGTTCTCCTTTATCGTTTGAGAGATCATACCCGGGATCTTATTACTTGGGTTCCCCTAAACCTTTCTCAATATTTTGTGTTCCTTTTATGATCCTCTCTTATAATCCCTGAATCTAAATCCTTTTAATCATGTTACCTTATACTCAATTCTTTTGGTATCTGGTGGATTTTCGGGAAAAATCAAAGTGTTCGAATTTGGATTATGACGATCTTTACATACACTTATTTACTTTATGGAGTACTAATACGATCTTAGAATTTCCATAACAGTACTCCTATATAGTGTGGTCTGATAATTTTCCTTAATCAGCATCATTAGCAAAAGTTACTATTCATCCGTGTTTCAAAAATTTCCAAAAAAATTGGGGTTATTACAATACTGAAGATCCAACCACATCTCAAGAGGCATCAGAACCTACAACAGGCTCTTCAAGTTCTGATTCATCAAGTTCTGATGAGCCAAGTTCTGATAATTCTGGAAACTCAAATTCTGAAGGATCCAACTCATAGAGCATAATTTCAGGGGGAGCATCAGAAAATGTTGATGGAGACAACATGGATCATGGGGGAGCATCCAGTTCTAGAGATAACCTTCCATCTGTAAGGAAGTGGACAAAAGCATATACACCTGACTTAATTATTGGAAATCCTGATGCAGGTGTCAGATTTAGAACAACTACATCAAATGAATGTCTCTATCATTCTTTTCTTTCTCAGACTGAACCAAAGAAAGTGGAAGAAGCTATTCAAGATGCTGATTGGGTGCAAGCAATGCAGGAAAAGTTAAATGAATTTGAAAGAAATAAAGTCTGGACCCTAGTGCCAAGACCATAGAACAGGTCTATTGTTGGTACAAAGTGGGTGTTCATAAACAAAACTGATAGTGATGGCATAATTACAAGGAATAATGCAAGGTTGGTTGCAAAAGAATACTCTCAACAGGAGGGAATTGATTATGATGAAACATTTGCACCAGTTGCTAGATTGGAAGCCATAAGAATATTTTTGGCTTATGCTGCTCAGAAGAAGTTTAAAGTCTTTCAAATGGATGTGAAAAATGCTTTTCTTAATGGAGAATTGGAAGAGAAAGTATATGTTGAACAACCTCCAGGATTTGTAGATCCCAAATTTCCCAATCATGTCTACAGGCTTGATAAAACACTTTATGGCCTTAAGCAAGCTCCAAGAGCATGGTATGAGACTTTAGCTCAGTTTCTTCTGGAAAGTGGATTTAACAGAGGGACTATTGACAAAACATTATTCTACCTCAATCATGGAAAAGACTTACTTTTGGTTCAGATATATGTTGATGATATCATTTTTGGTTCTACAAATGACAGACTTTGTAAGAAGTTTGCCACACTGATGCAGTCAAGATATCAAATGAGTATGATGGGAGAACTTAACTATTTTTTGGGCCTTCAAGTCAAGCCGAACGAAGAAGGAACTTTTATTTTTTAATCTAAGTACACCAAAAATTTGTTGAAGAAGTTTGGAATGCAAGATTGTTCAAATGCATCAACTCCTATGGCCACTGCAACGAAGTTGGATAAGGATACTGGTAACTCAGTAGATATTACTAATTACAGAGGTATGATTGGCTCATTACTCTATCTAACTGCAAGTAAACCTGATATCATGTATGCTACCTGTCTTTGTGCAAGATTTCAAGCAGATCCAAGAGAACCTCACTTAACAGCTGTGAAAAGAATTTTCAAGTACCTTAAGGGTACAACTGATCTGGTATTGTGGTATCCTAGAGAATCAGACTTTAAGCTAATAGGTTACTCAGATGTAGATTTTGCAGGATGCAAAATTGACAGGAAAAGTACAAGTGGAAGCTGCCAATTTCTTGGAGGTAGATTGGTTTCTTGGATTAGCAAGAAACAGAAGTCAATTTCCACATGAACTGCAGAAGTAGAATACATTGCTGCAGGAAGCTGTTGTGCACAGATTCTTTGGATGAAGAATCAGTTACTGGATTATGGGTTAGAATTTTCTAAAATCCCTATTTACTGTGATAATCAAAGTGCTATTTCTATGACAGGTAATCCAGTTCAACACTCAATGACAAAGCACATCAGCATTAGGTACCACTTCATAAGGGAACATGTGGATGAAGGTACAGTAGAATTGCATTTTGTTCCAACAGATCAACAACTAGCAGATATCTTCACAAAACCACTGTGTGAAGCTACTTTTACAAGATTGGTAAATGAACTTGGAATGGTTTCAGGATCTTTATCTAAATCTGCCTAGTTTATGTTCTGATACATCAGACTTTATGATCAGTATTTACAGATATTACTATCTTTGTGTATTCTGTGCTTAAATTGAAATTTGCTTAAGTGCTGATTGTTGTTTGATGTGAATTTCTAAACTCTGATAGTGATATGAATGTTTCCGTGACTATTCAATTTAGTGAGGATAACTGTGCTAGATGCTGACCTAGTAGTCTTTAATTTACTAAAGATCCCGTGTATGAAGTAATTGTTTATGTGGAAATCTTTTAACACAAGTAAATTCTGATATTGAACTTAGTTAAGTTTACTTTGTGTATCTTATTACTATGTCAAAAACTAGAATAGTGCTTCTTATCTGTTAAGTTCTGATGTTAGTAAATCTGATGGATGTACTAAGTGCTGATAAGCCTCACTTATCAAAAGAAAAAGAAAAGAAATAAATATCAGGTACTCCTTTGAGATATAGAGTAAAAATGTGGAAGGGAAGACCCAAGTGCATTGCTGGTATTAAGTAATATGCATTAGAAAAGCAAAAAAATTTCTTGGTGACTTTTCACACTCTATGATTATTGGAGAAATACTCTGATAACAGCATAAATTCTGATAAGCAGTCGTGACTCACTTACAGTGAGAAGCCACTGTAAAAAGGAATTTTAAAAGATGCATAAAATGAGCACAAAACAATTGAGGTGGACTCATACATGAACTCATTCTATAGTAGACTTCAGAATAATGACAGATTTTGAGCAAGTTCTTAGTTATGCCTTATTTCTAAGATGTACTGAAGTGAATCAGACTTTACTCATTGTCTGATATTTAGCTTAATGCACACACTTACACTCCATATGAATAATGAAAATTACTGTGATGATAAATGTTATTTTAGATGAATAGTTTATGTGTCATATTGCATAAATTCTGAGGACAAGTTCTGATGCAAGTTCTGATGATTAAGTTCTGATGAAATCATATCAGTATTTGTGTGAAGAATTACAGGAATAACGATTCACTTTTCGAGTTAAGGAGCCATATTCTGATGACTTTTAAATCCTGATAATAATCAAGTTCTGATGCTGACGTGGCAGTATTTATTTACTTGGTTTATTTTTGGTCATTACTTGAACGATTATATTTTTACAGAATATTGGTTTATGTGAGATAAAATAGTCATAATCATTATAGGTTAGTGGTTAGCGTGTATGACTTAAACAACTGCATGCACACAGTAATTGTTATTATATCCCATGCCCATTAACTCTCGCTTTAGATCTTTTACTGACTGTTATTATTACACATCAGTCTACGGAGTCGAGGGGTCATTATTTTTACTTGCAATTGTTACACATTTCTCGCGTCCCTTAGTATTCCATTGCCTATTTAAATGGCTGATCATTCATCAGTAAAACCATATATGTTCATTTTTCTCAAACAATGGCACATTTTAGTTGGTATTACTGTTATGGCACAGATACTGTGACTATCTTTCGAAATGGAATTCCGACTTCATATTCTATCCACAACATTCCATTCGTCATCTGGATTCAACTTCCAGAAAACATTAAAAATGATTTGTTGTCTTTCCAAACAGAAGTTCATCTTCGTATTCTCAAACAACAGGAGCAAATCATTTGTCTTGCTGTTCTCTTTGTTGAAAGTAGGAAGAAGAAATTGTCATCCATCTGTTTCTCTTCACCGTCAGTAGCAGAAGAAGTAGTCGTTAGGTCTTCTTAGACTAGGACTAAGGCTGTTGATGTTAAGAATCGTAGAATATGACTATCTTGTAATTTTTGCATGTAATTGATAAATTTCATGAAATGTACTCATCTGATATATCAATGAAATTTTCTTTAATTGCAAGATTTGTTCTTTGTTTCTCAAATTATGTGACTGTGCATGTTTAATCGCAATTTTTTAATCTTTACTTCATCGATTTTTAATTTTATTTTATGATGAATGTTTTGATTAAATTCTGTTGATTTGAGGAAATAACTGAGGAACAGGTTCCCATATCAGAACCTGTTGATGTAGAAGCTGAGAAGGTCTCTTCTCAGAGAGATACTGTAACTGGGAGTTCTAGGTCCCTCAAAAGGCTTAGAAAGTTAAAATCTGATGATAAAGCTCCTACAGTGTCTCCACCTTTGAAGAAATTAAAGAAATATAGAGCTTACAGGGACATAGTTGTGTCAGATTCAGAGGATGTAGTGGAAGCAGCTAAGGAAGGGGATCAGGAATCTCTGATCTCAACAGAACCAATTGTTATTGAACTACTTCCTTCTGCACAACCAGAAACTGCTCAAGACAGCATACCTACACCTTCTATGTCACCTATAGTTGATCCAGTACATACTGAAGAACCAGGTACAAGTGCTGAAATTGATATTCATAACTTGATTGTGCCTGAGGTTCTGTACTTGGAAGCTCCACCAATTCAACCCACTCCACCAACAACACCAATTTTGGATGTTGATCAGAACCTGGATGTAGATCAGAATTTAGAGGATGAAGTTGAAGCCTCTATAGCCTCACATACTGCTATTTTATTAGAGGATGTTGATACTGCAGGATCTAAAAGTTCTGATGCTGCCAATGAGGAAACTACTGGTGAAGCTGCTACCAATCTAAATGTTGATGCAGCTGGTCCATCAGGACATTCACCTCAACAAACAATTAATAAAGCTGATCTAATCAAGAAGTTTGTTAAGGAAGCACCAGTACCTTGGAGTGAAACTCCTAGAGGAAATGAGTGGATTAAGGAATGGAACACAGTTAGTTTTGTTCCTTCTGAAAAGATTCTTGCTGAGCATCTGGAAAAAGCTGATGAAATGCTGTTAAATGATGATTTTAAGGCACAGCTGCGAGTTACTGCATTGAGTACTAGGCACCTTCAAGGTCAATACTCAACAACTCATGCCAAGATGAAAAAAATTCAAGAAACCTTGATCCAGCAAGATATGAATGTGAAACTTGAAAAGAACAGATTTTTCAAGCCAGCCTTTGACAGAATTGCCAACATTGAGAGAACTCAGGAGAAACAACAAACTCAGATTGATGAAATTCTAAAGAATCAAGCTTCTTAGCAAACTAAACTCAATGAGATCCAATCCTCAGTGAAATTGCTTGTCTCTCTTCTATTACCTGCTGATGCCAAAAAGGGGGAGAAAGTGATTAAGTCCAAATGCAAATCTATTCAGACACTGAAGGGAAAGGATGATGGAAATGATGACCAGGGAAACTCTAATAAGGGTAGAGGTCAAGGTCAAAGAAAAGGATTTTCATCAAGTAAAGCTAGAATTATAAGTCAAGGAACAAGTTCTGATACTGGGAGAAGAATAAGTTCTGATATCGGTAAAAAGATAAGTTCAGGTGAACATCTGGAACTTGATGAAGAAATTTCAAAGGAGTTATTTCTTAAAGAAAATCCAGGAATGGACTTTGAGAGTCTAAAGGAAGAGGAAGCTAGACTCAAAGCAGAAGGTGTCAAGACAAAATCTAAAGCTTCTGTTGTTGAAAAGAAATTTCCAAAGCCTAAGGGTATTGTGATAAAGGAAAGAACAAATTCTGAGGCAACCAAAGCCAAATCACAAGTGGAAATTGATACAAGGTCCAAGGGCAAAGAAAAAGTTGATGAACCTGCAAAGGTTTATATGCCAGTCATGGATGAAGATATAACTGATGATGAAGAAGATGCTAGTCTTACTCTGATGTAAAAGAAGATTTTTCAAACAACCTCTGACATGGCTCATGTTGTTCAGAGTCAAGATGTAGTAAGTTCTGATATGACAGTGAAGCAAGCAACCTCTGACATAGCTCAAGTTGGCTTCATATCGGAAGTTAAGGAAAAGGAAACCTCTGACATTGCTTATGTTAAACCTTCAAAGATACTCCTAACAGGATTCACCAAAGCTAAACAGACTCAATCTTTGAAGACTGCAACAAGTGGTTTTGAAGCAAGAGTTGTTATAGGAAAGGAATCAAGAGATAAATCTGGATTGGGTAGTTTTGATGAAAGAAGAATACATAACACTACCAATGATCTAACTTCCTTAAGTGAACCAGGTGTTGGAGCAACTCCTGAAAGATTGAATCGACTTGAATCTGTACAAATGGTTTACCATACCTTTCTGAAAGATTATATCTTGTTATATTTTATGACAGATGGAAGGGTATACCATATTAGGCAAAATGCTATACCACTGAAGTATTTTGAAGAACTGGAACATGTTATATTCCTACTTCAAGTAAAAGACAGATTAACAGATAGTATTGCATGTTATTTAAAATCACAAATTCAAAGACAGGAGAAGCTTTACTCTGTAAAGTCTGACAGCACATACTGTCCTAAGTACAGAGATCACAAAGGTGATAGTGTCGAAATGAAGCCTAATTCTGCTAAGATTATGACTACTTTTCTGGGTTATAAGGCTGTGGAATTCAATCTAGAGTCTGACAAGGCATATCTGATTAGACTAGATCAGGAGATAAGAAAAGCTAAGATAAATGATCTCAGAGCGCAGCTATTTTTCAAACTGGTGAAGATACAGCTGAATTGATAAATGCTAAAAGGAGGATGGTCAATGAACTTGAATATGCTGAGAGATGTTTGTTGAAGAATTATCTCTGAACAACTCCTGATATCAAAGAGATCAGAAATTGAAGCCAAGTCAAAGATCTACAACTGCTTAAATTCTGAACTATGTACAGACTGAAGCTGATATCAGATCTTAAGGATGGTAAAGCTAAAAGGACTGTAAGTTGTAGTTATCTAGTCAAATTCTCATGCATTTGTACTTAATGTTTTTAACATCATCAAATATCTGTTGAACTTGTATATTATGCTAATTTACAAGTTGGGGGAGATTGTTAGATATATTTGATAATATCATGTCTAAAGATGATTTGTGTTTAGATCTAACTAACAGGACAAATCTGTACTTAACTGGAAATCAGTACTTATACTGAAGTCAGGACTTAAGATATCAGAAGATATTTATCAGGAGATAATATCAGGACTTAAGGAGACTTTCAGATAAGGCAGGCGGCTGATTGAAAGAAAAGAAGATCAAGACAAACACAAGAAGAAATATGCATGAAGAAGAAATTCTATGAAGAATAGAATACTTGGAAGAAAAGATAACTAGTTGATATATATTAGGAAGCAGAATTATATTCCATATCAATTAGAACTTATCTTGTAACTGTGTAGTATATAAACACAGGCATAGGGTTTACACTAAAGGTGTTATCGAAATCGAAGTTATTATTCTTTGTAACCCTAACAGCTCTCGTGATAATTTGTTCATCACTGAGAGAGGACAGTTACATATTTTAACAGAATTTATTGTGTTGAATAAAATCTGTGTTCTATTACTTGAGTTCTTATATTCGATTTGATTGTAGTAAACACTGTATTCAACCCCCTTCTACAGTGTATGTGACCTAACAATGTCAATAAAGGCGATATAAAAATGAATCACATAGATACTAAGTTTAATCTCGCTGACATATTCACGAAACCATTGAATTCCGAAAGATTTACTAAACTCCGTTTGGATTTAGGAATGCCGGAATCAATAAAATAGATAGAAAATAAAAAGAAATCATATTATCTATCTTCTGGGTTTATTTAAGCCATCTCACGAAAAAGATATTTTCCCGATCATGTTGTTAAGTCTCGTAAATTCAGATTTGTCAATAAAGAAATTTATTGATCGGATATAATGAGATCTTAAACAGCTTCGATTCATCGGGAAAATAAAACTATTCTGAGTGAGAATTATAAAGGCTTTTTATATTATCATAATATAAAATAATATATATCAATATATAATCTTATTATATATATATGTGGATATTTTGGAAAATATTTTTTACAAAAATATTATACAAATATATAATTTATGGATTAAATTTTGTATTGTATCTAGCCCAAACAGAAATACACTTTAGCCCAATACTTTATATAAGCCCATATATATTTTACAAATAAAAATTATTTTTGAAAATAAACCCAGCTTATTAAAGAATAAGCCCAGCCCATTTTATATGATTAGCCCAGTTTAAACAAAATCTTTTATCTGAACCATTGATCATTCTTTGATCAAATCTCAGCCGTTCATTAACTAAAATATAAATATGAAACACCATTTGTACAATGTCAGTCATACACCTCTCTCTCAAGTCCTATTCTCGCCGCTTCTCTCTTCTTCTTCTTCTTCGAAACCCTAAACTTTCTTCTCCGATCAATCGCTCTCAAATCTGATGAAATATCAGAGATATTCTTGTAATCTCTACTTATATATATACATATTCATCAAATTCAAGATTGATTCGATGAATTTGTTGTTTGGTTTGGTAAAAACAAATCGATTTAGATGATAAAAATAGACGATTTCTATATATAAATCGAACGAGAATCATCAAATCGGACATTAAACTGATTAATTTATATATATATATATATGTATTTACGATTTTGGTTGATCAATTATGTGAAGCCCTAACGTTTCCTTTAGTTTCACAACAGGAGGAGACCAAATCAATTCAAAATCGATTCGGAGAAGATGATATAAAGGTGCATGCGGCTTGAATCGACGAATTGGATGTTGACTCGGTCCGTGACTGAGTCAACCATGTAATTCCTAATAGCCAGGCCAGGCTATAGGCTCAGGTAAGAGTTATTTTCTTCCAATTAATCCCTTAAAATTGTGAGACTGTGATGTTCATACTTGAATTTTTATGAATCTGTGATTAGGAGTGTTCGCATGTGATTGATTGTTGATCTTATTCAAATTGAGAGTATAAATCGGAATATGACTTGTGATTACTATCTGTGCTATATCGAATACGAACATGGTTTGTGGCTTTGAGACATTTAAGTTAAATTCGAATGAAGTTCATGATGTATTCAAGTTAATTTTAATGTGATTCAAGTTTTTTTGTTTAAATTCGAGTATGATTAATGAATATTTTTTGTATACTCGAGTAGGGAGTATAGATTTGAATGTGGTTCATATTGCTTTTGATATATAATCAAGATAAGGGTATAACTACTTCAATGAATAAACTGGAAAATCAATTCTTGTACTTAATTAAAGGGCTTGTGGTTTTTGATTAACAAAACTTTATTTTACAACTAAGAAACAACTTTTGGAGGCTAGGAAAGTATGTGCTTTCTGTGTATTAAGGTCTAAAAATAAACAATGATTTCTGTTATCCTGTTTTATAAATTGAATTAACTAAAGTTGTATTTCTGAGGAAATTTTACTTAGTATCTCTTATGTAATGTGATAGTTTGACTGATTTCTATTCATTGAAGAAGAGTTTCTTTAATTTAATATTTGTGTGAGAGGTCTTTGGTAAAAGAACTAATCAAATAGTAGTTATGAATGATAGAACCTGCGGACCTACTTAAGGACATAGTATCACTAAACTAGGTGCAAGCTTAATTGATTATGTCAACTATAAAGTCATTGGGATTATCTTAAGACTGTGCAAAACTGAACCTTATATGATCTATGTGAATTAATGCTAAGATATAGTATGACTATGTCTTGTGACATAATTTGAGTTCAGATAATATTAATACTAATATCAGAGTAAAGCCTAGTGAAAAATTGAACCTGGATTGTCAATTCTTAAATGATAAAATATGATTGAATGTATGATAATTGGAATACTGAATTAAAATATATACTTAAGTATATGCTATTAATTGACAGTCTTGCTTGCTTGTTTAAACTGGACTCTTTATATGTTATCTATGATTGTCCTTAATAAAATCTTGATTGTTCAAAATCCACCTGATTAACCTATACTTACTAAGATATTAATTAAGTAATCAGTCTGTATAAGTATGTGCCCTAAATTGTATTCATAAAAGCTCTTCATATAGTAAACAATTTTTTTGTTGTTTTCATATCTAAACACCTTAATATATGCAAGTTGTCCTGATTACTGTTTTGAGCTGAATATTATGTATCTGGACAAGAACTGTCTTGTTAAACTTCAGTCTCTACTTGTCTATTGAAAGTTGTACTAAGTTTATGTGCATCATACTTACTTGAATATATATATGATCTGTGAACTTGAGTGCAACACTGTTTACTATACTATACATTTTACAATTGCTTATGCAGTCATAAGAACTCAGGTAAGGTATAATCAAGACTGGTTTTTGTAATCTCAGATTAACAAAGATAAAAATTAATCACTCACACACCATCCCTCACAGAAAGACCCGGAAGGGGAGCCTTGAGCATCCCTGTATCTGGATCACTGCTGTGATTAATGGCCACTTAGAATTCTAGGTGGAAATTCAGTTAAAATCATTGCAGTTGATGTGTTATATCTGTTGTTACTTGTATCCTGATTATTCTGTGAGTGTTGTGTTACCTTGAATGCTATTTGAATTAAATGAAAACTGATTGTGCATTAATATATATGCATTGTTCTGTGATAAATGTGCATAACATTCTCTTGGTTGCATCTCATTAATAACAATATGTCTTAAGAAATAAATGTGACATTCCTTCTTAAAACTAAAATATTTCAGAAAATTAAATTTCTTCAAAATGTGACAACCTTTCAGCACTGATCTTTTCTCAAAAACTGAACATTCTTAAATGCATTGTTTGTCACTTGCTAGGTTCTATGTTGTAGAGTGAGCTGCATTTCACCTTTATGTCACACATTCTCCCAAATCTGTGTACTTTTTATACTTCTAACAGTACTAAAACATTATTTTCTAGTACTATTAATCACTATTTGCATATGTCAGCTATCACACATCATACCTTAGTTGCATTATACACATACCTAGGATCTGGAATTACGCAAACCATGCCTCTGCACATCAACTCTTTGCAAATTATATTTAATGATAATCTTTGTTCATAAACAGTAAAAGCTACTTTACAGAAAATTATTTTCCTAACTGATATTGAATTTTGTGCTATGTGCATGCTTATATACTCATATCTACATCGGCTGCATTCACACACAAACACAGTTCATTTGCATACTTCACTTCATCAGTTATGAACCCAAATGCTAGGCCATTCGACCCTAAACCAAGACCAGCCATCACAAATCCATATCTGCTGGAAGATATGGAAAAGAAATAGTTTATTCACCACAAATCCTCATCATTCAAAACTGTAAACCCTTCAAACCCAAGAAACAGTCACCAAAGGCCATCTTATTCAAGAAACCACATAAAAGGTTTAAAAAATCACACTATCCCCTTCTATCAGAGTAGGAAATTTCAAGTTCCCCACTCTCCAAACCCTAGACCAGCCAAACCCTTTCAAGCCAGAGTCTATACCAGAAAATCAAACCTAAGACATGAACCAAACACAAACACAAACCCTAACACCTTTAAGCCTCCACCACCAGAACCTGCTAATCCTTCTATTTCCAAGAAATTCCTTGACTTAGTCAAGAATGTTCAGCCTGGTATTTGTGTGAATATAACTGGTGAAGTGGAGAGGGTCATTAGGCATGCTAAGTGGGAGGGATTAGTATTTCATTTGAGTAGACAGTACTTCATACATCTCATGGGTGAGTTTTACTGTAATATGAATATTATTAAGGGTGTATTGGGATTCTTGCATTTTACAACCACTGTGAACAAGAAAGTCATTTGTGTTGATAATAAAAGTCTTAATAGGGCACAACACCTTCCACTGCACTTGTGTGAATTGCCATGTCATGATATCTATTCCATGTTTGTGTTCAACAAAGCTGAGTATGAACTTATGATTGGTGTCTTGTGTGAGTCTGATGTTCCATCTGGACTATATGATGTTAACTGTGGAATCCATTTTACGCATTTAAAAGGAGTTTTTCAGCATCTTGCACTTATCATAAGGGTAAATATCTTGCCCAAACCCAATCAAAGTAAATACTTTGACTTTTATGATGTTAAACTGATTTATCTTCTTTAAAACAATAAAATCAACTTTAGCATTTCTTATGTCATTCTTCTCAATATGATAAATGCTAATCTGGTAGGATACATGCCATATAGACTCCTCATCACTTGCTTCTTTCTTATGTGCAATATTCATCTTCCTGATAGGTTTTCTAATCTAGGTGATTTACACATCACAAATGAGCACATTAGGCCACAAATTCCTCTCATGCACTATGAACCACAAGAGATTGAACCTACTGTGATTCCTCCTATAATTAGAGAAGAAAATGTCTTCCTCTCTAACTATGAGTCTGTCAGAGTCATGATAAATGAACTTTAAAAATGAACTTGAGAGGGTTAAAATAGAAAATAGTGAGATTAAGGAAAAGGTAACCTACCTAGAGGGTATAACTGTGTCTTGTAAAAATAGAATTGCAAATCTTGAGAACTTAGCTGCATCTACCCTAGGAGACCACTGTATGACTGACCAAGAGAATATGAATGCCTTCCAAGTTCCAACTTCCGATGACTTAGCTATGGTTCATGAGTTAGAGGACATAAGTATGGATGCAAGAGGACCACTTATTGAAACTCTGCCTGATTTGGTTCATGTATGTGATGCTGATGGAAATGTGATTGGGTGATCTGTGTATGTTTGCTGAATTTGGATGAATTTATACTATGCTTCAATCTGTGTTTGATTTGGTGTACTTCTGTTGGCGTAATTTGAATTGTACTTTTGGATTTCTGGTTTGATGACTGTAACTTTAACTTTGTTTTGAATTTGGTTGAACTTAATGAAGTGTATGCACTCCTAATGCTTTGTAATCTCTAAGACAGGTGCAGAACTTTGTTCAATTTAATCAGTGAACCATACTGATTGATATGAACACTTTTGTTCCATATAATATAATTTGCATTCTGTTACTTTTGTTGGTGCATACACATCATACTTGTAATACAAATTTGCTTTCAAAATTCACTAACCAGTCTATGCAGGAACAAGATGGAATTTGTATTTGGACACTCATAATATGATCTGGACTTACTGAAATTAACTGTTATTAAGCCTGTTCATTTCCATATTATACAGAATTTAAGTTAAATTGGTTATCTCTGGAAATTTGAATTGCTGATATACAATATTAAGTCTAAATACTAAGTATAGTAGTTGTCACGATAATATCTGCTATTTGGACCTATCTCCTTATTTCCTATTCCATTGTCCAATGATCAGAATCACTGTATTTAAACTAATTATTGTGATAGCTTGGATTTATGTACTGTTTGATACTCTGCAGGAATGGAGCACGAATTCACTTTTCAAATTTAAAAGGGAAATCAGCCAAATTGCAAACCCAAAGCAGATCTACTAGAAACTGCAGAAATAAGACTTCAGGTAAAGAGTACTTAGTTACAGGTATAGATTCTCAAAATTGTGTACTTAGTTACATTTATTAGACTGATTAGAGGTTTATATAAGTTATTTAAGTCATTTTTCTATTTAGACAGTTTCAAATAGATTGTATTAGCTTGTCTAAATCTGTAAAGAGTATGCTGTGAAAAGTTATAGTTTGTATGCTAGAATGATAACAGTGTATCAACTAGAATGTATTAGCTCAAACTCATGTAAACTGCTAATTCTCTTGTTTGTATCTGATAAAAAGCACTGGCTTAGAATGTATTAGGTCATTTGATATGTAGTACTTGCTGATACATTAGTCAGATTGAGTCAGGATTGACTTTTTCCAACTTCAGTCGATATAAATGATCAGATCATGAACCTGTATATATCATTTATCTGCTCCAACTCGTATAAACCTATAAATAAATCAAATAACCAGGTATATGCATGCAAACGTCCATATTAAACACGCATAATATGTACCATGATTTTTTAAACACAAAGGTGTTATATACAATGTCATAGTATGCTTAAAACAAGATCAAACAGTTACAAACTCAAATATGATAGTATCTTTTGGATCCAAACAAGAATGTTCAACACATTGTATTTCTAAATATAAAATGCAAATTAAATTCATTTTCTTCAAATACTATGTGCACTCAAAAGAAACATATTGTCATGGTTAATTTTAGAAAAATTTGAATAGTATGCATGAACCATATATCTCTTAAGATATAAATTGATGTTCATCAATTCATGCTACTAAAATCTCACAAAGTAAAATATAACTTCTAGCCATCAAATGTAGTAAACTAAAAAGGGAAGAAAAATTTGACTTAAGTGTTTCTCTAAATTCCTTAAATTTGCATTACATGCTTCATACACTGAAATATTGTTACCATGATAAACTAGATTATGCTTTTTGGCTATCTCCCAAATAAAAGGGGAAGAGAATTTGGACCCCCCTTATTTTTTCAAAACCTTAGATGTTGTTAGTTGAATCATTGCGCTTCTATATATGATAAAACTAACAAGGTTTTTTTGCAGGAATTATCCTAAGAGAGGAATCAAGCTTAGTCCCACAAACTGTATGTGCAAAAATATTTTTAAGAATCATGCATACACCAAGGGGAAGCACACACTTGAAAAATTTAAATTTTATGTTTGTTTGGCGAATACCAAAAAGGGGAAGATTGAAAGGATATCTACGATATATTATTTATTTTGGTATTTGTATGATTATAACATAAAATTTATATACACGTAGATCCTCTCCATTAGGACATGATTTTAATTGATCCAAATCAAAGTCAAATGGTCAAACTAGCAAAATTACTTTCAAGTATATTCGTATAAAAGAGATATTCCATTATTCTAAAACATCAAAATTATATCGTTATGGAATATATCTCTAAGGAAATATGATCAAAGAAGAAATATCAAGACATGATATTTCTTAGATCTCAGTTGCAACATTAATAAGGCAACAAACTCGAAAAAGGGATATATCAGATGTATTCCTTAGAAGACTCGTGCTATATCAAAAATATTTTACTCTTCGCTCCAAAATATATTTTTATATCCGTCAAAAGAGTTTTTATCCAAAGTTTATTAATATACATGATTGAAATATTAATATTCATTCTTATAACCCATTCCATGTATACGTAAAGTAATTTTCTCTCGTTTCGTAAAATCAGCATTTCTCGGAGAAAATTATTCAAAAATACTCTAAAATATTTCCTACCATCCAAATATATTTTATATATTAGGAAATATATTTTAAGTATTTATCCAAGTCAAAACTTTGGTCAAAAGATCCATCTCATTCGTTTCAAGACCAATGGTATTTTTACTCGAAAGAAAAGGCTGACAGAAGAGTTTTATTTTAGATAAAATACTTCTACATGCAAGAATGACTTGAAATTTGGTATGGATCATTTAAATGGTATTTTTTAAGTATGGTAAAAATTTTGTAACATTCAGAGAATTTTTGTCCAAGAACAAAAATCGAGGTAGTTGGTCCCACAATTGACCAAGTTTGACCTAGCTACCATTGACCAAGGTTGACCAAAACTTGCAGTACATCATTTTATAATATTTAGGTAATTATAATATTTTTAACGGTATTTATTTAAGAGTTTTTAGGGTGGTCATATTTAATGATGCTTAATGCTTAATTAAAATGATTAAATAATAATTAAAAAAAAGGAAAATATATATTTAATTAAATATATCAGCTGAGTTTTGAATCCCATAAATTTGTTTGTCTTATATGGCTATGTCAAAAAAACACAACCTACCTGCCAAATCATCAATCCATGTGACATACAACATTCACCATCCATTTTCCTCAAATCTCCACCATTCAATCCACCTAAATTTTCCTATAAATAAACCCCCAACCCAACCCATTTCAACCAAGCTAAAGATCCACAAAGTTGCTGGGATTTTTTCAAGAAGTGCCTCTTTTAATCTCTTTCAAATTCTATACACACACTTCTTCTCAAAAATCTTCTCTCTTTTAAATATATATACATATATACAAGGTTTTTGATATACAAGCTTAGCTTCACCCAAACAAACTTTATCCCATCAAGTGAGCTCATCCACTACCACTCTCCGGCCTCCCGAATGGCTGCCCAAGTTCGAACATAGTGCCAAAATCCGGCCAAACCTCCGGGGAATTTTTCCGGCGAACTTTTCCGACCGTTATCCAAAGTGGTAATTTTTAGCTTCTTCTTTGAGTTTCTTTTATTTGAGATTTGTACTTAATTTCTTTACTTCATCTCAAGCTCTAATACTAGATATCCTATAAATAAGGTTCTCAAAGAAAAGAGAACAAAGATTCAAACTCGGAATTCGAATAAAGTACTTGATCTTCAAAAAGAAGCTTTAAAAGAAGATTATCTATAAAATACAAGTACTTAAATCTCTATAACTCCTCACGAGTGAGATTTCATATTTGACAAAACTCGCGAGTTGGTCAATTACTTGAAATTTATTTATCTCGATCTTGGCCAACGTATTTCGTGAATATAGAAATAATTACGAAAGGTATCGTATAATCCTCACTAACATCTTTAGTGTTCCGTAGGATTATAATTCGATCAATAGTAAGCTTTGTAATTTTGTCAAATATCAAAGACGGATTTAATCACAAGAGTTGGCCAGTTACTTGCACTTCACTTATTTGGATCTTGCCCAACGCATAGTTCGTGTATATAATATCATTACGAAAAGTATCGTTTAATCCCCACTAACATCTTTAGTGTTCCGTAGGATTATAATTCGATCAATAGTAAGCTTTGTAATTTTGTCAAATATCAAACAGAACATCAATTGATGTAGCTATATTAAAGTATAAAAATTGGGAGAACTGTTTGCATCACATATTGATGAACTGAGTTGGTAAAAATAATTTGCAGAATCGTTTTTGTTCAATCACAAGAAATATTATCTAAACAACTTGTTAGCGACAACCCTTCTGTTGTTGATCCATCTCCTTGTAAGATATAAATCAGTGATATTAGAGGTATTGTTGTATGAGGTAAGGAATAATGTATGAGGTAATGAATAATGTATGAAGACAAGGATGAAGATGCAGGTCCGCCCCACCCAAAAAAATCAATTAAATCAATTACTTTAAAAAAAAAAATTGCAGCAATACAGGATACCTTGTGCCATCTTTGTAGCTGAATTCATGTCACATCTAACAATTACATTTGTGGTTATTGTACCAGCAACTGATAAAATTAAAGATGCTCGGAAGGAGAGCTGCTGAAGACCCTGGAGTGATATGACTCATATATATATATGAAAAATTCTTGTTTGTACTTACTATTGTTATGGTAGTCATGAATCATGGGCGTTGAAGAAATGCAACGGTGATGAGTATTGTCCAGTACAACAGACTGAGGAACAAACCTAGGTTGGCCTCTCTTCCATGGAAGGCCCTCGCCTAATTTCAGATGGGAGAACATTATAAGATGTCAGGAAACGAAGGCCTAATAGAGGACATGGAAGGTAACTTTAAAATAAAAATATAGGACCGACGGTTAGGTTTTTGTTATAGGAGTGGTACGTAACAAAGGTGAATCCAGGAAAGGGTAATAAGTAAATAAATACTTGTTGAACTTATCTTTTGCACCAGAGACATTAACCCTCTTCCTGGATAATCTTCTCCGCTCCAAAATATCCGGAGTTACAAGAATTGAGGGGCCCCTATGCTTTGGCAGCACATTTTTGGATCTATCTATCATGTGCAGAAATAAATTTCAGAAACTAATGTGGCTGTAATTTTGAAGCATAGAATAAACAACACAAAAGATTTTGGACAATAAAAAAGTTGTATTGCAAATGATTTTCTGAATTGCTTCTGCGGAGAATTAAATACGAATAGGTGTAGTTTTTTTAAACATTTTTTAAGCTAAATGTAAAATGCATGTTAGCGTTGCAGGGTACAATGACTAAAATTTTTAACTACTTAAAGCTGTATATATGCATTGATTTGATAGCTATCAAAATTGAACACAAATCATGATGTAATTGAGCAACAACACGCACCTTCGGTTGAGGCTCCTGGTGGTTAGGAATCGCAGTGGAGCTGGAGGCTGCAGTGAGACAATTTACTGGCAAGTAACCAAATTTGTAAAGCGGAAATATAGGCGCAAGGTAATACACAACATGGCTATGCACATGTTTTCTTTAAATGGAGGAACAAATATCACCTTGCGGGGATACATCTGCTAAACTGAGGGGGCAGTTAAAGACTTTATGACAGTCTGATACATCATCACCTGATTAAGTAGATGTCGATGTTAAGACACCTACAAAACTGAATGCAACAACTTACGCGCAAAGGACTAACATAAGGAAATACTTTCAGGTGGGGCTTGCTTTGGTGGAAGGAGGTATGAATAGTATGTTGAGTGAGTTCTGCCACTCGATGTCAAGGCCTGCCCCTCTTTTTGGAAGGGCCTTCCTCTATTTGCATATACAAACAGAAGCAATAGATGATTTTCAATGGGTAATCAAAACATGAATGTAAATGAAATCTAGAAAATAGTGATAGGGGTAACACTGATCCGCATGTTGTGGAAACCTATTTTTCCCATTAAACTATAAGAGCATAGTCTTTCACATATACACATGACGTGAATAAGCAATAAGAAAAGACTAAAAAATATTAAATGAATGAGTAATAACACTCTGGTGGTTACTTTCTTTTTGTCCGGGAAGCATTAACCCTTTTCCTTGATAATCTCCCGCATTGCAAAACCTCCTCAGTCTCGGGAACGGGAGGACGCCCCGCTTCCTTGATGCAACAGTCCCTTGATTGTGTGTCACGATCAAAAATTATAATTAGAAGTCTTATTCATTACGAAAAGAAATCAATACCCACTTCATAAGACCAAAAAACTATAATCGTCCAATAAAAAACTTCCTAACATTTTTAGAGAAAGAATAAGTTTAAATATAGGTGGATATGCTGGGGAAGCAATTAGGAAAGGATGATAATATATTTTTTTTGATATTTTTTGCATGATAGTTCCATAAAACAATATGAAAGTAATATATATAAGAAACCTTTGTTTTGTATTGATACTCATTGTGTTGTTGCCCTTCAAACACAATTCCCGAGAGAAATGAACTATCATGAAGCTATAGTCGGTATTTATCATATGGTCATGTTAGATGCAGGTTACCGAAAAATGTAGCATGGAGGTCGCCTTGTGTTGAGTGTGCATCCAAATTCAGCAGGCAGCTACGCAATGCATCAGAGGGTAACGCAACACCACCCGGTGGGATGGATGATGATACAAGTCAAGACCAATATTGTTGCTGTCATTGTGATATCCTGGATTTTCAGCAATTAATATTAATATTCCTTAAATATGTTTATATAATTTTTGATTTAGAAGAAATAAAATTGTGGATATTTTATTTCTGCTTGACATGTTCGTTTCATTAAATGGTAATGTGCTAATTGGTACTTGGTCTCAATCCCTATTTATGAAGGTATTTAATTACTTTTACAATTTAAATTTTTTATCTAAAAGCCGATTATTTTATCAATATTGGTAAAACTGAGTCTATTTTCCAGTCTTGGGAATCGAGTGGATATTTTACTCGCCTCAATATTTTATTTGTGTGACAAATATCATTTGGTATTTTAACCGTGTTCACCCGGGCATAGGGTGAGGTTAAAAAATATTTAAAAATAATATTTTACAGCTATTTTGTTACATGTTAAATGAATAATAAAATGTTTAATATTATTTAAAATTATGTTTGGCGATGATTTAACATGCGGTGGATTTGTATGTGGTCTTGTAAGGATTAGAGTATTTTTCGGATACTCATTACGTGTTAAAAATGCGTTTATATGAAATTAATCACGGTCTGGCCGTGTGCCAAATTACGCTTGTTCTGTGTTACGTGTTAAATTCCCAATATGTGTTGAATTATTCATACTCTTGAATTGTTGTTGCAATTGATTGCTGAATCGTATTAATATATTCTTCTATTTAAAAGGGTATTATCAAAGTTTAATTTTATAAATATGAAATTTATTTTTAAATTATTTTTAGGGCTTTACAATTTCAATAATTATTTATTGGAATTTATAAAATTTAAAAAACAATATTTCATCAATTATTTAGCCCTAAATGATTTTCTGATTGTATTTCATTGCGAGTCCAATGATAAATTCAAAAATATTTCAAAAAATATGAAAATTTTATTTTACTAGTTTTTAATTATTCAAAGAATTTTAAAATTATTTTGGTAATTTTTGAGTGTTATTCACTCGCAAATTGGTTCGTAAAATAGGGGAATGCGAGACAGAACTGAGCTTGTAATCAGAAGAAAAGACACGTGGCAACACCCTGTTATTTCAGTGATACGTGTTTATTTCTACAAAATTGTGAGATGTTAATAAATATAAAAATAAAACATCAATCTCTCATCTCTCTCATCTCGATCTCGCTATAGTCTCTCTCTCTCGATCTCTCACTCATCTTCTCTCTCCCGTCGCCATCTCTCCCCTCTCACATCTCTCCTATCTCTCCCATTCTCTCCCTCCCCTTCCCTCTGTTTTCGCGGTTGTTTCTTGTCGTCTCCGGTGAGAGGCTGTTAGGTAATGAATCACACACAGAGGGGGGGGGGGTGAATGTGTTTTCTGATTTTAGTCTTTTCTTGAAAGATAATGATTGAACAAAGTAAATTAAATCTTGTATAGAAAAGTGTTCATGCAGAAATTAAACTTGCATAAAATAAAGAACGCAGATGTTCAAAACTCACTTAATTTTTGTATTAAAAATTAAGATGCTTTGCTACAAAATTTCTAAGCTCTTCTAAGTTAAAGAGCTCAGCTTCTTCTCGAGAGTGTTACAATTTTTTTTTATCTATTTTGTTACACTTAACTAGAAGACTAGTGTTAACTTTATAGCTCAATTAACTGCTGGTTTACACAGTGGATAATAGACATGCTATTAGCTTTTCTAAACTGTCACTTGTCATTTCTATTTATAGAAAAACAAATCTTCCATTTCTGGCTTAACATATCTTTAGCATCCGGTGTTTAATTTAATCTTCCTATGTCAGTTAATCTTTTCCATTGATCTTGCACACTCTTCAAGCTGTTTTTTGTAGACTTGTCAATCTAGTTGTTGGATTGTTTGTTGATTGTTTATCTTGTATATTAAACTGATCTGCAATTCTGTACTTTGAGACTGTACTTCGAGATCTCCAGTTTGATTCATTTGAACACTTGATATCTCGACAAGTTTAAAGGCTTATGGAGATGTTTGGTACTCCATAATAAGTTTGGCTTGTAGAGGTCTTCAGCTCATCGAGATCTAAAGTCTTCATAACTTCACTTGACTTGTAGATATCTCTGAGTTCTCGAATGGATATAGACTTGTCGATAACTCTGAGTTCTTTATTGAAGGAATGACTTGTCGATATCTTTTTGAGTTCTCGAGTAACTTTCCTAACTTCTCTACTCCGGTGGATATTGCTTATCCGTTGAGTATATATTGCTCATCCGTCGAGTAGATGTATAGCTTATTCGTCGAGTAGATATTGCTCATCCGTCGAGTAGATGTTATTCATCCATCGAGTGGATATATATATCTCATCCGTCGAGTAGATATTGCTTATCCGTCGGTACTCTCTGGAGTTTGAATGACTTCTTGATAAGTCATTCTGGAGTTCTCGAATGACTTCTCTATAATATTAAATCTGTGACTTGTAAAGATCTTGACTTAGAACATTTTTCTCCAAACAGATTTATTCAACTCCAAGCTTCTTCAAAATTCTTCTGAGGTATGATCTTCTTGATCTTCTTCCAGATAGAATCCTTAGGCTTGATACTGTTTTAGGAAAAAGACTCCAGTCTGCTCCTTTGCATTTTTACAGACTTTAAGTGTTACAAGTACAGAATACAAATTTAGATAACAATTCAACTTATTTAGGGTTGACCCCAAGCTTAACTGATTGCTAATGACATTTTCAGCTTCACTAATCTTTGACATCATCTATTATATATTACAGAGGCCGCCTGAACTCCGCTGGGTTTGGTGGCTTCATTTATGTTTTCGTTGGATTATACATATGTACATATATTTATTTATGTGTGTATATCTGTTGTATTGGATTTTGTGTGTATGTGTTGCTATGCGTGTATGCTTGTGGTGTGTGTTGAGTACACTACTTGTGTTGCGTGGTTGTAGTTCTGTTGTGGTGTTGTTGTACTGTGTTTTGATTTTCTGATTGATTTTGTGAAGAAAATTCGATGAGAAACCTTGTGATTATTGAATTAATTATTTGGTTTACAAAAAATATCGGTGAAATTCGCGTTGGAAACCCGAAATAAACGGGTAACCCCGAATTTTTACTACCGTCGGCGATGAGTTTGGGCGAGCCGACGGTGGACCGTGATGTATTAACTAAGTCCTACAAATTATAAAATATTGTCTCGTATATTATTTTCGATGTTCGAGTTAGTTTTTTGTAAATATTAGAGTCGTAATTGGTTGATTTGTATTGTGAATTATGATTGGTTGTGTCGATATGATATCGACTGGCAGTCTGATAAACAGAGGAGGTGCTGCCCGATTTTCGAAAAATAATTATTGGGAAATACGGGAGTACAATCTTTAATTGTCGGATACGCTAATCGATTTATTCTGTAAATTATATAATACTTAGTATCAACTTATCTTCGATGCAAGAAACCGACTTGAATAAATAGGTGATGTCATTCGGTGAAATATTTTGCAAAAAAGAGTCCTATAACCCTATATTTCTGTAATAACGGTTATACATACTTTCTAAAAGTAATTATCGAACCAAATTTTGAGTATTGTATATTGAGATAGTGTGTATAAATATGAGTCGAGTTATGTCATCATAAGGGTAGAATTAAATGGTGAGGATATGTTTGTTGTATAGTTGATTAAAACTTATATTTTGTCCTGTAGGATCCAGTAAGAACCAGACATTGGATAAGAGTGGAATAGAATGGTATTGAGTATGTAGTTCCTAGCAATCGCAGGAGCAATATATTGAAATAGAAAGACAGTGAGGTCATGAGATGTCAGACTGAGATGATCGTGTTATTGCTAAACACCAAAAGCAAGTATCATTATCTTCACTTATAATTCAAGTGAATATTTTCTTACACCCTATTATGCAAGTTTCTCTATACTATTTTAATTTCAGAATAGTAGATGTTTTACATATCAAACTGCTTAGATTTATAAATGTTTACATACTCAAAAATTTAGATTATGTTATAAAGATTTTTGGGACACATTGCATACATATAATCATTGGATTATTGAAATCATGCTATTCTAGCAATTGTTCTGCTAGAATATAATTCATATTTCAGTTAGATAGTAAATAACTATCCTAACTAGATATACTTTATACAGTGGATTTTGATTATATATTAAGCGAATAACTAATCATTCTAGTTATCTCGCCATCAGTTGATGTAGTTACTTCAGACCATGTGAAATAGGGAGTCGGTTATTTGAGGATATCAATTGATTCGATTTCTTTATAAAAAATATTTTGATTGGATGAATGCATAAGTGACCGGGGCGGATGTTCCAGCGAAGGGCCATGTATTATATGAAATATTTATTATACAACTTATGCCATAGGCAGATATATTATCTTTTTATTTGAGTACTCGTATTGTGGGACATGTTTCTACGAACCATGATCCAGTGCTATCACACGGCTGATCAGCATGTGATAGTACGTGCGTCGATGAAGGATTCCAATCTAAAAACTTATCGTTTAATCGTTAAGATTATGATAGCTTGTGATAGTTTTTATTCTCGTGCGTATCCTGTGATTGATGATTATATAATAGATGATTTACAATATATTGTCATTTCATAGTTTACATGAAATATTGATGTTGATACTTAAATTGCTATTAATATCAATAGTGGTATTGATATATATGATTGATGTTGACCTTCATACTTTAGTACTAGTATGTTGTGAGCATCTAAGTTAGTATTGATATCTAATTTGACGTGACATCAAAATGAGTATTGATATCATGATTAGGGTTTTGAGTAAAATGGATATAAGTTTATGATTTAATCCATAAATACTGTGTCGTATTATTGTTTATGATATTCACGTAAGCACTATTTTACGAGTTTTATCTCGTCGAGATTTAAATAATTGCTGAATCATTTTCACTCAAAAATATCAAAAAGGGTTTTGGATACAGTTGAGAAAATAATTATTTAATTTCTTAACAAATTTTCTGATTCAGCAATCATGATTTTAAATGTTCTACTCTATTGCATATGTCTATTTTCTATCAAAAGACCATATATTATGTTATACGAACTTGCTGAACATTTCTTTCGCTCATACTTGTCTTTTTTTAAATTTAACCTTCCAATGAGGATTAACTTACGCTGTTAACCGCGTAATTCGAGAAAAGCAAAGCAAGAAGTTTTTGGAAGGTGGTTGGTTCAGGATTTGTGAAACTAATGTAAGTTATATTATGTAAAGTTGTCTATATATTATAGTTGAGTTATTATATTTGGGCCTAGTATACTTATTTTTAAATTATACTATCGGGTTTAGCTTTGAGTTTGTAAATTGTTGAAAAAATGTTTCAAAAGAAAGCAAAAAAAAATTATTTGTGGAATTTGGATATCTTGTTTCTAGAATTGTAACATTAAAAGATATTGGATTAGTTGGGGTCATAGATGCTAAATATCTTTTGCTGACATTTGTTTATTATTAAACATGTAGTTTTCGATTGAGGTTTAATCGTGACAACCAGATCTTCTGAGCCCGAAATTGGGGGCGTTATAGTCATGGTCAAGAGATCTCAATACTTCCATTCGACGCTTACTTTGCTGGCACGAGGAATGAATTGTAGGAATTAATAAATTCAGGGTGTCTTGGTTGACGTCCACTGTGTCACGCCTAGGCCTGCCTCTTTTTCTCTACTCTTTTTCTTGAAGGTCCTTCTCCTAGTTTTAAAGAACAGAGAATCAGCATTTTAACGGGTAAAAATAATTAGCATGAGACACAGAGGCAAAATTAAAGAGGAAGCCACATATAAATGAGATTATCGAAACAAATAGGCCGAGGATGAGTGATATAACCTACTGACCATCCATATTCCAGAAAAACTACAAACCATAAATTTTAAAAGGCATACAAAATAGTAGCAGGTACATTAATTTGTAGCCCATATTAAGCCGAAGACTTCAATTTAATTTTCCAAACCATGCTACAAATTGACGAGGTTGTAAATTGCAGTAGCACAGTGGTTACACCTATAGAATACAATAACATGCAGCATCAACATATCCTCCCATGTGGTCCAACTTCCATCCCTGAACAATGCTTACCCTGCTTTTTTGATGATCCTGCTTAGTTCAATCAGTTCAGCTACCCAGCCAATGTGTCAGGAGCAAATGCACTAATCATATATCTAAATCCCAAAACCTGACGTCATCTTCTAAATTTGATGTAAAATATGTACCATAGATTATATCAGTAAGCAACATCCGTTTTCATCGATGCCTTGACATTAATAGAATATATTTCATGTTAAGGTGGGTCCCAAAAAAGTAAGGCGATTTCCCAAAAATTTATAAAAGGAATAAGGCTATTGAAATTCGGGTTTTCTACTTAAACGCTAAAATTTATAGATTTTCACTTTTCAATGATACTTAATGATTGTTAGCTTGCTTTTTACGGGTTCTAACAAAAACCAGTTACTTTTCTCTCTGATATTAAAAATAACACTGTTACCTTATTAATGCTTACTCTAGTTAACATACTTTAGTCAATTCTTATTTCTATTTTTTTGCCTTTCTTACATTTTTTTCCTAATTGTATTCATCTTTAAAATTGTTTTATTTTTTCCAATAACATGCTTTAATCAATTTTTTTGTTTTTATATTATCCTCACATTCTTTTCTAGTTGTATTCAATTTAAATATTACATTGAAAATATAAATTACAGAAACATTTTTACTTATTTTTTTTCTAATTGTATACAACTAGAAAGACATGTTTGCTTAATTTTTTTTATGTTTTTATACAATTCTTACATTCTTTCTATTTGTGTTCATTTTTATTATTGTTTATTTTTAATAAATCAATTTTTTTTCTCAATATAAAATTCTCACATTCTTTTTTTAATTAGAAAAAAAGTAAGCTGACAATCATTAATTATACAATTAGAAAAGAAGTAAGCTCACAATCATTAAGTATTTTTACTTATTTTTTTTTCTAATTGTATACAACTAGAAAGACATGTTTGCTTAATTTTTTTTATGTTTTTATACAATTCTTACATTCTTTCTATTTGTGTTCATTTTTAATATTGTTTATTTTCAATAAATCAATTTTTTTTTCTCAATATAAAATTCTCACATTCTTTTGTAGTTGTATTAATTTTAATATTGTTTTTTATTTTTAATAACAATCTTTAATCAATAACATTAAAAAATATTATTATTTTAATTTTACAAATTATCTTTCTCTTTTCAAAATCTAAAAAATAGATGAGATTACTAAACTAAATTTTTATAAAAAATAAACAAGTCTATACTCATTAAACACCAAAGAATCTTTCTCTCCTCCCTCTCCTAATCCTATATTCTATATCTCTTCTAAACTACCATTGGAATATTGATCTCAATAAACCTTGTCAAGAAGCCATTGAAGAAGAAGAAGAAGAAAGTGAAGATATCAATTTTGAGCCTTTCATTGGTCAGTGATTCATGGGTACCCTGTGTTATATCCAAAATTTGGCATTGGGTTGACTCGGGTCAAACGCGGGCTAATTGCAGTCAAACTTAGTGTTGCGTTGTGGAAGTAAGGACGCGTCCAAGCCTACAGGACGCGCCTACTAGGAAAGGGATATGTTACGAGGCAAGAAGAGTGCCTGATCAAGGAAGGACGCGCCCCAGACTCTATGGACGCGTCAATGTTCATGAAAGTGCTTGGCAGACGAGAGCTTATGGTGATGGACGCAGTAGGACGCGCCTACTTTAGCAATGACGCATCATAGGATGCGAAATGCTGTGCGTGATGGTTTAGAAGAGACGGTGCAAGTCTAATAAGGGTGAGGACGCGCCCTAATTTCTAGGACGCGTCCAATGTTTGTTTAATGTGATCTTAATGGTGAATTCAGGACAAAGCTTGCATGGAAAGGAGCGATGGAGGTTATTGTTACTAATGTATTTGTTGCAGGTACTCTTGGAAGACTTCCCTCCTTGAGACGGTCAAGGAGGGGGATGTCCGTGAAAAGCTTGAAGGCCTCCAGGGGTATGCCTGATGATTGAAGGCCTCCTCCTGTATTCAACGGGTGTCCTCGTTGGGGATGCGGGGTTTAACCTTGGTGTGTGCTTTGGGAGCTCTGTTCTTGTATTCAACGGGTGTCCTCGTTGGAGAACTTTGGAGTCATCCTGCACTTTGCACCCAAGAGCTTGGGATCACCTGTCCTGCTATCTGGTGGGTTATCCTCATTCGGGGGACAGGGACGCGTCTTGCATTTGGGGTGAACCGTGGCTATACCTGCGTTCGTAAATCAAGGGAGATAGCTGTAGCGGAGTGTTATCCTTGCGCAGGGAGATGCACTATCCGTGAAGTCCTACGATTACGGACGAGCCTTGGGTCTTTGCGGTTGGGCCTCATAGTTGGACATTCCTAAAGCTAGCAGAAGATGGATATCGGATGGGCTTCTACTGGGCTTAAGAGTAAGAAGTCTTAACGCGTTAGACTTCTTGTTCTACGAGAACTACGTCAGGCTTGATCCCTATATAAAGGGTACGTAGGCACATTGAGAGGGTAAGAAGTTGAGAGCTGATAAGGGAGCCACCACTTACTCTGATCAATCTCAGCCTAAAATAACCGATATCAACCATACACCGCTTAAGTTTCCGGTAAAGAACCACCGTTACAGATCTTAGTTCCGGCAAGAAACCTCAATCTTTGTTGTTACCAGATTCCTCCGTCAACAAATTGGCGCTAGAAGGAGGGGGTGCTAATTAAGGTCGCAATCTTAGGAGGAAAAGATGTCTTACAATCGTGATGGAAGTTCTTATGATGGAAGTGACAGCAGGTCAGAAGGGGAAGGCGGGGGGCGCTATACTCGCCACGAACCTTACGTTCCCAGAAACTTGGCGGACCCACCAAGGGCTCCGGATGTGGGGGGGACACCTCCAGTTCTCATCAGCAACACTGATATATTGGAGCAATTATATCGCATGGGGGATACTCTTAACAGTTTTAACTCAAGACTGAACACGGTGGAGCGTCGAAGGACGAGGAGAGGTCGTCGTTTCCCCCGTCACGGTCATGCCTTGGGGAAAGCCCCTGTAGTTGAGGGAGATACCCAGGGGAGCGGGGATAACCCGCGAATCACTCCGTGGCGTTTGCAATATTCTGGCGATGTAGAACCTATTGTAGAGCTTGCGGATGAGGACACTGAAGGCAGAGAAAGGCCTCACCTGGGCAACCAGGTAGTGCCACACCCGCATAGGTCTGGACGTACGATGGACGAGCGTCGCCGTGTGGAGAACGCTCAAAGCCAAGACGAGGAAGGAAGGGATCTTTCAACCTTGAAGAAGAGGCTTGGCATAAGGTTGGAGGACGACGATTTGAGGATGTTGCTGGTAGAATGGCAAAAGGAAGGAAACGCCGGAGAAGCGAGGCCCCGTGATACGACGCGTGTGCCCCCCGCATTCCAAAGGGATGACGGGATGCGGCACCGCGAGCACGAGCGTGCCCCTCCGCGAGGAAGGCCCGGGAATTTCTACCGGGGATATCAGAGGAATGGACGAGGAAGGATGGGATATCAATACGGAAGAGCCCCTTACAATGGTAGGAGAGGTGGAGCGCACTCCGCTGGAGAAGCCCCCGCCGTTATTCCCGTAGCTTCTCACAGCGTTACTGGTAATGGGTCTGGAGCGCGTCCTCATGACCAGGACGGCGGGCGGACTCAAGTAAGAATGCAGAACAATGATGAAATTCCGCGACATGGTCAGGATGAACCTCGTGTACGGGAAAACATTCAGAACCAAAATGGTAATATGCCACCGCCGCAGCCTCAAGGTGAGGGGCGGCAAGATCCTCCGCCGCACCCGGGGGGTAATCAAGGGGAATTTCAGCAAGTCGCAGAGCAACCCCAGCAGCCTAATGTTCAAACCATTCCTGGGGTAGGGACGTTTAATGTGAACGACCTCAAGCGGTTACTCAACCATCTTGAGGGAGGAAGAGTAACGGCGACAGCGCAAGCTCCTTCTCCTTTTGCTGCTGTAGTGAGGGAGGCGCAATTGCCCGCGGGATACCGGAACACAACCAACGACTTGCGTTTCCACGGGAACTCTGATCCTGTGGAGTTCTTGGGGCGTTTTAACATTGAAATGGATGTATATCAAGTACCTGATTTGGCTCGATGCCGTCTCTTGGCAGCCACTTTCAGAGAAGGTGCTCAGCAGTGGTTCCAAAAGCTTGGTCCAGGTGTAATTACATCCTGGGAACAGATGAAAACTTTGTTTTTAACACAATTTCAAGCCGCGGTGAAGTACACACCACCTGTTACCACGCTGGCTAATGTGAAACAAAAGGAAGGAGAAAGTTTGACTTCATATTTCAAGAGGTTTAACGCAGAATCTACTTTGGTGAGGGGTGCAACTGACGAAACGTTGAAAATATTGCTTATAGCTGGGTTGCGTGTGGGGACGGATTTCTGGAAACATCTACAAGGGAAAGACCCAGTGTCATTGGCCGATGTGCTCGTACAGGCGGAGTCGTTCAAGGCAATCGAGCAGTCGCTTGCAGAAACAAAAAAGAATGATGATACCTATAACTCCAAGGGGCGATCCAAGAGAAGGGACAGATCTGTAAGTCCGGGTTATCGGCGAAACGCCAGAAGCCCTAACAAGGTAAACGCTGTGAGCTCGCGAAGAGAATGGAGCCCACCATCGAACTACGAGAGAAGAGTCAGCAATTATACCCCACTGGCGGCGTCCATTGGTCATATCTTCGAGGTAAATAAGGACAGGGGAATCTTCAAGAAGCCCGACCGTCTAACTTCATGGCAAAGCAGAGATAAAAAGAAGTACTGTGACTACCATGAGTCTACTGGCCATGACACCCACGAGTGTCGTCACTTGCGGGATGAGATTGAGGAATTGATCAAGGCTGGACACCTAGGAGAATGGATCGACAAGGTGAAGCGACGCAGGGGACTTGAGGACAAGGGTAAAGATGAAAGACAACCCTCGCGGGCGGAGGATGTTGAGAAAACAGCGGAGGTCAAGTTTCAGAGGGCCGGCAGCATCAGGGCAATTTTTGGAGGACACCCTTTTGTTGGTGACAGTAATCGAGCACTTGAAAGAAACGCGAGAGAAGCGCGACATCCACCGCTCACTAACATCCACAGCTTGGAAGATAGACCCCCGAAGGTCTTTAAGGGGGAGTCCGCTGATATTACATTCAGGGAAAAAGAATCTAGGTGGGTGCATCATCCTCACAACGATGCGCTGGTGATTACCATGCTTATTGGGGCAATGAACGTACATCGAGTGTTCCTGGATAATGGGAGTTCTACAAACATCTTGTACTATAGCACCTACAAAAAGCTGGGTTTCCCAGATAGTGACATGTATTTTGAAGATGCGCACGTCTATGGCTTTACGGGGGAAGCTGTGAGAGTTATGGGCTCAGTCAGACTTCCCGTCACGCTTGGGGAAGGGGCTTTGTCGGTTACTCAAATGATAGATTTTAAGGTGCTAGATCAGGATTCCGCGCACAACGTACTGGTCGGCAGACCTTGGTTGCGTGCGTTCAGGGTGATAACCTCGATACACCACTTGATGATAAAGTTCCCGACGCCAAACGGAGTTGGCAGCCTGAGAGGGTCACAGTATGAGTCACGTGACTTCTATCACAAGGCTGTCAAGGAATTTCGCAGAAGAAGGTATGAAGGGAAAGGTCTCCCATTGGAAGATATAGAAGATATTCATACAAAACCGGGTGGAGAGGTCCATGCCCACTATTTTGTTGAGAACCCCGGAAAGGAAGAAACCAATACCTCTGGGAACTCTGTTGTGATGCAGGGACGTGTTTCGAAAATCCGTAGTGTAGAAGAAGTGGTGGTGAGTCACACAGGGGGAATCACGCAGAAAGAGGTTAACGGGGAAAAGTTGGAAGGGAGAAGTGAGATTTTACAAGGTCTCGGCGATAACTGCAAGGTTGATGCTCCTCAAAAGAAGGATGCGCCCTTGAATGAAGTTGAGGTTGATGCTCCTCCAAACGAGGACGCGCTCTCAGATGAAAAAGTAGAAATTGAAGACCCCCGAGACTTTGATTTCGATTTGGATCCCAGGATCCCTATGCTTATCAAAAAAACGGGACCGGCCGAAGACACAATATCTATTCCAGTTGATAAAAATGACCCAAGCAAGGTTTTGAAAGTGGGATCTCAGTTGGATGAGGAGATGAGAGGAGGTCTTACCCGCTTTCTAATTGCAAACCTCGATGTTTTTGCATGGAGTCATTCAGATATGATAGGTATCGACCCGGAAGTAATGTGTCACCGTTTGAATATCCACTCGAATTGCAAGGGCATACGTCAGAAACGTCGCCCAGTAAGTGGAGAAAGGGCGATAGCATTAAAAGAAGAAGTAGACCGGTTGTTGGAAGTGGGGTTGATCAAAGAATCGTTCTACCCCGAATGGCTTGCAAATCCAGTACTGGTGAAGAAACCGAATGGGAAGTGGAGGACATGTGTGGATTTCACGGATCTCAATAAGGCCTGTCCAAAGGATAGCTTCCCGCTGCCAAGAATTGATCAGTTGGTTGACGCGACGGCAGGGCATGCGTTGTTGAGTTTTATGGATGCATACTCCGGATACAATCAAATTCTGATGTATGGCCCCGATCAAGAACATACGTCCTTTATTACAGACAGGGGGTTATACTGTTACATAGGAATGCCTTTTGGCTTGATTAATGCTGGCGCGACCTACCAGCGGCTGGTAAACATGATGTTCAAAGACCAAATCGGGAGAACCATGGAAGTGTATGTGGACGATATGCTGGTGAAATCTAAGGTGACAACTGACCATATCAAGCACCTGATGGAGATGTTTAATATTTTGAGGAGGTTTCGTATGAAATTAAATCCACAAAAATGTGTGTTCGGCGTGGAATCGGGAAAGTTTCTCGGGTTCATTGTCAACCACAGGGGAATCGAGGCCAACCCCGCGAAGATCAAGGCATTATTGGATATGAAGTCACCCACCAATGTGAAACAGGTGCAGAGTTTGACTGGGAGGATCGCCGCGTTAAATCGATTTGTTTCAAAGTCGTCTGATAGATGCAAGGAGTTTTTCAAGGCGATTAGAATAGTTGGGAAAGACTTTGTATGGACGTCAGAATGTGAAGAGGCTTTCAAAAGAATCAAGGAGCAACTGGGGCATCCTCACATGTTGTCAAAGCCATTGGATGGGGAAAATCTAATACTGTACCTTGCAGTGTCTGAATATTCGATCAGTGCGGTTCTGGTAAGAGAGGAAGACGGGCAGCAATCACCAGTGTACTACGTGAGCAAGCGGTTACACGACGCTGAAACTCGCTACACAAATATGGAGAAACTGGTTTACGCCCTGATTCTTGCGTCAAGAAAATTGCGGCCGTATTTTCAGGCCCATAGAGTCGAAGTTCGTACAGCATACCCACTGCGACAGGTCCTGCACAAACCGGAGTCATCAGGCAGAATGCTGAAATGGGCTGTGGAGTTGGGACAGTTTGATTTGGAATATGTGCCTCGAACAGCGATAAAAGGACAAGCCTTAGCCGATTTCTTGTTGGAATTTGATTCTGAAATTGATGATAAAGCTTTGGTGATGCTATATCCACCTCAGGCCGAGGAGTCTTTGGAGGAGTTTCCATATCCTTGGTGGATCTTGCATGTGGATGGGGCGGTTAACAATGGAGGAGCAGGTGCGGGCATAGTACTTGTATCTCCGGAAGGCCACCACCTGATGAGCGCAATTCATTTCAAGTTTTATGCAACTAATAATGATGCGGAGTATGAGGCGCTGATTAATGGCCTGAAAATCGCTCTGGAAATGGGGGTGCGAAACTTAATTGCAAGAAGTGACTCAGAGTTGGTAGTGAATCAGGTGAATGGGGGATTTCAAGCGCGAGGCCCGCGAACAGAATTATACTTGAGATGTGTACAGCGCCTGATTGGAATGTTCAAAGAAGTTAGATTGGAATGCGTTCCGCGGGAGAAAAACAGTAATGCGGATGCTTTGGCAAAAATGGGGTCGCAACAAGAGGCTGTGTTGTTAGGATCCATCCCTCTTGAAATCCAGGAGGTTCCGAGTATCCCAGAGATAGAAACTATGCAAGTGGATGAAGCTCCCAAGGAAACATGGATGACGCCCATTCTAGCTTACATTCGCAAGGGAACACTCCCCGAGGATAAGTCTATGGCTCGTCGACTTCGTTATCAAGCCGCAAGATATGTGATATACGATGAAGTCCTATACAAGCGAGGGTTCAACCAACCTCTACTCAGGTGTGTTGAAGAAGAAGAAGGAAATTACATCCTAAGAGAGGTGCATGAAGGAATCTGTGGCAATCACTCGGGGGGTAGCTCGTTGGCAATGAAAGTGTTGCGCCAAGGGTATTATTGGCCCACAATGAGAGAAGATGCTACAAATTTCGTCAAGGCATGTGATCGCTGCCAGCGCTTTGCAAACTACTCGTCTATGCCGGCTACACTCTTGACGCCTATGGCAAGCCCATGGCCGTTCGCCATGTGGGGAATCGATCTTATCGGAGAATTGCCGAAAGCTAAAGGATACGTCAAGTATGCAGTGGTTGCGGTCGATTACTTTACTAAATGGGCGGAAGCTACGCCACTGGCTACTATCACCGCAAAGAAAATCAGAGATTTTGTTTTCAACTCAATTGTATGTAGGTTTGGAATCCCTTACAAGCTGGTCTCCGACAATGGAAAACAGTTTGATAGCAAGGAGTTGCGACAGCTATGTGAGGAGTTGAAAATCAAGAAGGAGTTTGCGGCGGTTTATCATCCTCAAAGCAATGGACAAACAGAGGCTGTTAACAAAATAATAAAACATACCCTCAAAACCAAGCTGGAGGAACGTAAAGGGAATTGGCCTGAAGAACTCCCGAAGGTGATGTGGTCATACAACACTACACCGCGATCTACTACGGGAGAAACGCCGTTTATGCTGACTTACGATTACGAAGCTATGGTCCCCGTGGAAGTTGGATCGGGATCACTTCGCAGAGACTGTTACGGGAAAGAGGACGCTGAGGTTAATCAAAGGCTTCATTTAGATCTCTTAGAGGAGACGAGGGAAAATTCTCAGCTAAGGCTAGCAGCATATCAGCAGCGCGTCGCAAGGTATTATAACAAGAAGGTAAAAGGACAGTTGCTGAAGGTGGGGGATTTGGTACTTAGGAAAGTGATGCCAAATACAAAAAACCCCCAACATGGAGTGTTTGGAGCTAATTGGGAAGGACCGTACAGAATAAAGTCTATCCTGTGGAAGGGGACTTATCACCTTGAAGACATGGACGGGAAGCTAATTCCGCGAGCTTGGAATGCGGAACATCTCCGAAAGTATTACCAGTGAGGCGTGGCTTTGGCCCCTTGCGTATTTCTTTTATCATTTTGATTTATGCCCAGTTTATAGGCTAGAATTAAATAAATTCCTCCTAGCCTAGGGGGGTGGTGCATGTACTACTTACTCTGGGAATAGTTGAAGGGTCATTTTTTAGAAATAATTTCCCCACAGAGCATAGTAGCCGTGGGACTGGTGCACTTTTGACATCAGAGTGCATTATAAATAAAATTTTGAAACTTGAAATATTTATTTGCTCAATCTGCTTGGTCTCATGACGCCTCCTAAACGTAGGGCGCGCCTTAAGCTAGGGTTTTATATGAATGAAACACAAGAAAAATGTACTATTTTCAAGGACGCGCCCAAGTTATCTTGATTGATGCTCCTTTGGACTGAATGTTACTATGATATTGACAACACAAAAAGAAAAGGTGCTTGTCAAAGACGCGTCCTGCGGGAAGGATGATGTATTTTGGATCAAAGGTGAGGCGTGTCTTGAGTGATAGTTCTATGTGGATGTTAACTGAAGTAGTGGCTGCTAAAAGGATCAATAGAACTTGAGTAAAAATGTAACTAGGCGGTGTACTATTTCCAAGGACGCGCCCAAGTAATATTGGTTGATGCTCATAATTTAAAAGCAAAAGCAAGTCCCTACCAAGGACGCGTCCTCCCTGAGATGAAATATTTCTAAGAGAGCATTAAGGCATGTCAAACAGTTAGGACGCGCCCCGTCACTCCTTGTGCATTGGTTAAACACACAAGTACAGTGTAGTGCCGTGCTCATGCACTTTCCAAAGCAAACAAAGACGCGTCCAACTAGAGAGGACGCGCCCACAATGGATATTTTCTTGACGGGAGTAAAAATAATAACAAATTAATCAAAGGCGACGTACCCTGAACACAAGGCGCGCCCATGTAAATGATTGAGAAAAGTGCAAGTGAATGGAGGTCAAAAGTAGTTTTTACAACTTGCAAGACTTCAAAGGGCCCGCGCCTTTAAAGAGTTTAGAAAAAGTACATGAAAAACATAAGACGCGTCCTAGGCAGGAGGCGCATCTTGGGGCTTGTCCTGGTCATTTGCAGGGGAAGGCTGAGTTTGGAGTGGAGCAGGTTCAGGGGACGCGTCCTCTTCCTCTAAGCCTAGGAATATCCTTTTGTTCTTGATGGATTCTGCAGCCCTGATCCTGAAATCGTTTACCCATATCTGGGTATCTGCATCAAACTTTGAGAATGTATACTCTGGGTCGTTGGCAATGAATCCAGAGCACCATTCTTCAAATCCAGCCTGGAAGCCGTGCTGATAAACCAGTTTTTTCTCCTCTATCCATCCATGCAGCCTATCATCATTCAGGATGTCAAGTTCCAGCTGCATGGTGGAGTTCAGGGCGATGACGCTGTCCATTTGCTTTTCCATTACAGAGACATTGCCTTCCAAAACAGCTTTTTCTGTTTCTAGACGCGTCCTCTCGCCTTCCAGGCGTCTGATTTCAGCATCTTTTTCTTTGGTGAGCAGGGCAATGTGTTTTTCCAGAGATTTGACCTTGTCTTCGGCCTGGCTCTTTGCAGTATCAGTAACTGCAAGACGCACCCTGAGCCTTGCCGCCATGTTGGCACTCTGTCGGGCATGAAGGTGAAGCTCAGCTGCGGCCTTCACCATGGCTTTTTCTGTTTGTTGCTCTGTTCTGAAAGTCCAGCCTCTGACGTCATCCTCTGAAAAATCCCCAACAGAGGACGCGCCCAGGTATCTAAGAACGAAGGACTGATCGTCAGGAATGATCTTTTGGCGTTTCGAGGGCGCGTCCTCCCCCTCCTCAGGAATTTCAAACGCGGGAGTCTCTATTATCTTTGGAGGAGGAGAAGGAGTTGCAGCAGGGGGTGGGGTTTTTGCCTTTGAATCAACCTTTGTGGGAGCCTGTTTCCTTGCCCTTAGTTTTTTGGAAGCCCCAATTGCGAACCCTTTGGGGAGAGAGGCCATATCTGCAATATAAACATTGAAAGGAATTAGTTGGGTACAAGGAGACGCGTCCTAAAAGTAGGACGCGCCTATTTCATGATATAAAGGTCTACGTGCATGTCAGATATAAATGAACATAAAGATGAATAAATGTGTGGTAATGACGCGTCCTAACGGTATGACGCGTCTTACCTAAGACGTTTTCTATAATAAGGAGACATGCCCGGGGGTAGGGCGCGTCCAAGGTGATAGTGCATATATGAAGTAACTTTTATAAATTATGCTAAAATTAAAGGGAAAAAGTGAGCATAAATACGACGCGTCCTAACGCCGTGACGCGTCGTACGTACAATGATTTCTTACCCTGCTCTAAATCCATTTTCTTGGTGATGTCTGGCTGAATAATTTCTGTGGCTTGGAGCCCTTTGGACTTTTCAGAAGCAGTAAGGATAGGTTTCCCATTGTGGAAATCTCGAAATTTGCAGAGAGAACCCACTCATGGGGACAAAGCTCCTATTTTCTTCAAGTTCTCCTCGGTGATCATGTCCTTGAGGTTGAAATGTTTTTCAGCATACTGTAACACCTTTTCTGCTCTCTTCTTCTTCTTTCCTGCAAGCTCTTTCTGGGTCCTTTTATCTAAGAGAAGGGAGGATAGGTTACAACAAAGAAGACAAAGAGAGGGGTATAAAAGAAAAGGCGCGCCCTGATAAAGGGGACGCGTCCTGAATGTTGGACTCACTTGGTTCCAAGTTGAAGCAAACGCGTGTCCTTTTGACATCATAAATATAGAAGAATGGCTCCTTCCAGTCTCTTTCGTGGCTAATTTTACCTTCATTGAATCCTTTGTTGTTCAACCATTTGTTGACTACCAGGAAGTGGTACCCGGGAATTGATTTCCTGATGCTGTAAAAGAAGCTGAATTCTTTCATTGAGGGCGCGCCCAGCCTTAAGTTATGGTACATGATGAACAGAGCCCAAGCTAGTTTGTATGAATTTGGTGATAGTTGGACTGGAGCTACGTCGTACCATTTTAAGATTTTCTTAATGTATGGATGCAAAGGCGCGCCCACACCCAAGGAAATTAACTTTGGAGTAAGCACCATTCTGGGGATCCTTTGGTTCCCGACATTGAAAATGTGTGGCCTCATGGTTCGAAGAGGGCGCGCCCAGATTCCCTCCATGTCATAGTACTTTATGTGCCATTGAATTTCCCAATCGGTTGCCGTCGAGTCAAGAGCTACGCATGCCAGCTTGCCTTCTCTTTTTCTTCTAGCATTCTTCTCTGCCTCAATTAGAGTGTCAAGTCTGGTCCAGTCACAGTCCACTTCGACATCTGAAGGATTCCAATGTTCCAGAGGGGAGTCTGATTTCTGAGGGGACACTGGATATGTTTCGGGGTCAGGAATCCTCCTTTCAAATTCATTCACGCTGAGAGGTGACGCGTCCTGAGAGGGAGCCGAGCCTTGAGAATTCGACGCGTCCTTGGAATAGGACGCGTCCTCGCCTGAAATGGCTATTTTTTGGGGTTTTTGGTTTGTGGTTAAAACAATTTCGTCGTCTGTCCAATCTTCAATGGCAGCCCTAGTATCGAGAACCGGAGTTCTTTGCCTTTTGACTCCCTTCTTCTCTATTCTTGAAAGAATGGGAACATGATCCATGGAGTCAGAACTGGAATTGGACATTATTGAGGTTTTTGATTTAAGGGAACAGAAGACACGTCTTTCGGCTCTAAGGAAGGAATTCGTCCTGTGGATGTTGGGAAAGTCGGGTTTAAAAGAAATCAGGTGTGGGGAATAGGTTCCAATACGCTTGTTGAGTGCTTTAAACGGGTGAAATGGTGAAGAAGAAGACGCGTCCTCCAGCTGCAAAAGAATAAATAACAATTTGAGGACGCGTCCATTTAAAAAAAAAGGGAGAAGAAAAGGAAAAGAAAGATGGAAGGAGGATATTGGGAGGGCGCGTCCTGAGAATCTACCGCAGGGGGGTGTGCTACAATGATGCGTCCTAATAAACCTTTGGTTCCATATTACCTTTGTTTGGGACAACTTGAATATGTCTTAAATTAGAAGATACAGGACGCGTCCTAACAGGAAGACGCGTCCTACATGATTATAACAGCGGAATGTTAATCAACTGTTAACAATTTGGGGGAAATATGATGAAATCCTAGAAACATGTAGTTGGGAGATCAGGGAAACAAAATATGTTAAATTTACAGATATATTCACATATACATGCAAGGAGAGTTAAGAGTGGTGTACGGCAACTCGAAGCATATGAACGGGTTTTTGCTTATTAAACTCAATTTACTTAATTAAATAGGAAAGTAAAGGAAGATTTGAATACCTTGTGAGTTGGCGGTTGGATTGAGCTACAGAAATAGGGAAATGGCTGGATAGATCACCGGAATTTGGACATTGAAATTCCTTCTTGAAAAGGCGGCAATGGCGGATGTGTGAGAGAGAAACAGGGATGGTGAAGATGGTGCGTCTTAAACTAGGGTATTTATAGAAGAAGGGCGACCCTAAGGATGACAGCTGTATACCGCATGTAGAAAGTGAAGGTAGGACGCATTTTCCCTTTATGGCGCGTCCACATAGTTTGAGCCAAATTTCGCTTAAGAAGAAATTCCAATTTTGTTTTTAACTGCAAATGGAATTTGGGGGGTAGTTGTTATATCCAAAATTTGGCATTGGGTTGACTCGGGTCAAACGCGGGCTAATTGCAGACAAACTTAGTGTTGCGTTGTGGAAGTAAGGACGCGTCCAAGCCTACAGGACGCGCCTACTAGGAAAGGGATATGTTACGAGGCAAGAAGAGTGCCTGATCAAGGAAGGACGCGCCCCAGACTCTATGGACGCGTCAATGTTTATGAAAGTGCTTGGCAGACGAGAGCTTATGGTGATGGACGCAGTAGGACGCGCCTACTTTAGCAATGACACGTCATAGGATGCGAAATGCTGTGCGTGATGGTTTAGAAGAGACGGTGCAAGTCTAATAAGGGTGAGGACGCGCCCTAATTTCTAGGACGCGTCCTATGTTTGTTTAATGTGATCTTAATGGTGAATTCAGGACAAAGCTTGCATGGAAAGGAGCGATGGAGGTTATTGTTACTAATGTATTTGTTGCAGGTACTCTTGGAAGACTTCCCTCCTTGAGACGGTCAAGGAGGGGGATGTCCGTGAAAAGCTTGAAGGCCTCCAGGGGTATGCCTGATGATTGAAGGCCTCCTCCTGTATTCAACGGGTGTCCTCGTTGGGGATGCGGGGTTTAACCTTGGTGTGTGCTTTGGGAGCTCTGTTCTTGTATTCAACGGGTGTCCTCGTTGGAGAACTTTGGAGTCATCCTGCACTTTGCACCCAAGAGCTTGGGATCACCTGTCCTGCTATCTGGTGGGTTATTCTCATTCGGGGGACAGGGACGCGTCTTGCATTTGGGGTGAACCGTGGCTATACCTGCGTTCGTAAATCAAGGGAGATAGCTGTAGCGGAGTGTTATCCTTGCGCAGGGAGATGCACTATCCGTGAAGTCCTACGATTACGGACGAGCCTTGGGCCTTTGCGGTTGGGCCTCATAGTTGGACATTCCTAAAGCTAGCAGAAGATGGATATCGGATGGGCTTCTACTGGGCTTAAGAGTAAGAAGTCTTAACGCGTTAGACTTCTTGTTCTACGAGAACTACGTCAGGCTTGATCCCTATATAAAGGGTACGTAGGCACATTGAGAGGGTAAGAAGTTGAGAGCTGATAAGGGAGCCACCACTTACTCTGATCAATCTCAGCCTAAAATAACCGATATCAACCATACACCGCTTAAGTTTCCGGTAAAGAACCACCGTTACAGATCTTAGTTCCGGCAAGAAACCTCAATCTTTGTTGTTACCAGATTCCTCCGTCAACACCCTGCTTCTCTTAATTTCTCCATCTTTGTTTTTGTCAAATCTTGCTTTACGGATAGAAAAACCTTGTTGTTTAGCATATTTCTTCTTCACTCAGGAAGCACTGACCAATGAAAGTTTCATAATTGATATCTTCACTTTCTTGTTCTTCTTCTTCAATGGCTTCTTGACAAGTTTTATTGAGATCAATATTCCAATCCATGGGGAATGGTAGTTTAGAAGAAATATAGAAGATGGGATTAGGAGAGGGAGGAGAGAAAGATTCTTTGGTGAATATGAAAAGACTCTGAGTGACTAGGTATACTCGTTAATGAGTATAGACTTGTTTATTTTTTATAAAAATTTAGTTTATAATCTCATCTATTTTTTAGATTTTGAAAAGAGAAAGATAATTTGTAAAATTAAAATAATAATATTTTTTAATGTTATTGATTAAAGATTGTTATTAAAAATAAAAAACAATATTAAAATTAATACAACTACAAAAGAATGTGATAATTTTATATTGAGAAAAAAAATTGATTTATTGAAAATAAACAATATTAAAAATGAATACAAATAGAAAGAATGTAAGAATTGTATAAAAACATAAAAAAAATTAAACAAACGTGTCTTTCTAGTTGTATACAATTAGAAAAAAAATAAGAAAAAATACTTAATGATTGTCAACTTACTTTTTTTTCTAATTGTATACTTAATGATTGTCAGCTTACTTTTTTTTCTAATTGTATACTTAATGATTGTCAGCTTACTTTTTTTCTAATTAAAAAAAGAATGTGAGAATTTTATATTGAGAAAAAAAATTGATTTATTGAAAATGAACACAAATAGAAAGAATGTAAGAATTGTATAAAAATATAAAAAAAAAACTAAGCAAACATGTCTTTCTAGTTGTATACAATTAGAAAAAAATAAGTAAAAATGTTTCTGTAATTATATTTTCATTGTAATATTTAAATTGAATACAACTAGAAAAGAATGTGAGGATAATATAAAAACAAAAAAATTGATTAAAGCATGTTATTGGAAAAAATAAAACAATTTTAAAGATGAATACAACTAGAAAAAAAAATATAAGAAAGACAATAAAAGAGAAATAAGAATTGACTAAAGTATGTTAACTAGAGTTAAACATTAATAAGCTAACAGTGTTATTTTTAATGTAGAGAGAGAAAAGTAACTGTTTTTGCTGGAACCTGTAAAAAAGCAAGCTAACAATCATTAAGTATCATTGAAAAATGAAAATCTATAACTCTTAGCGTGTGCCCTTGGGCACACACTAGAAAACCCGATTGAAATTAATCGGACAAAGCCATTATGCAAGTTAAAATCCTCTATCCCTGTTTCTCCTACAATTCCAAACTAACTTTATTACCCGTGCAAGGCACAGGCTAGTTTTATTTATAAAAAAATTATTATTTTTTGTGTACTTTTACAATATTTGCGTGTTGTTTTATACAATATTGTGTGATTCATGTTAGAAGGACTACTGTAATGCCGAACATCCTTAAATTTATATTGTGCCGCGAATGTAAAGTTTAGAGTGCATTCTTACCATTAAAAATAATGATTTTCTATCAAGTCTCAATGATTTTTTCAACTGGAGATACCAAAAATATTATAATGTTTAGGTGTCATGTTTATCAAAATATGGGGGCAAAATAGTAATTTTTTTTGCACGGTCGAACTCGAACTTCGAATTACTCGGCTCATAAGGTTCACGAGTCTTATCAAGCATATATTATTTTTTAATAGAAATATATTTGTATCTAAATATTTAATATTTTATTAATATTTTATATATTTATTAGAATCGAATTCGAGAACAACCTATCATATTTCGAGTTTTTGTCAATCTTTGGTGAAATTGATTCAAGTTTTCGAGCCGAACTTGAGGCTACCGGACTATTTAGGACCCGAGTTTCATGTTTGATTTAAGATTCGGGTGAAACCGAGCTCGTGCTCGAGCCCAAACATTTTTAATCGAGTTCAAGTCTGAAAGTTTTCGACTCGGCTCGGCTTGATTATACCCTTAGTTGTTGTAAAGTTGGTATTTCGAAGTGAGTTAATTACCCAAGTCTCAATATTTAATAAACTATTATTAAATGGTAATATATAATCAATCAGTTAATATGGTAACATAATATCAACAAGTTATTTATTTAATATTTGTAATTTTTTTATAAATAAAAAAATAATTAAAACCATGTGGTTGTAGATGAGTATAAAGTTAGTATATTGTAGTGAGCTAATTATACAAGTCTTAGAATAATTTTATTATATATCAGTATTAGATTATATAGGTTTAGCCATCCAATATAAAGAAACATATATATATATATATATAACTCGGTACTTGATGTTATTAAAATATAATCAAATGAGCCTCTAACTCAATCGATTGAAGTCAAATGTTTGAATATAGGTGTCACAAGTTCAATTCTACAAGCCAATAATATTTTTCTATATTTATTCAAATAAGGGCGCAAAATATTAATTTCGAATTATATGTTTTCCCTAAAAAATTTGACCATATCGAACTTTTTACGACCTGAATTTTGAGTTTAAAATTTAAAGTTCGGTTGAACTCGAGTTCGTGCTCGAACCCTAACATTTTTAATCGAGTATGAGCATGACAGTTTTCGAGTCGACTCGGATTGATTATACCCTTAGTTATTACACGAGTATAAAGTTAGTATCTCGATGTGAGTTAATTATCCGATTTTCGATAAATAATAAATTATTATTATATGACAAGATATTATCAACAAGTTAATATGATAATATATTATCAACAACAAGTTATTTATTGAATGTATAAATTAAAAAAAATTATAACCACGTTCTTGCACATGAGTGTAAAGTTATTATATTGTAATCAACTAATTAACCAAGTCTTAGAATAATTTTATTCTAGATAAATATTGAATTATATAGATTTAGTCACCCAAAATAAAGAAAGAAGTATGTAACTCAATATTTGTTTTTATCAAAATTTAACCAAATAAGCTTGCTCAATTGGTTGAAGTCATATGTTTATTAAAAGTGTAAAGTTAGCTATTGAAATGAGTTATTCAATCAATTCTCAAATCATTATATTTTATAGAAATATTAAAATAAATATAAAATTTAATATAAGGAAAGAAACCTCGTGTAATTAAATAAGTTATAACTCAATACTTAATGTTATAAAAGTTTAACAAAAAGTGTCACTAGCTCAAGTGGTTGATGTGTTTAATTTGCAAATAATTGTCATAGGTTCGATTTCTATCAGTAATAACTATTTTTGATATTTATTAAAATACATGGGCAAAATAGTAATTTTAAATAAAATGTTTCCCCAACTGCAGATTATAAAGATAATAGATTTTGTATAAATATTAAAATAAATATAAAATTGAATGCAAGGCAAGACACCTCGTGTAAATAAATAAGTTCCAAGTTAATACTTAATGTTATAAAAGTTTAACCAAAAAGTGTCTCTAGCTCAAGTGGTTGATGTGTTTAATTTGCAAATATTGTAACTATTTTTGATATTTATTAAAATACATTGGCAAAACAGTAATTTTAAATAAAATGTTTCCCCAACTGCAGATTATAAAGATAATAGATTTTGTATAAATATTAAAATAAATATAAAATTTAATGTAAGGCAAGACACCTCGTGTAAATAAATAAGTTCCAAGTCAATACTTAATATTATAAAAATTTAAACAAAAGTGTCTTTAGCTCAAGTGGTTGATATGTTTAGTTTGCAAATATTTGGCATATGTTCGATTTCTATCCAGAACAACTATTTTTGAAATCTATTAAAATACATATACATAGGCTAAACAGTAATTTCAAATAAAATGTAGATGGCATCATAATAACGATATTTTTATTATACTGTAATCAGACTCAATTGCCTGCTGTCTTGATAACCTGCGCAACAGGACCTCCTCGGTAACAGGAACCGAAGGTCGCCCCATCTTCCCTGCCGGAGCACTCATTTGATTAACTGTCATGCACACAATTTATTTTACATGGTATAACTCTTTATATACTCCTTCCGTCCCGTTGATTTCTGTTGTGAATATGTTGTGTACTTGATGATCACTTAAACAAAATGTCTAAGTAGATTTTACTTAGTGAAATTATGTAGCATTCGACGGATAAGAGTTTTAGTCCCGACGGATAACTCATTAAAGTCCCGACGGATGATTAACTTATTATCCATCGAGTGAGTAGCTTACGTAATAATAAGATTATAGCACAGTGATGTATGCACCTTTGTATAAAATCTGTAGTAGCGTATAAGTCATGTTGACTTTAACTAGATATGCAGAATAGGTTGATTAACTGTACATAAGCAATGTCTTGTAATTCTGTGTAAGTGAAATGAAGTCAAGTGCCAAAATAGCTACCGACGGATGATTAACAAAGCTTCGACGGATGATCAAATGACTATCAACGGATGTTTAACATAGCAGTCGACGGATGATCAATTAAGTCATCGACGGATGATCTGAAAGTCGACGGATGATCATATCAAGATTCAAACATCAGTTGAACAGTGAAAGCTGACACACAGCCGTCGAGTTGGATACAAACACACTGTGGAAGCCCATTAACTGGGTAATAGAGGACGAAAAGCAGTAAAGATTAAGACTGTTAGATTTTATATTTATTCAGTTCTTTTGACTTTGTAATCTTGGTAATATATAAACCAAGAGAGTAGCAAATAAAAAATAACTAAGAAAGCAGAGAAACAAAAAAAAAACAGAGAAATCTTTGTAAGCACAATCTTTAGCATTTCCTGTATTCTCAGCAGTTCTATTTTGTAAGCAGCTGTGAGCATTTCTGCACACAGAGTCCTCTCGATATATTATATATATCTCTGGTTGAATTGTTTAAATCCACCAGAAAGTTTTTAAAGACTCTTGTTTTTAATTACTTATGTTTTGATTCATTCAAGTTTACATTCCGTATTGTGCTAATCAAAACAAATATATTCATAATCGAGTTGAACATTTTTATTTCAAGAAAAAGGTTCAAGAATTCCATTCAACCCCCCTTCTGTAATTCTTGCTATATTGTTAAGGGGCTAACAATTGGTATCAGAGCAAGCTCTTAATCTACAAAGAGTTTAAAGATCAAAACAATTCAGCAAGATGAACAAGAAAGATGTTGGAGTCAAGATTCCTTTTCTTGATAAAGATAATTACCATCATTGGAAGGTAATGATGCATCTTCATATGCTTTCTCAAGATAAGGCCTATGTGGACTGCATAGAAAGAGGCCCTCATGTTCCAATGAGAGCTGCAACAGGAAATGAACCATCTGTTCCAAAGCCAAGGCATTAATGGTCTGATCCTGATATTGAACAAGTCAGGAAAGACAAAAAGGCCATGAACATTCTGTTCAATGGTGTTGATGCAGACATGTTTGATAACATTATCAACTGCAAGACTGCCAAGAAAGTTTGGGACACAATACAGATAATCCGTGATGGTACTGAGCAAGTAAGAGAAAATAAAATGCAGCTCCTGATTCAGCAATATGAGCATTTTCACAATGAAGAAAGTGAGTCACTCACTGACATTTTTAGTAGATTCCAAAAGCTACTAAATGCTCTTAAATTGCATGGAAGAGTCTATCAGACTAAAGACTCCAATCTGAAATTTCTCAGATCTCTTCCAAAGGAATGGAAACCAATGACAATCTCATTGAGAAACTCACAAGATTATAAGGAGTTTACTTTGGAGAGATTGTATGGCATTCTGAAGACCTATGAGCTTGAAATAGAGCAGGATGAAAGAATGGATAGAGGAAAGAAGAAAGGAGGATCTATTGCACTAGTTGCTGATCTGGAAAAGGAGAAGGAAGTGAAGATGGAAGATGTGGAATCAACTTCAAAGGCCTGTGAAAGCAAGGGTAAAGGGCTAGCTGCAGAAAATGAAGATTCATTGAGCCAAGATGACATAGAGGACATTGATGAGCACCTAGCATTCCTTTCAAGAAGATTTTCCAAGCTCAAGTTCAAGAAGAACTTTGGAGCTGCCAAGCCAAATAGAAACATGGTGGATAAATCAAAATTCAAGTGTTTCAAATGTGGCTTGGCAGGGCATTTTGCAAATGAGTGTAAAAAGTCAGATTCCAGTAAGAAAAGATTTGAGTCTGTAGATTACAAGCAAAAATACTTTGATCTACTCAAACAAAAGGAAAAGGGCTTTTATTACACAAGAGAATGACTGGGCAGCTGATGGCTTGGATGAAGATGAAGATGTCAGCTATGTCAATCTAGCCCTTATGGCCAAGTCTGATGAAACAGAGACAAGTTCCTCAAGCAATCAGGTAATCACTAAAAACCTTGCACATTTATCTAAAGCTGAGTGTAATGATGTAATAAATGACATGTCTACAGAATTGTATCATTTGCGTGTTACACTTAAGTCCCTTACTAAAGAAAATGCTAAACTAAAAGAAAATAACTTGTTTTTGAGTGAGAGGAATAATGTGCTTGAGTCTCAGTTTGTTGAGTTTGAGAAACTAAAAATTGAGTGTAGAATTGCCAAGGAGGAATTAACTGAGTCCTTGAAAAAGGAAGAAATTTTAAAGAAGCAGCTCGATCGAGAATAAGAGGTGATTAAAGCATGGAAAACATCCAGAGATGTTCATGCTCAAATCACCAAGGTTCAAGGAATTGAGTCTTTTTGTGATGAAGCCTGGAAAAAGAATAAGGAGAAACTAGAACCTGTTTTGGTAGATGGGTTGCTGACAGATGTAGACTCGACGGATGATGAGGACTATCCGTCGGATAACAAAAAGTGTTATCCGTCGAATGATAAAAATCCTCATCCGTTGGCTATAAGCAAACCCATTAGCAAAGCCAAATTAACCAAGCTAAATGATAAGTATGGGTCTGTTTCCAAGAACTTTGTTTCAGGAGAATCAAGTCAAGCCAAGAAAGGGAAGAAGGCTAATATTGGTCACATGACTGTCAAACAGTTAAGTGACAGACTTGAGAAGATAGAGGTAAAAACAGAGACTAAAAAGAAAAAACAATAGGAATGGTAAAGTAGGGATTAACAAACACAATAACTACACACCTGACAAATATGCTCCTAGAAAAATCTGTGTCAAGTGTGGTAGTGTAAATCATTTGCCTGTTAATTACAAATCTGCCATGCCTACTTCCATGTCTGTTAAGCCTCAATTCTCTAACATGAATGCCATGCCACCCATGCCTGTTAATGCTATGCCTACACAGAACATGAATGCACAGTTTGCTAATATACCATTTGCACCTAATCCATATTATGCTGCATACAATATACCTCAAATGCCATTTAGCATGCCTTACTGGAATAACATGTTTGCACCAAGCATGCCATTTCCTGTTAGCCATAACATACATGATAATTCTGTTACATCTAGTGGTTTCAAAGGCCCAACCCAAATGACTAAGGAAGAATCTGAAATTCCTAAGTCAAATGAGTTAAGACCTAAGAAACAAAAGAAGAAAGCTAACAAGGCAGGACCCAAGGAAACTTGGGTACCAAAATCAACTTGATTTGATTTTGATGTGTGCAGGGAAACAGAAGGAATCTTTGGTACTTGGATAGTGGTTGTTCAAGACACTTGACTGGTGATTCTACCCTGCTCACAGAGTTTGAAGAGAGAGCTGGCCCAAGTATCACTTTTGGAGATGACAGCAAAGGTTATACTGTGGGATATGGCTTGATTTCAAAGGACAATGTCAACATTGAAGAGGTTGCCTTAGTGGATGGTCTCAAACACAATCTGTTGAGTATCAGCCAGCTTTGTGATAAAGGCAACTCAGTAACCTTCAACAAAGAAACCTGTGTTGTGATTAATAATCAAAACAACAAAGTGGTTCTCACTGGTGTAAGAAGAGGAAATATGTAACTAGCTGACTTCAACTCAACTAAAGCAGAATCTGTAACTTGTCTTCTTAGTAAAGCAAGTCAAGATGAAAGTTGGCTATGGCACAAGAAGATATCCCATTTGAACTTCAAGACCATGAATGAGCTGGTAAAGAAAGAGCTAGTTAGAGGCATTCCTCTTGTGGAGTTTACAAAGGATGGACTGTGTGATGCCTGCCAAAAAGGGAAGCAGATTAAAGCATCATTCAGGAAGAAACTTGATTCAGCAATTGATGAGCCTCTGCAACTGCTTCACATAGATTTGTTTGGACCAGTCAATGTATTGTCAATTTCAAAGAAAAGATTTTGCCTAGTAATTGTAGATGATTTCTCAAAGTTCTCTTGGACCTATTTCCTAAAGTCCAAAGATGAGGCTAGTGAAATCATCATCAATCACATAAGGCAAGTTAACAATCATCCTGATTTCAAAGTTAGAAGAATCAGGAGTGACAATGGAACTGAGTTCAAGAACTATGTCATGAGAGTATTTTATGAGGAAAATGGGATCTTGCATGAGTTTTCAGCAACAAGGACTCCACAATAGAATGAAGTAGTGGAAAGAAAGAACAGATCTCTTATTGAAGCTGCAAGGACAATGCTTGAAGAATCAAAATTACCAACTTATTTCTGGGCTGAAGCTGTAAACACTGCATGCTACACTCAGAACATCTCTTTGATTAATCAAGCAAGATGCATGACACCTTATCAATTGTTCAAGAACAAGAAGCCAACTCTAAACTTTCTTCATGTCTTTGACTGTAAATGCTATATTCTGAGAAATCAAACTGATCAAAATGGGAAGTTTGATGCTAAAGCAGATGAAGGAATTTTTGTTGGATATGCTGTTGGTAAAGCATATAGAGTCTACAATCTAAGAACCAACATTGTTGTTGAATCTATACATGTTGTGTTTGATGATAAAAAGATTGAAGGACTAAAAGATGGAGATTACCATGAAAGCCTCAAATTCGACAATGTTGAGATGGTCTGTGATGAAAGTGATGATGAGAGTGATCAAGAAACAGTGTCTAAGGATGCAGACAAATCTACCATAAATGAAGCAGAAAACTCAACATCCGTCGAGTTACATAATGCTTCATCCGTCGGAAGGCAATCTGTATTATCCGTCGGAAGACAACCTGCCTCATCCGTCGGTACTCAAAATTCACCATCCGTTGGGATATCAATAGGAGCAGGATGTCAAGGCAGATCACCCATAGAAGGTACCCCTATCTTAAATCAAAGATCCACAAACTTAGGGGGAGTTTCTAGCAATCAAAACTCAATCACACATCAAGACAACATTGAGGTCTCTTCATCTAGGGCTAATCTACCTCAACCATGAAAATGGATAAAAGATCACCCCTTTGAACTGATTATTGGTGATGTTTCTTCCAGAGTTCAAACCAGGAGAGCAACTCAAGAAGAATGTCTATACAGCAGCTTCCTGTCTAAGGAAGAACCAAAGAAGGTAGAAGAAGCCTTGTTAGATCCTGATTGGATTTTAGCTATGCAGGAGGAGCTAAACAAATTTGAAAGGAATAAAGTATGGAAGCTGGTACCCAAGCCTACAGGAAAGAATCCAATAGACACCAAATGGGTATTCAGAAACAAGATGGATGAAAATGGCATAGTAGTAAGGAACAAAGCAAGATTGGTTGCTAAAGGCTATTGTCAGCAAGAAGGGATATATTTTGATGAAACATTTGCTCCTGTTGCAAGACTTGAAGCCATCAGAATCTTCTTAGCCTATGCAGCCCATGCCAATTTCAAGGTCTATCAAATGGATGTCAAAAGTGCCTTTCTGAATGGAGATTTGGAGGAAGAAGTGTATGTAAGTCAACCTCCTGGCTTTGAAGATCCAAATTTCCCAGAGTATGTCTATGATCTACTGAAAGCACTTTATGGACTAAAGCAAGCACCTAGAGCCTGGTATGACACTTTATCAAAGTTCCTTTTGGAAAATCACTTCACAAGAGGTACTGTAGATAAAACTTTATTTTTCAGAAATGTTAGTGGCTCTAGCATACTTGTTCAAATTTATGTAGATGATATTATTTTTGGCTCTACAGATGAGAAACTTTGTAAAAAGTTTGCCAAACTGATGCAAAGTAAGTATGAAATGAGTATGATGGGAGAACTAACTTACTTTCTTGGTTTACAAGTTAAGCAAGTTAGTGATGGAATATTCATTAGTCAAACTAAATATATTTTTGATCTTTTAAAGAAGTTTGATCTAATGGATTGCACATCTGCAAAAACTCCCATGACCACTGCAACTAAGCTTGAACTAAACACTACTAAAAAGTCTGTGGATATTTTAAGTTATAGAGGCATGGTTGGCTCACTTCTGTACTTAACAGCTAGTAGGCCAGATATAATGTTTGCTACATGTTTATGTGCTAGATTTCAGGCTGATCCTAGAGAGTCTCACTTAATAGCTATTAAGAGAATTTTCAGATTTCTCAAAAGAACACCAAAACTTGGCATTTGGTATCCTAGAGATTCTGGTTTTGATCTAACTGGTTATTCAGATGCAGACTATGCAGGTTGCAGAATTGACAGAAAAAGTGTAACACCCCCAGATCCGGGGTCGGGGATCCGGGTCGTCACGAGTTCCATTTCCCTTAATAACACCCAATCTTAATAATTACTCAACTACTCTGTACTGTGACCCCACTATAAACACACACACCACACGTTATAGTCTCAGAGATGAACATCCAAAAATAACCACAAGTCATTTTATTCCACAATTATATGCCAATACACCTTAAAAGGTTTTCTGAATAAATTTACATTTCTTTGCCATTATTACAATTCATAAATATACATAAATCTGGTACATCAAAAGTTGAAAGCCTAGCCTATTGGTAGCTCCTACCTCAGCTACAGCGACATCAACGCCTATAGGAAACTGCGGAATGTTTCCTATCCGCTCGCGAATTGGGAGCTTGATCCTGTTCATCTTGTCTATCTGATATTGTGTGATGAAAGAAGAAAGCAAGGGTGAGCAGCAAGCCCACCAAAATAATATGTATAATGATTAACAATATATGAGCCTACTCATAATACTCATGAAAGTCTTGGTCAAAAGAAATGAACCAAGTTTGATATCTTAATGCGATGGAGTCGCAAAATATTCAGTATATATATATATATATATACTTTTCAAAATATTGGAAGTCCTCTTACATGCATAATATACACAAAGTCCCAGTGTATAACTGTATAAAAATATCGTTGCAAGGTGATCTCATATATCTAACCTTGTCTCAACGTTTTTCTGAAAATCTTTGTCATGCATAAGATAATCATTTACTAGATATAAGTTTAAAAGATGAAGTTACAAGATACTCCAATATACTTATATCTTTTCCAAATACTACTTGAACTACCACCGTTCAAGTTATAATTAGTTCAAAAGTTCATCACATAGATGAGACTACAAGACCAGATTTGAATAGATTAAATCTTTTAAAATATCATCAAAATAAAATGAAGTTACGAGATACTTCATTTGATGTAAACATCATTTTGAAAACTTGACCCTGCCAACACTCAACAATCGCCCAACCGTAGCCTTTCTATCGAAGTGCTCTGGGTAGTGTTAAAGAAATTATCCAATTGGATGATGAACTCATTAAGGGAGTTTGCCGCGCCAGGAAGACCACTTACGATGATCAGTCGTAGTAGTACAACCCCACCATTTTCTACATGTAGAGGAGAACCTGTCGGATTTACTTGTCAACCGAACACTGAACTCCTAAGGAATGGACCGCCTTAGCGGAACTTCCAGGCCATTTGGGCCAATATAATAAGGCTGGGCCGGCGCTACTCGGCCACTTACGCCACTCCTAGTTCAGATAAAATCCATGACTCTGAAACGTAAAGCTCGTCCCCACTTTCCCCAAGTAGAAACTTGTTGATACGGCTCCACCAAGAAGTCGTATCCATTTGGAAAGGAGAACTCACCGATATTTCCCAGGCGATGCCTGTTAATGGATTAACTTGTTCCAAGAATTTTACTTCCCGAGTGTTGGGTAAGTAATCAATTCATTTACCAAAACTGCAATCTCGTTGCGAATATAAAATACACCACAGAGCCGGATTCCCCAGGTTTTGAGCGAGTATTTAAATCCCCTTAAAAAAAAGGAAGATCTTAAATATAAAAATGAGTTTTGGGATCCGCTCTGACTTTAAAAATCATTTTGAAGACTCGAAAACACTTTATAGAGTGTTTGGAGTAAAGCTGATTTAATGAAGTAAATCAGTCCCCAGAATATTTAGAAAATGACTGAATATTATTATTTAAATAATATTCCCATAAAGAATAATCTTTATAAAAATAATTGAAGTAGAATTATTAAAACTTATACTTGAAACGAGTATTAAATAACCAAAGATATACTTATATGAAAGTATTATCTTTATTTGAATAATCAAAAATAAGTTTGATTATCGACACCTTATTCTTTAATAAAATAAAGAAAATATCTTAGCAAATAATCGGAGTCATAGATCCTCAAATGAATATTCAAATAATATTCATTAAATAATATAAACTGAGTCATAAGCCCTCGAATGAATACTCAAATGATATTCAAATAATAAAATAAACTGAGTCATAAGCCCTCGAATGAATATTCAAATAATAAAATAAAATGAGTCATAAGCCCTCGAATGAATATTCAAATAATAAAATAAAATGAGTCATAAGCCCTCGAATGAATATTCGAAATAATATTCGATTAATAAAATAAAAGGAGTCATAAGTCCTCGGATGAATATTCAAGTAATATTCAATTAAGTAAAATAAAGGTATCGAATAAACCTTATTCGATCAATAGTTTTGAAAACCATATCCATATATATATAAATATATATATATAATATACTCGGGAACATCGACTCCCGGTTCAGAAATATATTCACCTTTGGGTCCCCTATACTAAGGGTATACGCAACTACTGCTTATTTCTAGCATAGGTATTATGCAACTATAAGCATTGAAATCAACAGATAGATAACCAGATTACGAAACAGACATGCATATATACCATCTCAGCATGCTCCAATATATCGCAAAAATTGCTAATAACAATCATGCACTTATCACAAGATAATGCATATACATATATTTACATCACAACAACAGTATAACGGGTAGAAAACTTGCCTGAGCGACTGGGGTTACGAATGGCTCGGGACGAGTCTGGTAACCTATAAACAACAAGTAAGTTGGAATTAAACCAAAGTCACTTGTAAATCTATACTTTAACTAACTTAGACTCTAACGCTTGTTTTGCGCTCACTGATTCGCTTAAGTCACTCGGGTACCCTCGGCTCCACCATTTTTAATAATTTAACCTTTACGAGTTTTAAGGCAATTCCTTCGCGAGTGTCTTACTAACTGCCTAGCACACTTACCATAAATGTTTCATACATTAATTAACCCTTTTTGGTCTTTAACCTATGTTTCAAAGTAAGGCGAGGGGAAAAGTTTCGTTCGCGAAACGCCGTTACTTGAAACGGTCGTTTCTCCTAAACCGTGCATCGGAATCGAACGAACTACATATCAAAACGAAGCTCGTAACATGAGCTATCTAAACATGGCAGTGGTCATAATCTAGCAGGGGGTTCTCGGGTCCTAATGTTATGCACAAAAACAGTCCAAAGAAAATCGGACGTTACGATGGCTATGTTTACGCGATTTCCAATATTTTAAACCATTCAAACCCATTCCAAATCAACCTCAAATCCAACATACAACCAACATCCATCCTTATCACATCATAACAACCCCAACCAATTCAATTTAATCATTCATACTTATGCCTAAGCTTAACTTTAATCATACTTAAGTCCTTTTAATCAAAACCACAACATTCACCATTCCATTTCACTACCATTTCAAATCCCAAACTCTAAATCACAACAACAAGCTACAATAGCACCCTACTAATCAAAATCATCTTATAATATATAGGAATCTAGGGTTTGGAGATGGTATACCTTCCTTTGAGTGGTGGGAGGAGCTAGGAAGCCTTAAGAAGCTTTGAGAAGTCTTAAGAATGCTTGGATCTTCAAGAAAAACCAGAAAAACTTCAAGTTAAAAACTTGAAAACACTATTCATAGTCTTCTTCTTTGATTAAATGGAGAAGATGGAGAAGGAATTAATGGCTTAAACTTATGATATAGCCCTAACTAAGCATGAAGATGATTAGGGAATTTACTCACCAATTTAGGAAGCTTGGATCTTGAGTTTTTGAATTCTTGCCCATTTGCAATAGTAAAAAGCCGAGAGCATGATGAACCATGCCTTGGTTTCTTTTTGATTTTGATGAAAATGATTTTGCTTGGCTTGGTTGGCTTGTTTTTGTGTTTGATTTAGTTAATTACCTTGTTGCCCTTGAATTTGTGTGGTTAAAAAGCCACCACACCTCCTTCCTTCCCATGTCATGCTTGTGTCACCTTGCACATGTTATAATGCTCCCACTTGTCCACACCTTGTGGTTTGATGATGTCACAATCCCTGGCGTCTTGTACAAGCTTGTCTCTTGGTCACTTATTTGTTTTACGGTTCGCTTATCTTTCGTTCTCGTTTATCGTTTGAGGGATCATACCCAGGATCTTATTACTTAGGTTCCCTTAACCTTTCTCAATATATTATATTCCTTTTATGATCCTCTCCTATAATCCTTTAATTTAAATCCTTTTTATCCTGTTACCTTATACTCAATTCTCTCCGTATCTTGTGGATTTCCGGGAAAAATCAAAGTGTTCGGATTTGGATTCTGACGATCTTTACATACACTTATATCCCATATAAAGTACTAATAAAATCTCAGAATATCCATATCAGAACCCCTACATAGTGTGGCATTAAAAGTTTTCTCATTCAGCAAAAACACTATTCATAAGGGTTTCAAAATTTCCCAAAAATTGGGGTTATTACAGTCTCCCCTCCTTAAAAGGATTCCGTCCCGGAATCAGATAGAAAATGAATAGGGATACTCTCTTAGCATTGCACTTTCTAACTCTCAAGTAATTTTCCCACATTGTGGTTCTACCACCAAACTCTGCCTAGTTTGATAATCCTTCTCCTAAGCACTTGTTCCTTTTCACTCTATAACCCTTCCTGGTTGCTCCATATAGGTTACGTCTGGTTGCATGTCTATGCGCTCATATGCCCCTATTTATCTGGCATCTGAATTACACTTCCTTAACATTGATAAGTGAAACACGTTACGACTTGCTACACGTTCGGGGGGTAAGGCTAGCTCATATGCTAACCTCCCAATACTTCTTAACATATCCAAGGGTTCGACACCTTGTGGACTTAGCTTTCCTTTCTTTCCGAATCTCATCAATCCTTTCTGAGGGAATACCTATAACAACACTAGGTCCCCTATTTCATACTCTTTATCCTTTCGTGTCAAATCAACATACTTATCATGTCCATCTTGGGCTACTACCAGCCGTCCTCTGATTAGATCTATCATATCCTTGGTCCTTTGGACTACTGCGGGTCCGAGCATCTTGCGCTCTACAACTTCATCCTAACATAAGGGAGATCGACATTATCTTCCCTCAAGGATCTCATAAGGCGACATCTCCATAATGACATATGATCTATTGTCGTAAGATAACTCAATCCGAATTAAGTGATCATTCCAAATTCTTTCAAGTCTATTGCACAGACTCTCATTATAGCTTTTATCATTAGAACTTTTGCTTCTCAATACCCATTCTTTTCCAGTTCGTAATCGCTACTACCTTCTGTTCCTAATATTATACGGGTTATACTTTTGCTCGTTATCGTTCTATAACCTTTTAATAACCACGTCAACCTTAGTATCACGAATGTGTTTCCATTCCGCATACTACCACCACTTTATTAATCCTTTTTCAGTTATTTCTATTTTCCAAAGTTTGATTAATCATATAGAAGTAAAGGAATTTGTTGAGAGATCACTATGATCATGAACACTTGTTATATCGCATAGTTAGTACAGAAGGTGGCCAGCCTTTAATACTTGACAAGCAATTAAACAACATGTGGTATCCTACTAGGCTTCTATCACAAAGATAGATAGTCATTCGGCAATACCTCCCCTTCTGGAAGGGTTGTTCTTCTCAGCTTACATGAAATGAAAAGAAGAGAAAAGAACGAACTGAAGAGAATTGTATATATGAAAAAAATATACTGCCACAAAATATCTGGCTTGGAACCTACCTCTGAACTATAGAGGTTTGTCATAGGAGAACAAAACATATACGTATTTATATCAGCATCAAGCATTATAGCCTCGTATTTCCCATGCCTAAATATTTTCGCTATCCCATCCATCATTCTATGGACCCATGCTCTTCCTCGAGCTTATATACAATCACCTTTGAAACTCCCTCGACATCGAGAATCGAATCTGGGATCTCATTCTATACATCATCGTTACTAGAATTCTATGCTTGCACCGCAACCTTCCTCGTATAATAATACGACTCTCTATTGATAAGAAAGAATAATTATTCACTAGGTAGATACTCTACTTAATTAGTCTATCAATGATAACTTATACACTACCACGACCCGATTAGTGGTACTCAATCTCAACACCCATTCCAATACAACTCTCATGGTTGTAATCAGCTCACTACTCGCAGAATCATTGCTGCCTTACTATGGTCCACCACTGACCCACTATAGTCATTCATTTTCCCTGAAGTCTTAATAGCTAACCATACAGAGTCCATACATCTCGTATCAAATCCTTCTAAGGAGGTAACATAATCACCATTCCTGATTCATGAAGAACACTCCTGATCCTGACATACATACATGACATGAAGCAGATAAAAGTGCAGAAGAGTTTCAATCAAAGCAACGATAGCAGGTTAATACCATTCTTAATCATACGCCCTAAATAGAAGAATTACTCAGGGTTCATCTAGTCCTTTTTGAAACATGGTCCTGGCTTATCTCAAGATAGGACCTTCTAAGATAGATAGCCCGCTCATGGCGATTACACGAATTAAACCTTTACTAACTACTATTTCGGTTGGGTATTGCACAGTCATCAGAAGGAATGACAATCTTCCAACCCAAAATACAACCATCACAGCTTTAACCATCATCACTGTATTCCTTTGGCACAAGCGCCTACAATTTTCCTTTTACCGTTAAAGTGTCGGCCACCTCTTTGGCCTTTCCTGATAGTAATAGTTCCTTACAGTCAATGTCTTTTAACCACCTTCAACTAAATTTTCTACCTTATTCCAATCACAGCTTATGTGAAAATGCTTTCCTTAAAATCTGATGAGTAAAAAAAAAATAAAAAAAAAATACCATTTTTCCATAAGTTATCCCCTCAGTCTTTAGAGGTTAATCACTGTCATGACTGACTCTCAATCATACTTAGAACATCTTTTATCTTAAGTCCTAATTGCCCTGAACAATTTCGACCATTACTGGTTCGATCCATACCTTCTCGTGGTTTAACACGTGCCTCACTTGGCATCAATATAATTACGTCATATTTCCTTTATCAACATTTCTATTCTTGAAAATTTTGAATATTACCTTTCTCCTTGTAAAACCTCTAAGGTTATCCTTCAATCGTTCCTCCTGTATTCCCTAGATACAGGGCATATCAAAATACCATTTACTAATAAAAACAATTGTCTATAAACTTCTGAAAAAATTTCTCCACTGATTCTTAAAGGTTGTTGTTACCTTAACCCTTTCCCAATCATACTGTCAAACCTCATACTGTCCCTATTAAGGGTGAAATGCCAACCTTTATGCATTCCCCTTAAGATTCATTTTAAGTTACCGATGTTCAATCCTTAATTCCACCTTTAAAAGGTACCTGCATCCTTCCATGGATAAATCAAATCATATATCCCTGATAAGGGTGTCTTATTCAATCATTCCCACTTCGATAGTATATGCCTAATTTTCACAATAACATTTGTATTCAAAATGGGGTCAATCCATATGGCCTCCAAAAGATAACAACGGTTATCCGCTTGTCTTGTCTAATTTGGTAACGATAACAAGGATGTTCTGGAAGATATTGGTCGTGTTCAACGTGAACTTCTTCTTAATAATTCCTTATTTACTTTTGTTGTTTATCTCAACAGTCACCTCAATGTTGGGATATCTTTCATACCTGGCGTCTCCCTTTCTGGGTATCAAGCCACCGGTCTTACACTTCACATTCTTGAAGGTCACTTCCTTCATCCAATTTTCCTAATTTCTTACTTCCTTGTCTCCTCAGTCTATCCGCATCTCATTATTTATCCTTCGAACTATCTCAAGGTTTCCTCGAATCCTCCCAACTTAAAGGGGGTACAATATATGTATCTCTTATGCCTTCAACCATCAATTTTAACTCATGGTGGATCATCATCATCCTGACGATTACATACTTTTCTATTCTATTGCTATGAGTCTTTAGGGTTTTCTCATACCCAACTCCCTTATCATTCCTCAAACTCTATTGCCTTTATATTCCTTTCCACTTCAGTTTCTTTTATTTTCCTTTCTCTTATCATTATTTCACAAACCAATCACAATATAAGCATTGATTTCAAACATCCCGTCATTCTGGATTCGTGTCCTCAGAACGAATCTTGACAACTTTTACAACTTAGATTCATAATTTATCATACTTGTCTGCCTTTGTTCTGGCTCTATAGCTTTTACACTATCTCCTTATCTTTGGGAATTACTTTCCCGAAAATAATTGACTGGACTTAAATCAGTTTATTATAATCTCTTGCTCCGTGCCTTCCTTGGTCTTTCACCAGCGGGTGGTCTCTTCTTAGGAGGGTAAGTGACAAAACAGTCTTTTGTGGTTCGTCAATCATTCAGAATCTCAAATGATTCCTCTATTTCCTTTAGCCAGGCTCTTGCCTCGACTAGGTCAACCTGTTCCTTGGAACTCTGAGAGCTTAGCGACTTAAGGTCCTGAAAGAATTTCTCACCGCATTGTTTCCTCAGGGTGGTGGTTGGGGATATAGTCTAAGTTCTGTCTAGAAAGGTCCATAAATTGTCGTATAGGAGTACCATCTCGGGTCTCCTTTCCTTACTCGACTTCTGTTTCCTTAGTCTGAACATTCCCTCCTCCTCCCCATAATCGGGGTCATCTTACATAATTTAAATCCTCATTTTCCACTTCATCATGTTATGGGTTCCTTTTGTCTTGGTGGCAACCTCCCTGACTATCACGTTCAGGGTTTACTCTAACTCTTATTCGTCAAACTAGCTTTCATCTAAGATTTCATCTTTAAGCTCTTAAACATTTGGAACCCAAATTCTATAGGAATACCTCATTATTCCCTTATCATCTCTCTCGGTATTAATCTCATATCTATTTGTTGGCTCTCTGCCTTCATTCATCACCTTTTTCTGGCATAATATGCTCTTTTCCATAATTCGGTCTCTATTGCAATCTCAAACAGCTTTTCGGTACCGGCTCCGGTTACCTTCACTACTATTTCCATTCTCTCAAAATCTCTTATCAATTCTCCCAAAGGACATTATCATCTTGAGTCTCTCCTTTTTACTAAGGGCATCAGCCACCACATTGGCTTTCCCCGAATGATACAGAATCTCCCAATCATAATTCTTGATTAGCTCTAACCGCCTCCTCGGGCGTATGTTGAGCTCTCTCTACGAGAAAATATACTAGAGTACTTATGGCTTAGGTAAATCTCGCACTTCTCATCCATACAAGTAGTGCCTCCAATCTTTAGGGCAAAACTATTGCCACGAGCCCAAGCTCATGGCGGGGATATCGAATTTCATATTACCTTAATTGTCTTGACAGGTACGCGATTACCTTACCGTGCTGCATAAGCACGCACCCTAAGCCCTTGTGCGAAGCGTCACTACACTTCACAAAATCTCCTTTTCCATCCGGCAACGCCAGCATAGGGGCCATCACCAACCTCTGCTTCAGTTCTTAAAAGCCGTTCTCGCATTTTTCTGCCTATTCAAACTTCTCAGTCTTATGAGTAAGCCGCGTTAAAGGGGCTACTATCTTTACAAACTTGACGAACCTCTGGTAGTGACCGGCCAATCCTACCTCTGGTAGTCGACCTAACCATGGTCATCAATTCATCAGTGGTCCTTTATCCAATCTTGTCAGGATCCTCCATGGAATCCTCCTCAACAACTATCCCTTCTAGAACAACATCCTCAACCGCTATATCCTCAATATCAACATCAAAAACTTTAATGGCGCAATATGACAAATTTACAAAGAGATAGTGCCGTTAGTACCTCAAAACCTTTGTATTAGGTCAATTTCATCGATGTACATTATCTGGATCTGAAAGAATGGTATGGAAGAATTAAATCTCCCATTTCATATGGAACTAGAAGTAATCCTTTTTAGTAATCCCTATTGTTCATAATAGCTACACTGGCCAACAAAGTATCACAACCTCCTATATTTTTAGTATAAGATTGAATCCTTAACAATGATGGCAATACAGACCAGCCTTAACACCTGATACTTCCAAATCACCAGTTCCAAATTCAAAAAATAACCATTTAAATATTAGAGTAATTGTCAACCAATATATCTAAAGAAAATTGTGTTTGTTAATTTATGTGCTAACCAAACTATCTAAAAAAATTAACAAATAACCATTCAAATCTTAGCGTAATATCACCAATATAGCCTATCCCAAAACAACTTTCATCACTATTTATAAATATTTAAGGATCAACCTATTCAACCCGAGTTTCCATTTATTCTAAATCTTTAGTGCACCCCAAAAATGGCACGTTCAAAAGCACAAAATAACAAGGTTCAAGTCGATCCAAAGTTTATAATAATTCATATATCTCATTTGACACGATCTGGCTTCTTTATTTTTTTAGTGTATATTTCTCATTGGGATTGATCACTTGAGCCTTCCGTGACCCTCAATCTAAAAATTAATTCTCGGATACGGCGGCATTGACAATACATGTTTGCTAAAGCTAATCCAACACCAAACACAAGCTCTCAGTATATCTAGATATAGGTGTATATCTTACAATATAGGAAATTTAGCTCTCCCAGTAAATAATGCTCCCATGTTCCAAAGCAAAAAATAATACAGTTAGTTATCAATGATATAGGGTACACATAAATGATCAAATTATAGAAAACGATTTCACAATGATTTAGAGAAAATTTACTATTTAACAAAATGATACAGATTTTACATGCATTCATAACTAATTTAAAAGCAGCTGAAGACAAAAATGTTGGAAAAGCTGTGATTTTAAGCAATAACATTTAAAAAAAAGAAACCCAGGTGACAGAATGGAATGGAAAGGTTTAACCGAAAGCATGAGAGCCCATCAGCAAACTTACAAAATAGGTGTCATGTTATCTTTAGTCACATAATCATTTGAAGGAGAAGAATGAGAATTATTGAGGGCCTGAAAAAATGGGACAAATGTGACGTCCTCATAAACTTGTGTCAGAAGTTTGGGGTTCACTACACACCATATATAAACCTTTTATGAAAATATTATATGCAGTGACCCTACTTACCATAATCAACGGATCGAAACAGGTTACAATATGCTCACGCCACAACTTTATTTATATACAAACAACCAAATCCCAATTTATTTATCTTACAACTGAAATTAAAATTGTCTTACAAACTTTTATCTCAAAACTAACTCGTACACTGTATAAGGATCCTCGCGTACCACAGTTTCCTTTTAACTGGAAAAGAACATAAAAGATTCGAAGAGTGAGTTAACTCAAGTCCACAATGACACATGAGATTAAACAATGCTCAATTAAATGATACGAGGAAACAAGTTTCTTGATAAGCAATGATTAGAATTGAATATTCACTTTTCATTTTAAAAACCAAGGTTAGGCTGCTGATCAGTCACGCACTAACCCGAGAAAGGCTCACAGCTCTGCTCTTTATACCGGATTCAAGGCACACATTGGCCTATCATGACCACGAATCTGGTCCGACCACGAATCTGGTCAATATTTAAAAACAATCCAATTCTATAATAACAACATGATAAACAATGTAAATCAATAAGCTGAATCATAAATAACATTTATCTCGAAGCATAGGGTGATTCTTAATACCATGAAAGTATAACAAGTTAAATATAAGATTGGCTTCCAGCCAAGGAAAGAATCAGAAAGTAGAAGACCAAAGGTTTAATGGTTACAAGGATTGGTCTTCTATTATACAAGGTATAAAGGTTCGTATGTTAAGCAATTCTATTTCAGGGATCTGTATATGGTATATATGGATTTGTGGAGTTGTATCGTATATATGTAGTTCGTATCCGGGAATTCAACAATCAATGGTTTACAAAGAATTAGGCTTACGGCTCAAAGATCAGTAAGAAGAATCAGGGTTTAGGGTTAATTACTTTAAAGCACTTGCAAATAAAAAATAAGAACTATTTGGGATACTTAACAACATATATGAAGAAGTTCGAAAATACTTGCAATATATCACAAGAAGGTTCGAAAATACTTGCCTTATCTCAATTCGCTTTCACTTTACTTGTACTCGTCTGTTGATTCTCACTCACTAACTACTTGCTTTCCCTTTCTATGTCTCTTCCTCTGTTAGACATTACAAGTATTTATCAATACTTATTCTCATCTCATTCTATTCGTTACGAGCTTCTATCTACCATTCGTTTCACCCAAATCCGACTTACAGATTGAAAGTTACGATAAAAACTGTCAAATAGTATACCATAAGCTGATTACACATCAATCAGATCACATATACCACATAGCACGTAAGATATTCGATCAAAATAATTTTTCAAAGAAGATTCGGGGTTAAAATAATTTTCCGGGTATTTAATACGAATTTTTAAATATTTTTCGGAATTAAAACGGGTCAACGAATCATTTATATAAAATTAAAAGGTTCGAATACTCGAATCTGACTTTAAAATCATTAATAATAATTATCGAGTCTTGAAAATAATTTAAAATAATATTTTAAAGTTCGAAACTATTTTTTGAAAATTTTAAATCAAAAGAAATAATTAAATCTAATTAAATAATCAATTAAATTAATTAATAACTAATTAAAACAATTAATTAATATCTAATTTAATTGAATAATTAAATAATTAATTATCAACTAAAATTAATTAATTAAATAATTTGGATTTACTTTTGAATTAAACATAATTTTCAGAATTAAAAATATTGATTTTTGGAATTTTAAATAATTAAAAACCATTTTCTGAAATTAAAAAAAAAAGAATTACCATTTTTGAAAAAATTAAAACAGAAATCAGGTTTTTGTAAATTTATAAAATTACAGGTGATTAAGTGCGAATGTGAGAAAAGAACGATTGCTAAATTGTAAATTAGCCATCGTCTTCCTCCCCCTCGCCAGTGACGGTCAGGGAAGCCATTAACGGCGACCCCTGATGTCTGAAGCTTTTTCGGCAACACAATCACGACCAAGAAATGCGTACAATTCATGCTACACAATCTCTATTGTTTTAGAAACACAGCTGTAAGGTCAGAATCACCTAACATTAACGATTTCGACCGGAAAAATTCGATCAAAATTTCCGCCGCCACCCTGCTACTTTTTATGGTGAACACATTCCAGTTATCATCCGTTAATCACATATACATCAATCGATTTATTTTTCAACGATCTATTCATTGGTGCAATCAATTTAAATCAATAACCCTCACAACATAACCCCCTAATTTTCAATTAAGAACATTCAAAATATATAAACCCTAAATTTTATTATTCGAGAATAACAACCAATTTTCTAATATGTTATTGCACTCCAAATTCAATATAATATACCAAAATGACCAGGATAAAATTATCTACAAGATACAATCATCAAATCATACAAACAACATCAAAATAAAAAATTATAATTAATCATAATTAAATTTGAATTTAAATAAATAGATATAAAAATACCTTTGATTTCTGCTGTGAAATTGATTGTAGATTCTAAAAGTACTTTTCACGAGCTTCGATTCGTTTACTCACACGCTTGATTTCAATTTCCATAACGCCTTCGTTTTTAGGTTTGATTCTGAAGAACGCGACAAATATTCGAGTTTTTCTCGGGAAGTTTTATATTTTAACTGTTTATTTATGATTATCTGTATAAAATAAAATATGAAAAAGCCTATTTATACTTATGGAATATTAATACTCGCTGAATCATATCGGATCCGAAAATAGATTACTTAGCCACTAAGTAACTATAAAAACGATCCAATTTGATACCAGTTTTGGATAATTATCAAAACTGGGCTTCTTATAAAACACCCTAAGAGCAGATAATGTAATAATTTAATCAAAATATCCCGTCTCTCGAGAATACGGAATTTATTGATTTATCGAAATGACTATTGTATCGAAAATTTTGCGCCGGGACTCATACGGGTCAAATCGTACTCCGGATTGAAAAAGTCAAAACATGGAAAATGTTCAAAATAATCAGATTAGGTTAGGAAGTAGTGTTCCGAAGACTTTTGGGTTGTAAATATGCAAAAATGGTTGAAGTTGGACGATTCCCGATTTTATAAAATAGTTTATAATTACTCGGAAAAATAATTATTAAATCCATAAATTATTTATAAAATCATATAACAACCTATAAATTACCAGAAAAATATCATAATTATCTATACTTTATTCTGGACATATTAAAATTAAAATACTCAAATTTAATCACATATAAATATCCAAACATTAATTCCAGTTACCAGATAATTCACCAAAAATTCACGTAATACTTATTTGTTGATAAAAATAATTAGACGATATTTCCAGGATATTACATCCTTCCCCCTTAAAAGGATTCTGTCCTCAGAATCTCCTAAGTAAACAAATGAGGGTACTTTCTCGCATATCACTTTCTAGCTCTCAGGTTGACTCTTCAACCTTAGGGTTTCTCCACAGTACTCTTACTAAACTTATAACTTTATTTCTCAACACTTTCTCTTTCTTTTCTAGAATCTCTATTGGATTCTCTACATACGAAAATCTTCCTGGAGTTCTATCGGCTAATATTCGATTATATGCCTAGATTCTGGATTATATTTCTTAAGCATCGATACGTGAAATACATTATGAATGTGCTCCATATGCGTGGGTAACGCCAATTCGTATGCTACCTTGCAGACACGTTTTAAAATTTCAAAAGGTCCAACGTATCTAGGACTCAGCTTCCTTTTCTTTCCAAATATAGACAATCCTTTCGACGATGACACTTTCAGTAATACTAAATCTCCGTCTTCAAATTCCATGTCCTTTATGGATTGATCTGCATATTTTCTTTAACGATCCTGTGCTGCAATTAACCTTTTCTGAATGACTTCAACAACTTCTTTTGTCTGCTGCACCAATTCGGGTCCAAGTATCTTACATTCTCCAACTTCATCCCAATATAATGGTGATCGACACTTGCGTCCATAAAGAGCTTCGTATGGAGGCATTCCGATACTGGCGTGATAACCGTTATTGTAAGCAAATTCCACTAAGGGCAAATGCTCGTCCCAATTTCCTTTAAAATCAATGGCACAAAACACGTAACATATCTTCAATAGTCTAGATCGTTCTTTCGCTTTCGCCGTCAGTTTATGGATGATAAGTTGTACTCATATTCAATTTAGTTCCCAAACATTCTTGAAAACTTCTCCAAAATCTTGAATTAAATCACGAATCTCGGTCCGATACAATAGACACAGGGACTCAATGACGAACTACCATTTCCTTCAAATACATATGAACCAACTTGTCCAGTGAAAGTATTTCATTAATACGCAAGAAATGAGATGATTTGGTTAGTCTGTCCACTATAACTCAAATAACATCGTGATTCGCTGTCGTCCTTGGTAATCCGACTATAAAATCCGTAGAAATATGCTCCACTTCCATTCTGGGATCTCTAACGGTTGTAATAATCCACTAGGTCTCTGGTGCTCCGCCTTAACTCTTTGACACGTATAACATTACTAACCCTTTCCACAATTTCTCTTTTCATGTCTAGCCACCAATAACTCTCTTTAAATCTGTGTACATCTTGGTACTTCCTAGATGAATGAAATACTTTGAGTTGTGAGCTTCCTGTAGAATTTTATTCTTCAACTCTGCCACTATTGGAATCCAAATTCCGGAAGAAAATCTGAGAATACCTTGATCATCCTTTTGAGTACAAAACTCTTCTCCCACCAAACGATTAATATCTTGATCCATTACTTCCTCTTGGCATTTCTTTTCTTCTCCAACAATTCTGGCTAGAAAGTCATGCTATACAATTTTGCTTCATTAGGCTTGCAAACTCTGATCTCCAATTCCAACTTCTGAAATTCCTTATATTACTCCCGTGGTATTGTTAACACATTCAATCTTTCCTTTCTGCTTAACGCATCTGCCACTACATTTCTCTTTCCCGGGTGATAATTAATCGTGCAATCATAGTCCTTAATCAATTCCAACCATCTTCATTGTCTCATATTAAGTTACTTTTGCGTGAATATGTACTTCAAACTCTTATGGTCCGTATAAATCTCACATCTTTCTCCATATAGATAATGTCACCAAGTCATGGGTAGGATACTTCTGCTCATGAGGTTTCGGTTATTTAGACGCATATGCAATAACTTTATCATGCTGCATCAAAACACAACCTAATCCCATATGAAAAGCATCACTATAGATTACAAAATTTCCTTGATCATCTGGAAGTGACAAAACAAGTGTCGTGATTAACCTTTTCTCCAATTTCTAAAACTTTCTTTACACTTCTCGTTCTATATAACTTTTCATTTTTCCGGTAAGTGTTAAGTGGCATTTATGTCCACTTATAATGCTCTATAAAGGCTTGAATTGGTGTTTAGTACTCAAGTTACTTGTATTTTGATGTGTTTTGTAGTGTTTTTGTAGTGTTTTTGCATTTCAGGCATAGATTAGGGATCGAGGAGATTTAACATTGCTTTGGTGCTAAATTGGTGTTAGTAAGGTGCAAGGGATGTTTGCTCGTGAATCGCCATCAAGAACCAGCAAAGAAAATAAAAATCAGATGTTTTTCCAGAATGTTAGCGCGCCCGCGCTGTGCTAGCGCGCGGCTGCGCCAGAGATGCAGAAGGACAGCGCACCCGCGCTGATGAGTGCGCTGATGAAGCGCGCGGCCACGCCAAGTCGAAAGCTGAGAATCCTGTTTCAAGTACAAGAGTGATTTTCTGGACTTCTCTTCTGATTAGGCTACTATATAAAGACAACTTATAGCCGTTTTTCATAACAGAGCTTAAGGAGAAGAAGAGGAGAAGACCTAGGAGCACAATTTGAACCAAGGCGAAGAGGATCTAATTTATTCTTGTGATTCTTTGTTTTAAGTTGTAATCTTGGATGCTAGTTTTCTTGTTTGTTGAACCTATTACTCTTTTTAACGTACTTGGTTTTATTATTCAGTTTATACGGACTTAGTTTATTATACCATGCTTTCATCGGAACCCACAGTGAAGATGAGTTCGATTATGGGCTTATCATTGGGGTTTTAACGGATTTATTTATGGATTTCTTTAGCTAATTTGTTTTGATACCTTAGTGTGTGGTGATTGTATGATATCCCAGTATTGGTTGTGCTTATTCGTCTTATGAGCGTCACAAACTTATAGATAGCGTGTTAATCTCTATTGAAGCGAAAGTGAATATAGGGGTTTAGAATTTGCCATGCTAGCATAGGTTCATGTATTGTTATGCATGATTCATAGGTAATTTTAACCATCTTACTTGCCCTATGTAATCATGATAGATAACTTGCGCATTAAACCATTATGTTGTCAAATTCTATAGACATATAGGGTCTCGATATAATTGGTGTCTATTCAGCTTCTATCTCTTTTGTGGATGTCTGGTAATAGGGTATTCGTACAACGAAAGTTGGTATTTACTAGTTTCGTGTTATCTGATTAGTGTTATCACCATTGCATGCTAAGGTTAAGAACAAAGAAGCTATTGAATGAAGTATTTAATGAAGTTAGAATCCAATGTGTTATATAAGTAAATCAACCTTAATTCTCTTAGCTAATATTTGTTAGTATAATCTCGTAGTTAAAAAATCTCAACTTGTTATCATCTTAGCATTGAATAATAACCATACCATTATTGCATAAGTGCATAAATTGAAGTTAACTTAAAAGAGTCTCCGTGGGAAGGACTAGAATTAATTCTATATTACTTGCGAATGCGTATACTTGCGTGTATTATTAGCGCGTGTTAACATCCTAACAAGTTTTTGGCGCCGCTGTCGGAGACTCGGTGTAATTTTTAGTTTATGTGCTTGACATCAATGGTCGTTAAAGTTCATTGACTCGGATATTTTACTTGTTTGTTTGTTTGTTGCTTTTTCAGGTACTCTAGAGAGCGTGTATGCTAACGCGTTCTCAACTTCGAAAGAGAACACTAGAAAAAGCAGAGGAGGAAGTAGTGGAAGAAGTTCTTGTTGAGGAGAAAGTTGAAGAATATGCTCTTATTGCAATGGAAGAACTAGAAGCAAATACAAAGGCTTTGATGGACTATTCTCAGCCGAAGATCAATGATATTCAGTCAAGTATTTCCAGACCATCCATCGCGGCTAACATTTTTGAAATTAAGGCTAGCATAATTCAGATTGTGCAGAATTCGGTTCAGTTTAGGGGTTCTCCGACGGAAGATCCCAACATGCATATTAGAGATTTATCGAGATCTGCGACACTTTCAAGTTCAACAATGTATCTGAAGATGCTATAAAGCTAAGGCTTTCCCATTCTCTCTGAGGGATAAAGCTAAGTGTTGGTTGCATTCTCTACCACCAGGCTCTATTACTAAGTGGGAAGATCTTGCTCAAAAGTTTCTTACTAAGTTCTTTCCTATGACGAAGACTACTGCAATCCGTACTCAGTTTGCACAGCAATCAAGAGAGTCTTTGTGTGAAGCTTTGGATCATTATAAGGAGATGCTTAAGAAGTGTCCTCATCATGGGATGCCTGACTGGATGATCATTAATTGCTTTATAATGGTTTGGGTGCGACTTCGAGACCCATGCTTGATGCAGCATCAGGTGGAGCCTTATGGGATAGGAGCTACGATGAAGCTTATGATTTGATTGAACTGATGGATGCTACTTAATACCAGAATCCCTCTCAGAGACTAACTCAAGGCAAGGTAGCAGAAATTCTAGAGGTAGATGCAGCTACTGCTATAGATGCTCAGCTTAAGGCTTTGACGATGAAGGTGGATTCTTTTGCTAATATGGAGTTAACCAGATCACTAGTATTTGTGAGCTTGTGTGGTGTGCATGAGACGGAGCAGTGTGCTATTTCTAGTGAATCAGCTCAGTTCGTGAGCAACTTTTAGAGGTGCAGAGTAGCCAGCTCCAACTACTTATCATCCCAACAACCGCAATCATCCTAACTTCAGCTGGAGCTACACTCAGAATGAGGTTCAACAGCCTTATCAGCAGTATCCAGCAAAGCAGTATAACCCTCCTGGTTTTCAGCAACTGTAATATGCACTAGGACAACAACTCCAGCTGCAACAGTCTAATGAAAAATGAATCGGAAGAGTTGAGACTCATGTGCAAGAGCCAAGCGGTGTCTATCAAGAGCTTGGAGAATCAAATTGGGCAGTTGCCAATGCTTTGTTGAATCATCAACCTGGTACTCTTCTAGTGACACTGAAGTTCCAGGCAAGAAAGAAGCTAAAGAATAGGTTAAGTCATTATACTGAGGTTTGGGAAGGTTGCACACCCCGAAAAAGCTCAAGTTCAAGAATCTGAAGAGTGGTTAAAGAAGAAGTGCAGAAGGAAGAAGAAGTGGAACCTAGGAAGAAACTGTGGAACAATCTCTTGAGGGTAATACAGGGGAGAAGCAGATCTATCCCACACCCTTTCCTAAGAGGCTGAGAAGAAAGTGGATAAGCAGTTTGAGAAGTTTTGGGAGGTCTTCAAGAAACTTATATCAACATTCCTTTCGCTGAAGCTCTTGAACGATGCCTAGATGCAAAGTTTATGAAAGGATTCTCTCTCGGAAGGTGAAGCTAGATTACTAAGACCGTTTCTCTCA